>NC_057921.1:10874741-11543622 GCF_018873765.1 Telopea speciosissima | reverse complement strand
ATAACAATGAGATGGCAGCGTGATCGGATTTTCAAAATTGTAACGATGAGACGGCATCGCGATCGAATTTTTTAAGGTGTAATGATGAGACGACATCACGATTGAATTTTAAAAATGTAGCGATGAGACGGCATCACGACTAAAAATTTTGAAATTGTAACGATGAGACAGCATCACGATCAGATTTTGAAAGTGTAACGTTGAGATAGCATCGCGACAAAAAATTTTAAAACTATAACGATGGGACAACATCATAATAAAAAATTTTAAAATTATAACGATGAGATGGCATCGCAACCGAATGTTTGAAAAGTGTAATGATGAGACGGCATCGCGACCGAATTTTGAAAGTGTAATGATGAGACGGCATCGCAATCGAATTTTTGAAATTGTAACAATGAGATGGCATTGCGACTAAAAATTTTGAAATTGTAATGATGATTTTAAGCATAGCAACCCAAAATTTTGAAATTATAACGATGAGATGGCATCCCAACTGAATTTTGAAAGTGTAACAATGAGAGGGCATCGCGATCGAAAATTTTGAAATTGTAACGATGAGGCGGCATTGCGACCAAAAATTTTGAAATTGTAACAATGAGATGGCATTGTGACCGAATTCTAAAGTTATAATGATGAGACAGCATCACAACCAAATTTTGAAAGTGTAACAATGAGACGACATTGCAACCAAATTTTTTAAATTGTAACAATGAGACAACATCGCGACTGAAAATTTTAAAATTGTAACGATGAGACGACATCTCGACCGAATTTTGAAAGTTTAATAATGAGATGGCATTGCGACCAAAAATTTTGAAATTATAACGATGAAATGGCATCACGATAAAAAATTTTGAAATTGTAACAGTGAGACGGCATCACGATCGAATTTTAAAAGTGTAATGGTGAGACGACATCACGACCAAAAATTTTGAAATTGTAGCGATGAGATGGCATCACAACCTAAAATTTTGAAATTGTAACGATGAGACGACATCGGCACCGAATTTTTAAATTGTAACAATGAGACGGCATCGTGACTGAATGTTGGAAAGTGTAACAATAAGACGGTATCGCGATCGAATTTTTTGAAATTGTAATGATGAGACGGTATCGTGACCAAATTTTTGAAATTGTAACGATGAGATGGCGTCGTGATCGGATTTTGAAATTGTAACGATGAGACGGCATTGCGATCGGATTTTTTTGACAATTATAACGATGAGATGGCATTGTGACCGATTTTGAAAAATAGGATGTTTTCGAAAAGACAAAGTTTAGGGTATGGAGAAAATGGTCCAAGGGAACATGGCACAGAGGTCCCAATTTTGGTTTCTTTTTTTTCGTGCGGACCTGCGTGGCCCCACCGTGTGGGGTCGTTTGGCATGTGCAGTGTCACCGTGCAGGGCCACAGTGCTGCCACACACGTTGCTACCACGTGGCATCGCCAAGCGTGCCCACTTGGCTTTGGCTATAAAGAGAGGAGGGGGTCTCCTCTTCCTAACTTCCTCTCCTCTCTCTTTTGGGTTTCCCTCCTTGGAGCTCTGCCCTCTCTCCTCCTTTTCCTTTTTCTCTCTTGCATTTCTTTTTCCTTGTGTTTTTCTTACTTTCTTTCTTCATCATGTTCGCAAAGAAAGCTCTGTTTGGGAGCCCTTCCTTAGGGACGGTGGGAGACATGTGCGCGGAGTGGTACACCGGTTCCATGGTGATGGATACTACCCATCACAAGTGCTGCATTATCTGGGGTCAAGGTCTCATAGATGTAAGTGACTCTTGCTTTCTTTCTCTTTCATAGCATATGCTTGATTCATTTTTTCATTTCAGCTATTCTTTTGGTAGGATCTCTATGCCCCTCATTATAAGAAGTACTATCGTACGGATGATATTCAGTCGTGGTATTTGCAGCTTCATCCTGCTATAAGGGAGAGGGTAGATTGCACTAGGCTTAGTTGAGCGGCCAAAGTAGTTGCCCCAAAGTTTGATACTCCGATCGTTTGAGCCTTAGCAGATTGCTGATGGCCATCGACCTATACTATCCATGTGCCTGCAGGGGAGGTAATCATTACTCTTGATTTTTTTATGATTACTGACCTTCCCTTCACTAGGACACCCGTTGTGTTGACTACTGTTTGAGTTAAAATAATACCGCAAGCATACGGGTCAATCGTAGCTATGGGTTAAACACGAGGAGATATACGCCACTCTATTTAACTAACTTAAAAGTAATGCAAAGTGAAACAAATTAAAGTGTTAAATTAAACTAATTAAATTAATAAAAATTAATGCATCCTAACTCATAAGCATCTAACAAAATTAAGGGATTAAATTGGCGTCCTAACACATGAGCATCTAACCTATCAGACTAACGCAAATTAAAAGGAATAAAAATACAGCCACACATAACAACCACATAAAAAGGAATAAGGGAATAAAAGTGTATCCACAAACCACAACCATATAAAAAAAAATAAAAGAAATAGAGGGAGAAGAAGAAGAAGAAGAAGATAGAGAGAGATAGAGGGAGGGAGATTGAGATTAAGGGTTTAGAGAATGAGATACCTTGATGTGCTTGAATACTTGAATAAACTCACCATGGCTTCCTCTTCTAACTCTCCATGTCTTGTCATCAACATAGGAACTTAGACTAAGAAGTTTTAAACTAAAACTATTACAACCATTAAACTAGTCTTATGAAATCAAAACTAACAACTTGAAATCAAAACTAAGAACTTAAGCCAAAAATAGGAAAAGAAGAGAAAATTTCACTAAGTGAATGAAGTTAAAATTACACTAAAAAACTGAATTAAAATTGAACTAGAAACTAACTAAAAAACTCACTTCTTACAACCCAGAGGGCAAGGGGTATTTATAAGGGGAAGAGAGGAGAAGAGAGAAGAGGGAAGTGTAGGAGAAATATTTCCTAAGAAAAGAGAATATTCTCTTCTCCTTCCTCTTTTACAATGCCTTGAATCTTAAGAAAAAAGAAAAAAATAGAAAGAAGAAGAAGAGAAGATTGTTTACATAGACCTTCTATTTCTAGAAAAGTAAACTTCCAATTCTAACAAGTGCTTCCTTTTCTTTGTAGATATCTTCTCCAAGCAATAAAATCAAAGCATCTTTGATTTTTCAACTTTCCATAGGTGAGAGAATATCTTTCAAAATAAATCTATCCCAAGTAGAATTCCAGAAATGCCCTTGAGAAGTTGGAGGAGAGAGAGAGTAAGGGTGATGACTAGGATTCCTTCAAGAATAAATAAAATATCCATTCTGTCCTTCAGAAAACGTGGAGCATGGGTGCTTATATAAGCCTCACCATTGTATTCCTTGCGAAAAATCACCCAAAATAGACCCAAATTTTGTCTAATTTGGAGTTCGGGAGCCCAGATATCTCAAGTTGAAGTTGGACTGTCCAGAGCCCTCCAAATGGAATCTTTCGGGTACAAGAAATATAACTTCTAATAATTGCATTAAGGCCCCTAAAATCTGAACTTTCGCTTCACTTTGTCCCCAGCCGACTGTCAATAATTACAAATAAACTCCTATAGACCATTTTCGTGCTTCGTTACGGAAACGGCCGTAATTCTTCGTTTCAACTCGGAATCAAGTGCCATTTGAACCGTTACAAAGCTGACTCGATGGGCTACGTATCCAAGCCATTAACACCTTTAAACAGCTTAAAAACATTTCCTTAGCATCATCTCCTCCATTTCACAAGAATTCACCTAAACCCTGAAAAGCACAAGAAAGCACCGAGTAACTCTGCCCAATGTGGTAAAATATATGCTTTATGCCCTAAGATTTCACACATAAATGTGCTCATCAGATTCCCCCACACTTGAACGTTACTTGTCCTCAAGTAAAGCAAAAGAAAAACTAACCTAGAATGCAAAAAATCCTAACTCATTTTCGTAGGAATCACGGTTGCACTTAGCATGTGCAACAAGCCTTTAAACCCATAGGTTACCCCTAGTGGACGAGTTGTGTCTCGTGAGTGTTTGTAGTGAATATACACCCAAAATTCAATTGTAAATGAATGATGTAAATTTTAATCATTGCATAAGTAGGACTGTGCACATAATCCCAAAAAGTGTTCAATTAAAGATCATGGAGCCAAAGGTTCCTCCACACTTGAATTTTATCACCCCACATCAATTCAAGTAACAAGCATGGATCAAGTTCAAGGGATCTCCTCATATTTTCTGAACACTACTCACCTTCAAGTAAACCCCCCATAGCATCGATGGAACCAAAGACTTAGGCATTGAGTATTGTTGACCATACTTTCTTTTTTTTCAGGCATTAAGGCAAAAGTTTTTTTTTTTTCTCAACCACAAACTCTATTTCTACTCCACTACTGTTCTCTGAATGACATAGTGGAGCATACACCAGACACCCAAATACTTGGTAGCTTCATTTTTTGCATATATCCATAAGACATTGAGACATTGATGCAAGAGTTTTTTTTTTTGAGTTTCCTTCCAAGGAATTTCGATCAAGTCACCCTGCTTCATGAGGCACAATGCCCTGTCTAGTCCCAAGGAATTTCACTTTTCTTTTCTGTTCCTTGTTTTTTTTTTTTTTTTTTTCATTCACTTTCACTTTCATGCCTTGCTTTGCCACAAATAAATTGGTCTCAACTACTAGCCAAAAGGTCAAAGGGTCCATAAAACACATAGAGGAATCTAGCCATCAAATGAAATATTGCTCATATTTTCCAATTCAATCCCTCTCACCAGATACAAACCAATTACCGTCCTTAAAAAGGGATTTTTTATTATTTCGCATGCTAGGACACCTAATTCCCTCTTTCTCTCGCTTTGCAATCAAAGAGACATATGCACAAGACCAAATTATTATCACAATCAAAATTCACCAATTAAGTCCAACATCCCCCCCACACTTAATTCATGCAGTGTCCTCAATGCATGCATAAAAAAAAGAATAATGACAAGGGAGGAGATGAAGGGGCTTACCGGATATAATCAATAACGAGGATCATGAAGAGTCATGAGCTCTACAAAAAGTGCTAGGAGCAACAACAGAAATCTCAATCCATGGCCAGTAAATGGAGAAATAGCTTCAGACCCAGAAAACACTCGACCATGAATTTTAGTAAAGCGAGAAATAATATGGAAGTTAAGCACAACTGAGAAATATCCAATAGAAAAATCTATCCTCATGGGACAGTGGAAAATGAAGGCATTAAAACTCAGGCCATAAATCTGTCCCTCCTCTCCCGTTTGCAATGTAGAACACCTATCATTCTTTGAAAAACCAATAAAAAATGGATCACAATAAGCATAAAAAGGATTATGAATAACCTCATCTAAATAATCATAAAAAATTGGAGGTTTACTCAAATCAATCCTAGCAATACAACTATCTGCTCTTTGCATAACTTGGTTTACCAAATAAGGATCATGGAAATATGCTTGAAAGGCATTATGACTAACATTGTCCTCCTCAATAAAATCGTCAAACCTAGGAGGTTTGGACAAATCAACATGTGAGACAATGAAATCCTCAAAATGACAATTATCTAAGTTTTCCAAAGAGAGAGCGGGAGATCGAATTTCTTGGGCTTCTATGCAATCATAAAAATCTGATTCTAAATCAATAAAAACACTAGGCTCACTAAAATCAAAAATTTCAAGAAAAAGTTGGACTTCCCCAGGTAACTCATCAAATCTCGCTTCACTAATATCCTGAGGAGACTCAATCTCAACAAATAAATCATCATGAAAAGCAGCTTGTTGGGAATGACTCTCATTAACCTCAAATTGGGGTGGTGGACTTTCAATATCATTAAACTGGGGATGGGGCGGTTCAGGCTGACTAGGTAATGTACCCATTTCCTCCTCTTGCACCATGGTTATCAGTTGAGAGAGTTGCTTCTCCATGGTATTTTGGCTTGTTGTGAGAAGGTCTATGTATTTCTCAAGCTCATTCAGTCTGGCCTCCTCACCCATGTTTTGAAACTCAAGGGGTTGGTGATATGGTTCAAGGAGAGGTGGCCCATTGAGATTTAATGGAGGGTTGGGCATTGGAGGACCAAACTGACCATGATATTGGAAATTGGTTGGTCCAGCTTGGTTATTCCATTGATCCCACAAGAAATTGGGATGATCACTCCACCCCTGATTATAAGTGCCAAAAGAATTGTATTGAAATTGAGGGCTCACATTCTCATCACCATAGCTACCCCCATAAAGATTAGGGCATCCTTCCATAACATTGATTGTCTGGGGAAGTGACCAATCAAAATTTCCCGAAAGCCCATAGTTGGGTTGGGGAGCAAAATTGTACTAGGGTGATGCAAAATTGTTCTCTATCTTACTACTTTTGGCTTTCCTAACCTGTTTAAACATTTCCTCCAAAATCATGGTTACCTTAGCATAGGTCCATCTTTCCCCTAAAGTCTTATAAGGAAGTGTATCTCCCATTATTCTAAATTAACCACCTATCCCAAATTGAGGTCTCCCATAAAAAAAAGTTTAAAAAAAAATAAAATATTAGAAAAAAAAATACTAAAAACAAGAGGGAGCCCAAGGTAGATAGTGCATCTATCCCTCAGAAATTGAAATAATGGTTCCAAAGCTATAAGGTTGCCATATAGGTTGACAGCAAGGGAACCCGTATAGTCTTCACGAGCCACCTACGGACGACTCCAAATGGATTCTGATGTAGGGTGGAGGACTACTATACGTTTATGTTTCCAATGCTCTCACTATGTCGCTTTCCTGTTATCAAGCGTGGTCACCTCCAAAGATAAGTCACATGCCAATCCAAACCACCCAACGAATCAAGGGGCACCAAGATTGGCTGGGTTTGGGCATATGAAGGACTTTAGATTGGGCGCACACTATTGAAACAGAAAAGAAACAAGAGGAGGTTTTCAAAATTTTTTATTTTTTTTTAAAAAGAAAGAGGAGAAAGAGAAGAAACTAAAGCACTTCGAATTACTTAAAAATCAAAAAAATAAAGTGGTCAATAATCTCTCCGGCAACGGCGCCAAAAACTTGTTTGAGTTAAAATAATACCGCAAGCGTACGGGTCAATCGTAGCTACGGGTCGAACACGAGGAGATATACGCCATTCTATTTAACTAACTTAAAAGTAATGCAAAGTGAATCAAATTAAAGTGTTAAATTAAACTAATTAAATTAATAAAAATTAATGCATCCTAACTCATAAGCATCTAACAAAATTAAGGGATTAAATTGGCGTCCTAACACATGAGCATCTAACCTATCAGACTAACGCAAATTGAAAGGAATAAAAATACAGCCACACATAATAACCACATAAAAAGGAATAAGGGAATAAAAGTGCATCCACAAACCACAACCATATAAAAAAATTAAAAGAAATAGAGGGAGAAGAAGAAGAAGATAGAGAGAGATAGAGGAGAGGGAGAATGAGATTAAGGATTTAGAGAATGAGATACCTTGATGTGCTTGAATACTTGAATAAACTCACCATGGCTTCCTCTTCTAAATCTCCATGTCTTATCATCAACATAGGAACTTAGACTAAAAAGCTCTAAACTAAAACTATTACAACCATTAAACTAGACTTATGAAATCAAAACTAAGAACTTGAAATCAAAACTAAGAACTTAAGCCAAAAATAGGAAAAGAAGAGAAAATTTCACTAAGTGAATGAATTAAAAATTACACTAAAAAACTGAATTAAAATTGAACTAGAAACTAACTAAAAATTGAACTAAAAACTCACTTCTTACAACCCAGAGGGCAAGGGGTATTTATAAGGGGAAGAGAGGAGAAGAGAGAAGAGGGAAGTGTAGGAGAAATATTCCCTAAGAAAAGAGAATATTCTCTTCTCCTTCCTCTTTTACAATGCCTTGAATCTTAAGAAAAAAGAAAAAAATAGAAAGAAGAAGAAGAGAAGATTGTTTACATAGACCTTCTATTTCTAGAAAAGTAAACTTCCAATTCTAACAAGTGCTTCCTTTTCTTTGTAGATATCTTCTCCAAGCAATAAAATCAAAGCATCTTTGATTTTTCAACTTTCCATAGGTGAGAGAATATCTTTCAAAATAAATCTATCCCAAGTAGAATTCCAGAAGTGCCCTTGAGAAGTTGGAAAAGAGAGAGAGTAAGGGTGATGATTAGGATTCCTTCAAGAATAAATAAAATACCCATTCTGTCCTTCATAAAATGTGGAGTATGGGGTGCTTATATAAGTCTCACCATTGTATTCCGTGCGAAAAATCACCCAAAATAGACTCAAATTTCGTCCAATTTGGAGTTCGGGAGCCCAAGATATCTCAAGTTGAAGTTGGACTGTCCAGAGCCCTCCAAATGGAATCTTTCGGGTACAAGAAATATAACTTCTAATAATTGCGTTAAGACCCCTAAAATCTGAACTTTCGCTTCACTTTGTCCCCAGCCGACTGTCAATAATTACAAATAAACCCCTATAGACCATTTTCGTGCTTCGTTACGGAAACGGCCGTAACTTCTTCGTTTCAACTCGGAATCAAGTGCCATTTGAACCGTTACGAAGCTGACTCGCTGGGCTACGTATCCAAGCCATTAACACCTTTAAACAGCTTAAAAACATTTCCTTAGCATCATCTCCTCCATTTCACAAGAATTCACCTAAACCCTGAAAAGCACAAGAAAGCACCGAGTAACTCAGGCCAATGTGGTAAAATGTATGCTTTATGCCCTAAGATTTCACACATAAATGTGCTCATCAACTACGTTCGACCGGATAGGACTTTGAGGGAGATTAGTGATCTTCTCGGCTTTGAGGTGACTAAGTGCATCATGCTTGTACCCTCCTTGAAGGAGAAATGGGACGAGCAAGAGATGAATGATAATTCTTCTAATGAGCTACTAGATCAGGCTGCTAGGAGATTTCTCCTATACTTGATCTCTAATGTCCTTTTCTGTGATGGACGCGGTCGTGTGGACACTTCCTTTGCTTGTTTCTTTACAAACTTTGATGATTCCAAGACCTTCGACTGGGGCGGATTTGCTTACGCCCTCTTCTTGGGCATGTTGGATAGGCTTCCGTTGGGGTCACCCAGTCTCACTGGCTGTGGCTACGTCCTTTGGGTACATTTCAGTTCTCTGTCTTTTCCATTTTTTCCTTTTTTTCTACCATTTCCTTTTGTCGTCCTTTATTAATAGGTGTAGTGCTATGAAGTTCTAGGGGATTCATGATCCCCCTTCTCCGGATGAGACCGTCCTCTACATCCCTAGGGCAACATGCTGGGGGGCATCAAGGTGCATCATCATTGACGAGCTGCAAGTGCGCCTCCAACTCAATGACTTGATAGTCAACCGGCTAACATGAGAAACTTTACTCATATTGTTGCTTTGATTATGATGACTGACTTTCTGATCATATCTGTCAGGTCTATTGGCATCCCCATGACGAGGAGGAGATCGATGATGAGGGTGATCAGGACGATTACAACGGTGCCCTTGTGCTCACCCAGAGATGGATAGTTTTTAAAGGGCCTGTTGGGGCCGAACTTTATCTGGGAGAAAGGGTCACTCTTCAGTGGCTTTCCACCCAGTTGGTACCTCATTCTCCTCCTTCCCATTTGCATTATGTGCTTCTATCTCCCAACATTAGTAATTTGAGGGTCGGAATCCCTACCCTTGGATTGACTTTTGCTAACTGGAATTATCAAGAGTTTCTCTTCCGAGAGACAGTCTGCGTTTCCCTAACTCAAGAGGGCCCTATGGTATTCTTCTAAAGTTTTCCCTTAATTTATGTTCTTCTTTTTCTTTTTTTTTGTTCTGACAAACATGCTTCCTTCTTTTCGTAGTATCTAGGTTGCCCCTTATTCCTGGTGCATATAGGATGCTTCCCTCATACAGCTGCAGCGCGGATTCTCGGCCTTCTCAGAGCTCTAACACCGGTCTTCGCATTATTGGGATGAGCCACCTTATCCCAGGGTACCAAGGATGGACCATCTTCTCTCTCTTCGATACCAGTCTTCAAATTATTCTTCCTTCTTGTAAAGTTTCTAATCATGATCTGGGACTTCCTCTTCCCTTTGATGGGGTAAGTCACATTCTTCTTTTTTTTTACTGGATTTTTCACCCTTGATGCTGACTCTACTCTTTGATCATAACAGATTCCCGTTGAGCAGTATGCTGATATGCGCCAATGCAGGCGAGCATGGATGTGGTGCTTTCTGAGTGGACATGTTGTCCAACAACTAGTGAGTGGTTTCTCTCTTTTGTCTTTTCTATTTTCTTTTTTCTTTGAGACCTTGTCTTTTCAAAATGAAACCAATATAGAGTGGCCAGCTTGGTGATATTAGGGAATCTCGGGATTACCATGAGAACTGTAGCCATAATCAAGCTGAGGAGAACAGACATCTCAGGAGGCAGTTGGCATTCGTGGGAATCTCCCCTACCCCATTCGTGTCGAATGATGATGACAGCGGTGATGATAAGCGTTATGCTGATGATGATGAGGATGAGGTGGTGTTGGATGTTGAGACCTTATCCTCCAGTGATGAGAACTAGTCTCGTCTCCCTTCTTACATATTACATACATTTTCCTTAGATTTTATGTTTTTTTTTAAATGTGGGAATGTTGGTGGAATGATTGGACGACGCCCCTTTTTTATTTATTTATTATGCTTTATGGAATGTGAACAATATGTTGTTCTATTTAAGAAATTCTTTTCCCTTTGCAAAGCACAATTCCAGATACTTTTATTTAATCCCTGATAATTACATGCATGGAAATGGTAAAGGGGTAAGGAAAACCAAAAAGGGTGGGCAATTGACATATAGACCAACAATGTCATCTTGTAATTACATATTTCCACCATAGTTCATCCAGTAGATTCACAATCTTCGGCATTAATTCTTTTGGTGGTTGAATCTTCACCTTTATCATCTTGAGGGGAGACTGGTACTGCATTGGCACTAGATGAGACAAGTAGAAAGTAGTGTGAGTCAAACCCATTAACCTCACAGCATTGTACCCACCACCCTTTTTGGTTTTCCTTACCCCTCTATCGTTTCCATGCATGTAATGATTAGGGATTAAATAAAAATATCTGGAATTGTGCATTGTAAAGGAAAAAACAAGCGTGTCAAATAGATTAACATATAGTTCCCATTCCATGAGCATAATAAAATACATAAAAAAAAGAAGGCATCATCCAACATTCCCATAATTAAAAAACATAAAGTATGTAATAAGAAAGGAAAGATGCAAAACTAGTTCTCATCACTAGAGGATAAAGTCTCGGCATCCGACACTTCCTCATCATCACCGCTCTCATCATCATGCGGCACGAATGAGGCAGGGGTGATTCCCACAAATGTCAACTATCTCCTGAGATGTTTGTTCTCCTCAACTTGATTACGGCTACAGTTCTCATGATAATCGCGAGAATCCCTCATATCTCCAAGCTGGCCACTCTAGTTTGGTTTCATTTTGAGAAGGTAAGGTCTCAAGGAAAAAAAGGGAGAGAACAGAATAGAAAAGGAAAAAAACATTCACCAGTTGTTGGACATAACATGTCTGATTGGAAAGCACCGCATCCATGCTTGCCTTCATCCGACGTATATCAGCATATCGCTCAACGTTAATCTATTATGAAAAAATAGTAGAATTAGCACCAAGGATGAGGAATTCAATGAAAGAAGAAGAATGTCACATACCCCACCAAAGAGAATAGAAAGTCCCAGGTCATGGTCAGAAACTTTGCAAGTAGGAAGAACAATTTGAAGACTAGTGTCAGAATGAGAAAAAGTGGTCCATCCTCGATACCCGGGGATGAGGTCACTCATCCCAGCAATACAAAGACCGGCGCTAGTGCTTTGAGAAGGGCAGGAATCTGTACTATAGCTATATGAAGGAGGCATCCCATATGCACCAGGAATCAGGGACGACCTTGATATTGCGAAAAGAAGAAAGCAAGATTGTCAAAATAAAGGAAAAAAGAAGAACATAAAGTAAGGGAAAAATTCAGAAGAATACCACAGGGCCCTCTCGAGTCAGGAGAACGCATACCGTCTTTTAGAAGAGAAATTCTTGATAGTTCCACTCAGCCAAAATTAATCCCAAGGCAGGGATTCTGACCCTCAACTCTCCAATATCAGGAGATAGAAGAACTAAATGCATATGGGAAGGAGGATAAAGTACCATCTAGGCAGAATACCATTGAAGAGTAACCCTCTCGACCAGGTAAAGCTCGGCCCTGGCCAGTCCTTCAAAAACTATCCACCTCTAGGTGAGCGCAAGGTCAAAGATGTACTCCTCCTCATCACCTCATCATCAATCTCTTCCTCATCATAAGGATGCCATTGGACCTGGCAGACATGGTCAAAAAAGTTAGTCATCATAATTAAAGAAATAAAATGAGGAAAGTGTTGACATTAGCCGATTGACTATCAAGTCGTTGAGCTGGAGGCGCACTTGCAGCTCATCAATGACGGTGCACCTCGATGCCCCCAACGTGTTGCTCTAGGGATAATAGGGGACGGTCTCATCAGGAGAGGGGGGACATGAATCCCCAGAACTTCATAGCACCACACTTGTTAATAAAGGATTACATAAGCAAATGACGGAAAAGAAGAAAAAATGGAAAAGATAGGGAACTGAAATTTACCCAAAGGACATAGGCATCGCTAGTGAGACTGGGTGACCCCAACGATAGCCTATCCATCATTCCCAAGAAGTTGGCATAAGCAAATCCACCCTAATCAAAGGTCTTGGCATCCTCAAAGTCTGTGAAGAAACGAGTGAAGGAAGTATCTATGGGACCTCGTCCATCACAGAAAAGGGCATTGGAGATTAAGTATAGGAGGAAGCTCCTACCAGCCTGGCCTACTAATTCATTATAAGAATTATCATCTATCTCTTGGTCATCCCATTTATTCTTCAAGGAGGGTACAAGCATGACATGCTTAGTCACCTCGAAGCCCAGAAGATCACTAATCTCCCTCAGAGTCCTCATCCTGTCGGATGGAGTCAATACAATGGGCCTCCTAGTGAAGGGAAGGCCAACAATCATAAAGAAATCTAGAGTAGTGATGGTTACCTCCCCTGCAGGCACATGGAAAGTGTGAGTCGATGGCCACCAGTGATCAGCTAAGGCTCGAACAATCGGAGTGTCGAGCTTCTGGGAAACTACTTAGGCTGTGCGACCAAGCCCAGTGTGATCTACCATCTCCCTCATAGAGGGATGAAGCTACCAATACAACGACTGATCATCGTCTGTATGACAGTATTTCTTATAACGAGGGGCATAGAGATCCTACCAAATGAATAGCTGAAATGAAAACTGAACATAGTAAATGCTATGAAAGAGAAAGAAGACAGGAGTCACTTACATCTGTGAGACCTTGACCCTAGATGATGCAGCGTTTGTAATGGGCTGTGTCCATCACTGTGGAACCAGTATACCATTCTGCTCGCATGTCTCCCACTGACCCTAAGGAAGGGCTCCCAGACTGAGCTTGCTTCGTAGACATGATTAAGAAGGGAAAGCAAAAAAACACAAGAAGGAAGAAGAGAGAAATGCAAAAAAGAAAAAAGAGAGAGAGGAGAGAGGGAAGAGCTCCAAGGAGGGAAGCCTAAGGGAAGGAAGATAGAAAAGTGAGGAGTGAGAGACCCCCCTCTCTTTATACCCAAAAGCCAAGGGGCGCTTATGGTGGTGCCACGTGGTAGCACCGCGGCCTACAAGATGTCGCCGCATGACCGGCGACCTTGCATAGCAGCATCGCATAGGTCAGCACGAAAAAATAAATAAATTTTATGTCAAACCTGCCCCTGACTGACTGGGATTTTGATTGAAGGATAGGAACCCCTGACATGGCATCCAAGCACACTGTAGAGTATCACCCCAGTGATTGAATTTAATGAAGAACTCCCTGGGATGTCCTCCTACATACCTGTCAGAAGATGGATTACTGATCCCTGCAATTGCACGACCCACAGCATAATGTATTGCCTGGACTTCAGGTATTCTCTCTCCTCTCAATACATATGGGTCCCACCCCTAAAAATAGGTGCATAAGGCCTTGGGTGACATGTGGGTGTTAGGCCCTAACCCTGGGTCAAACCCTTGTGCAAGCCCACAGAGAAACAACCTTGCTGTAATCTCTGGGCGATGCAGACATCACCCAGAGACATCGCCCAGAGTGGAAAAATATAGTGTTTTAATAATCAGATGTGTGGGGACCACCCATATTGGACATGGGCACCCTCCATAGGTTGAAGGGAGTCTGGGGGACCACCTCATACCCTTGGACCCCTGTGGACCCCACCAAAGTACCTAGAGTGGCTGAGAATCAGTTTAAAAACACATTCTCAAAAGGGACTTAGGCAGGGAAACAGGCCTCAGTGAGAGGCTGGCCTATAAATAGGGGTGCCTTAGGCTTATTTTAGAGCTTTGGTTACTGTTGAAATCGTGGAGAGAAGGAGAAGAAAGAAAAGAGAGAAAAGAGAAGGAGAAGAAGAAGGAAAGAGAAGGAGAAGGAGGAGGAGGTCTCACCTTGCATCTGCATCCATTCTCAGATCAGTTCAGGTATAAATCTGAACCTATACCTGCTGTTGTGATGCTGCTACTGCATTTCTCCATGAATCTCTGATGTTCTTGATGCCTTTCTGGCCATTGGCAGCCCAGAACAGCTAGGGGCTACCATAAACCATCTCAGATCCAACATGCAAACATGATGCATGAAGGATCTGAGCAGTTTATGATATTCTTCACGGCTGTTCTTCATGAGAGACCGAAACCAAGGTTGTGCCAGACTGCACTGCACTGTTACACCAAGAATAGGCAGTCTGGGCTCAGATCTGTGTGCCCTGGCTGCATGCAACATAACCCTGAGTAGTAATAGCCCTAGAATACTATAATATATGTGAATCAACCCTTGCATGCTGCCAAATCCTTGGTTTGCAACTGGAGATGCACTGGGTTACTATTCACTGGGGTGTCTGGGCAGCTCCTGGTAGCCAAGTGGTGGGCCTAGGTGGAAATCCATGAAGCCCAGTGCAAAGTACACCCCAGGGGGTCCATGATGATCTAACATGCACAAGGGGATGATTTAAGCACTGCCCATGATAAAAAACCTAGGAATCTCAACTTGTTCACGTGTTAAGCAGGCTCTAGGCGATGTAGACATCACCCAGAGACATCGTCCAGAGAATGCAAGTTGGCAGTTTTGCTGATCTGACTTGGGGATCTTCACCCATGGACCATAAATAGTGTAGGGAGGTGGCTAATGACCAAAATACCCCTCCCCACATCTGTCCACATGAATGAATACCTTGGGTACCCTAGGTGGGCCCCGCAGGGCTTGGAAACCCTATTTGTGTTGGTCCTGCTACATTGCTAAGCTGGAATTAGTGTTGTGAGGTTATTTAGACCTAGAACCATGTACTACTATGGTAAATGACCATTCTACCCCTAAGCCACAATCTCTGGATGATGCATCGAGACATAGGCCTAAGGCCCAGTGCAAGGCCCAGAGAATTCCAAGTGATGTTCAGCTGTACACCGAGTCAACCCAGTGAGCCTAGATCAACCCTAGGACATCCAAAGACAATTTGGAATCTAAAATGACACATTTTTTATTTATACTTAGGGTTTGATCCCGCGCTCGAGGCCTACAACCAGACTGTAGTCGGAACTGAAACTACAACTGAATTCCTAGAACCAAACCCAGGCGAGTGAAATATTATCGTGTATGTACATGTAACAATATTATTATGCCGGCAATTAAATTATTTAATTAAAATGTTGTGTTACTTATTCAGTTGCAATTTCTCAAATATCACACATCGTATGACTGTTGATCAATACTACTTGAATATATCATGATGATTGTGAATGATAGACTAGATGCTGTAGTCGGCTTGGAAATGAGGCCTGTGGTAGCTCGTATTATGGGGTACGGTTGACACCAGCTGACTCATACGATGCCATATAGACATGGGGCTAGAGATTCATTACCCGTGCTACGCACCCTTGCCAACAGGGGTTAAGGTGTTGGAAAACTTTGAGGACTATCGTAAAACCTTGGACGTTTACACCGAGAAGCCTCAGCTCAGCTGGGATGCCCCAAAGAAATTATGCCGGGAAGCCTCGAGCAACATGCTTGGGAAGCACCAATAGGTGAATCATGGCTATATGCCCAACAAAGTTTATCCTCGAATTACATGTTGGGAAGTGCCGAAAGGTGAAATTATTATTATGTCGGTTACCTCACAAGTTTAATCTAGAGGGCCAGTCGGGCTGACCTGGGTAGGGAGATGCTGGAGCTGGCCGGTTCTCTTCGATAACTCAATGGGTGTATTGCAGGAAAGGGTAACCAAGCCCACACCAGGGATACATGTATTAGGGATTGTAGTAGCACTAACCTGACTTAGCTATATTGTTAGGTGGCTAATAAATAATCTAGACTTGCATATCATGTAGGATCATGTGGATTGTGATTGCATGTGCATGCATGATGATATGTTTTACTCATAGGCTTAGTGGGGCTCACACTCTGTTATATATGCTTTTCTTTTTAGATGATTGTGCAGATCGATGCCACTATGGCATGGAGGCTCATTACGAGGAGGAGAGCCCTTGTGGTTATGATGATATTGTTGTGGACCCTGACGGAGGTCGTACCGATGATCCGAGTGTTCTCAGTGGTTACTGATGAAGACCAGTGAGGGGTGCTCTTGATGCTTTTGTTTTGGGGACTCCTTTGTGGTTTTTGTTAGGAGTTTATCCCCGTGGTTACTTCTATTTAGTTTCTTCTTTTCTTTTTTGGGTTGAGTTATCTCGCCCTGTATATATATATATGTACTTTCTTTTTGCTTATGTATATGTCAGCTTCACTTTTCAGTTTGTAGGTTGTATTGGGGAACGGAACAATCTTATATATGTATATCACAAACATTTTCCGTATCGCTACGCTTTCTCTTTCTTCTTATAATTGTAGATTATCTACAGCACTCTGATCTTACTTGTGGTAATGATATGGATGTGTGTGTGTCCGTGAATGTATTAACTGCTTCTAGATCCATGGGATTTGGAGGATTGCCATTATGCAATTCGGGTCACCTACCTAATCCTCCCAGGGGTGATTTGGGGTGTGACATTTTGGGGGCCTTGAGCCATGTTCCCTTGGGTCTTGTCGCCATACCCTAAATTATTCTTTTCCAAAATTTTAGATCGGGGAACATCCTATCTTTCAAAAATTTAGTCGCGATGCCATCTCATCATTATATTTTAAACAATTCGATCGCGATGCCGTATCATCGTTATATTTTCAAAAATTTTGTCGTGATGCTATCTCATCATTACATTTTCAAAAATTGGTTGCAATGCCGTCTCATCGTTACATTTTAAAAATTATGGTTGCAATGCCGTCTCATCGTTAAACTTTCAAAAATTTGGTCGTGATGTCGTCTCATTGTTACATTTTAAAAAATTCGATCGCGATGTCGTCTCATCGTTATAACTTTCAAAAATTCATTCGCGATGCTATCTCATCATTATACGTTTTCAAAAGCTCGATCACGATGCCATCTCATCGTTACAATTTCAAAAATTTGGTCCTGATGTCATCTCATTGTTACATTTCCAAAAATTCGATCGCGATGCCGTCTCATCGTTACATTTCCAAAAATTTGGTTGCGATACCGTCTCATCGTTACATTTCCAAAAAAATTGTTAGCATGTCGTGTCATTGTTACATTTTTAAAAAAATTTCGTTCGTAATGCCGTCTCATCGTCACACTTTCAAAAAAAAGTTGGACACAAATGTCGTCTCATCGTTACACTTTCAAAAATTTGGTCACGATGTTGTCTCATCGTTATACTCTTTTTTCAAAAGCTCGATCACGATGTCGTCTCATCATACACTATAATCACTCGGTCACAGTGCTATCACGTTATCAAAAACCTAGGTGAGCAATGCCGCTTTAGATTAGAGCCAAGCAAAGTTTGAATGCAAGGAGGAAATCCAGCCTAGCAATGCCCAAAGAATCAGGTTCCTGCCAAGCAATGCTCAAACACCAGGAGGAAATCCAGCCGAGCAAATGTCCAAAGATCAGAATCCCAACAAGCAATGTTCAAATGCCAAGAAGAGATCCAGCCGAGCAATGCTGCCCTGTCAGGTAAGTACACGCCTAGGTAATGCCATCTGAACCTCAAAGGGTTTACTGAGTGGTTTACCAAAACTTGGTTTTATCATCCAAAAATCTGTCGCCCATGAGCAAAGTGACAAAAAATTGTTCTCATCGAATGGTTTTGCCGAAATGCGATCTTATCATTCAACTCTGCCACCTATGAGCAAATTGGCAGTGATTCATTCTCCTGGTGACAAAATTAAGAAATCTTTTGACTTCGCCCTTCAGCTATTGGCACAGGCCTCGGCCAAAGAGGGGCAAACTGTAGACGCTAAATTTTGTCACCCCCCAACGATGATGATGATCAGATGCAGATGACTGGCAGTATCCCCAAAAACTAACACCGTGTTGCCTAGGAAAAAATCCCTACTCCCCCCGTAAGGCATACATCGTACTCTTGACCCCCCCAGATGGCCTCGAACACCCTGTACAACCCTACAAGGCAACGCCACGGCCACAGCCCCATAAGGCAATGCCACGCACTGCGTGGCCCTGCCGCACGGCCCTGCGGTGCAATGCTAGATGCACGCTATAGCCTTACCGCATGGCATCGAGCACGCCTGTGTAGCCCTACCTTGTGGCTCTGCACGCCCCTGTGTTGCCCTTCCATGTGACCCTGTAGGCACCCAAATCTAGATTTTTTAAGTTTTTTCTTTACCATGGCCCTGTACATTTTCCATAGCACCGCCAAACCCAAAATTTGCCTATAAAAAGGGGGTTACCCCCCTCATTTGAAAGAGCCAAGTTGGTGGGAGGGGGGGTACCCCCAGAGCTCCAATTTTCAAGTTTTTTCTTGTTTCCTTGTTTCGGGGCTCTTCCCCAATCCGATTTCAAGCCTTTGAGCCTCGTTTCCTTGTCCAAAGATCGGGTTATCTGAGTCTGGCTTCCTCGACCCTTTTCTGCCCAAATCTGGGAAACCTCCTGTGGCATAGCCAATCTGTCCGGCCTTTGAGCCCCTAGTATCCAAAGCCTTGTAACACCATTATTCTTCCCGAGATCTTAAGATCCGACACTCGCAAGCCATTACTTAATCCGACGAAGGGACAAAACCAGTCTTTTGCCTCCACCTAAGCTGGGGGACGCTGTCTGTTTTGTATAATTGTATTTATTTAAAGCGTATAGGTATACACTTTTTAATTCCAGCATGATGTAGTCCTTTGAAGTATTCTTGCGTAGCAAACAGTAGTTAGTGTGACATAGTTTAATTTAATTAAATAGTTGGTGCACTATTATTTAGCCATACATGCGGGAATAGGACATTTATAAAGGAAGAATATTTTAAAACAAGCATCTAGTAGAAAGACCGGTATCTGGGCGAGGTGGGTGCCTAACACCTTCCCACTTTCGTAACCTTACCACTTACCTCGAATCTCTGACCAGACCAGCCAAAGTATCGTAACCTTTCTAGGGGCTACACCAATGGGTCCTAGGCCATAACCCTAGGTGGCAACTCCATTTCATTTTATTGTATGACCCCCATCCCCTGAAAATCATGACCCCTTGAGAAGACGCTTTCCTTCTCTCCCTCAACCAGAGGACCATATAAAACCCCCCATCCCCACGTGCATCGAGCGCCCGATAAACGGAAAGAAAACCTGGATCCTCCCACTCTTATAAACCTATGATGGTGGTGTACGGAAAGCACAATTTAGAATAACAGAAGGGAGTCACCACCTAGGTTGTGAAGGGGTTAGAACCCTAAATAGGTAGGCCAAATCCTGGTTAGAGGATAGGGCTACGATTGGTTCCACATGATTTGGCTAAAGAATGGGTACGAGGTCAAGTTACAAAGATGGGAAGGTTTTACACACCCGCATCGGCCGGAGGAGCTGGTCCTTCGTGTTAAATGCTAGGATTCATAGATCCTCTCTAAATAAGGTCTCATATAACAATATGCAAGGTATATCTAAGGTCAAAATATCATGATCATGCATCATAATACATTAAATATGCAAACCAGCATAAAGTAATGGAAATAACCAAAATACCCCTAGAGAGGATAAATGCATAAACTATAAATAAAGTAATGTTTGAACATCACCACTGATCTAAATATGAATAATTGCATTAATAACATATATATGAGATATTGTAAATATAAAAAATGCTAACCAGCTTAGAATGACATTAACTACATAAACACCCCCTGAGGGCAGAACTGTGCATAAAACCATATTTAAACATCACCAATGATATTAAACATAACTCGATATGTCGAGAAAACATATGTGAGGTATTCCAAACACCTAAAATGCAATACAACTTAAAATGACAATAATTACACAAACACCCCACTAAGGGAAAAATTGTGCATAAAACCATATTTAAGCATCAGCAATGATATTAAACATGACTAGATATGTTGATGACATGTATATGAGATATTCCAAATATCCAAAGTACAATCCAGCATGAAATGATTTAAAGCAATGGAAAACCCATTTCCAGCTTTGCATGCTTATTTTGATGAGTTTGAAACTCAACCCACATGCATGCCCCAATCCCCATGTCAAATCTTTAAATCCCCATCTCCCAGACCTAGATTAGGATGCTGAATGGGTAAGTCATACCCTTAATTCGAACCCTAGAACCAATTGGATGAAATCCAAGCAAAAACCCCTGTGTTCCCCTTTGAAAATGTTGCAGTGAAATCTCTGGTTGGTCTCTTCAGTCGATTAGACAGACCACTCCCATCGACCTGAGTTGTTGTTAAGCCTAATTTGAGTTTGTAACTTGATTGAACATGAACCCAAGTATACCCTAGGACCCCACCTTAGCTCAAACATAATTTAATGCACATGTGTGACTTATTAAACGTACGATAGAACCGATCGATCAATGAGGCTTATCGACGACCGTTTCAGAAACCGATTCAATTGAACAATACCATACTTGACTAGGTGAGTGGGATAAGCATTGAAATCTTATGGCGTGTTTATTTTAAATGCATTATTATATGCCATACATGCATGTGATGGAATTTCTTTTATGTTATGTTGTTTAGAAATTCTAAATGATATGTTCTTTTATTCTTGCCTTTGATATATGGATTTATTGAAGGATACTGTTGAGGTATTTATATGTGTTGGAATATGTTCCAATACTGTGCTAGTCTAGATGTCATAGCCGGCTTGGAGATGAGGAGTGTGGTGGCCCGTAGAATGGGATGCGGAGGCTCCACTCAACTCATACTATGTCATATAGATAAGCTTGTGGTTAGGGACATCAGACATCCGTATGCTATGACCCTTACCAACTGGGGTTTAGGTGTTGGGTAACCAAAGCTCTCTATTGTCTGAGGAGTTCTTATTTGCCCAGGGTAGGGTTGACTATGGTTATCGAGGTCTGCCAATGGGTGGTATGCGATGCCATGACCGGAGCGGGCTCCAGAGAAAAAATTGAGGTTTCAACACGGTGATGACTCCGCCATGTATGTTTCCCGAGTTGTTGCTATAGCATCAACTTAGTGACTTAGACTTTGTTGCTAGGTGGATTTAAAAGATAGAACTGAATCTCATGCATATAGGATCATATATTATTGTGTATGCTTGTGTGGTTTATTTCACTCATTGGGCGCAGTGGAGCTCACCCCCATGGAATTCCTCCTTTTAGATGGTTGTGCAGGTAGAGATAGATCTACGTGGTAGGATTATTTTGAGCTGAGAGTTAATGGTGATTATGACTATGCTGATATAGACCCCGAGGGGCACAATCCCTCTTGTACATGTGATTTTTGTGTTTCTTAATGAGGAGACATGATGGATCGGACATTTTATTTTTGGTATATAGGAATCTACTATAGATATTTTGTTAGGGTTACAAGCTTACTTCTGGGTTAACAAACTATACCGTAACTATTGTAAAGCTCTAACTTCTGACCAATGGGTTGTGCTGTGGTACAACCTTGGATGTGGGAAAATAAACCATAAAATGTAAATATAATCCTTTGTATAAATCTTAGTTTTCTGCATACTTTGATTAACATATTATCTTTCTATCCTTGATGTGTGGTTTGTGAGCTGTACTTACTGCTTCTGGATTCTGGAGGTGATTGGATACTAAGGGTATTCGGGTTACTTACCAAACCCTTCTAGAGGTCGGGTCTGGGGTATGACAGAGCTTAGTATCAGAGCGAGAAGCTCTAATTGCACTCACAAGCAATGGAAGTAACAGAGTTGGTGGTGTAGAGCTAAAGAAATTAAAAATTTTAAGCAACACATATACAAAAGGGGTAGAAGAAAAACATAGGAGACTAGTCAGGTGCAAAAGCCAACAATAGAATTATAATTCAAGAACATAAGCTTTTATACTGGAGTTTTTCTTAAACATAACATAAGGAAAGAAATACAACTAATAACAAAGGAAATAAAGCACAAACATAAGCTAGAAAATCCTAGAACTCTAAAACCCAGATGTACTCTTGTGAAGGATCCTGAGAAGGCTGTGGTGGATGAGAATTAACTAGAAAGTGTGCTTGCCAGCAGTCCAACCTCTGCTCAATGTTACCCACTCTACTACCCATAGAAGCTATATACCCTCTTCATAAGGAGGTAAGGCAAACAAATCTGGGGCCATCCCTCACCTGCCTTGTACACACAGTAAGTGATGTAAACCCCCCTAGTATGGCAATACCACTTCTGTGCCCACCCTTTGGGCATACGTTATATTGGATGACTCGGCTCAAGATCCTAGCCGAAGGCTTGTATTCCACCTCAAATGTTGGAATCTTGTCTCCACTAGTAAGTGTCTAGAACACTATTCTATGGGTTTCCAAGGGAATTATGTATGAAGTGTCAAACCTCGGCCTACAATTAAACCTCTCTCTATTGATGACAATACCCAATATGACAGCCAAACAATGCAGGGTAAGTATGATGTCAACCCCCTTTACCTTGCTCACCAAACGAAAACCCACCCGGGTGCTCCTCATCGCTTGTGGTGGCAAGGTTCAAATAAAAATGCCGAACCAGAATTGGGTAGCAAGGGAGTTCAGGTGATAACATCGGTGCCCAACATAGGGCGTTAAATCGCTCATAGACCCCTTGAACCTCCTAAGGTCTTCCACGTTGATTTCATTTCCATTTTCCACTTTCTTCAAGCGAAATACATCCCATTTTAGTGAGTTTTGGTAACTTGAAAACCAAAACTCGTCAAACATGTGTTCTTCGTCCAAAGAACCAGGATATGATTCATCCCCGGATGATGGAGATGTTGGTGATGGTGGTAGCTTCGGATCACGATGTGTGCACTTAGCCAATGTCTTCCTCAGACCCCCGTGAGCATGACTTGTAGACATTTCTACAAGAATCAAAGAATCAAAGAAACAAAGAAAAGAAAACTTAGGGGAACAAAGAAAGAAAAAGGAAAACCTAGGTTTTACAAGAAAAAGGTAAATCTTAGATAGAACTTACCAAACGCGAGTTGGGTGCGTGGATCTTGAAAGGAAAGCCAAGGAATGATGGGTGGAGTGCTTGGAGTACCTCTCCGGTTGCTCTGAGGGTGTCCAAACTGCCCAGCTTTGAAAAACAAATAAAAGGAATGAATTACGGTTTGTGGTTTATAACCTGTCCTGACACTCAAGTCGATGACTCTGGTCGGTCAAGACCGGCCAATCCCATCGACCTAAGTCTGTCAGGACAGTAGCTTTGAGAGAAATTTTGACCTGTACTATGAAGTATGATTAAATGACCCCCTAGATCATTATACAAATGTAAAATCACCTATCAGATGTATCCCTACAGCAAGGTGATGGAAATTTCTCCCTGTGATAGGAACGAGTATCCCTCGGACCCATGTTGTCTAAGACATACACCTCTAGGTCTCATATACTACATTCTCCAGTTGAGGGGGAGGATAGCTGAGCTTGATGCCTACATAGACAGTGCAAAGAGGGAAGGTTGATGTATACTGAGAATAGTCTCTAACGTACCACATTGACCACAGAGCCTATTATGCTCGGCTGATCCGAGAGCAGAGGAAAGAACTTGTCTCTCATTTGTGGGAAAAGAATCAGCTTGCCTTTAAACTTGAAAGGCTAGCTTTCTAAATCCAAGAGGTGCATAGCATCCTAACTCTCCATTTAAACTATTAATTCTAAATCTTGAATTACATTCTTATATGCATATGCCTCTGAGTTATTCCAGTTCAAATGAACCAAATATATTACTGCAGTCCCAACGAATGCCATATGCTAAACTTCTATTGTATTCAAGTAATTATAGACATACTCCTAAATCTTTTCAGAAAGCAATCATGGCTAGAACAAGAGATAACAGAAATGTTCTCCAAGGATTTGTAGCTCAAAACATAGAAACTACTGTCTCTTCATCTAGTGCATCTGAAGTTCCTCTTGCACCTGCACCTGAGGTTCCCCCGACTGTCCCTCCTGCTGCCCCTCCGGCTCATGCACCTGCACCTCCTCCGATTATGATCGCTGATGAAGTGACTACCATCATGGCCAATATGATGCAATCCATGCAACAACAGCAACAAATCCAGTTGTAAAATCCAGCAGCAACAACAAGAATTGTTGGCCAACATGAACACTCAGTTTGTGACAGACATGCAGCAAAGGGCAGCACCACGACCCAATATCCTCCAAATTTTCCTCCTCCCATGCCTCCAATTGCACAAGATACCTCTACCTCAAGGGTAATGGAGAGGTTCAAGAAGCTCTAACCTTCCTCATTCTCAACGATTGGCATGGATCCGCTATAGCCTGAGAGATGGATTAGCACCTTAGAGAAGGGTTTCGCTATATTGGAGAGTATATGGATGCACAGAAACTGATTTGTGTTGGGTACCAGCTACAAAATAAAGTCGAAGCCTAGTGGAAGTCAGCTAAGCCTATCTTGGAGATAAGACATCCCGACCCCACCTGGGAACAATTTAAGCAAGTCTTCTTTGGAAACAACTTTCTAGAGAGCTTCAGAGATGGAAAAGAAGTAGAGTTTGCAGCCCTCACCCAAGGGTCAAAGTCAGTACTAGACTACCAACAACAATTTGAGGATTTATTCCATTTTTCTCCAGAACACATGAGGAGCGATGCTTGCAAGTCTAAGAAGTTCGAGAAGGGGCTTAAGCCTAAAATTAGTGCCATGATGGCCATTTTGGACATTCAATCATATGCCCAGATGGTTCAGAAGGCCAAGACTGTGGACGATCAACTGAAAGAGAAGACTCTGGTATCACAAGGGTCAGGTAAGAGGCCTAATACCTTCCAAAATTATAATTGGCCTAACAAGGCATTCAGTGGATTTAGTTATAGACCTAGCCTAATGCAATACCGTAGGCCGAAGAAGGGTTAAGCTTCTCAACCGTTCGTCCCACAATCAGTCAATCTACTCAGTATAACCGCCCTGCCTCAAGCCAAGCTACAACAACTACCCAGTCTCCTCGATCGGCAACAAGTCAAGCGAGCCAGGCCTCTTCTCAGCCTATTAGTCCCACACCTACTCTTCGACCCTTTAGACATGTCCGATGTTTTGTGTGTAACCTACTCGGACACATGGCTAAAGATTGTACTCGCTACGGATTTGGTACATCTCCACAATACCAATCTGTTGCCCAACCCATTCAGTCCCAAGGAAATAGAGTTCAAGGGAAGGTATATGCTTTGACCTCTGAAGAAGAAGAAGCAAACCCCAATGTAATGACAAGTACCTATTTATTAATCTACTATTTAATATGCAATAATTCTAGCATGTATAAGGGAGTTTGACTGCATCATTATCTTCTATTGAACCCATAGGTACCTTATCTATATCATCTTCGTCTGCTCATGCATTATTTGATTCCGGTGCATCACATTCTTTCATTTCAAATGCTTTTGTTGATAAGATGGATGTACCCCCGAAGAACCTAAGGCACAAGTTAGTAGTTAGAACTCTAACTAGAAGTATTGTAAGTTTGAAGGAAGTATATGAATCTTGTCTAGTGGAAAACTATAGGCAAAACTTGATGGCTCATCTAATCAAGTTTGACATGAAGGATTTTAATGTAATCCTAGGCATGGATTGGCTATCTACTTATGGAGTCAATTTCATGTGTACAGAGAAGCAGATTTTATTCAAGCTAAAGAATGACGATGAGTTTACTTATAAGAGTGAATAGTTGAAGAAATCCAAGAAGATAGCTGTTTTTTTTCCTTTAAGCAAAGAAGTTGCTCGATGAAGGATGTCAGGGGTATTTGGCCAGAGTAATAGACACGGAGGCAAAGCCACTAGCAGAGTTAGATGTGGTTAGGGAATTTCCCAATGTGTTTCCTGATGACCTAACCTAATTGCCTCCAGATCAGGAGACAGAGTTTGTGATAAACTCAACCCCTGAGTAGCTCTAGTGTCCAAGGAACCATATAGGATGCAACCTATAGAACTGCAAGAGTTACAAACTCAGTCGCAAGACTTGTTGAAGAAAGGTTTGATCCATCCCAATGTATCTCTTTAGGGAGCACCGGTGCTCTTTGTGAAGAAGAAGGATGAAAGCATGTGTATGTGCATTGATTATCGGGTGCTAAAGAAGCTTATAATAAAAAACTAATAGCCATTGCCATGCATTGTTGATCTATTCGATCTGTTTCAAGGTGCAAGTGTATTCTCTAAGATTGATCTTAGATTCGGTTATCACTAGCTGAAGATCAAAGGTAGTGATATCCATTAGATGTCATTCAGGACTAGATATGGACATTACGAGTTTCTAATAGTGTGCTTTAGCTTTGCACCAGTAGCATTCATGGATATGATGAATAGAGTATTCCATGTTGTACTAGACAAGTATATCATAGTCTTCATAAATGACATTCTAGTTTACTCCAAGAATGAAGAAGATCATGTCCAACACTTGAGATTTGAACTGTAGCATTGAGAGAGCACCAGTTGATTGCCAAATCTAGCAAATATGAGTTTTGGCTCCATTAGATAGGATTCTTGGGTCATGTGGTTACAGAGAAGGGTATTGAAGTTGATCTAGGAAAGTTAAAGGCAGTACAAGAGTGGGAGACTCTAAAGAGTGCCACGGAGATCCGTAGCTTTCTCGGCTTGGCCGGTTACAACTGGTAATTTATAGCTAAATTTTCACACATATCAGCACCAATGGCTCTATTAAGAAGAAAAGGGGCAAAGTTTGAATGGTCTAATGCTAGTGAAAGAAGCTTTCATGAGCTGAGGGGGCGGTTCTTGATAGCTCCAGTGTTGATTATCCCAGATAGCACCGGTGGCATGGTGGTATACACAGACACATCCAGAACGGGTTTAGGTTGTGCCCTAATGCAAAAGAACAAAGTGGTTACCTACGCTTTAAGGCAGCTAAAGGAACATGAAAAGAATTACCCCACTCATGACTTGGAGTTAGCAGCGGTGGTGTTTGCTTTAAAGATCTGGCGGCACTACCTGTATGGGGAAAAGAGTTAAATCTTTAGTGACCATAAAAGCCTGAAGTATTTCTTCACCCAGAAGGAACTTAACATGAGGCAAAGAAGGTGGTTGGAATTAGTGAAGGATTATGATTGCACCATCTAGTATCACCCGGGCAAAGCTAATGTTGTAGTTGATGCATTAAGCAAAAAATCCCATGCTTTGTCACTTGCATCCCTAGCAGTCAGCGAGCAACTTATAGATGAAGCTAGAAAGATGGACTTGGAACTTCTGGTAAGAGAGACATCCACATCACTGGCAGCCTTGGATATCCAACAATCAATCAGAGAAGAGATTCTAGAAAAACAACTAAGGGATCCAGAGTTGCTGAAAATTATGATGAGTATCAGGCAAGGGACTCAGAAGGATCCGGATTTTATTTTGCCAAAGACAGAGCACTTATGTTCAAGGATAGACTGTGTGTGCCTATGGATTATGATGGGCAAGATCAAATTTTAAGAGAAGCAAATAGATCACCATATTCCATACATACATGTACAAGGGCCTGAAAGGATATTATTGGTGGGTTGAGATGAAAGAAACAGTGGTCACCTATGTTTCTCAATGTCTTACCTGCCAACAGATATAGACTAATAGACATAGGCCTTATGGTTTACTACAACCACTACCGATTCCGGAATGGAAATGGGAAAGAATCATAATGGACTTTGTAACAAGCCTGCCCCACACACCTAAGGGTATGGATGCAATCTGGGTGATAGTTGATAAATTGCCAAAGTCAGACCATTTCGTTCCTATGAATATAACTTACCCCATGGATAAGCTAGCTCCACTATACACTAATAGTGTAATCTGTCTCCATGGCGTACCGATCAGTATCGTATCCGACAGAGACCCCAGGTTTACATCCAGGTTTTGGAAGAGCTTACATCAAACCATGGTAACTTAGTTGAATCTGAGTACGACCTTTCATCCCTAAACCGATGGACAATCAAAGAAAACTATACAGATTGTCGAAGACATGCTCAGAGCCTGTGTATTGGAGATGGAAGCCAGTTAGGACTCACACATTCCTTTGATAGAATTTGCTTGTAATAACAATTATCAATCTACCATTGGAATGGCACCATATGAAGCCTTGTATGGTAAAAGATGTAGTACACCGCTTTACTCGGATAAAGTTGGAGAGCAACACTACCTAGACCTTGAGCTGGGATAAGCTACATATGATAAGGTGGATATGATTAGAGAGAAGATTAAGATAGCTCACTCCAGACAAAAGAGTTGTGTAGATACAAGAAGGAAGGACCTGAAATTCCAAGTTGGAGAAAAAGGGTTTTTCTGGATTTCTCTGACAAAGGGCATTATGCGGTTCAGTAAGAAAGGGAGGTTGAGCCCTAGGTACATCGGACTGTATGAGATTCTTACTAGAATCGGACCGGTAGAATACAGATTGGCCCTGCCACCATCTTTGGAAGGCATCCACAATGTGTTCCATGTATCTATGCTGAAGAAGTACATTTTAAACCCAACACCCGTCCTATCTGTTGAATCGGAGAAACTTGAAACTGCTATGTCATATGAGGAACGACCTGAAAAAATTTTGGACTATAAGGAGCATAATCTCCGCAACCGTACTATGACATATGTTAAGGTATGGTGGAGAAATCACACACCTGAGGAAGCATCTTGGGAGCGTGAAGAGGAGATGTGGGAAAATATCCTCATCTCTTTGGCTTACAAGCTACGTTAATTTTGAGGATGAAATTTCTATTAGGTGGGGAGAATGTTACATCTGCACCCAACTCTAAACTGGACCCTAGTTGTAGGCTTGGAACCTGAGGTCATAGCTACCAGCAGCTTGTGATGTATTGACCGAGTGATTGTTCAAAAAAAAGGAACCCCAGTAGTGAAACTTTACTTTCCAACAAGGAGACGAATACCTCCTCTATATAACTACAAAGTCCACCACCAGATGTACAGCCCATGGAAAGTACTCCCCCTAATTGACTAACCCTAACCTTATGTTTAATATGTTAAACTTGGGAAGCATGTTGGGGAGGCTAATATGCAAAGACATTAACAGTCGGGGTGATTCGACACTAATTCAGCAAGGAATCACACTTAGGTCGATCACTCAGGTCGAAGTAGGATCGACCACTCCCATCGACCTGAGTGTTGTACTAAACAAATCCCTATCCCGTGAGTGTGGGGCCTAGTGTCACGAGTCGAGGATCTTGTTGCCATATCCCAAATACCTAGTAGAGGTATTCACCCAATAATGTGGTTAAGTGGGACCCGCGTATCGGCCCATGCACACAAGAATTTTAACCTGTATTGGGCAATTAGGACCCTAGCCAAACAGACCCTTAGGCCAATTACTATATAACCAAGACTTCACCCTAAAACCCATTCTTCAGCCAAAATCATTGAGGGGGAGGAGAAGAAAAGAGAAAAGAAGGAGAAGAAGAAAAGGAAGGAAGGGTTGGATCACCCTTGTACTGTCCAAAATCTGAACTTGGGTAAGGGATTGCACTCACCTTTTCTCTCTCTCACTTCCATTTGTTTAGTTCCTTAGCAAAACCCTTATTGAATCAAACCTCTATTACCATTTTTCTACTTGTGTGGTGTAATCCAAGTTGTGAAACCCATCTAATTACTTCCAATTTCAAGGTAAAACCCTAACCTAATCAAACTCCCTTCTAATTCTTTTCTTAGACCTAGAATCAAGTAAATTTCTTAAATTAAGACATGAATTGATCATCTAACTTATATACCTATTAATTTGTATGGTTGGTGTATTTATAAACCTAGTTCCTTTCATGCATGCCTAATCCAAACCAACTAACCTAAACCTAATTTTATTTTAAGCCAATTATAATCATTCCTCATGTTGTATGATGAATTGAAGCAATGGAATTCTAGCTTTGCATGCGTATTTGATGATTTTGAAACCCAACCCACATGCATAACCCAATCCCCATGTCACTCTTCAAATCCCCATCTCCCAGACCTAGATTAGGATGTTGAACGGGTAATTCATACCCTTAACTCCAACCCTGGATCAATTGGATGAAATCCAAGCAAAAACCCTTGTGCTCCCCTTTGAAAATGCTGTTGTGAAATCTCCGATCGGTCTCTCCGGTTGATCACCCATTGAGTTGAGACATAAACTTGAGAATGCTTGTCTCAGGAAAAATAATAAGCTTCACTTCTGCAGCACTCGGGTCGATGACTCCGATCGGTCAGGACCAACCACACCCATCAATTGAGTTTTTGTCAAGCCTGATTTGGGTTTGTAACTTATTTGAACATGAACCCAAGTGTACCCTAGGATCCCACCTTCACTCAAACATAATTTAATACACATGCATGACTTATCAAATGTAGGATAGAACCAATCAATCGACGAGGCTTATCGACAACCGTTTCGGAAACCGATTCGACTGAACAACAACATACTTGATAAGGTGAGTGGGATAAGCATTGAAGTCTTATGGCGTGTTTATTTTATATGCATTCTTGTATGCCATACATGCATGTGTGATGGAATTTCTCTTATGTTATATTGTTTGGAAATTCTAAATGATATGTTCTTTTATTCTTGCTTCTTTACCACTTTTGAGCATGTCCAAGTGTATGACATGGCTAAGATTGCCTACGCTCACTTTTTGCGAATGATGGACTTCTTCCCTTGAATTCCGTAAACTTATATGGTTTAGACTTTGTTATCTAGGCATGCTCTTTTATACCATAACTAGCCTTTGTTCTTCTTCTTTTTCTTCTTGTCCTGGTATTTGTTCTCTCTTGTGCAGGCATGGGCCTATGAGCATTTGGGGTTCCTAACTCCAGATTTGAAGAGGGCGAACTTGGCTTAGTTCCCTCATACCTCTAGGTGGGCAGTAGACAACTCCATTAAGGGTAACCTTAAGGTTTCCATGGACATTGCTAGGAAGTATCTGAATGATCTCGACCTCTCCTCAGTAAGAATCTCTTGCTTCTTTCTTTATTACATGGATTTGTTTCTCTTGAAACAAATTGTCTTTTGACTTTTGATTCATTGGTTCGATGGCGCCCTTTTGAGAATGCCACCTTCCCCGACATGGAAGAGAAAGAGAAAGCCCTGCGGATAACTCACCATCGGGTTCTCTTCAGGTATATAGATGGCTATGCATGGTACTTGGGAGAGTGTGTCTACCATCAGTGGATAGGATTGGTAATTCATATAGTTCCTCAACCTCCTCCTGAGCTGATGTATGAGTCAAAGCCCCTTGCAGAGAGGATATGGCCATCCAGCGGGAGGGCCTTGAAGCTCAGGAGTTCTTTAACTTGGCGGCCAGCTACCAAGAGTTCATCCTGAGAGAGATTGTATGCATGCCCTTGACCTGGGATGGTCCTCAGGTGAGTGCTAGATCATGCTTCCATAAACCTTGATCTCCTTTGACATTTTCATCTTTTCCTTTATAGTATCCCGATCAATTCTTGGATTTTTTGGCAAATCCATCTCTCAGTCCTATAACGAGTGCAGCGGGTAGTACCGCTTCAATTGACCCCTCAGCCAGGACTGGAGTTCCTCCACCATCACCTAGATATAGGCTGGCATATGTCGGAGACCATATATCTGGTTTCCCTAGGTGGTCTACCCTTGATGACCGCACACCAGGGATGGCTATGATGCTTCATGATACTACAATCAGGGATGAGGAATTAGGGATAATGATCCCTTATGACTTTGTGAGAACCCTTGCCTCTTTCCTTTTAGCCATTATATATTGAATCTCTTATTCATGTACATTGCTTCCTTGTAGGTCCATGTTTCTCGATATAACGAGATGAGACAGATGATCAGTAGCTTTCACAACCTGGTTTTTGCCCATACTTGGACTTTGTAGACTCAAGTAAGCAGCTCTCCAGGTACTGAGTTCAATATTCTCAAGGACAAATCATTAGCAAACAAAGAAATCCTTTGTAGGGTGTTGAGATTACAACCCTGAGGCACCAAGTGGGGGTTAAATCTGTAGAGATGGAGGAGACCAATGCCACCTCATCTCATTTCCTGGAGGAGAATATATGCCTTTTGGGAGAAAATGAGCATCTACAGCATGAGCTATATCTAGCTCAAGGAGGTGCAGGACCTAGCCATGTGTGGGAGCAACACTTTCCGGCCTCAGAAGTATTGACCAATCGGTTTGACAATGATGATTCACAGGAAGGTGGGGAACAATATGCCCTGAAGGCCTTCCCCTCTTCATTCACATTTTTTTTGTTGATGATGCAAGACAACATGGTTTAATTCCAAAGGCTTTCATTTGCATAAACAATTATCTCGATGAATTTACTTGAACATGACACAATTCCACCTTAGTTCTTTCTTTCAATTTCTTCATTTTTTTTTGCTTCCTGCTACCAATAAGGACCAAAAAAGGATGGAAAGTGAAGAGTGATAAAATGTCAGATTTTAGAGAAAATTTGTTAAGATGAAACTCTCCTAAATAAAATACAAGGCAAGGTCTGTAACATGGTCACCAGATCAAAATTATATCAGAGATTTCAACGATAGCTCATCTAGTAGTCCCACTACTTGGCTTCTCAGTTCTTCAAGAAGCCTAAAATTTATGAATCCTGTTGCCTTATCTTGAGGGAGCTAATACTTTCGAAGCACTCGAGGAGGCAAATAAAAGGTTGTATGAGTAAAACCCATCAATTTCACATAATTGCATCCTTGAGTCTTCATCAAAGGGGCATCTGTCCTCCACCAGCGGTAGTTCCATTGGATCTTCTCTATTGTTCTCTCTTGGAGATACCTTTGGAAATTTTGAATCCATGGAATTCTTTCGTCTCTCTTCTCTTTTGAACATGCATTGTTTGAAGTTGGTATCATGGTATTGGCTTTAAAAGTTGTAATGTTTCCATTACCCAGATTTGGCACACTGTCGGGGATCCCAGACAATGGTCTACCCCATACTTCTGAGTGGCTCGCATGGTGTCAAAACCTCTAAAAATCTCAGCTAGAATAGTTGCTACAACATCACACCCTTCCTTAAGCTGCGTGACCACCTCTGCTATAATTGGGAGAACACCTCTTTTTGGAGTTCTCAAGAGATATCTCCAAATCATGCAAAAGATATATGCCTGTCCTCTATGCTTACGTTGTAATCCTTTTGCATTTCTTTGTCCAACAAAAGCCATGGCTATCTTCAAAATGTCTACCTTGCCATAATTCATGACTTGTTTGACTTCTTTCGAAGTACATCTGAAGAATTCCTGTAGAACCTCTGAATAATTGCTTTGAAGTGGAGGGCAAAAAAGCCTTCTTGGTGTAGGGGAAAGCATGTAAGCTCTGAATTCTTCTGTAGTTGGTGTCGTTTCAACTTCACTAAACATGAAGACATGAACATTTGAGTCCCGGCACTGATACATTTGTTGCAGCAGATCGTAATGAAATTTAAGACATCTAACCTTCCCTAGCATTGGAAGGTGGAAATCTTCTAAGATGGTTGGGTAGTCTACATACATGTGTACATGATAATACCTATATCAAAGTTTCTTGCTTTGGTCGGTACATGATAATACCTATATCAAGCCATTGGTTAGTAAACCAGATGAAACTTCTGCAAATAGATGCCTCTGCAAGGCAAAAACCTAATGAATGCATGACCTCTGATCCATTATAGGTCTTGGCTGAAAAGCCAAAATTAAACACTAGAAATTCTCTTTGTTGTTATGGACGCTTCTGCAACGCAAAACCATAGCAACTGTGTAAGCTCTGATCCAACATGGGTCTTGGCCGAAAAGCAAAAATTAAACACCAAAAGCTCTCTTTCTTGTTATTGATGCTTCTGCAATGCAAAACCATAGCTATTGCAAGAGCTTTGATCCGCCATGGGTCTTAGCAAGGATTTTTTTAATGGCTCCACAAAGCTAAAACCTAGCGACTGTGGAAGCTTTGATCCACCATAGGTCTTGGCTGAAAATCCAAAATTAAACACCAAAAACTCTCTTTCTTGTTATTGATGCTTCTGTAATGCAAAATCGTAGCTACTACATGAACTCTGATCCACCATAGGTCTTAGCAAGGATTGTTTTTAAGAAAATTCCATGAATGTAACCCCACGTTTAACATCTAAGGGAGGATGACATCTTCAAAGAAATACAAAAAACCTAAAGAAGAATGATTTCTGAAAAGAAACCCGGTGCCAACTGGTGAATTGATGACGACACCTTAACCTAACCAAGAAAGTTTTTTGAAAAGAAACCTGATGTCAACTGGCAAAATTGATGATGGCACCTTAACCTAACAAGGAAAGATTTTAAAGAAACCTGATGCCAACTGGAGGAACTGATGATGATATCTAGACCATAACTTGAGTTTTTTTTTCCAGAAATGCCCCCTTAAGACAAAGAGGAGAAGAGCACAGAATAGAAAAGAAGAGACCGCACTCGATTTAAATGAGTTGCCTACGTACCCCTTGAGAGGGATCAGGTCAAATGTAGTTCCAAACTACTGAAAATATTTTTTTAGTTGGTCCATATTAACCAAACTAAATAGCTCCTCGCTGTCTAGATCCACAAGTTGAATTGCATTTTCCAAAAAGATTTCTCTGACAGTAAATGAACCACTCCAATTTGGTCGTAATTAGCCTCTAGGATCATGTATAGGGGCCTTTTGTTCTCTAAGAACTAAATCCCCTACTTCAATATGAAGATGACGGACTCCTTTGTTGAATGATCTCACAACATTTTACTAATAGGTCCATTGCTTTCACTCTTCTTTTGTCCAAAAAATTGAGTTCATCATACCTAGTCTGCACCCATTCTCCTTCTGGGAGTTTTACATCAAGGAGAACTCTGAGAGACGAGATTTGTAATTCGATAGGCAAAACATCTTTAACACCATATACCAAAGAGGGGGGTTGCCCCTGTTGAAGTGTGGATAGATGTCCGGTATGCCCATATGGCGTACAGGAATTTATCTGCCGAATTACTTTATGTCTTAGACATTTTATGTAAGATGACTTTCACATTCTTGTTGGCTGCTTCTACCGCTCCATTGGTTTGTGGCCTATAGGTAGTAAAACTTGTGTCTTCTGATGCCAAACTTGGTACAAATTTTGTCGACTTTGCCCCAGGAATGGACACCCTGATCAGATTTGAGTTCCTGATGTACTCCATATGTACAAATGATGTTCTCTTTAATGAAGTTGGTCACTTTGGCCACTATGAGAACTGCATATGATTGCACTTCAACCCACTTCGTGAAGTAAACAATTGCAACCAAGATGAACTCATGTCCATTAGATGCTTTTTGGTTGACCTTTCCAATTACGTCGATGTCCCAAGTAGAAAACGGCCACAGAGAACTTAGCAAAAGCAATTCCCTTGGTGGTATGTGTATTATATAGGCAAATATTTGACATTTCTGACACTTCTTGACAAACTTTGCACAATCTACCTCCATGGCTTCCCAATAGTAACCCAACCTGAGTATCTTCTTCGCGAATATCCTTGCATTCATATGCAGACCACAAATTCCTTGATGTATTTCTACAATTATGGCTTGAGCCTGACTTCCATCGTTGCATAAGAGTTGTATGCCATTATAGGATCTTTTGTACAAGTTGTTTCCTTGGAGATTAAATTGTGTGGCATACTTCACTAGAAATTTCTTTTCACGCGAAGTAGCCTCATTTGTGTATCTTCCATCCCTTATGAACTCCACAATATGGGTGAACCATGGACTACCATCCTCTGTCAGGGAATTCACCATATTATGATATGCAGACTTCAATCTCCTTTCTATCTGAAATGGCTTTATCTGATAGATTGGGTCATATTTGACCAAGGATGTTATTAAAGTAGCCAAAGCATCCATTAACCGGTTGTTGTCTCTAGGGAAGTAATTGAAGGATATTTCTTCGAAGCACTTGATTATCCCTTCGAGATACTCTTGATATGGCTGCAGCTATTCACCTTTGGTTATCCACTTTCCTTGTGTTTGGCATATCGCTATAGATGAGTCACCTTAGACCTTGATCTTCTTTATGCTGATCAGTAATGCTATCTCAAGACCGATTACACAAGCCTCATACTCAGCTATATTGTTAGTGTAGTGAAAATCGAGTCAAAATGCCAATGGTAGATGGAGACCTTAAGGTGTTATCAACAATACTCCAGCTCCACAACCCTTTTGATTTGCCACTCTATCGAAGTACATCTTCCATGTATCTTCACATTCTTCACCTTCAAGGGTAGCCAATTCTTCATTTGGGAAAGAGTCAACCAATGGTTGGCCACCCTCCACTAGGTGAGCTGATAAATGATTAGTGGTTGCCCTTCCTTTAATATATTTTTGATTGACATAGATGATGTCAAATTCTGAAAGCAATAGTAACCACCTAGCCACATTTCGTATCAAAGCCGGCTTCTCAAAAAGGTATTTGATAAGATCCATCCCTGAAATTAATTCAATGGGATGTGACACCAAATAATGCCTCAATCTTCTTGTTGCCCATACTAAGGCAGCACAAGTCTTCTCAAGGAGAGTGTACCGAGTCTCGTACTCTATGAACTTCTTGCTCAAGTAATAAACAGCACATTCTTCTCCTCTCTTTTCCCCTTTGGGCCAACATCGTCCCCATGGCGAATTCTCCCACATAAAGGTACAATAATAGTGGTTCTACCAAGACTAGAAGAACAAGAATCGGTGGATTCATCAAACATTCTTTTATCTTCTTGAATGCCTTTTGACAAAGGGGATTCCATTCTTTTTCTTGGTCCTTCCTGAGCAATTTGAAAATGGGTTCATGCACAGTAGTTAGTCACGCTATAAAACCGAATGATATATTGGATTCTACCAAGAAATCCCCAAATTTATTTTTCTTTTTTTGGAGCTGGCATTTTCAATAATGACTTTATCTTTTCTGGGTCTACTTCGATTCTCCTTACGCTGACTAGGAATCCGAGAAGTTTTCCTGTTGTTGCATCGAACACACTTCTAGGGATTCAACATCAGTTTAAATTCTTTAATTCTTTTGAAAAATTTCTCCAATGCTACAAAGTACCCCTTGTGGTCGACTGACTTAATGATCATGTCATCGATGTAGACCTCCACTTCTTTATGTATCATATCATACAAGATAGTGGTAGTTGACTGTTGATACGTTGACCATGCATTCTTCAGTCTGAATAGCATCACTCTGTAGCAATATATTCCCTATGGGGTGGTGAATGTTGTCTTCTCCATATCCTTCGGACACATGCTGATTAGGTTGTAGCCTGAAAAACCATCCATAAAGGACAATAAGGAATGCCCTACAGTGATGTCCACTACAATGTTGATGTTGGGCAAAGAAAAGTCATCTTTTAAACTTTGCTGGGATCCCTGAAATCGACACACATCCTTACCTTGCCATCTTTCTTTGGTATAGGGACAATGTTTTTGAAAGCCATGGGGGGTAATGTAGCACTTGAAGAGAAGAAAACTAGCATCCCACTACTTTACAAGTTCTTCTTTTATCTTTACACTCCATTTTGGACACATCCTCCTGCTTGATCGATTGATGTTGCACTATTCTGGGATCTATACTAAGCATATCTTCGTAAGACCATACGTACACTTCTTTAAACTTTTCCAACAAGGCAGTTATTTGAGAAATCTCTCATTGTTGAGAATCGAACCAATCTCTACCATTCGGGGGCATTGATCTAATCCCAAATTGATGGGTCAAGTATCCGCATGGATTGGACAGGCTTTCCTTTCCTTTAAATGTTTTACCATATCTTAATATTCCTCAAATATTTCATCTGGATCTTAATCATCATTAAGAGAAGAAAGAGAATAAAGAGACAAAGTAGGTGAGATATACTCGGAACAATGATTTCTGTTACACCTGTGCCCAAAATCTAGGTCTAATTTGAACCTTATATATAGGATCGGAAGTAGAGTAATATGGTCCTCGAATCATTTTTGGAAGTCTAAAGGGTGAATTTGTCCATGATTTATTTGAATGAGTTATACTTTTCAACATGTGTAATTGGGACATATAAACCATCTAGGCAAAGTACCCTTACATGTACGAAGACCCTGGAGAATGTTACATCCACACCCCAATTAATCTATTCTTGAACCCTTGCTTGTGGATCTAGCCCCATGAAAATTAGACTTCACAACTGGATCTATGCCTTGAGTGTTGAAGGTAAGATGATTTCCCACTTAATTGGATGATTGGACCTCATAACACTTCATTTAAATCCTTTAAACTACATTATGTAATTCCCCTTCATGCAAGCCCCTTTAATATTTTTTTATGTGTATTATCATTACATATTCATGCCCAATTAGATCCCTCTTACATGTATAAATACCCTTGAGAAGACCCCACCCCATTTGGAGTTCAAAACTGTCCAAAATATCCCTTGCGGAGGAATGTTGGGCAGCCTGCGAAGGATGTAGTAGATCCTTCGCAAAGGCTAAAATAGCCCAGTTTTGTATCTTTTTGTGATTGGTTCACTTAGGCCCGAGCCTAGGGCTCAACCCTAAGCTAACCTAGACTACTTGTGACCTAAATGACCTAACTAAACCCCTAGGATGATTGACCTAAGACCTATTTGGAATTTAATATGATTTAGACATATTCTAAGACTTAGAACAACCCCCAACCAAACAAAACCTTGAGCCCTTAGCCAAAGTAGACAAAACCCTAGCCTCCCTTTCATTTCACTCATTTCCCAACCCTAGCGAAGAGAGAGAATGTCGAGACCAAGAAAGGAAGAAGGAGGAGAAGTGAACCATGGCTGTCCCACCTATCTAGCTTGAGCTATTCTTGAGCTCCAACCTCACTCCATCTGATTGGAAGCTCAGCCTAGCCAAGGACCTCATGGGAGAGAAGAAGTTTGAGCCATTTCCAGCCCTAAAGTACTCCCTTTGCTGCTTCCATTGATTCTCCATTGTAAGCGACCCTTTCCCTCTCTATTTCCATTGTTTTCACTTAGGTTTTAGCTTGTGGATTGCAAATTTCAGTTCAAACCTTACGGATTTTCTTTCTAATTTATTTTTTTTTATCTAATAGAGTGCTGGAAGGACTTAATGCCAACCCTAATTTTCTAATCCACAATCCCTTGACCTATCCACCATAAAGCCCCATCAAAGCACATTGAAATTTGGGGATTTTTTATTGGAAACTCCAATCTATGATTAGACCCTAATTGGATTGGGTTCCTGTGCTAATTAGTGACCCTAGAAAACTAGGATATATGCCCAATTGAACCCTTGAAGCTCCCAAGCTTGTAGACCACCCATAGCCCTTAGTTTTACTGAAAAACAGCAAATATAACTTGTGTCGACGATGCCTGTAGATGATGGAACCATCCTCCACAGACATCATCCGCAGGGACTAAAATGTTGTTTTAGGGTTTGACCTCTACCCACTGTTTTGACCATAACTCAGTCAATACACAATAAAATGATGCGATTCAAAATGAGTTTTAAACTAGACTTAAAGGGATATATTTCCTATGAGGAAACCTTTGGCCCAATCAGAGGGGAAGATTCTCAAAAATTTGTTCAAATCTACCTGTTGTGCATGGCAGCATTTGTGAAACTGAAATTACTCCGATGACCTCACCCACTTCTAGGATGTTTAAGTAGGGGTTGTGAAGGAATTTAATGGTAGTTTTTCACAACTATTAACATCATCTAAACATATTAAATTAGGAAAACACAACTGTCTGGATAGATCGTACGGGTACGCGTACGAATTGGATTTTGGTTAGAATCGCCGGTTCATAGAAGAAGGTGAGTGGCTTAAATACTTGAACTTAATTTCGGCGTGTTCCCTCATTGCTTTGTTAATGCCATACATGCATGTGCTATGTTATACATGTTGGGATGCTATATTCACTATGAAAGTTAGATGGATTTGATTCTTATCGAATGCCAGATAAGGTTAGACATGCTAGGATGCCTATCATGTTGAATGCTAGATGCTTAGGGTTTTATGATTATACTTGAACTATTATCGTGAATGTGGATATTGATTATGCGTTGAGACATGAACATGAGTACTAGTTATATGATGGCTATGCATTGAGATATGGATGCTAGTAATGGTTATGTGATGGATATGCAATGTTTATGAGATAAGTGTATGTGATGGGATCCAAGTGCTGTGAGTCGGCACTGGACTTGAGATCACCATGAGTTGTATGGGTTTGTGACCGGCTGACCGCGATATTGGTATCACATTCACCATACCCATGCATGTCTATGTGTAAGCTAGAGGGGCCAAGAGGATAGCTGGGCCGACCAGTATTTCGACACTATGGCCTCGACCTCTGGCCTATACGTATGCATGCACCTTCATTTATTTATTTAGATGCATATGGTTAGGATCATACGTCCCCAGTGCTACACCCCTTATCAACAAGGGGTAAGGTGTTGGGTAACTGGTGGTGACTTCTGACAGATTGGGATGTCATTCTTAACAGATCGGTTTCGTAAGTGGGCGCCAAAACCAGGTGAGAGCTAGGGTTATATCGGGGGTTTGCCATATAAGACTATGTACACATGCATGGCAGGCTTGCAACCGCAACTTAGGTAACATTATTGGGATTAGGGGCCGTAAGTGGACGTCAGACTTGGGTCTAGGTATGCTACCTAAGGGATGTTGCAGTAGCACTTTACCTCATGGACTTAGGCATTTTATTGTTAGATCGATGGATATTAAAACTTGAATTCATTTATGTGCATGACTATAAACTAAATCTAATGTACGAATTATCCTAGTGGTATAGGACATTGTGGGATTCGTTTATCAAGTTTAGGTTGTGTCCTTGTGAGATGTGCATTCATGATTATATGTGTATGCTTGCATGATCTAATTGTTCACTAGGCTTGGTGGAAGCTTATTCCTCAAGGGTTCTCTCTTTTAAGATATGGATGCAGGTGATGTTGTAGCTACGGATGTGGATTTTTCCTACCCGTGAGTTGATAGACTTGATATTTGGGGTGTTTCCAGTGAGGAGAAGCACTGGCCAAAGTGCCCATGCGAGGCTTATGCCTATGGAGCGGTGTAGTGTAGCTTAAGGCCCTTTGGGATATTTGAGCATTTTGTTTAACTATTGGATTGTAATTAAATACTCTTTAATTCTCTTTATTGGTTTAATCTTGTATACTTATATACTTAGTATTTTTGCTAAACAATGTAATGATGGAATAAGATTCAACCTACTTATATGATATCATCCTATTAGCTTCCAAACTCTGATATTCATGTTTATGATATTATTCTTCTATTGATATTCTGATTAAGGTTATATTGTTGAATCAGTGTTCATTGCACAACAAAGTGTAGATCCTGGTGTTAGTATGGAATATAAGGGGTATTCCAGTCACACAGCCCTAAGTGTAGGGAGCGGGGTGTGAAAGCATGGTATCAGAGTGATTTTTGCTCTACCAGGTTCACTAACGGATCTGACTCACCATGATTTAATCGATAATAGGTACTACCTAATGAAGGCCTTAACAACACATAATAATAATAGAGACAAGTAGGGATGCGTGATAGATAGGAAAGTGCTATTTTTCATTGATAATAAAAACCTTACATCCAGATAATGATGAAAGAAGAAGTACATCTTGATCTTTTCCTTACTTCTTGTTGTCTTACAACTAGTAACTAACCTAATGATTAAAAGAGCATAACATACTAAGAAAATAAAATAGAAATCCTAAGTCTAATCTTTTTGTTTCTTCTTTCCCTTGCCATTCTCCATGGTTCGAGGCCTCGGTCCTCTTCAAATCCTTCTATCGTAAGACGACCTTCTATGTCATCCAATCTCTTCTCAATCTTAGCAAATTCTGACTCAACCATTGAATGTAGGGTAACAAAGTTCTCATCTATCTGGGTCTTCAAGACCTTGTAGTGTTCATCCATTCTCCGTTCCATGGCAGAGAAGCATTGCATCATATAACCCCATCCGGGTGGACCCAATTAAGAATCCTCTCAAGGTGGTGGAGTAGGTAAGTCTGACTGTAGCAGTGAAGTCCCAACTACATGCAAAGTAGAAGCATCGAACGCCTATGAGGTAGAAGGAGCAGTCCTCTGTCAGATACTCCGAGGAGGTGAGGCAATAGCAGTAATAGTAGTAGTAGATGGAACAACAGCTTTACGATCACCCCCATAATCTCTCGCATTCCCATGGTCATCACCAACATCTGAACCTTCCTTCCCTCCATGATTACAATCATGACCACCGTTATCTCCAGATTGTTCCCTCACCTTCTCATCAGCCTTTCTGACTACTAGTATTTTGTTAAGTGTCAGCTCTAGACTACCCTCTCGCTCAATCATTTTCATTTTCCCAGTGTTGTCTTATCGAAGAGGGTATCGCATGGTCCTCAACATTCATTGACTAATGACACTTGGAAGTGAAGCGGCAACTTTGTGATCAACTTGGCGTAGGGTAGATTTCACTTCTCAGGGTGATCCACCCGGTACACTATAGTCTGGATAATGATGATTGGGAAGACATAAGGGGCTCCCGGTATAAAGACAGTAGGCGTAGTAACTTTTCATGTTCAACACCTATAAGGAAATAATCGAATATTAGGCATCATGTATTTAGATACTAATCAAAGTAAAGTATCAATACATGGAAACTTGAAGGTTTAGCAGTCTACCTGATCCTTGTGACACTTGAGAAGGAATCAAAGTTGTCTGTAATCACCCACCTTTCCATTATGACCTTGGCATTCTTAAAGTTGTCCCTTAAATTATTGCATTCCTCAGATCAGAATTAGTGAGCATCATAGACTTAAGAGGGAGGTTGATCCCTTGCACCTCTCCTTGGGACCATTGTGGACCTACACACATGTAAAGGATCAAGAAAGGCATGGGTTAAGAAACTATACACAAAGCAACCACCATTGTGTTGTGTTGTGTGTGAAGTGTTTTGCAAGGATATTAAGCATTCAAGGAAGAAAATACAGCATAACAGGGGAATCAAAGGAAATTCAAGTTTTGGTCGAATGTGAAATCCCAAATTTGAAGTGAACATGAAGGTTTGTGGTGGAACAACCTACCACAACCTATTTGAACCCTAAAATCCAACTACATAGCAAAGAATAATCAATTTGGGGCAAAACACATGAAAGCCCTAATTTTCAAATTGGGGAAAATCCCAAAATTCAAGAAATGAAGATTAGGGGTTTGTAGTTTTGCTTGGACTGTACCAACATGCATTCTGTATTAAGGCACCCAAATAATCATTACATTAAAGCAATCTGCCCTAAAAACAACATGCATTTTGAATTTTGGCAAAATTCCTAAATCCCTAGGTTTGAAATTGTGAAATTTGTGACAAAACAGCAATGGAACATCGCACTTGTTCTAAAACCTTATTTTCATCATGCATTCATGAAATAATCAACAAGTCATGCCAAAGAATGCAAGCATTTCAATAAAAATCATAAGGTTGAACCTAGGTTGTGGAAATTTGAAGAAAACTATCAAAAAATTGATTTTGTCTTGGGTGTAAAATCTCTCCTCTCGCGGCTAGGGCAAGAAAGAAATGCCCAAACATAGCTACGGACTGTTTAAAAACCAGATTTTAAGCCTGCGGGCGATGCACTCGAGCCTAGAGATCATCCGCAAGCATCATCCGCAGACACAATCCGTTGAATAAACCTAAGTTTTTTTTTATGTTCTGCCAAGATCGCCTTCAGACCTGCGGATGATGTGAGGCATGATCCACAGGGAATGTCTGCAGAGAACAGAATTGGCATTTTTTAGGCATTTGTTGGTGTTTTGATTTACGTGCACACTTTTCTTGTTGTGGCTCACTAGAACATGATCCTACCCTCTCATGTATACTTTAAAACACTTAGTTGGTGAAATGCATGATGAAGTTTAATGGCGAGTTTTGACTCGGTTCCTCCTCCTAGGAATAAAGCATGGTTCGCGCTTGTAAATAGGCCACTGGGAACCCAACCTCCTCAAGTCAGGAAGTGACCGGGACATTTGGTTTCACCATTCCTTTCGCGCCACCCGTGCTTACAACATAGGACGTCACTGCTATTGTGGGGAGCTTGATGTAAAACTTCAAAGAATAACAACTTCTCCTGGACAATGCAATCACTTCAATATAGCAACAACAACTGCAGTTCATGGCTGATGTGAATGATCGGTTTCAATTTTCTCACCAAGCACAAACTGTGCCGATGAATCCTTCAGTATCTGTTGCACCATCTACGATCGACACCCCAAAGCAGGGAATTCGATGCTATAATTGCAACAAAAGGGTGCATAAGTTCAGAGATTGCACTTATCGTTGGCGTGGGCCCAGGTACGTACCGTATCTTCAGGCTGTCGTTCCCATACAGCCACAACTGGATAGCGACCTCGTAGGGGCGTATTCCCCATGACTACTGAGGATGGAGGGTCATGATTAGGCAAAGTGACAAGTACCTTACCCACCTCGCTAGTGCTTTTGCATGCTTTGTTTCCCCTATATAACTAGCATGGCATCAATTTAATTTTTTGTGTATTGGATACCTTGTGTATACACCTATCACCCGCGCATGCATTTTCAACCCTTGAGCTTATCACTTAATTTAGTTGCCCATTATCATTAGTAAGAACTTCATTTTACGTAATCTTACCATCAATGAGAAACTCTCTGAAGGTTTTGCCATGTAGTTTTGTTTTTAAGTAGGAATTTCTACCTATTGCGCTAGTAACCTTACCTGTAGTACTGGGAGTGGTCCTGAGTACCCTTGGATAAGCCTATGGCCCCACGCATCTCTCGGGAGTGCCATTCTTGGAACTCACAGTAACCATGCCAGAAGTGCTGAGAGTAGTCCTGAGTACTCTTGGGAGGGCCTATGGTCCCACGGGTCTCATGAGGTAGCTATTCTTGAACATGTTGGCAACCCTACCGAAATGTTAGAATTGACTTGGTGTACAGTCCATGGACCGTGTCTCGTGGAAGTTCCAGTTTTGTACTTGATGTCACACCCCCATCCCGTCAAGGGATAAAGTACAATATCAGGGTATGACTGGGGTGACACGCGTCATCCCACCTCACCGCCAGGATCTTGATGCAGTGGCCAACTCTCAGTCTTAAACCAATATTAAACTACAGTAATATCAGAGTGCGGAAAGTAAAGGAATATTACCATCCAAAAGATCAAAAATAAGCGGAAGCGTTACAAATACAAGGGATTCAAACTCTATGTGATAGATAGTTTAATGGTTTACATTTCGACCCAAAGGATTAGCTAGAAACTGAAACAGTAGAAATATTACCAAATATATACAATGCTCATGATAAACAAAATAAAAAAAGGTATAATTGTGCCCCAAAGGCACAGTCCATGAGTATACGCCCTGATCAAAGTCCAATATCATGGGCTCCGATCAGTCCACGTCAAAAGTATCACCATGCTACATCACCTGCATACAACTAAAAGGGTTGCACAACAGGGGGTAAGCTCCACTGAGCCCAGTGAGGGGATGGAGAATGCACAAAATGTTAGTACATTTTCCACCTAACAAACAATTCTAAGTTAGGGTAAATGCTACAGCAATAACTCGGGAACACACTGTGGATCCTTCCATGTTCACCACAATGCAACCTCAATTATTACCATGGGGCCCGTGCCGGTCGTAGCCATCACCACCCAGAGGCAGACCCCGATAATCATTACTACCCTTGGCCTGGTCTCTCTAACTCTCCACAGGCAGCAGGTGCTCTAACTACCCAACACCTAAACCCCTGCTGGTAAGGGTCGTAGCATAGGGAACTGAGCCTAACCACAGATATACTACATGAATTCTATCGTGCCGAGAGGTACATCTGGGTGTGTAATGTCCCATTCCATCTAACACCCGGGTACCAATACAACACGGTACATACAGGTAAGAATGAGATGCAATATATAATTCCACATAATCCGGGGGTTCCGGTGCCAGTACTTCCCGGCACCGTAACCCAACACAAATCCATATCATCCTAATCATCATTATCATCATCATCGAATAAGAATAAATGAAAATATGCAACCATGCTTGAATGATAATGCCACAATATAATTCATAAATGCATGAATAAGCAATAGTAAACAAGCCCTGACAGTCACCCAAACCCACTCACCGATTACTTGAAATAGAATTTGTATAAGCGCAACAATTCTCACTCAAAATCACTCCTTTGCACATGTGTTGGCACCTATAGAAGTGAATAAGAGTGTGAGAGAGTGTAGGGGAGGCCTCATAGAGAAGCCCCGTACTTCCTACAGGCTCAGGCCACATCGAAGGCAACGTTGGACTCAACAGGCTTTCCTCCGACCTTGCATCCGACCTTTTCTACAGGCTCAGGCCACATCAGACGCAACGTCGGACTCAACAGGCTTGCCTCTGACCGTGCATCCAATGCAACCCAGGTGCGATTTTAAGGTTCTTAACAGTCCAGATTTTCCCCATTTGGTTCTTTAAGTTCCAAGGGACAAGGGAGGGGGTGTCGTATGGTCTATTAAGGTCTTAAAAGTACCCATTATCAAAAGATTGAGGGATTTAGAGGGTCAAAATCTCAAAATCCAGATTTGGGGTTTCCTTTGGTGGTTGAAACTCTAGAATCAAATAGATTCAACAGGAGGTCAAGATAGAGGTCTTTATAGGACTGTAATACATTAATGGAGTCCAAAAAACACAACTTAGGCTAAACCATTTGGCTCCTAGAGGAATCCCAAGCTCAAAACTAAAACAAGGAGAGCCATCTAAGCTCAAAACTAAAACATGGAGAGCCATCCAAGCTCAACAGAAAAAGAGAAAAGAGAAGGGAGAAATGATAAAAGAGTACTTGGCCTACCTATTTGAGGTACACAAGGGTTGCATCAAGTAGACCCAAGCACAAGCAACTGATCCCTTGTTCTTCTCCTTCTTCTCCTCCTTGCTTCGAAGCTCTCCTCCTCTTACGATTTAAGTTAGATAGGAAAGAAATGGGAAATGGCTAAGGGATTGCCCTAGCTATCTTATTTATAGAAAATGCCTTATTAAGGCATGTTTGGCTAGGGCCTCTTAGTTACAAATCTAGGGCCTGTTTGGGTAGGGTAGCTTAAATGTCCACTTAGGAGTTGTTTGGGTAGAGTCTCTTAATTAACCACAAACACATTATCCATCTAAACTCATTACCCTCCTAAACTCAATTAAACTCCATTATAAACACAACATGGGCCCAATGGGTTTCATTTTAGAATAAAGCTTGGGCCTTGTTTGGCTAAAGTCTTTTAATATCTAAAGTACATTAACTTATTTCAAGCATGACTTGGGCCTAAGGGCCCACTTAAGAGGTCACCAAAAAAATAGAGAGGCTAGGGTAGTAGTCAACCATGACAAGGCACCAACAATACCCTCGATAAAGGGCATGTGGGCCCCACATAAGGTCTCACTGAAAACAGCCAGGACCGCAGCATCGGATGTAGGGTCGGATGCACATAGGACCCTGCATCCTATGCAACAAAAAGGAAAGATAAAGTATCAAAAAGGTTCGGGCTTGGGCCCACACCTCAAGGACTTCGAGAGGAAGAAAACAAACAATAAAATGGGTTTAGTAACTTACCCTTTGACCATCACGGTGAAAGGCTCACCGACAAACAAGGCAGCATAGTCTACACACCACGAGGATAAATAATAAACAAATAGGCTCTCGGGTGCGGGTATAACATTTCTCCAATCTTATAAGAAATTTCATCCTCAAAATTTGACGTGCCTGGGGATTTGAATAGGTGTGGATACTTCGACCGCCTAACAACTCCTTACCTCTAAACAAACAATCAAAACAAATCATAGGCTTAATTGGGTTAAAGGTCAATGTGTCTAAGAGTCCAGGGAGGTTCAAACTTCAGATACAAACCACAAGGAAACAAAAGGTCTATCTAAACCTCTGGACCATGCCCAATATTAAACTTCCTTTAACTAGGGTTGCAAGGTTAGGTTTATACTACTTTTCTTACAAGTCATTGCTTTGAAGACTTTCACTTTCGATTCCCCAATACTTAAGTCAACTTTAGAATGAGTTGGAGTATTGATGGAATCTCCTATTGTTCACTCCCATTATGGAGGGAATGCATTGGTGATCCATTACTCCACTCATACCTATTGTTGAGTAAAGTTCTATCAAATCCTTCAGTTCCAGTTTTCAAAGTCAATCAACCACACAAGACTACAAGACCAACTTCCGGCAGAATAACTTACAACAATTTTCATCTCAGGAGCTATTACTCACTTCCTAGCCTCTGTTCTAGATCGACTCTCCTAAGTGATGCTCAAGGTCAGGCAAGATTTAAGAATCAGCTCTCCAGAGGATCACTCAGGGCCAGTACTAAAATCTCCAACTAATACTCCTAAGTGGTACTCAGGGTCGAACAAGACCAAGGGTGGACATGCCCAAGGGTACTTGGAACTAAAACTCAGACTCTCTAGCTATTTTCTCAAGGAAGCCCGGGCTAAAAAACTAAGGTCGCAAAAATAAAATGTACCTCTCTCTAATGACTAGGCTACTCAATAAAACCTTTCGTGAGTCACTTACCGACAGTTGGACTAGGTACAAGGAGTTTACTACAACAACAGTGAACAAATAAACTAGGTGCTAAACCCCAAGATCAACAATACACGTATAGGATAACACAAGAGGATTTAAAATGATATACTCGCAAGACAAGGCTAAAACATGAATAAGGGGCACAATAAAGTTCAAAAGGATTGGAGGAGGGTTGGTCATAAAAAGTTAGCAAAAATAGGTTTCAGGAGGGATCGGATGCAGCCAATAACCTGCTTCCAATCATAAATCCGATCCGAGTTCCAGCAGAAGGGAACATCAAATGCAGGATCGGATTTAACCTGGGTGTGCATCCAATGTCAAAAATTTTTTTTAGAACACAGCCCGCGGCTTGCCCTCTCATTTTAAACTTTTTCTATGTTGGGGGTTTTTGTTAAAATTTTCCTTCCAAGAGTGTTTGCATTCTCTCATTTTACCTAAGATAGGGTTGTTCGCACAACTCATTCACTTCTTAGCATTGTTGTCCACGATTTTAGGGTATGGCTTGGGGAAAGCCAAACCCAAAATTGAAAATACCTCACTGCCTTGGGCAAAATTGTGGAAGGGATTTTATAAGAACATTATTTCTAATAGTTTGCTAATGCTCAACTCTTTGTAACCTCGTTTATGCTCTTATATTTTTTTCCTAGGAGTTTAGGTAAGGATTTTGTATTTTCCCCATTCTAAATCGAACTTTCCTTTTGTTGAAGATATATTTAAAATTATTCATTCAAGGTTGTTAATAGCCTTGTTGATTGCTTGTTTGAATTTGTTTGCACATCCTAAATACATTCTAGCACTACCATTCCCAAATCTAAGTAAGGGTTTGGATGAACCAAGCCCAAAAATGAAAAACTTTACTGTTTGGGGAAAAAGTGGGAGAGGTTTTTTTAAGTATATTATTTTCATTTGTTTATTCATGATTAAATGTTAAAACTCCCTTTAAGCCATTAAACCATTCACCCGTGAGTTTTAGGCCAAGATTTGTGGATTTTAAATCTTACTTTGTGCAGAAGTTCCTACACTGTTTTGGAGAAAAAAGTAATGGGGCATATATATAAATTCTATTTTTCAATGTTTACTAGTTAGATGGATTGCACAAAATCTCCACCATGTACTTGATCGTTTATTCTATACCCCATACTTAGATTTGGGGAAGGATTTTAATCTTAGACTAAGATCTTATTGATCCCACTTAATTCAAGTGTAGTGGATTGTATTCATGTCTCTTGATTGGTTTAAGTTCTTTCTTCTATAAAGCTTATCTTCACTTAAATATACGCTTACACCACCTATCCCAAGTTGTGTTTTCAATTGAACATGAGAGGAAAGTATAAAATCTTTGGCATGTTTTCCCCAATTCCCTTAGTCTTAGTAAGGGGTTAAAAATTCCTTCTTTTTTTTTTTTATCGTATGTTTTTTTTTTTGAAAAGAAAATGGATAAAGGAAAACTTCATTGGGGTTTGGAATTATAATCGCCCCCCCAAATCTGAGATCACTTCCACTGTTATAATCTAGATGATTACCTAAATTCATAACTCCCTTTTCTCTTATTTATTTAAGAACAATAGTTTGAAACACCATTCAAGTAATTGAATCATTCATTCAAGAATCTAAGCTAAGACTTTGGATTTTTATACACACTGTAGTTAAAATTTCTATTCTGTTTTGGGGAAAAATGTAGCATGTGTTTATATGATCATCTTTTAGGATTTTCACCTTATTTAAAGTATGAGTAATCCTAGCCATACTCTAGGTTGTTTACATTACTTCTAGGTTGAAAATTTAGAATACAAAAAAAAAAACAACTTTAGGCTGTTTCTTTCTCATTCAACTTTTGGTACAATGTGGTGGATCTTTGTATTTGGTCATTAAATATTTTTTTTTTGTTTTTTTTTTTCTCATTGATTTTAAACTTGATTAACTCAAGCACAAACTTGCACTACTTGCTGTATTTTCTTTTTAGGCATTAGGTCAAGAATATAAGTGAGATAGGGAATTAATCCTGCATTCACATTAGGCCCCATTGCTGTATTTTTTTTATTTTTTTTATTTTTTTTAAGGATACGACTCATTGGAGCTTTAAGGTTTATAATCCCAATGTAGGATCACCTCCCTTAGCTTATGCAAAGATATTCACTGTTTGGACTAACAACTATTTTTCTCTACTTGTTTCTTATATGTAGGTTCTTGAATAGTCATGGCTCCAAGATTGAGGAATGCTCCCGCTTGGGCCATTGCGCCTGCAACCTTCGATGCCCATTGGTTTAAGTTCTTGGGAGCCTATGAGCTGCACCGAGACCATTTCTGGGCTAGGGAAATTCTTGAAGGTAGGGACATTGCTATTGATGACTTTGAGGCTTACAAGGTGAAGGCCAGATTTGAGGCATTGGGATGGAGTCCAATGCTCACTCTCCCAAAGCACTACTACCCAAACCTAGTGCGTCATTGTTACTCAAATATGACGATTGAGCGTGGAGACACTACTCATTGTTGGGTCACCAGCTATGTAAAGGGGGGGGGTGGAGATTCATATTGATATTCAACAGTTGGGAGAGATTATTGGGGTGTTATTTGGGCTTATTAGAACCATATACTCACCTCCAAGGGAGGTTTATGTAGCAATAGCTGAACTATTAATAGAATCTATCCTTCTTGTTATTGCACACTGTTCTCGTATTATATGTTATTATTGTCAACTATTTTTCATAACAATGTCTTCTCCCTGAATTCACACATAAGCCAGTTATTCTCTTGAAAGCTTTTAAGTTGGAATCTAGTGGAGTAGAGTAAATCAAGAGTCTTCGCTAGACTGTGGTTGGTGCAGAGCATCATGCTCTGATACCAGGTTGTCACACCCCCATCCCGACAAGGGATAAAGTACAATATCAGGGTATGACTAGGGTGACACGCGTCATCCCACCTCACCGCCAGGATCTCGATGCAGTGGCCAACTCACAGTCTTAAACCAATATTAAACTACAGTAATATCAGAGTGCGGAAAGTAAAGGAATATTACCATCCAAAAGATTAGAAATAAGCAAAAGCATTACAAATACAAGGGATTCAAAGTCTATGTGATAGATAGTTTAATGATTTACATTTCGACCCAAAAGATTAGCTAGAAACTTAAACAGTAGAAATACTACCAAATATGTACAATGCTCATGATAAACAAAATAAAAAAAGGTATAATTGTGCCCCAAAGGCACAGTCCATGAGTGTACGCCATGATCCAGGTCCAATATCATGGGCTCCGATCAGTCCACATTAAAAGGATCACCATGCTACATCATCTGCATACAACTAAAAGGGTTGCACAACAGGGGGGTAAGCTCCACTGAGCCCAGTGAGGGGATGGAGAATGCACAGACATACAATTCACACATAGTCCATGATGCATGTACATGTTAGTACATTTTCCACCTAACAAAAAATTCTAAGTCAGGGTATATGCTACTGCAATAACTTGGGAACAAATTGTGGATCCTTCCATATTCACCATAATGCAACCTCAATTATTACCATGGGGCCCACGCCGGTCGTAGCCATCACCACCAGAGGCATACCCCGATAACCATTACTACCCCTGGCCTGGCCTCTCTAACTCTCCACAGGCAGTAGGTGCTCTGGCTACCCAACACCTAAACCCCTGTTGGTGAGGGTCGTAACATAGGGAATTGAGCCTAACCATAGATATACTACATGAATCCTATCATGTCGAGAGGTACATCCGGGTGTGTCAACATCCCATTTCATCTAACACCCGGGTACCAGCACAACACGGTGCATATAGGTAAGAATGAGATGCAATATATAATTCCACGTAATCTGGGGGTTCCGGTGCTAGCACTTCCCAGCACCGTAACCCAACACAAATCCATATCCTCCTAATCATCATTATCATCATCATCGAATCAGAATAAATGCAAATATGCAATCATGCTTGAATGTTAATGCCACAATATAATTCATAAATGCATGAATAAGCAATAGTAAACAAGCCTAGACAGTCACCCAAACCCACTCACCGATTACTTGAAATAGAATTTGTATAAGCGCAATAATTCCCGCTCAAAATCACTCCTTTGCACATGTATTGGCAGCTATGGAAGTGAATAAGATGGTGAGAGAGTGTAGGGGAGGCCTCATAGAGAAGCCCCACAGTTTACATAAGTTATAGGCCTTGAAAACAGCATTGGAGGCAACGTTGGACCCAACAATGCGTGCCTCCACCCCTGAGTCCGACCCTTCCTGCAGGCTCAGGCCACAGTGGAGGCAACGACGGACTCAATAGGCTTGCCTCTGACCTTGCATCCGACCTTTCCTGCAGGCTCAGGCCACATCGAAGGCAACGTCAGACTCAGTAGGCTTGCCTCCGACCTTGCATCCGATGCAACCCAGGTGCGATTTTAAGGTCTTTAACAGTCCAGATTTGCCCCATTTGGTTCTATAAGTTCCAAGGGACTAGGGAGGGGGTGTCTTATGGTCTATTAAGGTCTTAAAAGTACCCATCATCAAAAGATTGAGGGATTTAGAGGATCAAAAGGTCAAAATCTAGATTTGGGGTTTCCTTTGGTGGTTGAAACTCTAGAATCAAATAGGTTCAGCAGGAGGTCAAAATAGAGGTCTTCATAGGACTGTAATACATTAATGGAGTCCCAAAAACACAGCTTAGGCTAAACCATTTAGTTCCTACAGGAACCCCAAGCTCAAAACTAAAACAAGGAGAGGCATCTAAGCTCAAAACTAAAACATGGAGAGCCATCCAAGCTCAACAGAAAAAGAGAAAAGAGAAGGGAGAAATGATGAAAGAGCACTTGGCCTACCTGTTTAAGGTACGCAAGGGATGCGCCATGTAAACCCAAGCATAAGCAACTGATCCCTTCTTCTTCTCCTTCTTCTCCTTATTGCTTCAAAGCTCTCCTCCTCTTACGATTTAAGTTAGATAGGAAAGAAATGGGAAATGGCTAAGGGATTGCCCTAGCTATCCTATTTATAGAAAATGCCTTACTAAGGCATGTTTGGCTAGGGCCTCTTAGTTACAAATCTAGGGCCTGTTTGGGTAGGGTAGCTTAAATGTCCACTTAGGGGTTGTTTGGGTAGAATCTCTTAATTAACCACAGACACATTACCCATCTAAACTCATTACCCACCTAAACTCAATTAAACTCCATTATAAACACAACATGGGCCAAATGGGCTTCATTTTAGAATAAAGCTTGGGCCTTGTTTGGCTAAGGTCTTTTAATGTCTAATGTACATTAACCTATTTCAAGCATGACTTGGGCCCAAGGGCCCACTTAAGAGGTCACCAAAAAAAAGGGAGGCTAGGGTAGTAGTCAACCATGATAGGGCACCAACAACACCCTTGACAAAGGAAATGTGGGCCCCACATAAGGTCTCACTCAAACGAACCACCACAGCAACATCGGATGTGGGGTCGGATGCACATAGGACCCTGCATCCTATGCAACAAAAAGGAAAGATAAAGTATCAAAAAGGTCCGGGCTTGGGCTCACACCTCAAGGACTTTGAGAGGAAGGAAAGAAGCATTAAAATGGGTTTTGTAACTTACCCTTTGACCATCACGGTGAAAGGCTCTCTTACAAATACGGCAGCATAGTCTACACACCACGAGGATAAATAATAAACAAATAGGCTCTCGGGTGCGGGTATATTACTTGAAGTAAAGGGGTTGGTGAAAGGCTATTAAGCATATAGTTGAATCCCGGTACGGCTATTCATAGTAACCGTTGGTTAGTTAAAAAGGGCAATATATGTCGGATGCAAGGAAGTATGAATTATAAAAGTAATTTGAGATGAATATCAGATCTGGAGATTAAAGTTGATGAGGAGTTTATATTAGATGTGGTTATAGCCTATAACAGCTGGGAATCGGATGTAACTAAAATTGAAGGATTTGACAAAATTTTGCTCAACAATAGGTATGAGTTGAGTAATGGGTCACCAAATGTCACCTCCGCTATTGGAAGCGAACAGCAGGGATTCAATCAATATCCTAATTCATTCTAAAGTCTAGTTGGGTAGTGGAAAAACGGAGGTGGAGGTTACTATTAAAGAGCAGTAAGTTAAATGTATATTAGACTCGTGGTCATGGCATGCGACCCAAGACTAAAGGGGTGAAAGTACTGGTCCATATACATAAAAATGTCAGGACTTTCTGAATCCTTGCCATGTACATTCGGAGCTTGATCTCCCTTGGGTCCGTTTATAAACCGAACTTTGGAAAAAAATTGGGACCGAAATTGATACTGGCCTCTTGCATATATATGAACACCATTGAAGATAATTCAAGTCAGCTTAGCCCGAATGGAGGAGCAACGCAGATTTAAGGCATAAGGACCACAATCTCCACAATCGCATTGCCTTCCCTTAAGGTACTACGAAAGGAAATTCTTAGGGGCAAGATACATCTTAGGATTGCAAAGGCGGAATACTGACAAAGGGACCGCAACTAATATGACTATCAGGGACATCAAATTTTGAGGAAGAAATTCTTATAAGGTGGGGGAAATGTTACACCCGTGCCCAAAATCCAGGCCTAATTTGAACCTTGTATGAAAGATCAACAGCAGAGTAACGGGGCATGGTCCCAAAATCATTTTCGAAAGTCTAAAAGGTGACTCTGTCCATAATTTATTTGAATGAGTTATACTTTTCAATATGTGTAATTGGGTCATATGAACCATCGAGGCAAAGTGCCCTTACATGTACGAATACCCGAAAGAATGTTACATCCACACCCTAGCTAATCTATTCTTGAACCCTTGTTTGTGGATCAAACCCCATGAGCATTACACTTCACAACTGGATCTATGTCTTGAGTGTTGAAGGTAAGATGATTTCCCACTTAACTGGATGATAGGACCTCATAACACTTCATTTAAATCCTTTAAACTACATGATGTAATTCCCCTTCATGCAAGCCCCTTTAATATATTTTTATGTGTATTAGAATTACCCATTCATGCCCAATTACACCCCTCTTACATGTATAAACACCCTCGAGAAGACCCCACCCAATTTGGAGTTAAAAACTATCCAAAATATCCCCTACGGAGGATGGTTGGGCAGCCTATGGAGGATGCAGTAGATCCTCTGCAAGGATCCTCCGTTAAGGCTAAAATAGCCCAATTTTGTATTTTTTTGTGATTAGTTCACTTAGGCCCGAGCCAAGGGCTCAACCCTAAGCTAACCTAGACTATTTGTGACCTAAATGACCTAACCCCTAAGATGATTGACCTAAGACCTATTTGGAATCTAAATATGATTTAGGCACATTCTAAGCCTTAGAACAACCCCCAACCAAACAAATCCTTGAGCCCTTAGCCAAAGTAGACAAAACCCTAGCCTCCCTTTCATTTCACTCATTTCCCAACCCTAGAGAAGAAAGAGAACGTGGAGAGCAAGAAAGGAAGAAGGAGGAGAAGTGAACCATGGTTATCCCACCTCTCTAGCTAGAGTTGTTCTTGAGCTCCAACCTCACTCCAACCGATTGAAGCTCAACCTAGCCAAGGAGTTTGTGGGAGAGAATAAGTTTGAGCCATTTCTAGCCCTGAAGTACTCCCTTTGCTGCTTCCATTGATTCCCCATTGGAAGCAACCCTTTCCCTCTCTATTTCCAATATTTTCACTTAGATTTTAGCTCGTGGATTGCAAATCTGAGTTCTAATCTTAGGGATATTCTTTCTAATTTATTTTTTTTATCTAATTTAGTGCTAGAAGCACCTAATGCCAACCCTAATTTGCTAATCCGCAGCCCTTTGACCTATCCACCATGAAAGCCCCATCAAAGCACCTTGAAATTTGGGGATTTTTTATTAGAAACTCGAATCTATGATTAGACCCTAATTGGATTGGGTTCCGGTGCTAATTAGTGGCCCTAGAAGACTAGGATATATGCCCAATTGAAGCCTTGAAGCTCCCAATCTAGTAGACCACCCGTAGCCCTTGAGTTTTGCTAAAAAATAGATAAAATAAGTTCTGCGGATGATGCTTGCAGATGATGGAACCATCCTCCGCAGACATCATCCGCAGGGACTAAAATACAATTTTAGGGTTTGACCCCTGCCCACTATTTCGACCATAACTCGATCGATACATAAGCAAATGACACGATTAAAAATGCATTGTAAACTATAATTAAAGGTTTATATTTCCTATGTATAAACCTTTGACCCAATCATAGGGGAATACTCACGAAAATGGGTTCAAATCTGGATGTTGTGCATGGACAGAATTTGTGAAACTGAAATTACTCCGGTGACCTCACCAACTTCTTGGATATTTAAGTAGGGGTTGTGAGGGAATTTAATGGGAGTTATTTACGACTATTAACATCATCTAAACATATTAAATTAGGCAAACACAATTGTCCAAACATGTCACACCCCAAACCACCCCCTAGGAGGATTGGGTAGGTGATCCGAATTATATAACGGCAATTCGCCAAATCCCACGGATCTAGAAGCCGTGCTAACAATCATGAAACCACAACCATCTCTTTACCATAGGCAAGATTAGAGTGCAGCAGATAAACTATAGTTCAATAATAAAAGGAAGCATAGCGATACGGAGAAACAGTGATAGTATATACATATAAAAGTCTTACATTTCCCATCAACCCACACACAAAGAAAGCAAAGAAACAAAGTTGATAAGTACAGTACTTCATACAAAAACATGTACAGGGCGAGCATACTCAACCCCAAAAAGGAAAAAAAAGAAAAACTACAACAACCAAGTCAAAACGGGGATAACTCCAAATAACCCAAAAGGAGTCCCCAAGTCAAAAAGCTGTCACGAACACACTTCAATGGTCTTCATCAACAACCACCAAAAATGTGCGCAGGATCGGTATGACCTCCATCGGGTTCCCCACTAATATCATCGTAACAACCAAAAGTCTCCTCCTTGAAATGACCCGCCATGCCACAATAGCAGCCACCAGCAAAATTATCTAAGAAAAACATTGCATAACGAAGTGTGAGCCCCACTGAGCTCGTGAGCAAATAACATCAATCATGCATGCACATGCAATCACAATTCACAATTCATATGGTCCTACATGATATGCAAGTCCAATTTAATTATTAGCCACCTAGCAATACAACTAAGTCGGGTCTGTGCTACTACAATCCCCAATACATGTACCCCTGGTGCGGGCTTCTAACCCCTTCCCGCGATACACCCATTGAGTTTTTGAAGAGGACCAGTCAACTCCCGCATTCGTTCACCAAGGTCAGCCCAACCAGCCCTCTGTGATTAACCCGTGGGACAATCCATTTCTTTTCTATTTTCTTTTCTTTTCTGGCTTATAGCCCATATGCACCATTCCGGTGTTCTATTCATTTCATTTTCTCTTTTCTCATTTTCTGATGGTCGCCCCCACAGGCATCCAACACCTTAACCCCTGTTGGCAAGGGTGCGTAGCACGGGTGATGAAACTCTAGCCCCATGTCTATATGGCATCGTATGAGTCAGGTGGTGTCAACCGCATCCCATACTATGGGCTACCACATGCCTCATTTTCAAGCCGACTATGGCATCTAGTCTAACAATCACAATCATCATATAAGAATTCACAATGTTGATCAACAGACGGTCATTATGCAGTGATTTGAGTAATTTGAATAGAAATAAATAACACAACATTTATGATTTAATTCTGATTAGCCGACATAGTATCATAATTACACTTGCACATATGATAGTATTATTCACTCACCTGTACTTGGCTCTAGGTATTCAGTCACAATCTCAATTCTAGCAGTTGTCTGGTCGTTGACCTTGAGCACGGAATCAGGTCCTAGATGTAAATCAAAAGTTGTTATGTAAAGTTATCAGTCTGTCACTGGAAGTCCTAGGGTTACCCTAAACTTACTAGGTTGACCTGGGGTTTAGTTGGTTTCACTTTGAATCACTGGGCCTTATACTGGGCCTTAGACTCATATCCCGGTGCATCAACCAGTGCCAGTAGCTCAAAGGGTAGAATAGTCATTTTAATGGTAGTACCTGACCCTAGGTCAGAATATGTTTACAGTGCTGTCCACAGCTTGTCCGTGCTGTAGGACTAAGCACAACAGGGCTTCCTTTACCTACGGGACCCACTAAGGTTCCAAAACATTTCCATATAAGGACAGATGTGGGGAAGGGCTTTTTGGTAATTTTCTAGCCTTCCCATAGTATCTAGGGGTCAAAGGGTGAGGTTTCCCAAGTCTGTCCATCAATCCAGCAAATTTTCCTTCACTAGGCGATGCAGACATCGCCCAAAGGATGCAAATCGATGCTAGACTGAGTTCCCAAGGCTGGGCTTTTTAGGCTAGGCTTATACTTGATCCTCTGCATGTTTGGGGGATCAGGTAGCCCCTGAGATGGCCTACCCAATGGTTCAATTGGATCATCCATCAGATCCACCATCAGGCTGCTAGAGCTGCCCAAGCAGTCTAGATGAATAGTACCACAGGGTTTTGGCCAGGCTTGGGAGTTGGTTTCAGCCACATGCAGGGCTGGAAATGCATGAATAACAAGGGTTCAAGGCTGCAATCACCTAGGGTTTGGTCTCTATAGCCCTAGCTTGCACCCAGGGTTCCAAATCATAGATCAATAGGGCCATCTAGCAGTGCAGGTGGGCACAGCCAGGTTTCGGCCATAAGAGCAGCATAATTGAATGTTTAATATCCATAAATATTCCAGATCTTCCATGCACAAGGTCTGCATGGCAGATCTAGACCAGTACTAGGCAAACCCTAGCTATTATGGGCTACCCAAGGAGCAAAAGTACAGTATACACAGAGAGGGAATGGAGACAGCAGGTATGAATGGGTGTTTTATACCTGAACTACCCTGAGAGAGGGCACGGATGCAGTAGGGATGGGGGTGGTGGCAGCTACCCTTCTTCTTCCTTCTTCTCCTTCTTCTTCTTCTCCTTCCTTTTCTCTCTACTCCCCCACGGTTTCTCCAACAGATAGAAAGCTCTAAATGAGCTTAGACCCCTCCTATTTATAGACCCCCCCTTCACTGATGGATGTTTGCTTGTGAAGGTCCTTTTTAAAAATTAGTTTTTAAACTGATTCTGATTGATTCTGACTGATTCTGGGCTCACTGGTGGGGCCCATAGTGAACTGAGGGCATGAGGTGGTCCCTCAGACTTCCCTCTATCAGTGGAGGGTGCCCATGTTCATATTGGGTGGTCCCCACAAATAAAATCCATTAAAATATTCAAAATTAGTCACTGGGCGATGTCTCTGGGCCTTGCTGCCTCGCCCTGTGCCATCGTCCAGAGAATTCCAGCAAGCTAAAATTCAATGGGCTTGCACAGGGGTTTGACCCTTGGTCAGGGTATTGTCCCCACATGCCCATTAGGGGTTTTTGGCTCATTTTTACATAGGTGGGTCCCACCATTATAAGGAGGAGAGTGATTACCTGGGATCCAAATCATATATCAAGCTGTGAGCTGCACAGTTGCAGGGGTCTGCTATCCATCTTCTAACAGTTATATAGGGAAACCTGTTCAAAGTATTCTCATTGATCTCATTGAGTGGAGTGATGCTCCACAATGATTCTGGTTGCCTAGCCAGGGGTTCCTGCCCTTCAATCATAACAAACCAACCAATCAGGAGCAGGATTTGACATTTCTCCCCACCTTACAAAAATTTCATCCTCGAAATTTGCTTACCTTGTAATCCAAAAAGTTAGGGATACTTCTCTTTCATTTCTTCTTCACGTTCCCATGAAGCTTCTTCTATCGGGTTGTTTCCCCATCAAACCTTTACAAAAGCGACGGTGCGGTTATGGAGGTTATGCTTCTTTCTGTCCAATATCTCCGTGGGTTGTTCTTCATAGGTCATATCCACATCCAACTATTCAGGTTCAGTTGACAGTACATGTGTCGGGTTATTAATATACTTCCTCAACATCAACACATGAAAAACATCGTGGGTGCCTGACAAGGATGGTGGTAACACCAGTCGATATGCTACGGGTCCCACCTTATTAAGAATTTTGTAAGGACCAATGAATCTTGGGCTCAACTTGCCTTTCTTATTGAAACGTAGCAATCCTTTAGTTGGGGATACTCGAAGGAATACTTTTTCTCCGACTTCAAACTCGATGTCCTTCCTTCTATTATCCGCATAACTTTTCTGTCTTGACTGGGCTGTCTTGATCTTTTCTTTTATAATATCCACCTTGTCATAGGTCACTTGTATCATCTCAGGTCCGAGATATTTCCGCTCACCAACTTCATCCCAATATATTGGAGTTCTACATTTCTGTCCATAAAGTGCTTCGAATGGTGCCATGCCACTGGTGGAGGGATAGCTATTATTGTATGCAATTCCACCAGAAGTATGTGAGCATCCCAACTGTCATTCATTTCCAAAGCATAGGCTCGAAGCATGTCCTCCAGAGTTAGAATGGTTCTTTCTAATTGTCCGTCCGTCTGCGGATGGAACGCTGTGCTAAGATTTAGTTGAGATCCCAATGCCTTCTACAAACTTCTCCAAAACCTTGAGGTGAACTGAGGATCTCTGTCAGACACAATACTGATAGGCACGCCGTGTAGCCGAACTATGTTTTCAATATATATACGGGCAAGCTTCTCCATTGGGTAACTTATCTTGATCGGCATGAAGTGTGCCACCTTTATTAGTCCGTCTACAATCATCCAAATTACATTCATGCCCTTCCTGGTGTTGGGTAGATTTGTCATGAAATCCATAGTGATTCTTTCCCACTTCCATTTAGGTATGGAAAGTGGCGGCAACAAACCATACGGTCGGTGTCTCTCTGCTTTTATTTGTTGATAGGTGAGGCACTTGGATACTTATATTGCTATGGTTGCTTTCATTCCCATCCACCAGTAATACTTCTTCAAATCTTTGTACATCTTTGTACTTCCTGGGTGGACTCTATAGGGTAAGTTGTGCACCTCCTTAAGAATTCGGTCTTGGATGTCAAAATCATCAGGCACGCATAGTCTATCTCGAAACTTCACTGCACCATTATGGACCAAGGAAAAATCTGGGTCCTTATGGACACCTTGTTGAACTTTCCAAATTATTTTGGCCAGCTCAGGATCCAATGGTTGCTTCATAATTATTTCTTCTCATATCGACGGCTGCAGGTTCATAACTGCTAATTGCATAGCCATTCCTTCGATCACGAGTTCCAAATCAAACTTCCGAGCTTCCTCTATTAACTACTCACTTACGGCTAAAGATGCAAGGAACGCAGTCTGAGATTTTTTGCTTAGTGCATCCGCCACAACATTGGCCTTGCTGGGATGATATTGGATTTCACAGTCGTAGTCTTTCACCAATTCCAACCATTGCCTCTGTCTCATATTCAGCTCCTTTTGGGTGAAGAAATACTTCAGACTTTTGTGATTGCTGAAGATCTCGCTCTTTTCACCATATAGGTAATGTCGCCAGATTTTTAACGCGAAAACTACCGCCGCCAACTCTAAATCATGAGTGGGGTAATTCTTCTCGTGTTCCTTCAACTGCCTGGAGGCATAGGCAACTACCTTACCTTTCTGCATCAAGACGCCACCTAATCCTGTTCTGGATGTGTCGGTATATACTACCATTCCTCTGGCACCATCCAGAATGGTTAGAACTGGAGCTGATACTAACCGGTTTTTCAATTCCTGAAAGCTTTTCTCGCACGCTTCATTCCATTCAAACTTAGTACCCTTCCTTGTGAGTTTTGCCATGGGAGCCGAGAGGCGCGAGAAGTTCTCAATAAATCGGCGGTAGTAACCAGCCAATCCTAAGAAACTTTGGATCTCAATGGCATTCTTCGGAGTCTCCCACTAGAGAACCGCTTTCACCTTGCCGGGTCTACTTTGATGCTGTCCTTGGTGACGATATGCCCCAGGAATCCAATTTGGTGAAGCCAAAATTCACATTTGCTGAATTTGGCAAAGATTTGGTGTTCCTGCAACCGCTGCAACACGAAAGTAAGGTGTCACGCGTGCTCTTCCTCACTCTTAGAGTACACCAGGATGTCATCAATAAATACTATGACGAACTTATCTAGCACGTCATGGAATACTCTATTCATCATATCCATGAATGCTGTCGGGGCATTGGTTAATCCAAATGACAAAACTATAAATTCTTAATGTCCATATCGAGTTCAGAACGCGGTTTTATGAATGTCACCGCTTTTGATCTTCAGTTGACGGTATCCTGACCTAAGATCAATCTTGGAGAAAACTCTTGCTCCTTATGGCTGATCAAATAGGTCGTCGATACATGGCAATGGATATCGATTCTTGATCGTCAGTTTATTTAACTCGCGGTAGTCGATACACAGCCGCATGCTACCATCCTACTTCTTTTCGAACAACATGGGTACTCCCCAGGGTGATGCACTGGGTCGAATGAATCCCTTCTTTAGCAAGTCTTGAAGTTGTGCTTGTAACTCTTTTAACTCGATAGGTGCCATATGATATGGTGCCTTGGATACCGGTGTTGCACCAAGAATCAAATCAATCGCAAACTCTATATCGCGATCCGGCGGCAGCTGAGTCAGATCTTCCAGAAATACATCAGGAAACTCTCTGACAACGTGGAGTTCCTCCAAGGGTTTTATCTTCGCCTCCGTCTCTATCACAGTGGCTAATAGCCTTGGCATCCTTTTTCTAGTAACTTCCACGCCTAGAGTGCGGATAATGTTATCCTTCTGGATTTCCTCCTTGGTTCACTTTGATAGGTGATGTCTGACCCATCTTCCAGTTTAAATTTTATCTTTTTCTCCGCACATAAGACGATTGCACCATATAGAGATAGCCAATCCATGCCTAGTATCTGTTGGTCAAACAATGGTCCAGGGATCAAACCATGGTTCCCTAGGGAAACCAATATACAGAAAAATTAGGGTTTTACACACCCTAGGTTATCCCATTGTGTCCCATAGGTGCCCCATTAAATTTTAGGGTTTCCCATGGTCGCCCATGGGAACCCTGGTGCATCCCTATTAGGGTTTCTCCTTCCCTATTGCATCCCATAAAATTAATTATCATAATAGGGACGGAGAAATTCGTCTCTAGTCCATCACATGGCAAGAGGGATCCATCCCATACTCGAATGCGCAGTGAAAATTAATCGATTCGAGTTTCTTTCGCATCCCATAAATATTAATAATCAATGAACAAAAGGAATTAATAAAGAACTGCTAACCTGGTGAGCCTCAAGTGTTGCTCCTCCAATAGACAGTGGTTCTTCCTCTAGTGAGCGCTCCAAGCAAACAGATCTGAACCTCCAATGGTGCTACCAAGGTTCTACACGCCAATCCCAGATACCCTCAAACTCCTCAGCACAGATCTAGGGTTTCACAAACCCTAACTCTCAAACACAGGTGAGAGAAGCAAGAAGAAGAAGAGAGATCACAAGAGGGAGAGAGAGAAACCAAAAACGCAGGAGAGAGAGAGTATCTGCTCAAAAAACATGGAGAGCTACCCTCTTCTGTGTTTTATGGTCCCCTATTTATAATAATAGGGTTTAATTAAATCCTAGATAGATTTAATAGAGCCTTAGTGAGAGTCTGACTCTCTCTCTCTCAGTCTGACAGTTCTGTTTAAACTCAAAGTGCTACACAGGTGAAGAAGCAGAATCTAATAGGGAAAGTATTAATTAGATTCTTTATTTAATTATTAATGGATAATTACAATTAGCACCAAATCCATTAATTAAATAAAGAGCCAATTAAATTAGCAAATTCTAAATAACTCCCTATATGATAACAATTTATCATATACAACCCCCCCACTAATCAACACCATCATTATGGAATCTAGGGCATGTACACATGTACTGCCAAACCCCAATCCATAGTACATATCCATATAAGAGCGTTTGTGCATCTGATCGGGTCCCGCAAAACTCGATAAAACACTTTATTTGAAATAACTATAAATAATGTATCATTTTATGTAAAATAAATTTTGCAAAACCATTTCCAAAATGGTACTGGATCCAGATTCTAATCTGACCATGCACAGATAGTCTCTATCTTGGTGTTCCCCAATCGGGCAGTGGTGATCGTGTTGGATAACTTCTTCACTCACAAAGTGTTCACGCATTCCCAGAACACTGGATTTAACTCGCTTGAGTCTCAATCATTGATGAACCAAAGAATGCAAGCACACTTTGCAGTGACAGGGTTCCCTCAGGTACAGGGTGCCAGTGACACATGCCTATCCCTTCCTACATCTGGCAGTAATACATGAGGGAATCGACAAAGTAGATTCTTCGCCAATGCACACATCAAACATGTGAGCACTCGCATTCGTACCCTGACATCACATGTCTAGGCATACCCAATGCGACGACCATATGATAAGGGTGCCCAGCCCAAACCCTAGTCGTGACTACCATTTTAAGTATAACTTACGGACACATAATGCTCAAAAAGTTCATATCGCATGTGACAATATTACACTAAAATGTATAAATGTTCAATACAAATGTGAACCGGGTTGAACCGGATCGAACCGGGTTTGATGGACACACACTTGTCCAATAATCTCCCACTTGTACATCAAAGCCAATTCCCCATCCATTTTAAACCCATGCCCTCCATGTATTTCTTAAACACTCCTGGTGACAAACCCTTTGTCATGGCATCAGACACATTTTCAGTTGTGTCCACTTTGGAGATACTCACATCACCCTGCTGGACAATCTCTCTGATGAGGTGATACGTCCGCTACACATGCTTGTTCCTCTGATGAGCCCTAGGCTCCTTAGCTTGTGCAATGGCCCCTCGGTTGTCACATAACAGGGGAATAGGGCCCTTGACAAGATCAGGGACTACCTCTAAATCTGATAGGAATTTCCTCAGCCAAACACCTTCTTTTGCTGCATCACAAGCTGCAAGGTATTCTACTTCGGTAGTAGAATCGGCTGTAGACTTTTGTTTCGCACTCCGCCACACAATGGAACCTCCACCCATTAGATATACCATCCTGGACGTGGATTTTCTGTCATCCTTGTCAGTTTGGAAATCCGAATCTGTGTATCCCAATACTGACAACTAATCAGATCCAAAAACCAAGAAATATTCCTTAATCCTTCTCAAGTACTTGAGGATATTCTTGACAGCACTCCAATGCTCGCGTCCAGGGTTAGATTGATAATGACTTACCATACCTACTGCATAAAAAATGTCCGGCCTCGTACACAACATAGCGTACATAAGACTCCCTACTACTGAGGCATAGGGAATCCTCTTCATCTGTTCAATGTCTGTCTGAGACTGAGGATATTGAGATCTGAAAAGGCTGACTCCATGTTTGAAGGGAACACTTCCCCTCTTGGAGTTCTCCATATTAAATCTGGCCAAGACTTTGTCTATATAGGTAGCCTGTGACAAGCCTAGCATCCTTTTCTGGCAATCTCTTACGAGTTTGATCCCAATGATATAGCTAGCTTCACCAAGGTCTTTCATCGAAAACGTTGTGGATAACCACTGTTTTACTGATGAAAGAAAACCTACATTGTTACCAATCAACAATATGTCATCTACGTATAAAATAAGAAAACATACTGCCCTCCCACTAATCTTCTTGAAAACGCATGGTTCATCCAAGTTTTGATCAAAACCAAATGATTTGATTGATTGATCAAACCTGATGTTCCAACTCCTGGAAGCCTGCTTTAGCCCATAAATGGACCTCTGCAATTTGCACACCTTTCTTTCTTCCTCCAAGGAAGAGAACCCCTCTGGCTGTTTCATGTAGATTTTCTCTTGAAGGAACCCATTTAGAAATGCAGTCTGCACATCCATCTGTCAGATCTCATAATCAAAGTGTGCTACGATAGCCAATAAAATCCTGATGGATTTCATCATCGCTACTGATGAAAAGGTTTCCTCATAGTCTATACCCTCTTTCTGGGTATAACCCTTTGTCACCAGTCTCGCTTTGAATCTCTCGACCTTTTCATCTACGCCCTTCTTCCTCTTGAAGATCCATTTACATCCAATCGACTTGACGCCAAGTGGTGGATCGACTAGAGTCCAAACCTTGTTGGAATGCATCGAATCAATTTCAGAGCGCATTGGTTCCAGCCACCAAGTGGCATCAACATCCTTTAGAGCCTCAGAGTATGTCATCGGATCATCATCCGATTCAACCGATACCATATGGAACTCTTCCACTATTTCCTCTTCGGTTAGAAGAGTTAGCCTAGTGGATGGTCTAATAGTCCTCCCACTACGTCGAGGTTCCTAAGGTGTTGGTATTTCAACGGGTATGTCAGTTGGTCTCACTTCTGGAAGTGACATTTCTGAGCCATCTGATAGCTCTTTTATGACTACTGGTTCGGACCTTTGGGTCATCATTTCTTCCTCAAAAAATGTGACATGTTTACTTACAATGACCTTTTGGTCAACTGGGTCATAGAAATAATAGCCTATCGTGCCTTTGGGGTAGCCTAAGAAATAGCATCTCGAAGTCCTGGATTCCAACTTGTCTGTCTGTTGCGTTCGCACATGTGCTATGCAACCCCATACCCTAAGGTGTTGAATACTAGGCTTTCACCCTTTCCACAACTCAAAGGGTGTCTTGGCTACAAACTTAGATGGAACCCTATTCAAGATATATATCGCCGTCTCTAAAGCATATCCCCAGAAAGAAAGAGGCAGCTCATTATAAGTGATCATCATCCTGACCAGATCCAATAGGGTCCGATTGCGTCGTTCGGATACACCATTTTGTTGTGGTGTGCCTGGATTAGTTAGCTGACTAACTATTCCTTGGGATATGAGATGTTCTTTAAACTCATCCGATAGATACTCCCCTCCACGATCTGATCGTAAGGACTTGACGCGTTTATCGAGCTATCTTTCGACCTCGGTTTGGAATTCTTTGAATTTATCAAAGGCTTATGATTTCCTATGCATCAAGTATATGTAACCATATCTAGAGTAATCATCGGTGAACGTGATAAAGTACTCATACCCATATCTTGCTTGTATGTTTATGGGTCCACACACGTCAGTGTGTATCAACTCCAACAGATCTGTGGCTCTAGCACCTTTATTGCTAAAGGATTTCTTGGTCATTTTGCCCTGAAGGCATGACTCACAGGTGGGGAATGGTTCCACCCTCAGACTCTCTAAGGGCCCATCCCTCACCAATCTACTGATTCGGTCCACATTAATGTGACCCAATCTTAGATGCCACAGATATGTTGAGTTCACTGGAGCTGCTTTCTGTTTCAAATCAACATTTGAAACGACATTTGTTCTAATAGGGCAATCTAGAAAATACAAACCACTTTGTATATATCCGGATGCCACAAAGGAATTATTAAAATGAATAATCAATTTAGAATTAAAGGAAAAACTATATCCGTCCAAAACAAGTTTTGAAACTGAAATTATCTTCCTCTTGAAAGAGGGTACATAATAGCAATCCTTTAAAACTAAACTAGCAGAACTAAAATTTAAAATAAAAGTTCCCACAGCCAATGCCATGGTCTCACCTCTAGTGCCCATCCGAAGATGCACTTCATTTCTTTCCAGGTTCCTTGTCTCCTTGAACCCCTGCAAATCATTGCAAATATGAACAGTGGATCCACTATCCACCAACCAAGAATTGGTCGGTTCAAAAGACAAATTAGACTCATAAAGAACGTGAACATCACATGTACCTTTTTTAGCAGCCTCTATTTCATCCGACTTCTTGTCTTTCAAAGTTGCCAGGTAAGCACGACAGTTTCTTTTCCAGTGACCCTCCTTCTTGCAATAGAAGCACTTGCCTTTGCCTTTATTGCCAGACTTCCCACCCTTGGCTTTCAGGGTCTTGCCTTTACTTCCCTTTTTCTTCTTCTTCCCATTTGAAGAAGGCTTTGCCTCAGTTGCATGGACCTCAGCCTTGTCCTTTTTCAAGGACGCTTCAGCCTCTACCAGTGCATTAGCAAGCTCGGTGAGCTCCATCTCCTTATCGGACATCTTGTAGGACATCCTAAAAGGTGCGTAGGCAGAAGTGAGTGATGCTAAGACCACATCAGTCTTGTATCGCAGGCTGAAATCACTCCCCATGGATTCTAATTTTTTAAACAGATTGATCATTTTCATTACATGATCCATCACTGGAGTCCCCTGGGACATCTTGGAGTTATGGATTTGACTCACCGCATCAGAATGTGCATGTGTCAACTGCCTATTGAACAATTCAGCAAGCTTATCCATTTTACCCCCAGCAGTGCGTATATCCTTGACTGAGTCTACAATTGACTTTTCCAACGATCCTAGGATATAGAGTGATGCCTTGGAATCCCTCATGAGGAACTCTTGCATCTCTTCATTTGCCTCAAAATCGTTCGGGTCGAGTGAGGAGGAACTTGTTCATCTAGAACTGTGTACAGTCCTTCAGCAGTCAGGAGCAACTTAATGCTCCGGTACCAATCAACATAGTTTGTACCATTAAGTTTGTATTTGCTAATGAGTGTTAAAAGGTTGGAATTAATGGTAGCCATCGTATATTAATCTACACATGCACAAGCAAATAACCACATGCTAATTAATGACCATTGAAAATAATAAATTGAGCACACACATCAATGGTCTTTCATGATTTGGGTTTCCCTCATAACCCAAAATATGAATTGGATACCTACAACCCTTGCATGCATAACTTACCCTGTCGGGAGTCATTATACACACCGTGGTAGTGTGGACTAAGCTGTTCGCCTTATGGGCTTCCAATATTTTTAGCCACCTGGGTGTCATGTCCAGATCTTGTCGGCTGACATACATCCAAGTCATGTACTTACCTATTGCATTAGTTAGAATCATGGAATCATGAAAGATGGCCCACTGTCGCAGTGCCCTCTTACTATCCATACCGTAACGTATCTAGATAGACGTAAATATAGATAAATGTGACAGTGGTCCTGGCAATGTCCTGTCGGCGTATGCGGGCATATCACACAATATCTACATTTATCTTCAATAGGAGGCCATGGACATGTCTACCGATTAAGACTAGTCCATATCATACATGTATTATGATTAAAGAGGGATTAAGCAACTCTCACATACAGATCATGGATGGAATAAAAAAACATAATTAATCAACATTAATTAAAAGTGATTATGGGATGGCGGCATTTTTATCAGAAGCAATTAAAGAACCCTCCCAATAAAAATAAAACTAATAACTTTGGGTGCATTTATCATGCCATGGATGCCATGCCTCAATCATCTCCTCCGCCCGATCACGTCTTCAAAGTAGGTGACTTGCATCTCCATAAGCTTTGAGCGCCACATGTGGATCGCCATCTACATGCCCTGGGGGTCCTAACTCCTCTAAAATTACAATGGAAACCTAAAAAAAATTCTATACACTTTCCTTTCCATAACAATAAAGAAACCCCGCATGGAGAAACAAACCCACCATTTGGGCTGCCCATGGGGTGGAGTATATTTGTTTATAAAAAAGATAGGGGGAGAGAGAGAGAAAGAGAGAGAAGCATCACATCCACCCATAACCCCATGTATCACATACATAAACAATCCATCCATTTATTAGAATGCCATTCCCATTATCACATCATAATATAATTTCATGCATGGGCATTAAAGCAAGTAAACCAAAAATTAAAACATGGATTCCTTCAATTATTGAACCACCACATCGTATGTGATAACATGTATCCAAGTCCATAAAATTAAAATCGCATTTTAATTACAAGTGGGTAAAGAGGGAATCCCTTCACCCATCATCATCCTCCAAAAAACAAAACAAATGAATAAAATTCTGTTTTGAAAAATCCTTTTTTTTATTTATTTATTGTTAAACTGAAGGGAAAACAAGGGGGGAGCATGCAGCCCACATACGCAGGCTACAGGCACTCCCTGTGCAGCCCATAGGCACAAGGCCCACGGACAGCAGCCTGGGGCTGCAGGCCGCAGGCCTGCTGCCCGTAGGCTAAAGCCCACGGATAGCAGCCTACAGGCCCGCAGCCCGCAAGCTTGCTACCTGTAAGCAGCTGCCCATAAGGGGATGCGCACATAGGCAGGCAATAAGGGGAGGGCGTGCGCAGAGGCTTGGCAGCGTGCGCTCTCCCCCCACATATAAATCATGATTAAAAAATTTAAATTAATAAAATTAATAATCACTCCTTAATTGGATACATGCTTCAACAATTGGAATAAATAAAACAAACCAAATCCATCATCACATGGGTAGGTTGTTACACTAACAACCTTGTAACCACCCATGTGCACATGGGAAGGTTGTTACAACAACCATAATTTTAACCACCCATGTGCCAACTTGCATCCCACTCATGATAATCATATTAACCATCAATTATGTAATATTCATGGGTGGGAAAGGTGGCTCTGATACTACACTGTTGGTCAAACAACGGTCCAGGGATCAAACCATGGTTCCCTAGGGAAACCAATATACAGAAAAATTAGGATTTTGCACACCCTGGGTTATCCCATGGTGCCCCATTAAATTTTAGGGTTTCCCATGGTCGCCCATGGGAACCCTGGTGCATCCCTATTAGGGTTTCTCTTTCCCTATTGCATCCCATAAAATTAATTATCACAATAGGGACGGAGAAATTCGTCTTTAGTCCATCACATGGCAAGAGGGATCCATCCCATACTCGAATGCGCAGTGGAAATTAATCGATTCGAGTTTCTTTCGCATCCCATAAATATTAATAATCAATGAACAGAAGGAATTAATAAAGAACTGCTAACCTGGTGAGCGTCAAGTGTTGCTCCTCCAATAGACAGTGGTTCTTCCTCCAATGAGTGCTCCAAGCAAACAGATCTGAACCTCCAATGGTGCTACCAAGGTTCTACATGCCAATCCCAGATGCCCTCAAACTCCTTAGCACAGATCTAGGGTTTCACAGACCCTAACTCTCAAACACAGGTGAGAGAAGCAAGAAGAAGAAGAGAGATCACAAGAGGGAGAGAGAGAAACCAAAAACATAGGAGAGAGAGTGTCTGCTCCAAAAACATGGAGAGCTACCCTCTTCTGCGTTTTATGGTCTCCTATTTATAATAATAGGGTTTAATTAAATCCTAGATAGATTTAATAGAGCCCTAGTGAGAGTCTGACTCTCTCTCTCTTAGTCTGGCAGTTCTGTTTAAACTCAAAGTGCTACACAGGTGAAATGCAGAATCTAACAGGGAAAGTATTAATTAGATTCTTTATTTAATTATTAATGGATAATTACAATTAGCCCCAAATCCATTAATTAAATAAAGAGCCAATTAAATTAGCAAATTCTAAATAACTCCCTATATGATAACAATTTATCATATACAACCCCCTCACTAATCAACACCATCATTATGGAATCTAGGGCATGTACACATGTACTGCCAAACCCCAATCCATAGTACATGTCCATATAAGAGTGTCTGTGCATCTGATCGGGTCTCGCAAAACTCGATAAAACACTTTATTTGAAATAACTATAAATAATGTATCATTTTATATAAAATAAATTTTGCAAAACCATTTCCAAAATAGTACTAGATCCAGATTCTAATCTGACCATGCACAGACAGTCTCTATCTTGGTGTTCCCCAATCGGGCTATGGTGACCGTGTTGGATAACTCCTTCACTCACAAAGTGTTCACGCATTCCCAGAACACTGGCTTTGACTTGCTTGAGTCTCAGTCATTGATGAACCAAAGAATACGATTACACTTTGTAATGACAGGGTTCCCTCAGGTACAGGGTGCCAGTGACACATGTCTATCCCTTCCTACATCTGGCAGTAATACATGAGGGAATAGACAAAGTAGATTCTTCGCCAATGCACACATCAAACATGTGAGCACTCGCATTCGTACCCTGACATCACATGTCTAGGCATACCCAATGCGACGACCATATGATAAGGGTGCCCAGCCCAAACCCTAGTCGTGACTATCATTTTAAGTATAACTTACGGACACATAATGCTCAAAAAGTTCATATCGCATGTGACAATATTAAACTAAAATGTATAAATGTTCAATACAAAGGTGAACCAGGTTGAATCGGACCGAACCGGTTTGATGGACAGACACTTGTCCAATAGTATCACTTCAAAATCATTTATATCCATCTTTATCAGTTGTGCGGTTAGTTTTCTCCCACAAATTTCAATCTGACAAGGGTCGTAGACCTCCTTCAAACTCACAACACTCCCTGTCGGTGTGTTGACTACTAGCTCGTGCCCAATGTCCCTTGGTTGATCTCTCATCTTACTCGCAAAGGTTGAGGAGACAAAAGAGTGGGTCGTGCCCGAGTCGAATAATACTCGTGCGGGTATGGTTGAGACATTCAGGGTACCTAGGGTTCTTAGGTAATTTTGGCTACATGTAGTAAGCCAATTATTCCCTATAGTTAAGTAGTGTTCAATACGTCGGGGTTTGCCTCAGATTCTTCATTTGTTAAAGCGTACACCTTTCCTTGCATCCGATTGTCCCGTGGCTGAAATGGCCTAGCATAGGGCTGGCTTGATGAATTGTTGCCATACCCACGTGATCTGCAATCTCTGGCCATATGTCCTTCCTTGTTGCACAGATAGCACTTAAAGGGTGGAGCTCCAGGTGTTGAAGCTTTGCTCGCTTGACTTGTTGCTGGTTGGGCTGGCGAGGCTACTATCGTCACTTGACTCGTAGTAGGTTGAGCAGGTCGAGTAAATGTAGGGCGAAAAGAATTCTGACCCATGCTCGGCCTACGATATAGAGTCGAAGTAGGGCTTGAACTTGAACCTCTATAAACTTTATTCGGCCATCCAAAGGTTTGAAAATTGTTTGGCCTTTTGTTCAAACTAGACGACGTCACAGTCTTTTCTTCCTCCTTTTCCTTAAACCTATCCTCCATTGTCTTCGCTTTCTCGACCATTTGAGCATAATCCCGAATATCCATGATTGACAGTACTGAACCAATTTCAGTTTTGAGTCCCTTCTCAAATTTCTTAGCCTTACTAACTTCCCCTTTCAGGTGCTCTGGGGAAAAATGGAACAGATCTTCAAATCGCTGTTGATAGTCTAGCACTAATTTAGTTCCTTGCACCAGTGCAATAAATTCTGCTTCTTTCCTGTCCTTAAAACTCTCAGGGAAATTCTTGAAGAAAATCTCCTTGAACTGTGACCACGTGAGATTTGGGTGAGCAGCTTCCAAATTAGGCCTAGTTGCCTTCCACCAAGCTTCGGCTTCATTCTACAACTGATAACCCGCACAAATAATCTTTTGTGCATCCGTGCACTCAAGTACTTCAAATGCCTTTTCTAGGGCACTGATCCATCATTCCGGCTGCATTGCCTCAGAGGTTATTTTTGAAAATGCAGGCGGTTAAAGTTTCTTGAATCTCTCTATAACCTTGGCAGTCAAATTTTTCGCTAAATGCTGAGGCACAGGTGGTGGAAATAGCACTGGTCGATTGGGTGGTGGTGGGGGTGCTGCGCACTTGTGCATCATGGTTGCAAACTGTGTAGACATCTGACCAAGCAATTCTTGTTGTTGTTGCATAGTCCGCATCATCGTGGTCATGAATGCAATCACGTTGCCGGCTGCCACACTTGACTGAGGTGCTGCTGCAGTAGCTTGTGCAGCCGCTGGTGCTCCTGATGAAGCAGTCGATGCCTCAGAGTTTTGAGCCTCAGTTCCGTTAGGCAGCTCAACCTCTGGTACAACTCTAGGTTGTTTACCTTTACGACCTCCATGAGAACTTCTAGTGTTGACCATTGTCGCTTCTCTAAAAAGAGGAGCATGTTCAATATTCCAATTTCATCTATATGGATCAACAGTTGTTTTCTAGCTAAGCAGGTACAAATCCAGTCCACAATTCCAATGAGTATCATGAGTCACACTAGTAAGGTGGATAGTTAGATTCACTGTCTTGGTTTATTAGGTGACGTGTCTTATTGAATGCTTTATGTTCTTCTTTCTTATGCATTTTATGTGTCAATATGCTATGGATGGCACTATTAAAAAATTTCAGATTTTTAAATAAAGACTTTTAATTATTTACCTAATCTAGTAGGCAAGCATCTCCAGCTTCTTCCCGGTCACAAACTCCATTGCCAGTAGAAATTCTATGTCAGCTCTTACCTCTCCAACTAATCTCATAAAATATCCTCGTTCCTCGGGTCCACTAATGGCAGCGATGGCCAAGTAAAAGTCCAGTCGATTCTCAGCTCGGGGTAACACTAACCATATCTGTCTCAGTCTCTCTTGTAGATGTCCAATGTAAATCATGATGCTGGGGTCTCCAGCCTTAGTCAAGATAGTGGGTCCTGTCACATAGAATGGTTCTAGACATTAGGGTATACTTAATTAAAAAAAATTAAGTACACAACTACTGAAACTTAAATAACTAAAGATCAATGAAACAAATTCTTAGGTTGGCTCGAGGTACCCTAGCGTCTAGGTGTTTGATTTACTATGAACCCTATTAGGTCCTATTCTCAGCTATCCTAGGCCTTGGTTAGGATGAGATCTACGCTCCCTGTACTTACTAATCCCTTATTACAATATACCTACATATCGAAGTTCTATTTGCATAGCAGCACTCCAAGCAGTTCGTACATCACAATATTCAAACATGTGGTAATTAGGTAGTACACACCAATCATTATACACAATTATCTATATATATTAAATATTTATCATAAGCACAACAACAAAAGTTTTTCAAGGCCTATGTGCTCTATTCAACCCTCAAATAGAAATTTCACCCCTTTGGGTTTAAGAAGGTTGTGTTTGCTTAGTACTCGCATAATTTATTGTTATATATATATATATTTTTTAAACTTTCTGAGAAAGTTCATATTTTTAGGTTCATTAAGGGTAATATGGTCAAATCTCAAATCCTTATATGTGAATAACCTAAAACAACAAAATTGCACACACTGGGCGATGTCTCTGGGCGTTGCCACATCGTCCAGTGCCATCGCCCAAAGAATCGGGCGCAGGCTTTTTAAGTTCGAGAGGGCCCCATTTTGGTTCTATTCCTCTCAAAACTCAACTAAACACCTAGAAGAAGCTCTTGGAGGGTAGTGTGACCTAGTCCACACCAAATCCTCACAATCCCCCATGGTTTTTGCGAGTCTATGCGTGCCTAGGTATGCTTTCTTCTCCACATTACCTAAATAGTTGTTTGTTTCTTTAAATCTTTCCTTGGGTTAGGGTTTCTCTATTTTTCCTTGTCCTAACCTAATTATTTTTGTTATTCCTTGTAGAAGATGTTCACAAGTTTCCATACCACTAGGAAATCGGTAGCCCAAAAGAGGCTACAGGTCGAATCCGAGGAATCTTCCTATTCTTCGGTACCACCTTCGTCCCCTAGAGAGGATTCGTCTTCCGAGGAACCAAATTTCGACCATCATCTTTTCTCCAGGTATGAGTACGCTAAGGAGTGGAAGAATTTAGTTTCTATAAAGATAGTGAATGGCAGGGTGGTGCGAGTAGAGGACTTCCACCAATACAACCTCTTCGCCAAATTCAATGCCCTAGGTTGGGCATCGATGTTGTCTCCTATCGAGCCTTGTTATCCCAACTTGGTTCGGTACTTCTACTGTAACCTGGGGCCTTCTAGTGCCCAGGAGTTTGGAGTGGAGAGTAGGGTGAAGGGAGTGGATATCAGGCTGACCACTACCCTATTGGCAGAGGTTTTGGGCTTACCAGACACAAGAGAGAGGGTTTACTATCAGCCTCGCATGGATATATCTGAGATGTTTTCTTTGGAGACTAGGAGGACAGTCTTCAAAGCTTTGACAGGTTCTCCGAACACGCCGAAGTCTAAGGCTTCTTACAAGCCCAATGCTAGGGTGATTAGTAGGTGTGTAACCTACAATATTTACCCAAAGGGTGGGAACAAGGGCAGTATATCCATGATGAGTGCATACATTACCTACTGCCTTTTGGGAGCTGGTCAGGGGGGCCCAGTCATCAACCTCCCGTATCTGTTACTTTAGGTGATGCTTTATCACGCTCGGAACCCAGCTGATGGGAACCTTCCCTATGGGAGATTTCTCACCTTGGTCTTTCGATATTTTGGGGTGCCATTGGAGGGCGAGTACATTGATAAGACCAGATCCAGGCCCATAGATAAGACTTCCATTTTGAAGATGAAAGTGCCTAGAGAGGAACCACTAGAGGATGAGGGGCATATGGGGATACAGTAGGGAGAGGAGCATGGAGTGGAGCATGGTGATGATGTGCACGATGAGGAGGTGCAGGCGATGGAGCAGGCAGACACTCAGGGCATACATATAGAGGAGCAGGGTATAGGTCTAGGCGACTTCGAGGGTTTTGACACTCAGTTTACTGACTTACCTACATATGAGACGACAAGTGCTACTAGCTCTCAGGTTCTTCCAGGACCTTCTGATTGGGCGCAGATGTTGACACATCTCCAGAGCCTTAGCACTCAGTTTTCAAACTTGGGGACCAGGATGGACCAGGACTTCGCTTCCTTGGGGAGCAGAGTAGGATCTGTTGAGCAGCAATTAGATTTCTGGGACATTTTTTACAGGTTTGATTCACGTCAGTCTCAGCCTCCTCCAGATGACGTCCCTCCGATTGAGTAGCTCCAGTGCAGCTCCGGATATTTTATGCTTCGTGGTTACTTTTTTTTTTTTATTTTTTTATATATCAGCTATGCATTTATTGCATTTTAACCCATGTAATTAAAGCTTATGTGATGGCTTAACTGCAATTATCTTTTAGTTAATGGAAATTATGTACTTTTGTTTATTTACATCTACCCCCTTATAAATTTTAATTATTACATGTTTTGCTATTTAAGCTTATTAGTCCTAGTCTGCAATCCATAATCGTAAGAAGAGCCTCATGCTCTGATACCAAGCTCTGTCACACCCCAAACCACCCCCTAGGAGGATTGGGTAGGTGACCCAAATTGTATAACGGTAATTCGTCAAATCCCGCGGATCTAGAAGTAGTGCTTACGATCATGGAACCACAACCATCTCTTTACCATAGGCAAGATCAGAGTGCAACAGAAAAACTACAGTTCAATGATAAAAGGAAGCATAGTGATACGGGGAAACAGTGATAGTATATACATATAAAAGTCTTACATTTCCCATCAACCCACACACAAAGAAAGCAAAGAAACAAAGCGGATAAGTACAGTACTTCACACAAAAATATGTACAGGGCGAGCATACTCAACCCCAAAAAGGAAAAAAAAGAAAAACTACAACAACCAAGTCAGAATGGGGATAACTCCAAATAACCCTAAAGGAGTCCCCAAGTCAAAAAGCTATCACGAACACACTTCAATGGTCTTCATCAACAACCACTAAAAATGTGCGCAGGATCGGAATGACCTCCGTCAGGGTCCACACAAATATCATCATAACAACCAAAAGTCTCCTCCTCGAAATGACCCGCCATGCCACAGCAGCATCCACCTGCAAAATAATCTAAGAAAAACATTGCATAACAGAGTGTGAGCCCCACTGAACTCGTGAGCAAATAACATCAATCATGCATGCCTATGCAATCACAATTCACAATTCATATGGTCCTACAAGATATGCAAGTCCAGTTTAATTATTAGCCACCTTGCAATATAACTAAGTCGGGTCTGTGCTACTACAATCCCCAATACATGTATCCCTGGTGCGGGCTTCTAACCCCTTCCCGCGATACACCCATTAAGTTGTCAAAGAGGACCATTCAGCTCCCGCATTCGTTCACCAAGGTCAGCCCGACCAACCCTCTATGATTAACCCATGGGACAATCCATTTCTTTTCTGGCTTATAGCCCATATGCACCATTCCGGTGTTCTTTCATTCATGCACCATTCTGGTGTTCTATTCATTTCATTTTCTCTTTTCTCATTTTCTGATGGTCGCCCCCACAGGCATCAAACATCTTAACCCCTATTGGCAAGGGTGCGTAGCACGGGTGATGAAACTCTAGCCCCATGTCTATATGGCATCGTATGAGTCAAGTGGTGTTAATCGCATCCCATACTACGGGCTACCATGGGCCTCATTTCCAATCCGACTATGGCATCTAGTCTAACAGTCACAATCATCATATAAGAATTCATAGTGTTAATCAACAGACAGTCATTATGCAGTGATTTGAGTAATTTGAATAGAAATAAATAACACAACATATATGATTTAATTCTGATTAGCCGACATAGTATCATAATTACACTTGCACATATGATAGTATTATTCACTCACCTGTACTTGGCTCTAGGTATTCAGTCACAATCTCAATTCCAGCAGTTGTCTGGTCGTTGACCTCGAGCACGGAATCAGGTCCTAGATGTAAATTAAAAGTTGTTATGTAAAGTTATCAGTCTGTCACCGAAAGTCCTAGGGTTACCCTAAACTTACTGGGTTGACCCGGGGTTTAGTTGGTTACACTTGGAATCACTGGGCCTTAGACTCATATCTCGGTGCATCAACCAGTGCCAGTAGCTCAAAGGGTAGAATAGTCATTTCAATGGTAGTACCTGACCCTAGGTCAGAATATGTTTACAGTGCTGTCCACAGCTTGTCTGTGTTGTAGGACCAAGCACAACAGGGCTTCCTTTATCTGCGGGGCCCACTAGGGTTCCAAAACATTTCCATATAAGGACAGATTTAGGGAAGGGCTTTTTGGTAATTTTCCAGCTTTCCCACAGTGTCCAGGGGTCAAAGGGTGAGGTTCCCCAAGTCTGTCCATCAATCCAACCAATTTTCCTTCATTGGGCATTGGCTCTGGGCGATGCAGACATCGCCCAGTGCATCGCCCAGAGGCTGCAAATCGATGCTGGGCTGAGTTCCCAAGGCTGGGCTTTTCAGGCTAGGCTTATACTTGATCCCCTGCATGTTTGGGGGATCAGGTAGCCCCTGAGATGGCCTACCCAATGGTCCAATTGGATCATCCATCAGATCCACCATCAGGCTGCCAGAGTTGCCCAAGCAGTCCAGATGAATAGTACCATAGGGTTTTGGCCAGGCTTGGGAGTTGGTTTCTGCCACATGCAGGGCTAGAAATGCATGAATAACAAGGGTCCAAGGCTCCAATCACCTAGGGTTTGGTCTCTGCAGCCCTAGCTTGCACCTAGGGTTCCAAATCATAGATCAATAGGGCCATCTGGCAGTGTAGGTGGGCACAGCCAGGTTACGACTATAAGAGCAGCATAACTGAATGTTTAATATCCATAAATATTCCAGATCTTCCATGCACAAGGTCTGCATGGCAGATCTGGACTAGTACTGGGCAAACCCTAGCTATTCTGGGTTGCCCAGGGAGCAAAAGTACAGTATACACAGAGAGGGAATGGAGACAGTAGGTATGAATGGGTGTTTTATACCTGAATTACCCTGAGAGAGGGCTCGGATACAGCAGGGATGGGGATGGTGGCAGCTGCCCTTCTTCTTCCTCCCTTCTTCCTTCTTCTCCTTCTTCTTCTTCTCCTTCCTTTTCTCTCTACTCCCCCACGGTTTGTCCAACAGATAGAGAGCTCTAAATGAGCTCAGACCCCTCCTATTTATAGACCCCCCTTCATTAAGGGATGTTTGCCTGTGAAGGTCGTTTTTAAAAATCAGTTTTTAAACTGATTCTGAGCTCACTGGTGGGGTCCACAGTGAATTGAGGGCATGAGGTGGTCCCTTAGACTTCCCTCTATCAGTGGAGGGTGCCCATGATCATATTGGGTGGTCCCCATAAATAAAATCCATTAAATATTCAAAATTAGTCACTGGGCGATGTCTCTGGGCCTTGCTGCATCGCCCAGTGCCATCGTCCAGAGAATTCCAGTAAGCTGAAATTCAATGGGCTTGCACAGGGGTTTGGCCCTTGGTCAGGGTATTGTCCCCACATGCCCATTAGGGGTTTTTGGCTCATTTTTACATATGTGGGTCCCACCATTATAAGGAGGAGTGAGATTACCTGGGATTTAAACCATATATCAAGCTGTGAGCTGCACAGTTGCAGGGGTCTGCTATCCATCTTCTAACAGGTATATAGGGAAACCTGTTCAAAGTATTCTCATTCATCTCATTGAGTGGAGTGACGCTCCACAGTGATTCTGGTTGCCTGGCTAGGGGTTCCTGCCCTTCAATAAAAAAAAACCAACCAATCAGGAGCAGGGTTTGATAAAACAGATCGTACCAGTACACATGCGAAACGGATTTTTGGTAGAATCATCGGTTCAAAGAATAAGGTGAGTGGATTAGATACTTGAACTTAATGTCAGCATATTTCCCTCATTGCTTTGTGAATTCCATTCATGCATATGCTATGTTATAAATGTTGAGATGCTATATTTTGAATGTAGGGGCTGTTCTTATTTCACCTGTGATTTATTTCGTACCCTTCGCTCGATGAGAAAATGGGTCAGATTCTATAGGATCTGATCAAACCTATGGGACATAATGAATGATGGAAGGAAATAAAAAGTAAAAAGAAAAGAGAGTGAAAGAAAATAAATCAAAAAGAAAAAAGAAAGAAGAACCCAGATTCGAAATGAACAAATCAAACTCAAAAAGGATCTTTTATTATATTTCATCCATATCCCAATTCCATTCATTTAATATCTTTTTGGTGTCATTGACATAAGAGATGTAATTTCTAGTCTATCTCTTTCTATTTATATATATGGAAAGTGAATAAATCATCATGTAATAATCGAGAAATTGTAATAGAAAAGAAAAAGAGGAGGTTTGTGATGATTTTGAAATCTTTTCTCGAGCTCTATCCATTTATTCACTTAACCCAACTTTGAATTGATTTTATTTTGTCTCGTTCCATGTCAAACCCTGCTCCTGACTGGTTGGATTTTTGATTGAAGGGCAGGAACCCCTGTCCAGGCAACCAGGATCACTGTGGAGCATCACACCACTCAATGAGATCAATGAGAATACTTTGAACAGGTTTCCCTATATACCTATCAGAAGATGGATAGCAGACCCTTGCAACTGTGCAGCTCGCAGCCTGATGTATGACTTGGATCCCAGGTAATCTCTCTTCTCTCCAAACAGTGGGACCCACCCATGTGAAAAGTGTGTAAAATCTCCTATTTGGCATGTGGGGACAATACCCTGACTTAGGGTCAAACCCTGTGCAAGCCCCATTGAATTTCAGCTTGCTGGAATTCTCTGGGCGATGGCATTGAGCGATGCAGCAAGGCCCAAAGACATCGCCCAGTGACTGATTTTGAATATTTTAAAGGATTTTAATTATGGGGACCACCCAATATGAACATGGCCACCCTCCACTAAAAGAGGGAAGTCTGAGGGACCACCTCATGCCCTCAGTTCATTATGGACCCCACCAGTGTGCCCATAATCAGTCAGAATCAGTTTAAAAACTGATTTTTAAAAAAGGGACTTATTGACCAAACAAGCCTCAGTGAGGGCAGAGTCTATAAATAGGAGGGGTCTGAGTTCATTTAGAACCCTTAGTAAACCTGAAATCCATGGGAGAGAAGAGAGGAAAGAAAGGACAAAAAGAAGAAGAAGAAGAAGAAGAAGGAAGAAGGGAGGAAGAAGAAGGGTTGCTGCCACCACCTATCTAGGTTGGAAACCGAGCCCTACCTGGCTCTGTGCAAGTATAAGAACACCCTCTATGCCTGTTGTTTCTATTTTCCTCTCTTATTTTCTGTGTTTGTGCTCCCTAGGCAGCCCAAACTAGCTAGGGTTTTCCCAGATCTGATCCAGATCAACCATGCAGACCTTGTGCATGGAGGATCTGAGATTCTCATAGAAAAATAAAAGGCTGATATGTTGTTCTTGAGGCCGAAATCTAGCTGTGCCCACCTGCACTGCCAGTTGACCCTGTTGCCTTATGGATTGGAACCCTAGGCATGAGCTAGGGCTACAGGGACCAAACCCTAGGTGGTTGCAGCCATGAAACCCTGTTTAGCATCCATTTCCAGCCTTGCATGTGCCTGAAATCAGATTCCCAAGCTTGACAAAACCATGTGACACTATTCACTGGGACTGTCTGGGCAGCCATTGGCAGCCTGATGTTGGATCTGATGGAGGATCCAATTGGAACAATAGGTGGGCCATCTCAGGGGCTACCAAACCCCCTTGACATGCAGAGGATCAAGATTAAGCTCAGCCCATAAGCCCCACCTTAGAAAATCAGCCCATATAGATTCTACAGCCACTGGGCGATGCAGACATCGCCCAGAGCCAACGCCCAATGAAGGGAAGTTGGCTGGATTGATGGACAGACTTGGGGCATCTCACCCTTTGACCCCTGGACATTGTGGGAAGACTGAAAACTTACCAAAAAGCCCTTCCTCACATCTGTCCTTAATTGGAGATGCTTTGGAACCCTAGTGGGCCCCGCAAGTGGAAGAAACCCTGCTGTGCTTGGTCCTACAGCACAGACAAGCTATGGACAACACTGTGGACCTGATCTGACCTAGGGTCAGGTACAACCATTGAAATGACCATTTTACCCTTTGGGCCACCGCCATTGGTTGATGCACTGGGACATGACCTAAGGCCCAGTGTAAGGCCAGTGTTTCCAAGTGAGAACTAACTGAACCCCAGGTCAACCCAGTAAGTTTAGGGTAACCCTAGGACTTCTAGTGACAGACTGACAACTTAACATGACAACTTTTGATTTACATTTAGGACTTGATCCCATGCTTGAGGACCACTATCAATGTCAAACCCTGCCCCCTGACTGTCTAGAATCTGACTGAAGTGCAGGAACCCCTGGCCAGGCCACCAGGATCACTGTGGAGCATCACTCCACTCAATGAGATCAATGAGAATGCTCTGAACAGGTTTCCCTATATACCTGTTAGAAGATGGATAGCAGACCTCTGCACTTGCACAGCTCACAGACTGATGTATGATTTGGATCCCAGGTAATCTCTCTCCTCCCTAAAATGGTGGGACCCACCTCTAAAAAATCATGTAAAAACCCATGGTGGGCATGTGGGGACAATACCCTGACCTAGGGTCAAACCCCTGTGCAATTCCCCTTTGATTTCAATTGCTGGAATTCACTGGGTCATGCACTGGGCAATGTAGCAAGGCCCAGTGACATCGCCCAGTTGCTGTTTTTGCATATATTTAATTATTATAATTGTGGGGACCACCCAACTTGACCATGGACACTCTTTAATGATAGAGGGGACTCTGAGGGACCACCTCAGACCCTTGGTTCAGTGTGGACCCCACCTGTGCACCCAGAACTGAACAGAATCAGTTTAAAAATGAGTTTTTAAAAGAGACCTAACCAAACAAACAGACCTTAGTGGGCCATTTGGTTCATTTAGAACCCTTGGCTGTACCTGAATCCGAAAGAGAGAAGAGAGGGAAGAAGAGAGGCAAAGAAGAGGAAGGAGAAGGAGGAAGAAGGAAGGAAGAAGAAGGGCTGCTGCTAGCTCCTCCCCTAGCTCATCCGAGCTTCTTCTCAGCTCTGTTTCAGGTATAAAATTCCCTACATACCTGCTGTTCACCATTCTTTCCCTTTTGCATACTGTGTTTTTCAACCCTGGGCAGCCCATAACAGCTTAGGTTTGCCCAGTTTTGGTCCAGATCAGCTATGCAGACCTTGTGCATGGTGAATCTATGATCTATATTGAAAAATAAAAATCTGATATGTTGTTCCCTTGGCCGAATTCTGTTCATCCATGCATGCACAACCTTGACCCCCTTCTGGCTGCTGGATTGAAGCCCAGACTGCAAGCCAAGGCTGCTGAGACCTAACCCTAGGTGGGTACAGCCCTAAAACCCTGTCTAGCATATTGTTTTAGCCTTGCATGTGGCTGAAACACAAGATTTCAGATCTACAAAACCCTGTGCACTATTCATCAGGGTATTCTGGACAGCCAGATACAGCCTGCCTGGAACCCTGATGGTGAAATGGATTGGACCATAAGGTAGACCACCACTAGGGCTACTGGACCATCCCAACAAGCAGAGGATCCATTAGACCCTTGGCCCTGTAAAGCCCAGCCTTGGAAACTCAGCCCTGCTGTCGATTATAGGCATTGGACGATGCACTGGGCAATGCAGCAAGGCCCAGAGACATCGCCCAGTGAAGGAATCTTTTGATACAAAAGGGCAAAATTGTAATTTCCTATAGGATTTGATCCCTGGACACTGTGGGATGTGGGAAATGAGAAAAATGACCTTCCCCCACATCTGTCCATATGCGAAAATTGGTTGGAATCCTAAGTGGGCCCTGTAGATGACTGTGCATTGCTGTGTTTGGTTTTACTGCACTGTCCTGAGTTGGACAGCAGTATGTTGTAATGTAAAATGTATTATGGACTAAATCTGACTTAAAGGCAGGTGTGGACACTATAAATGACCAAATTGCCCCTGTGCCCTAGGCTTTGGCCCATGCACCGGGACATGACCTAAGACCCAGTGTAAGGCCCGATGTTTCGAATGAGACCAACTAAACCCTGGGTCAACCCAGTAAGTAAGGGAAACCCTAGGGCACCAGTGTAGGGCTAATAACTGAATAAAACACTGTTTGATTCTTATGTTTAGGACTTGATCCTGTGCTCGAGGACAACAATCAGACAACAGCTGGAATTGAATCTGTGACTGGGTACCTAGAGCCAAGTACTAGTGAGTGAATAATATTATCGTATGTGCAAATGTAATTGTGATCTGATGCCGGCTATTAATAATTGAATCTTGTCTATTATGCCATTTACATGCTTACAAACAAAGTTACTCAAATCACTGCATAATGACTGTTGTTGATTAACACTGTGAAATGAATATGATGATTGTGATTGTTAGAATAGATGCCGTACTCGGCTTGGAAATGAGGCCTGCGGTAGCCCGTACTATGAATGCGGTTGACACTGCTTGACTCATACTATATGTTTGAGTTAAAATCATACCGCAAGCGTACGGGTCAATCGTAGCTACGGGTCGAATACGAGGAGATATACACCACTCTATTTAACTAACTTAAAAGTAATGCAAAGTGAACCAAATTAAAGTGTTAAATTAAACTAATTAAACTAATGAAAATTATTGCATCCTAACTCATATGCTTCTAACAAAATTAAGGGATTAAATTGGCGTCCTAACATATGAATATCTAACCTATCAAACTAAAACGAATTGAAAGGAATAACAAAAACGCAGCCACACTTCATAATCACATAAAAAGAAATAAGGGAATAAAAGTGCATCCACATACCACAATCATATAAAAAAAATAAAAGAAATAGAGGGAGAAGAAGAAGAAGATAGAGAGAGATAGAGGAGAGGGAGAATGAGATTGAGAGTTTAGATAGTAAAACCTGAATGTGCTTGCATGAATGTAATTGAAAAACTTGAATACTTTCATAAACTTACCATGGCCTCCTCTTCTAAATCTTCAACTCTTATCATCAACTTAAGAACTTAGACTAGAAGGCTTAAAACCTAAACTAGAATTAAGAAATTACAACCCAATTGAAGACTTAAATTGAAATTAAAGTATAAACTAAACCTATTACAACCATTAAATGAAAATCAAAAAGCAAACTAGAACTTAGAAAAACCAAAAATTACAACTTAGAAGAAGAAGGAGAAAAGAAATTTTACTAGGTGAATGAACTAAAAATTACACTAAAAACTGAATTAAAATTGAACTAGAAACTAACTAAAAACTGAACTAAAAAACTAACTTCTTACAACCCAGAGGGCAAGAGGTATTTATAGGGGGAAGAGAGGAGAAGAGAGAAGAGGGAAGTGTAGGAGAAATATTCCCTAAGAAAAGAGAATATTCTCTTCTCCTTCCTCTTTTACAATGCCTTGAATCCTAAGAAAAAAAAGAAAAAAAAAGAACGAAGAAGAAGAAAAGATTGTTTACATAGACCTTCTATTTCTAGAAAAGTAAACTTCCAATTCTAACAAGTGCTTCCTTTTTCTTTGTAGATATCTTCTCCAAGCAATAAAATCAAAGCATCTTTGACTTTTCAACTTTTCATAGGTGACAGAATATCTTTCAAAATAAATCTATCCCAAGTAGAATTTCAGAAGTGCCCTTGAGAAGTTGGAGGAGAGAGAGAGTAAGGGTGATGACTAGGATTCTTTCAAGAATAAATAAAATACCCATTCTGTCCTTCAGAAAACGTGGAGCATGGGGTGCTTAAATAGGCCTCACCATTGTGTTCCTTGAGAAAAATCACCCAAAATAGATCCAAATTTCGTCCAATTTGGAGTTCGGGAGCCCAAGATATCTCAAGTTGAAGTTGGACTGTCCAGAGCCCTCCAAATGGAATCTTTCGGGTACAGGAAATATAACTTCTGGTTATTGCGTTAAGGCCCCTGGAATCCGAACTTTTGTTTCACTTTGTCCCCGGCCGACTGTCAATAATTACAAATAAACCCCTATAGACCATTTTCGTGCTTCATTACGGAAACGGCCGTAACTTCTTCGTTTCAATTTGGAATCATGTGCCGTTTGAACCATTGCGAAGCTGACTCGATGGGCTACGTATCCAAGCCATTAACACCTCTAAACAGATTAAAAACATTTTCTTAGGATTATCTCCTCCATTTTCACAAGAATTCACCTAAAACCTGAAAAGCACAAGAAAGCACAGAGTAACTCTGTCCAATGTGGTAAAATGTATGCTTTACGCCCTAAGATTTCACACATAAATATGCTCATCAGATTCCCCCACACTTGAACGTTACTTGTCCTCAAGTAAAGCAAAATAAAAAACTAACCTAGAATACAGAAAATCCTAACTCACTTTCGTAGGAATCACGGTTGCACTTAACATGTGCAACAAGCCTTTAAACCCCTAGGTTACCCCTAGTGGACGAGTTTTGTCTCGTGGGTGTTTGCAGTGAATGTACACCCAAAATTCAATTGTAAATAAATACTGTAAATTTTAATCATGGCACAAGTAGGACAGTGCACATAATCCCAAAAAGTGTTCAACTAAAGATCAAGGAGCCAAAGGTTCCCCCACACTTGAATTTTATCACCCCACATCAATTCAAGTAATAAGCATGTATCAAGATTAATGGATCTTCTCATATTTTCTGAACACTACTCACCTTCAAGTAAACCACTCATAATATCAATGGAACCAAAGACTTAGGCTTTGAGTATTTTTTACCATACTTTTTTTTTCAGGCATTAAGGCAAAAGCTTTTTTTTCTTTCTCAACAACAAACTCTTTTTCTACTCCACTACTGTTCCTTGAATGACATGGTGGAGCATACACCAGACACCAAAATACTTGGTAGCTTCGCTTTTTACATATATCCATAAGACATTGAGAAATTGATGCAAGAGTTTTTTTTTTTTTTGAGTTTCCTTCCAAGGAATTTCGATCAAGTCACCCTGCTTCATGAGGCACAATGCCCTGTCTAGTCCCAAGGAATTCCACTTTTCTTTTTTTTTTTTTTTTTTTTTTCTTTCATTCACTTTCATGCCTTGCCTTGCCACAAACAAATTGATCTCAACTACTAGTCAAAAGATCAAAGGGTCCATAAAATACGTAGAGAAATCTAACCATCAAATGAAATAATGCTCATATTTTCCAATTCAATCACTCTCACCGGATACAAACCAACCACCGTCCTTGAAAAGGGATTTTTTTATTATTTCGAATACAAGGACACCTAATTCCCCTTCTCTCTCGTTTTGCAATCAAAGAGACATATGCACAAAACCAAACTATTGCCACAATCAAAATTCACCAATTAAGCCCAACATCCCCCCCACACTTAATTCATACAGTGTCCTCAATGCATGCATAAAAGAAAAAAAATAAGGACAAGGGAGGAGATGAAGGGGCTTACCAGATATAATCAACAAAGAGGATCATGAAGTGTCATGAGCTCTACAAAAAGTGCTAGGAGCAGTAATAGAAATCTCAATCCATGGCCAGTAAATGGAGAAATAGCTTCAGAACCAAAAAACATTCGACCATGAATTTTAGTAAAGCGAGAAATAATATGAAAATTAAGCACAACTGAGAAATATCCAATAGAAAAATCTGTCCTCATGGGACAGTGAAAAATGAAGGCAATAAAACTCAAGCCATAAATCCTTCCCTTCTCTCCCATTCGCAATGTAGAACACCTATCATTCTTTGAAAAGCCAACCAAAAAGGGATCACAATAAGCATAAAAAGGATTATGAATAACCTCATCTAAATAATCATAAAAAATTGGAGGTTTACTCAAATCAATCCAAGCAATACAATTATCCGCTCTTTGCATAACTTGGTTTGCCAAATAAGGATCATGGAAGTATGCTTGAAAGGCATTATGACTAACATTATCCTCCTCAATAAAATCATCAAACCTAGGAGATTTGGACAAATCAACATGTGAGACAATGGAATCCTCAAAATGACAATTATCTAAGTTTTCCAAAGAGAGAGGGGGAGATCGAATTTCCTGCATTTCTATGTTATCATGAAAATCTGATTCTAAATCAATAAAAATACTAGGCTCACTAAAATAAAAAATTTCAGGAAAAAAATTGAACTTCCCTAGGTAGCTCATCAATTCTCGGTTCACTAATATCCTGAGGAGACTCAATCTCAACAAATAAATCATCATGAAAAGCAGCTTGTTGGGAAGGACTCTCATTAACCTCAAACTGGGGTGGTGGATTTTCAATATCATTAAACTGGGGATGGGGCGGTTCAGGCTAACTAGGTAATGTACCCGTTTCCTCCTCTTACACCATGGTTATCAGTTGAGAGAGTTGCTTCTCCATGGTATTTTGATTTGTTGTGAGAAGGTCTATGTATTTCTCAAGCTCATTCAGTCTGGCCTCCTCACCCATGTTTTGAAACTCAAGGGGTTGGTGATATGGTTCAAGGAGAGGTGGCCCATTGAGATTTAATGGAGGGTTGGGCATTGGAGGACCAAACTGACCATGATATTAGAAATTGGGTGGTCCAACTTGGTTATTCCATTGATCCCACAAGAAATCGAGATGATCACTCCACCCCTGATTGTAAGTGCCAAAAGAATTGTATTGAAATTGAGGACTCACATTCTCATCACCATAACTACCCCCATAAAGATTAGGGTATTCTTCCATAACATGGATAGTCTAGGGATGTGACCAATCAAAATTTCTCAAAAGCCCATAGTTGGGTTGGGGAGCAAAATTGTACTGAGGTGGTGCAAAATTGGTCTCTATCTCACTACTTTTGGCTTCCCTAACCTGTTTAAACATTTCCTCCAAAATCATGGTTGCCTTAGTATAGGTCCATCTTCCCCCCAAAGTCTTATTTGGAAGTGTATCTGCCATTATTCTAAATTAACCAGCTATCCCAAATTGAGGTCTCCCATAAAAAAAAGTTTAAAGAAAAATAAAAGACTAGAAAAAAGAATACTAAAAACAAGACTACGTAGCTAAAAACTTGTTTGAGTTTAAAAATTATACCGCAAGCGTACGGGTCAATCGTAGCTAGGGTCGAACACGAGGAGATATACGCCACTCTATTTAACTAACTTAAAAGTAATGCAAAGTGAACCAAATTAAAGTGTTAAATTAAACTAATGAAACTAATGAAAATTAATGCATCCTAAGTCATAAGCATCTAACAAAATTAAGGGATTAAATTGGCGTCCTAACACATGAACATCTAACCTATCAAACTAAAGTGAATTGAAAGGAATAACAAAAACGCAGCCACACTTCATAATCACATAAAAAAAAATAAGGGAATAAAAGTGCATCCACATATCACAACCATATAAAAAAAAAATAAAAGAAATAGAGGGAGAAGAAGAAGAAGATAGAGAGAGATAGAGGAGAGGGAGAATGAGATTGAGAGTTTAGATTGTAAGACCTGGATGTGCTTGCATGAATGTAATTGAAAAGCTTGAATACTTTCATAAACTTACCATGGCCTCCTCTTCTAAATCTTCAAGTCTTGTCGTCAACTTAAGAACTTAGACTGGAAGGCTTAAAACCTAAATTAGAATTAAGAAATTACAACCCAATTGAAGACTTAAATTGAAATTAAAGCATAAACTAAACCTATTACAACCATTAAATGAAAATCAAAAAGCAAACTAGAACTTAGAAAAGCCAAAAATTATAACTTAGAAGGAGAAGGAGAAAAGAAATTTTACTAGGTGAATGAACTAAAAATTACACTAAAAACTGAATTAAAATTGAACTAGAAACTAACGAAAAACTGAACTAAAAAACTAACTTCTTACAACCCAGAGGGCAAGAGGTATTTATAGGGGGAAGAGAGGAGAAGAGAGAAGAGGGAAGTGTAGGAGAAATATTCACTAAGAAAAGAGAATATTCTCTTCTCCTTCCTCTTTTACAATGCCTTGAATCCTAAGAAAAAAAAGAAAAAAAAAGAAAGAAGAAGAAGAGAAGATTGTTTACATAGACCTTCTATTTCTAGAAAAGTAAACTTCCAATTCTAACAAGTGCTTCCTTTTTCTTTATAGATATCTTCTCCAAGCAATAAAATCAAAACATCTTTGACTTTTTAACTTTTCATAGGTGAGAGAATATCTTTCAAAATAAATCTATCCCAAGTAGAATTTCAGAAGTGCCCTTGAGAAGTTGGAGGAGAGAGAGAGTAAGGGTGATGACTAAGATTCCTTCAAGAATAAATAAAATACCCATTCTATCCTTCAGAAAACGTGGAGCATGGGGTGCTTATATAGGCCTCACCATTGTGTTCCTTGAGAAAAATCACCCAAAATAGACCCAAATTTCGTCCAATTTGGAGTTCGGGAGCCCAAGATATCTCACGTTGAAGTTGGACTGTCCAGAGCCCTCCAAATGGAATCTTTCTGGTACAGGAAATATAACTTCTGGTTATTGCGTTAAGACCCCTGGAATCTGCACTTTCGCTTCACTTTATCCCCGGCCGACTATCTATAATTATAAATAAACCCCTACAGACCATTTTCGTGCTTCATTACGGAAACGGCCGTAACTTCTTCGTTTTAACTTGGAATCATGCGCCGTTTGAACCGTTGAGAAGCTGACTCGATGGGCTATGCATCCAAGCCATTAACACCTCTAAACAGATTAAAAACATTTTCTTAGCATCATCTCCTCCATTTTCATAAGAATTCACCTAAAACCTGAAAAGCGCAAGAAAGCACCGAGTAACTCTGTCCAATGTGGTAAAATGTATGTTTTATGCCCTAAGATTTCACACATAAATGTGTTCATCACTATACCATATAGACATGGGGTTAGAGTTTCATCACCCGTGCTACAAACCCTTGCCAGTAGGGGTTAAGGTGCTGGATGCCTGGGAGGCAATTATCAGGGAGTGACTAGGATCGGAACACCAAAAGGTGCAATTATCAGAACACCGGAAGGTGCATATATCGGAACACCGGAAGGTGCATAGATTCAGAACACCGATATGGTGCATGAGGGAAGAAACGGTTGCTTGCCAGGATAATCATCAGAGGGCTGGTCGGGCTGACCTAGGAAGCGATGCTGGAGCCGACTGGTTTTCTTCGACAACCCTATGAGTGTATCACGGGAAGAGGTAACCAAGCCTACACCAGGGATACATGCATTGGGATTGTAGTAGCACAGACCTAACTTAGTTGTAATGATAGGTGGCTAATAATAAAACTAGACTTGCATATCATGTAGATCATGTGAATCTGTGGATTGTGGTTGCATATGCATGCATGATGGATGTTATTTGCTCATGAGCTCGGTGGGGCTCACACTCTGTTATATGTTGCTCTTTTCTTAGATGATCCTGTAGGTGGATGCCGCTGTGGCATGGCAGGCTATTTCGAGGAGGAGAGTTTTGGTGGTTATGACGATGTTGGTATGGACCCCAACGGAGGTCATACCGATTCTGCGTACTTTCTCGGTGGTCATGGATGAAGACCTTTGAGGAGTACTTCTGATGTTTTATGCTGGGAACTCCTTTTTGTTGTGTTAGGAGGTTTCCTGTTTTGATCGTGGACCGGTTTTAGTTGTTTTTCATTCTTTCTTCTTTTGGGGTTGGGTGTATTGCTGCGCCTATCAGCTTATGTTTTTCTTTTGTTGTGGGTTGTGTGTGCTGGGGAATTTAACAAACAAGTTTCTATATGTATATATTATCACCATTTCCCGTATTGCTATGCTTCCATTTATTTCTGATAAATTGTAGATGTCCTGCATTACTCTAATCTTACTTGTGGTTAAGGTGTGGATTTTGGTTCATGAATATAAGCACTGCTTCTAGATCCGTGGGATTTGGCGGATTGCGGTCTTGCAATTTGGGTCACCTACCAAATCCTCCTAGGGGGTGGTTTGGGGTGTGACAATCAAACTACTGTGGGAACTGAGTTTGCAACTGAGGTCTTAGAACCCAACTCAGGTGAGTGAATAATTCTATCATATGTGTAAATGCAATCATGATCTGATGCTGGATCATAAGAATTGAATATAATTGCTGTGTTATTTACTTCTGTTCAATTACTCAAATCATTGCATAATGACTGCCTGTTGATCAACACTGTGAATTCTTCTATGATGATTGTGAATGTTAGATTAGATGCCGTAGTCGGCTTGGAAATGAGGCCCGTGGTAGCCCGTAGTATGGGATGCAATTGACACCACCTGACTCATACAATGCCATATAGACATGGGGCTAGAGTTTCATCACCCGTGCTACACACCCTTGCCAATAGGGGTTAAGGTGTTGGATGCCTGTGGGGGCGACCATCAGAAAATGAGAAAAAAAAATGAAAGAACATCGGAATGGTGCATGAATGAAAGAACACCGGAATGGTGCATGAGTGAAAGAACACCAGAATGGTGATATTGAGCTATATGCCCGGCTATAAGCTAGAAAAGAAATGGATTGTCCCACGGGTTAATCATAGAGGGCTGGTCGGGCTGACCTTGGTGACTGGTGCGGGAGCTGACTGGTCCTCTCCGACAACTCAATGGGTGTATCGCGGGAAGGGGTTAGAAGCCCGCACCAAGGATACATGTATTGGGGATTGTAGTAGCAATAAACTGACTTAGTTGTACTGCTAGGTGGCTAATAATTAAACTGGACTTGCATATCATGTAGGACCATATGAATTATGAATTGTGATTACATATGCATGCATGATTGATGTTATTTGCTCACGAGCTCAGTGGGGCTCACACTCTGTTGTACAATGTTTTTCTTAGATGATTTTATAGGTGGATGCCGTTGTGGCATGGCGGATTGTCTTGAGGAGGAGAGTTCTGGTTGTTACGATGATGTTGGTGTGGACCCCGACGGAGGTCATACCGATTCTGCACACATTTTTGGTGGTTGTTGATGAAGACCATTGAAGTGTGTTCGTGATAGGTTTTTGGCTGGGGGACTCCTTTTGGGTTATCTGGAGTTATCCCCATTCTGATTTGGTTGTTGTAGTTTTTACCTTTTTCTTTTTGGGGCTGAGTATGCTCGCCCTGTACAAGTTTTTGTATGTGGTACTGTACTTATCAGCTTTGTTTCTTTGCTTTCTTTGTGTGTGGGTTAATGGGAAATGTAAAACTTTTATATGTATATATTATCACTATTTCCTCATATCGCTATGCTTCCTTTTGATTATCAAATTGTAGTTATCTGCGACACTCTGATCTTACCTATGGTAAAGAGATGGTTGTGGTTCCATAATCGTAAGCACTGCTTCTAGATCTATGGGATTTGGCGAATTGTCGTTGTGCAATTCGGGTCACCTACCCAATCCTCCTAGGGGGTGGTTTGGGGTGTGACAGAGCTTGGTATCAGAGCGTGAGGCTCTTCTTACGATTATGGATTGTAGACTAGGACTAATAAGCTTTAAATAGTAAAATATGTAATAATTAAAAGCCATAAGGGGGGTAGATGTAAATAAACAAAAGTGCATAAATTCCATTAACTAAAAGATAATTAGAACGAACCATTACATAAGCTTCAATTACATGAACTGAAATGCAATAACTACATAGCTGATAAAAAACAAAAAAAACAACAAACAAGCACTAAACCAGATTCGTTCCAAACAACGAAAAGTACATAAGCAAAAAGAAAAAAAAAGAAAAGTAATCAGAACCACATAGCGAGAATGTCCGAAACTGCTGAAACTACTCAGTCGAAGGCAAATCACTAGGAGGAGGTTGAGTCTGACGAGGGCCAACTCTATAGAACTTGTCCCAGAAGTCTAGACACTGCTCCATAGACCCCACTCTCATCTCTAAAGAAGTGAAGCCCTGATCCACCCTGGTCGCCAAGCTAGAGAGCTGAGTGCCAAGACTCTAGAAGTGTGTCATCAACTGCGCCCACTCTTGAGGTCCTGGAACTTGGAAGCTAGTAATGCATGTCGCCTCATAAGCGGGTAAGTCAAAAAACTGAGTGTCAATGCCCTCAAAACCGCCCTGACCTGTGCCCTGCTCCTCTACATGTATGCTTTGGGTAGCTACCTCGATGTCTCCCTACTCCATCCCCTGCACCTCCTCATCGTGCACATCATCACCATGCTCCACTCCATGCTCCTCTCCCTACTGCATCTCCCTCTGCCCCTCACCCTCTGGTGGATCCTCCCCAGGCACCTTCATCTTCAGAATGGAAGTCTTGTCTATGGGCCTGGATCTGGTCTTATCAACATACTCACCCTCCAATGGAACCCTAAAATACTAAAAGACCAAGATGAGGAACTTCCCATAAGGAAGGTTCCCATCAGCTGGGTTCCGGGCGTGGTAGAGCATCACCTGAAGTAATAAATAGGGAAGGTTGATGACTAGACCCCCCTGACCAGCTCCCAAGAGACAGTAAGTAATGTATGCCCTCATCATGGATATGCTACCCTTGTTACCGCCTTTAGGGTAGATGTTGTAAGTCACACATCTACTAATGACACGGGCACTGGGTTTGTAAGAAATCTCGGATTTGGGTGTGCTCTATGACCCTGTCAATGCTTTGAAGACCATCCTCCTGGTCTCCAAAGAGAACATATCTGATATGTCCATAGAAGGCTGATAGTAAACCCTCTCTCCTGTGTCAAGTAAGGCCAAAATCTCTGCTAATAGGATAGTGGTCAGCCTGATATCCACTCCCTTCACCCTACTCTCCACTCCAAATTCCTGGGCACTGGAAGGCCCCAGGTTACAATAGAAGTACCAAACCAAGTTGGGATAACAAGGCTCGGGAGGAGTCAACATCGATGCCCAACCTAGGGCATTGAATCTGGCGAAGTGGTTGTATTGGTGGAAGTCCTCTACTTGCACCACCCGGCCATTCACTATCTTTATGGAAACGAAATTCTTCCACTCCTTAGCGTACTCATACCTGGAGAAAAAATGGTGGTCGAAATCTGGTTCCTCGGAAGACGAATCCTCTCTAGGGGATGAAGGTGGTACCGAAGAATAGGACAATTCCTCGGATTCGACCCGTAGCCTCTTTTGGGCTACCAATTTCCTAGCGGTACGATGACTTGTAGACATCTCCTACAAGGAATAACAAAAATAATTAGGTTAGGGTACGGAAGAATAGAGAAAACCCTAACCCAAGGAAGGATTTAAAAAAATAAACATCTATCTAGGTAATGTAGTGAAGAAAGCATACCTAAGCACGTGTAGACTCGCGAAAATCACGGGGGATTGTGAGGAATTGGTGTGGAATAGGTCACACTACCCTCCAAGAGCTTCTCCTAGGTGATTAGGTGTGTTTTGAGAGGAATAGAACCAAAATGGGCCCCTCTCGGACTTAAAAAGCCTGCGCCCGATTCTCTGGGCAATGTGGCAACGCTCAGAGGCATCGCCCAGTGTGTGCAATTTTGCTGTTTTGGGCTATTTACATGCAAGGACTTGAGATTTGACCATATTACCCCTAATGAACATAAAAATATGAACTTTCTCAAATGGTTTTTAAAAAAAAAACAAATATAAAAAAAAAATGAATATAAAAAAATTAATTAATTAATTAATTAATCGAGTACTAAGCAAACACGACCTTTTTGAACCCAAAGGGGTGAAATTTCTATTTGACGGTTGAATAGAGCACATAGGGTTTGAAAAACTTTTGTTGACATGTTTATGATAAATATTTAATATATATAGATAAATGTGTTTAATGATTGGTGAATACTACCTAGCTAGTATATGCTTGAATATTGTGATGTACAAACAAATTGGAGTGTTGCTATGCAAACAGAACTTAGATATATAGGTATGTTGTAATAAGGGATTAGTAAGTACGGGGAGTATAGATCTTACCCAAATCGTGGATTAGGTCAACCAAGAATAGGCTGTCTAACCAATCAAAGTACTTAGACGATAGGGTACCTCGAACCAACCCAAAAGTTAGAATTTTATCCGTAGTCACTAAAAATTTTAGTAGATATGTACTTAATTATTTTAATTAAGTATGCCCTAATGCCTAGAACCATTTTCTGTGGCAGGACCTATTACCTCAGCCAGGCTGGAGACCTCAGCATCATGATCTATATTAGACATCTATGAGAGAGACTGAGATGGATACGGTTAGTGTTGCCCCGAGCCGAGAACCGGTTGGATTTCTATTTAGCCATCACTGCCATTAGTGGACCCGAAGAACGAGAGTATTTTATGACATTAGCTGAAGAGGTGAGAGCTGACATAGAATTTCTACTGGCAATGGAATTTGTGACTGGGAAGAAGCTGGAGATGCTTGCCTGCTAGATCAGGTAAATAATTAAAAGTCTTTATTAAAAAGTCTAAAATTTTTCATTAGTGCCATGCATAGCATCTTGACCCATAAAATGCATAAGAGAGTGAAACATAAAGCATTCAATAAAACACGTCGCTTAAGAAACCAAGATAATGAATCTAACAAACTACCTTACTGGTATGACTCATGATACTCATTGGAATTGTGGACTGGATTTGTACCTGCTTAGCTAGAAAACAACTATTTATCCACATAGATGAAATTAGGAATATTGAACACGCTCCTCTTTTCAGAGAAGCAACAATGGTCAACACTAGAAGTTCTCGTGGAGGTCGTAAAGGTAAACAACCTAGAGTTGTACCGGAGGTTGAGCAGCCTAATGGAATTGGGGCTCAAAACTCTGAGGCATCGGCTGCTTCCTCAGAAGCACCAGTGACTGATCAAGCCACTACTGTTGCACCTCAGCCAAATGTGGCAGCTGGTGACGCGACTGCATTCATGACCACTATGATGCGGACCATGCAACAGCAACAAGAATTGCTTGGTCAAATGTCAACTCAATTTGCAACCATGATGTACGAGCGCGCTGCACCACCACCACCACCCAATCGACCCATACTATTTCCACCACCAGTACCTTAACATTTAGCAGAAAACTCCACCGCCAAGGTTATGGAGAGGTTGAAGAAGCTCCAACCGCCTGCATTTTCCAAAGTAACATCAGAAGCAATGCAGCCGGAGCGGTGGATCAGTGCCCTGGAAAAGGCATTTGTAGTACTTGAGTGCACGAATGCACAAAAGTTGATATGTACGGGTTATCAATTGCAGAATGATGTCGAAGCTTGGTGGAAGGCAACTAGGCCTAATTTGGAAGCTACTCACCCGAACCCCATGTGGGAGCAATTCAAAGAGGTCTTCTTCAAGAACTACTTTCCTGAGAATTTTAAGGACAGGAAGGAAGAAAAATTTATCGCACTGGTGCAATGAACTAAGTTAGTGCTGGACTATCAAGAGCGATTTCAGGATTTGTTCCATTTTGCTCCAGAGCATTTGAAGGGAGAAGTTAGTAAGGCGAAGAAATTTGAGAAGGGACTCAAGACTGAGATCGGATCCGTGTTGTCAATCATGGACATTTGGGATTATGCTCAGATGGTCGACAAGGCAAAAACCATGGAAGATAGATTTAAGGAGAAATAGAAAGAGAAGGCTGTGACGTCGTCTGTGGGTAAAAGGCCAAACAATTTCCAAACCTATACCTGGCCAAATAAAGTTTACCATGGAACCAATTCAGGCTCCGTCTTGACCTCGTATTGTAGGCCGAACGTGGGTCAGAACCCTTTCTGCCCCACCTTTAATCGACATGCACAACCTACGATGAGCCAAGTGACAATAGCAGCTTCACCAGCCCGACCAGTCAATAAGGAAGGGCATATGGCTAGAGATTGTAGAGCATGTGGGTACAGCAACAACTCACAGAATCAGCCCTACGCTAGGACTTTCTAGCCACGAGACAATCGGACGCGAGGAAAGGTGTCGTAGTGACGAATGAAGAAGCTGAGGCGAATCCTGATGTATTGATAGGTAAGTTGTTAAACACTACTAACTTATAGGGACTAATTGGCTTACTTCATGTAACCTAAACTAACTACAAACCCTAGGTACCCTGAATGTCTCAACCATATCCGCACGAGTACTATTCGACTCGGGCACAACCCACTCTTTTGTCTCCTCAACCTTTGCAAGTAAGATGAAAGATCAACCGAGAGACATCGGGCATGAGTTAGTGGTCAGTACGCCGATAGGGAATGTCGTGAGCTTGAAGGAGGTCTAGGACCCTTGTCAGATTGAAATATGTGGGAAGGAACTAAACACACGATTGATAAAGATGGATATAAATGATTTTGACGTAACCCTAGGCATGGACTGGTTGTCGGCCTATGGTGCAAACTTCTTGTGTGCGGAGAAGAAGATAAGGTTCAACTTGAAAGATGGGTTAACCTTCACCTATCAAAGTGAACCCCAGAAGAAATCCAGGAGAATAACTCTGTCAGTCGTCCAGGTGTGTAAGTTGCTTGATGATGGATGCCAAGGCTTTTTGGCCTCGGTAATAGACATGGAGGCAAGGATAAAACCATTGGAGGAACTGGAAGTCGTCAGAGAATTTCCTGATGTCTTTCCAGAAGATCTGACACAGCTACCGCCTGACCGCGATATAGAATTCACGATTGACCTAATTCCAGGAGCAGCACCAATATCTAAGGCACCGTACAAAATGGCGCCGGTCGAGCTGAAGGAGTTGCAGGTTCAACTTCAAGACCTGCTGAAGAAAGGATTTATACGACCCAGTGTATCACCCTGGGGAGCACCCTTGCTGTTTGTTAAGAAGAAAGATGGTAGTATGTGGCTGTGTATCGACTACCGCGAGTTGAATAAGCTGACAATCAAGAATCGATATCCATTATCGCGTATCGACGACCTATTTGATCAACTACAAGGAGTGAGAGTTTTCTCCAAAATTGGTCTTAGGTCGGGATACCATCAACTGAAGATTAAGAGCGGTGATATCCATAAGATGTCGTTCCGAACTCGATACGGACATTATGAGTTCTTAGTTCTATCGTTTGGGTTAACCAACGCCCCAGCATCATTCATGGATATAATGAACAGAGTGTTCCATGACGTGCTGGACAAGTTCGTCATAGTATTTATTGATGACATCCTGGTGTACTCTAAGAATGAGGAGGAGCACGCGCGACACCTTACTTTTATGTTACAGTGGTTGCGGGAACACCAGCTCTTTACCAAATTTAGTAAATGTGAATTTTGGCTTCACCAAATTGGTTTTCTGGGGAACATCATCACCAAGGATGGTATCAAAGTAGACTTAGGCAAGGTGAAAGCGGTTCTCGAGTGGGAAACTTTGAAGAGTGCCACTGAGATCTGAAGTTTCTTAGGATTGGCCAATTACTACCAACGATTTATTGAGAATTTCTGACAGATTTCGGCACCCATGATAAAACTCACAAGGAAGGGAGCCAAATTTGAATGGAATGAAGCATGTGAGAAAAGTTTTCAGGAATTGAAGAACCGGTTGGTAACAGCTCCAATTCTAACCATTCCAGATGGAACCGAAGGAATGGTAGTATACACCGACGCATCCAAAACAAGATTGGGTGGCGTCCTGATGTAGAAAGGTAAAGTAGTCACCTACGCCTCCAGGCAGTTGAAGGAACACGAGAAGAACTACCTCACCCATGACTGGGAATTGGCGACAGTAGTTTTCGCGTTAAAACTCTGGCAACATTACCTATATGGTGAAAAGAGCGAGATCTTTAGTGATCACAAAAGTTTGAAGTATTTCTTCATCCAAAAGGAGCTGAATATGAGACAGAGGCGATGGCTAGAATTGGTAAAAGGCTACGGTTATGAAATCCAGTACCACCCTGGTAAGGCCAATGTTGTGGAGGATGCACTAAGCAGGAAATCTCAGACTGCATCCCTCGTTTCCTTAGTTATAAGCAAGCTGTTAGTAGAAGAAGCTCAGAAATTTGATCTGGAACTCGTGATCGAAGGAACGGCTATGCAATTAGTAGCCATACATCTACAGCCATCGATACGAGAAGAAATAGTTGCGAAGCAACCATTGGATCCCGAGCTTGCATCCAAAACAAGATTGGGTGGCGTCCTGATGCAGAAAGGTAAAGTAGCCACCTACGCCTCCAGGCAGTTGAAGGAACACGAGAAGAACTACCTCACTCATGATTGGGAATTGGCGACAGTAGTTTTCGCATTAAAACTCTGGCGACATTACCTATATGGTGAAAAGAGCGAGATCTTTAGTGATCACAAAAGTTTGAAGTATTTCTTCATCCAAAAGGAGCTGAATATGAGACAGAGGCGATGGCTAGAATTGGTAAAAGACTACGGTTATGAAATCCAGTACCACCCTGGTAAGGCCAATGTTGTGGAGGATGCACTAAGCAGGAAATCTCAGACTGCATCCCTCGCTTCCTTAGTTATAAGCAAGCTGTTAGTAGAAGAAGCTCAGAAATTTGATCTGGAACTCGTGATCGAAGGAACGGCTATGCAATTAGTAGCCATGGATCTACAGCCGTCGATACGAGAAGAAATAGTTGCGAAGCAACCATTGGATCCCGAGCTGGCCAAAATAATTTGGGAAGTTCAACAAGGTGTCCATAAGGACCCAGATTTTTCCTTGGCCCATGATGGTGCATTGAAGTTTCGAGATAGATTGTGCGTGCCTGATGATTTTGATGTCCAAGACCGAATTCTTAAGGAGGCGCACAACTCACCCTACACAGTCCACCTTGGAAATACAAAGATGTACAAAGATTTGAAAAGTATTACTGGTGGATGGGAATGAAAGCAACCATAGCAATATACATATCCAAGTGCCTCACTTGTCAACAGATAAAAGCAGAGAGACACCGACTATATGGTTTGTTGCAGCCACTTCCCATACCTGAATGGAAGTGAGAAAGAATCACTATAGATTTTGTGACAAATCTGCCCAACACCAAGAAAGGCATGAATGCAATTTGGATGATTGTAGACGGACTAACAAAGGCAACTCACTTCATACCAATCAAAATAAGTTATCTAATGGAGAAACTTGCCCAGATATACATTGAGAACATAGTCCGCTTACATGGCGTGCCTATCAGTATTGTCTCTGACAACGATCCTCGGTTCACCTCAAGGTTTTGGAGAAGTTTGCAGAAGGCATTGGGATCTCAACTAAATCTTAGCACGACTTTCCATCTGCAGACGGATGGACAATTGAAAAGGACTATTCAGACTCTGGAGGACATGCTCCGAGCCTGTGTTTTGGAAATGAAAGACAGTTGGGATGCTCACATACCTTTGGTGGAATTTGCATACAATAATAGCTATCACTCCACCATTGGCATGGCACCGTTCGAAGCACTCTATGGAAGGAAGTGCCGAAATTCGCTATATTGGGATGAAGTTGGTGAGCGAAAATATCTCAGACCTGAAATGATTCAAGTGACCTGCGACAAGGTGGATGTCATAAGAGAAAAGATCAAGACAGTCCAGTCAAGATAGAAAAGTTATGCGGATAATCGAAGGAAAGATATTGAGTTTGAGGTCGGAGAAAAAGTATTCCTTCGAGTATCTCCAACCAAGGGATTGCTATGTTTCAACAAGAAGGGCAAGCTAAGCCCAAGATTCATCGGTCCATACGAAATTCTTAATAAAGTGGGACCCGTAGCATACCGACTGGCGCTACCACCATCTTTGTCAGGCATCCATGACATTTTCCATGTGTCAATGCTGAGGAAGTATATTTAAAACCCGACACATGTATTATCAACTGAACCTGAATAGTTGGATGTGGATATGGCCTATGAAGAACAACCCACAGAGATATTGGACAGGAAGGAGCATAACCTCCTTAACCGCACCGTCGCTTTGGTAAAGGTTCAATGGGGAAACAACCCGATAGAAGAAGCTTTATGGGAACGTGAAGAAGAAATGAAAGAGAAGTATCCTCAACTCTTTGGATTACAAGGTAAGCAAATTTTGAGGACAAAATTTTTGTAAGGTGGGGAGAAATGTCAAACCCTGCTCCTGACAGGTTGGATTTTTGATTGAAGGGCAGGAAACCCTGTCCAAGCAACCAGGATCACTGTGGAGCATCACACCACTGAATGAGATCAATGAGAATACTTTGAATAGGTTTCCCTATATACCTGTCAGAAGATGGATAGCAGACCCTTGCAACTATGCAGCTCACAACCTGATGTATGACTTGGATCCCAAGTAATCTCTCTCCTCACCAAACAGTGGGACCCACCTATGTGAAAAGTGTGTAAAATCTCCTATTTGTCATGTGGGGACAATACCCTGACTTAGGGTCAAACCCTGTGCAAGCCCCATTGAATATTAGCTTGCTAGAATTCTCTGGGCGATGGGACTGGGTGATGCAGCAAGGCCCAGAGACATCACCCAGTGACTGATTTTGAATATTTTAATGGATTTTAATTATGGGGACCACCCAATATGAACATGGCCATCCTCCACTGATAGAGCGAAGTCTGAGGGACCACCTCATGCCCTTAGTTCACTATGGACCCCACCAGTGTGCCCAGATTCAATCAGAATCAATTTTTTTACTGATTTTAAAAAAAAGGGACTTATTGACCAAACAAGCCTCAGTGAGGGCTGAGTCTATAAATAGGAGGGGTCTGAGTTCATTTAGAACCCTTAGTAAACCTGAAATCCATGGGAGAGAAGAGAGGAAAGAAAGGAGAAAAAGAAGAAGAAGAAGAAGAAGAAGGAAGAAGGGAGGAAGAAGAAGGGCTGCTGCCACCACCCATCTAGGCTAGAAACCGAGCCCTCCCTGGCTCTGTGCAGGTATAAGAACACCCTCTATGCCTGCTGTTTCTATTTTCCTCTCTCATATTCTATTTTTATGCTCCCTGGGCAGCCCAAACTAGCTAGGGTTTGCCCAGATCTGATCCAGATCAACCATGCAGACCTTGTGCATGGAGGATCTGAGATTCTCATAGAAAAATAAAAGGCTGATATGTTGTTCTTGAGGTCGAAACCTAGCTGTGCCCACCTGCACTGCCAGTTGACCCTGTTGCCCTATGGATTGGAACCCTGGGCATGAGCTAGGGCTGTAGAGACCAAACCCTAGGCGGTTGCAGCCATGAAACCTTGTTTAGCATCCATTTCCAGCCTTGCTTGTGGCTGAATCAGATTCCTAAGCTTGACAAAACCCTGTGACACTATTCACTAGGACTGCCTAGGCAGCCATTGGCAGCCTGATGTTGGATCTGATGGAGGATCCAATTGGACCAATTGGTGGGCCATCTCAGGGGCTACCAAACCCCCCTGACATGCAGAGGATCAAGATTAAGCTCAGCCCATAAGGCCCCACCTTGGAAACTCAGCCCATATCGATTCTACAGCCACTGGGCGATGCACTAGGCGATGCAGACATCGCCTAGAGCCAACGCCCAGTGAAGCGAAATTAGCTGGATTGATGGACAGACTTGGGGGATCTCACCCTTTGACCCCTGGACATTGTGGGAAGGTTGGAAAATTACCAAAAAGCCCTTCTTCACATTTGTCCTTAATTGGAGATGCTTTGGAACCCTAGTGGGCCCTGCAGGTGGAAGAAACCCTGCTGTGCTTGGTCCTACAACATAGACAAGCTGTGGATAGCACTGTGGACCTGATCTGACCTAGGGTCAGCTACAACCATTGAAATGACCATTTTACCCTTTGAGCCATTACCATTGGTTGATGTACCGGGACATGACCTAAGGCCCAGTGTAAGGCCAGTGTTTCCAAGTGAGAACTAACTGAACCCCGGGCCAACCCAGTAAGTTTAGGGTAACCCTAGGACTTCTAGTGACAGACTGACAACTTAACATGACAACTTTTGATTTACATTTAGGACTTGATCCCCGTGCTCGAGGACCACTATCAAACTGCTGTGGGAACTAAGTTTGCAACTGAGGTCTTAGAACCCAACTCACGTGAGTGAATAATTCTATCATATGTGTAAATGCAATCATGATCTGATGCCGACTCATAAGAATTGAATATAATTGCTGTGTTATTTACTTCTATTCAATTACTCAAATCACTGCATAATGACTGTCTGTTGATCAATACTGTGAATTCTTCTATGATGATTGTGAATGTTAGATTAGATGCCATAGTCGGCTTGGTAATGAGGCCCGTGGTAGCCCGTAGTATGGGATGCGGTTGACACCACCTGACTCATACGATGCCATATAGACATGGGGCTAGAGTTTGATCACCCGTGCTATGCACCCTTGCCAACAGGGGTTAAGGTGTTGGATGCCTGTGGGGGCGACCATCAAAAAATGAGAAAAGAGAAAAAGAAATGAAAGAACACCAGATTGGTGCATGAATGAAAGAACACCGGAATGGTGATATTGAGCTATATGTCGGGCTATAAGCCAGAAAAGAAAAGAAAAGTGAAAAGAAATGGATTGTCCCATGGGTTAATCACAGAGGGCTGGGCGGGCTGACCTTGGTGACTGGTGCGGGAGCTGACTGGTTCTCTCCGACAACTCAATGGGTGTATCATGGGAAGGGGTTAGAAGCCCGCACTAGGGATACATGTATTGGGGATTGTAGTAGCACTAAACTGACTTAGTTGTATTGCTAGGTGGCTAATAATTAAACTGGACTTGCATATCATGTAGGACCATATGAATTGTGAATTGTGATTGCCTAGGCATGGATGATTGATGTTATTTGCTCACGAGCTTAGTGGGGCTCACACTCTGTTGTACAATGTTTTTCTTAGATGATTTTGTAGGTGGATGCCACTATGGCATGGCCGACTATCTCGAGGAGAGTCCTGGCTGTTACGACGATGTTGGTGTGGACCCCGACGGAGGTCATACCGATTCTGTACACATTTTTGGTGGTTGTTGATGAAGACCATTGAAGTATGTTTGTGATAGCTTTTTGGCCGGGGGACTCCTTTTGGGTTATTTGGAGTTATCACCGTTCTGATTTGGTTGTTGTAGTTTTTACCTTTTTCTTTTTAGGGCTAAGTATGCTCGCCCTGTACATGTTTTTGTATGTAGTACTGTACTTATCAGCTTTGTTTCTTTGCTTTCTTTGTGTGTGGGTTGATGGAAAATGTAAAACTTTTATATGTATATATTATCACTGTTTCCCTGTATCGCTATGCTTCCTTTTGATTATCAAATCGTAGTTATCTGCGATACTCTGATCTTACCTATGGTAAAGAGATGGTTGTGGTTCCATGATCGTAAGCACTGCTTCTAGATCCGTGGGATTTGGCGGATTGTCGTTATGCAATTCGGGTCACCTACCCAACCCTCCTAGGGGGTGGTTTGGGGTGTGACATAGAATTTGCATACAACAATAGCTACCACTCCACCATTGGCATGGCACCATATGAAGCTTTTTATGGTCAGAAGTGCCATACACCATTGTATTGGGATGAAATCGGAGAACGAAGATATCTTGGACTCGAAATGATACAGGAAACCTGTGAGAAGGTGGATATAATCAGAGAAAAGATTAAACGGCCCAATCAAGATAAAAGAGTTATGCTGACAATCGGAGGAAGAATATAGAATTTGCGATCGGAGAGAAAGTATTCCTTCGAGTATCTCCAACGAAGGGACTGCTACGCTTCAACAAGCAGGGCAAACTGAGCCCAAGATTTATTGGTCCTTATGAAGTCCTCAACAGAGTGGGACCTATAGCATATCGACTGGCATTATCGCCATCCTTACAAGGCATCCTTGATGTTTTCCAAGTATCAATGCTAAGGAGGTACATCAACAACCTGGCACATGTACTCTCAGCTGAACCTGAACAACTGGATGCGGATATGACCTACAAAAAATAGCCAATCGAGATATTGGACAGAAAGGAGCATAATCTCCATAACCGCACAGTCGCATTCGTTAAAGTTCGGTGGGGAAATTATCCCGCAGAGGAGGCATTGTCGGAACGCAAAGAGGAAATATGGGAAAAGTATCCCAAACTATTTGAGCTACAAGGTAAGCCAATTTTGAGGATGAAATTTTTATAAGGTGGGGAGAAATGTCAAGCCTGCCCCTGACTGACTAGAATTTTGGATGAAGGACAGGGACCTCTGACCAGTCACCCAAATACACTATGGAGCATCACTCCAGTAGTTGAACCCCCGAGGATGTCCTTCTATATACCTGTCAGAAGATGGATTGCAAGCCCAAGCTGTTGCACTACCCATAACATGATGTACTGCATCAATCCCATGTATTCTCTCTCCTATCCATAAATGTGGGGCCCACACCTATACAGATGTGTATTAAACCCTGGATGAGGTGTTGGTGCAAAGCCCAAGCCCTGGGACAAGCACCTATTCAAGCATAGGGCCTATACGGCTATACAAGATTATTGTATTCTCTGGGCGATGCACTGGGCAATTGGCTAAATCACCCAGAGAATCGCCCAGAGTGGCTGAATTATATATTTTGGACTTCAGACATGTGGGGACCACCTATACAGACCATGAACACCCCCTAGGTTAGATGGGAATTTTAGGAACCATTACCACCCCTGGAGCCATGTGGACCCCACCTAACAGCCAGAATGGCTCAGAATTCAGTCAAAAATGCATTTTGGAGTAAGGGGTTGCACAACCAAACAGGCCTTAGTCAAGGCTGGCCTATAAATAGGAGGGCCCCAGCCCAAAATATAACTCTTGGTACTGTTCAAACAGTGGAGAGAAAGGAGAGGAAAGAAAGAGAGAAAGAAAAGAGAGAAGAAGAAGAAGAGGAGAAGAAGAGGAAAGGGGAGGATCTCTAAGCTGCTGCCTCCAGCCCTCTGTCCCTGCAGCATATCCATCCCAAGTAATGAACCTTACCACTTTGTGTTGCTGCCCTCTATATATCTCTATAGATCCCAACTCTGTGATGGTGTTTCTGCCTAAGTAAAGCCCAAAACACCTTGGAACTGCCTTGGGATGCCTCAAATTTGACATCCAAACCTGTTGCATGTAAGATCTGATCATTATAGCATGATTTCATTGTTGTTTTACTGCTGAGACTGAAATCAGTCTTTGTGCCAGACTGCACTGCCTAGTTGCACCCAGAACAGGCAGTCTGGGCATGGATCCTTACATGCAAGTTGATCCTTGCTTAGATTTGTGTATGGACAGCTTCCTACCATGAATCTATACGTAAAACTACCCTTGCATGCAGCCCAAACTGTGCCTCTAAGCTAAAACACAGCCTGGGCTGCTATTCTCTGAGCTGTCTGCACAGCTCTTGGTTTCCAGATAGATGAACCAAGCCAAGAACCATTGGAACCATTGGATTCCACTCCAAATGTGGTCCATAATCATCCCACATGCATCCATGGTCGATCCCATGGCTGTCCATGCAGTAAAATCCAAGAAACTAGGCTTGATCTCATCTCAAACAGGCTCTGGGCGATGCACTGGGTGATTGGCCCAATCACCTAGTGAAACGCCCAGTGATTTATTTTGGGCTATTATGCTGTCCAATCACTATGGGCCTTCACCAGTGGACTATATACTGTGTGTGGAGGTGGTAAATGACCAAAATACCTCTCTTCACATATATGTAATGGTATCCATACCTTGGGTACCCAAGTGGGCCCCACAGGACCTGGTAACCATGCTAGGGATGGTCCAGCTGAACTGCTGACCTAGGTATTATATTATATGGCTATCCAGACCATGTACAAATGACCCTACTACTATGAACCAAATCAAATCCTATTCCACATCTCTGGATGATGCACTGGGACTTGGACCCGAAAGCCCAGTGCAAGACCCGAAGAATTACAAGTAACACCAGACTGAACACCGAGTCAAACCAGTAAGCCTAGACCAACACTGGGTTATCAAAATAGCTTGAAATATAAATTGACACATATTCTTGATCTAATGAATTAGTATTTGATCCCATGCTCGAGGTGCACAGCCAGACACCGGCCGAAACTGAACTAACAACTGAACCAGTAGGACCAGACCAAGGTGAGTAAAATTATGTCATGTATGTTAATGTAACATAACTAATATGCTGAAATGATTTATAATATAATAATATTATGTTGTTTCCTTAATTCATAAATTTTGGAAATTTGAAATAAAGATGTGTTGACTGCTGAAAACTGTGATTGAACATTGAATGATGTATGTGAATTGTTAGACTAGATGTTGTAGCCGGCTTAGAAATGAGGCCTGTGGTAGCCTGTAGAATGGGATGCGATTGACACCACCTGACTCATACGATGCCATATAAATGCATTGGGCTAGAGTTTCATCACCCATGCTACGCACCCTTGCCAACAGGGGTTAAGGTGTTGGATGCCTGTGGGAGTGACCATATGAATGAGAAATGAAAAGAAAAGAAAAGAAATGTTATTGCACCGAAAAGGTGATTATGGGCTATAAACCAGAGAAAAGAAAAGTGATAAAAAGGATGGATGCCTCACAAGTTAATCACAGAGGGCTTGTCACGCCCCCATCCCAATGTAAGATATTTTGCCACATAGGGGGTGACTTGGACAACACACATCATCCCAATACCTACCAGGATCATAGATACAGTGTCCCGAGCCACAGTCCACCCTGTCATCAATCGTGATAATAGTAAGGAACACACCCAAATGGAATAAATTGTTCCAATCACAGAGTTAGCAGAAGCAAAATTAAATCAAACATATGAAATTATAGAGCATCGGTTCTCTAATGATAACACATAGTACAATATCAATGTTTGTAACCAATCAATCTCTCCTAATAATTAAACATATAGTTCATATATGATTGTGGATGAATACAGAAATTAAATAATAAATAATTACCCCAAGGGCACCATTCTTGAGTGTACATCTACATCCAAGTCACACCCACTAGCTCTACTTGATTCGCATCAAACAGTGCTCGTCAAGAGTAGTACCTCCTGCATATAAACTAAAAAAGGGGGTTGCGCAATGGGGTTAGCTACACTAGCTACTGAGGGAGCAAAGGGGAATGCACAAACATACAAATAGTTTCAATATCAGAATGGTGCATGCTAATGTTAGATTCATTTTCCACCTAGCACACAAATTCTATTGGTCAAGTGTATGCTATTGTGATATCGGGAGACACTGATGGTCAATTAACTTATCGCCCCAGTGAAACCTCAATTATCACACGGGAGCCTACGCCGGTAGAAATCATCAGGTCACCCAGTGACAGACCTCGATAGTCATCACTACCCCTGTCCTGGCCTCTCTAACCTCTACAGACCATAAGTGCTCAGACTATCCAACACATAAACCCCTATTGGCAAGGGTTATAGCATAAGGGAACAAGCATTCAAGCCACAGATGTACTACATGAAAATCCTATCATCCCGAGAGGTATTCCGGGTGCATCAACGTCCCATTCTATCTAGTACCCAGGTACCAGCACGGCACGGCACATACAGATCCGGATGGCATATAACAGTTTTCATAATTAAATAAATTGGGGTTCTGGTACCAGCACACCCGGTACCATAGCCTGATACATTAATGGGAATAATATCACATTCATAATAGTTCACATTTGAGTAATAATGCAATGTGCACAATGCTTATAATTATATAATAGCATGCTTAAGATTGCCAAATATATATATACAAACCCAGCAAAGTCACCCAGAACCCACTCACCGAACTCGGGTGTCACCTAGCATGGTTGACATGAATCTCACCGATGCACCAGCTATCCATCGAGTTGGGTAGCCTAAACATACAAAGCAATCATTAAAGCATGTATAGAAGGGTCCCATGCTAGGCCCCCAAAGGTTAAAATCAAATTGCAACCAAGACAGCACGAGCAGACTCACGGACGATTGCAGTAGAGGTGAGTCCGTCCCTGACTCCGTTCAGGCCAAAAGGTAAAAATAGAGCGAGCGGACCCATGGACAAAATAGCTTACTTGGATCCAGTCGTGTATCCGTTCAAATTCTGAGACACACCAGAGAGCAAGCGGACCCACGGGCGGATGTGTTTCCTTAGTCCGCCCCTGCATCTGGTCGATCCCCTAGACATACCTAAGAGTGAACTGCCCCTGGGTGGATGCAAAAGACTTGAGTCCGTTCCTTCATCCGTCTAGGCCAATTCTCAGGGATTACACTGGGAGGGCTCGCAGATGGTACCACAATTGGTGGATCCGATCGTGCGTTCGTCAGCAGCCTTTTCTGAGATTACAAAGGGCTTCTTCTCCAGCTTGAAGCTTGGAGTGCACCCAGCTCTCAGAGACATGGGAGGGGTATCTAAGTCTCCCTAGGTTCACTAGAACCTAGGTTCACCTCATGGATCCAAGATCCTACAAGGTTTGGTCTCAATTTGGTCCAAGGGTAAGGTTTTATAGCTTAAAACCAAAGGTTCAGCAGCATTGGCTGCAAGGCAGCTCATAAGATCTTGAACCAGTGTCTAGGTCAGTTCCATTAGAGTTCCCCCTAAGGGCCAAGCATCAGCTTGAGTCCCAAATGGAACCCTAGGTTAGCTCAATCTCAAAAAGCAAAACCCTAAGCTAATAAATAGAGAAATGGAGGAGGAGAGATGGCTTACCTTCAATGGAGGCAGTAAGGACAAGGCTAGGTGAACCTTCTTTACTCTTTCCTTCTTCTCCTTCTCCCCTTTTTCTTCTTTTCCTCAAGCCTTGGTCGAGCATGAGGGATGGTAGGGCAGCCATCCTTCTTGGCATGACTTCCATCTTCCTCCCTTCCCCTCTCATTCCTCTCCTACTTCTACTTCTTCTTCTTCCTTCCTCCTTCTCCTTCTTCTCTTGTCTCTTCTCCTCCACGGTTTGCTTGGGAGGGGGAGAGATAAGGGAATAAAGGATTCTCTTATCCTTTTAAGGGTTTAATGGGCCTTAAGCCATGTTTGGTTAGGTACCCCCAAAATACTTAGTGCTCTTTAGGTCTAAATGGGTTTTAGTTTGGGTCTTAGGGCATGTTTGGTCCATGTCATAACCCTTAGGTCCATTTAGTTAGTTAGGTCATGTTTGGGGTGCACAATAAGTCCACAAGACCTATTTGTTCACTAGGGCTTGTTTGATTTAAGTTGGGGTATATGAAACCCATTATTCATTTAAGTTAAGTCTTGTGGGCCCACTTTCATGGCCCACTTAACCAATTAATGATAAGGGTAGGGTCCATATGGTCCAAAGGTCCAATTACAGTGTCCGGGACAAGGGGGTGTGGGTCCCAAAGAAAATTAAACCAAAAGGGCAGATAACAGCACGGGCGGATCCTCGAGCGGATTCAGTTCGAGTGAGTCCATTCGTGACTCTGGTGCTCCTGTCAAGGCCCAAACTTCAAGGAAAGTTGTGGGGCTTTGACCCGTACTTCCAAGACTTCAAGGAGATAGTTATAATAATATTTTAAGTTCAAGGTCATTAATGTTGACCATTGCCACCTAGGCATTACCCTGTGGGCAAGGTCTAAATTACCCCGGGGCATTTGGGTATATTTTGGGTGTGGATGTAATAGGGCTGGTCGGGCTGACCTTGGTGACTGATGCGGGAGCTGACTGGTCCTCTCCGACAACTCAATGGGTGTATCGCGGGAAAGAGGTTAAAAGTCCGCACCAGGGATACATGTATTGGGGATTGTAGTAGCACTAACGTGCCTTAGTTTTGATGTTAGGTGGCTAATAAATAAAATGGACTGCACCTCATGTAAGACTCATATGGTTGCGATTGCATGTGCATGCATGGTGATGTATTTCATTCACGGGCTTGATGGAGCTCACACTCTGATATATATGTTTTTCTGTTAGATGATCCTATAGGTGGATGTTACTATGGTGGGGAGACTTATCTTCCAGAGGCGAGCTATGGTGGTTATGATTGTATTGGTATGGACCTAGACGGAGGTCATACCGATGGTGCGGGTGTTTTCTATGATGGCTGAGGATGACCCGTGAAGGGTTTTGTTGCTTACTCTTTTTATCTTGGGGACTCCTTTTGTTTTTGTTGGAGTTTTTCCCCATTTTATTTACAGTTTCCTTTCTTTTTGGGGCTTGGGTTACCCTTGCCCTATATATATTTCTTTTGTTTAAGAGCTGTATATGGTTGAGATAGGTACTGTTGTTTTCTTTGTGGCAGTAAGAGAGGGAATGAACATAGTGTTGTATATATTTTTATATCCTGTACTGCTACTCTTTTTAAATGTTTTAATGTAAATATAGTTTTTTGCAACACTCTGAGTTTTACATGATGTATTATGGTGGATGTGTATGTCTGTGAATGGAATAACTGCTTCTAGATCCATAGGATTTGGCGGATTGCTGACGTGCAATTCGGGTCACCTACCTAATCTTCCCAGGGGGTGGTTGGGGTGTGAAACTTGGTTCTCAGGGACCAAGGAGGTACTACACTGACCTTGTTGTTTTGCCTGTAGGGTTGTCTTTTCCACCACCAAGTTTTTTGGTTTTAAGCCTTTCCCACTTCTGGTTTCTGTCACTATTGGATGTGTACCACTGATGATGAGGTCAATAGGCCAATCTTCTTCTACATCACCATCGAAAATCACCAAAGTGCCGACCGTGGGGTAATCAGTTATTTTCTCAGATATGGCTTGGTTTGGTGGATTTCTTTACAAATCCTGGACCAAGGCTTTGATGAGAGATATTGTATTCATCGCTTTATGCAAAGTCTTTGGCAAAATCTCTTCCTCCTCAGACGCTGAGAGTGTTAGACACTGCTGCTGATATATTGCCCATAGTTGTACATCCTTTTTTTTTTTTCCAAATATTATCTAGGACCCTGGGGGAGCCCTTGGAATTTTATTAATAAAAAATAGAAAAGCCAAATACAGTGGGAGGGACATACCCGCCTTTCCCCAACCCCTTGGATACATAATCTCTCGAACTCTCAATGAGCCTCACACCCTTACACTTAAATCAAAAGGAAACAATCTAGTTTCTTAATACAGGCAGCCCAACCCTGTCTTCCCAGAGGATTCGCTGCAGGCCTCTTGGAAAGGCAGAGTCAGAGGAAAAAGCTCTGTTGTTACCTATTTCGCATGCAAGGTTGGCAAGCCAATCCATAGCCCTATTACTTTCCCTGAAGACAAAAGAGACAGTCAGGTGGCTGGACCTGCATATTGCCAGAATCTCCTCAAACCAGTACCACCCTTTCCAAAGGTAACATTTCTTTTGGTTTATCATCCGCACCAGCATAGCTGAATCAGAGTTCACCACCAAATCAGTGTGTCCCAACACTTTGCAGGCTGTCAGCCCATCTCGTAGGGCTCTTAACTCGGCCTCTAGACTAGTACAATGCCCGTAGTAATTAGAGAAAGCCCATAGGACCTCTCCGTCCCGATCTCTTACCATTCCTCCACCTTCCCCTATGCCTGGGTTCCCCTTACAGGCGCCATCAACGTTTAGCTTTACAGTTGTGGTTGGCGGGCGCCAATAAACAGGGATTGGGAGTTTCCTCACCGGTTCAAGTACCTTCAACTCAAAATACTACAAAATTAAAACCTCCCTTGGACTCACCCATAGTTGTACATCCTGATAGAGTAGTTTATAACTCGCGTTGGCCTCTACTCGTATTTCTACTACCTATACTAGAGCTTGATAGTGTTATGGAAATCCTCATCCTTGAAGAAAACTTCTTATTCTTCTGTGTTGACAGATGAGTAATCCTCAGGATCTTCATCATCATAAATGGGACAGATATCATCTTTGGGGTAAGAGGACAGCTCATCCGTATTGATGTTGTTGAGCCATGTCTCCCATTCTTCCTTTGGTGGCTCATTCCAGGCCTGACTTTCCCCTGCATTGGAATGCTGAATTGGAGAGTTAGGGGGTTTAGCAAACAAATCCTTAGCCAAAGCATGTGTTAACCATGTTACATTCTTCAGCTCATGCAAGAGCCTTGAGATAAGATCATCTTCATTGGGCACAACAATCAGGTCCCTATGTTTAGTATAGAAATCATTTGGGAAATTAGAAAACTCCATAGCTATCCAATACAAGATATCTTAGGTGGATGAGGCAATTTCATGCATATCTTCCAATTGTTGGTAGACATCATTACCCCATCTATCAAAGTCTGCACCTTTCACATTCCATTCACCTCGAGGATCATCGGGAGAACTAATGGTTTCCTCATCATTGCTTATTTTGAGCACAATAGGTTGAATAAGATTTGTAGGAACCACATGCTGATGATTTATGTTTATGTTGTTCATAGAGTTGCCCCAAACCATGGGAGAATTAACGGAGAACTCATCATCAGAAGGAATCTTCGAAGAGCTGCTTTCTCCTTCATCACTGTCACCAGATTTTCCACCCATGTGGATCAGGTAAGCATCTTCAAACAAGACCTCACTAATGGCTAGAGCTATTATTGTCCTCATTAAGGTTGGAGTTACATCTTCAATGGTCTCCATATTTTCTTCATCTGATTGCATAACACTGGTTGGATGGCCCAAAACTGCTAAGTGGGTGCAAGGCAATTCATCTTCTAAATCTTCCACATAGCTCAAATGGTTGATTTCTTGTTGATCAAAGCCAAACTTCCTTAAGGATGCACCTTGCGGCAGGTTACCTAGTCCTTCTTGAAGAAAGTCTAACTTTTGTTTTTGGCTGTTGGAAGCTATACCTTGACCATAGTCACAAAGTTGTCCTCCCTCTTGAACTCTTCTGTTGCAGTTGGTTCTTGCACAGTGAGCACAGACCATCATTCTTTTGGGTCTCCTTCTGTTAGCCAAAACACTTATCCCACAGAAGTGAGAAGATTGGTTGTCTCAAGTTTCCTGATGGAAAGCTCCTTATATTGGACGGACCAAAATTGTGGGTTTAATGTGACAATCTTCCCCTAGTACATTCATTGATCCCGTTGATGATCGTGGAGATTCAAGATGATATGATGGTGGTTTTGGAACCACATCCATTTCTTCATAAAGCAGCCACCCATTGCTATACAAAGCTGGGTGGTAAAAAGGTGACACTAGTTTATCAACTTCTTCAGAACTTCCTCTTAGGGCTTATGTTTCTCTCCAAATTGATTGCCCTACATAGTTAAAAAATGCTCTATTGTTAGGCGAACCCACATGATAAGAAGATGATGTTAGCTTATCAACTTCTTCAGACATTCTCATTGGAACTGGTGTTTCCAGTAGTGCTCTCCCTTTTTCATAGTTCTGAAAAGCTTGAGAACTAAGAATGGCTTTGCGAGCCCTGAAATTTATGTGCTTTGTCTTCTGAAGGACTGGCTTTATGAGAGTAATAGGATCATCCTCCAGGAAGTCTGACTCCATCATGTTAACATCATGAGTTAGAATGCTTTAGATGAAAGCACCTACCAGTATGATGACCCTTCTAATCATGATAGTGACAATACAAGTCTGGCTTTTACCATGCTGGCAAATGTGCCATGTCAACTGGCCAGGGGGGAATAGTACTCATCATTCCTTCTTCAGCTTTGTGAACAATGCAGTCAAAGTCACACCTCCAAAATCTGAGAAGTCTCTTCTGTTTGTTTGTTGCACTGGAGGATTTGGTTGTATAACCATTGGAGGTGGAGTAGGCATTCTCACTTGCTCAACCGACTGTTGGCTAGATCCTACCATATTCACTTTTGAGCTCTTCCCTTTGCTGGCTCTCATATTCCTCCCAGATTGTGTTGCAAAGGAATCATAAGAAGTGCCTCGGTTTGATGCTCTCTTGAGCAACTGATCCTCAATGTGCTTCCCTGCGAGCATGAGTGCTTCAAAGGTCTTGATAAGCTGACAATAGAGATGATCATGGTATTCTCCAAAGAGATTTTCTAGACTCATTTCTACTTGCTCAATTTCAGAGGGTCGATTCCACATCTTGGTAGCTTTCTCATACAATCTTATTATGAGCCACAAGAAGCCTTCACTTGGCCCTTGTCTTAGTGTCTCTAGTTCATTCTATGTGATGCCTACTTTAGTATTGTATGAATACTACTTGGTGAGGCTTTCATGGCGCTTGACCATGTCTGTGCCTGTGAGTGATCCAGTTGTGTCAACCATCACAGAGTAGACCCTGTCTATGAATAAAGGAATGCATGTCCCATCTACCCTTCGGTTAACTTCCATGACCTGGCAACACTGGTGAAGATTTTCAGGTGAGCTTTGGGGTCATCAGTTCCATCAAATTTGTCTGCCTTCTACTTGAAGTCTTTAGGAACTGTGGATTCCAGAAAAACCCATCAGACCAAAATGCCCCCAAGGGCATAATGGTAAATGGGCGTAAAAAATGACACTCAGGGGATTTACAAAGATTAAAAGTGATATTGATCAACTTGAAATGTCCAGACATACTGAATAATATTACTAGAATGGGATATCAGCTCTTTAATTGGTAAATTACCAAAATGCCCCTAAAGGGCATAAGTGCAACGAGTGCAAATGTATTCATTTTTTGGGCATCACCATTGACTAAAAAACATGATTTTGAATGCACTTCTATGCATAGAATAATGTTTCAAGCTTGATGAGGGGATCAAACGTATTTTTAGGAAAGTCGATACCGTGACGATACAGAAATCGATAGATTTTTTAAGAAAAGATGATAGTGTGATGGTTGAAAAAGCTGAAATTCTGGAAGGACCAGAGTAAAGTGGTAAGATTTTGTCAGATGCCAGTGTCATTTATTCTAGAAAGCTGTAATTCTAGGATGACCAGTGTAAAGCAGTAAGATGCTGTCAAATGTCAAAGTCATTTATTCTAGAAAGTTGTAATTTTGGAATGACCAATGTAAAGTAGTAAGATTCTATCAAATGCCAGAGTCATTTATTCTAGAAAGCTGTAATTCTGGAATGACCAGTGTAAAGTAGTAAGATTCTGTCAAATGTCAGAGTCATTTATTCTGGAAAGTTGTAATGATCGATGGGACTAAAAGAACCTCTCTGTCATCGATTAGTAAACAACGCACGCACACATCACTAAAACTCTAGAAAGTAATAAAATGCCCGACGACAAATATCCTAGAACAACTAAATACGTAAATTTAGTGATAGTGGATGGCCATTTTGAGCTATTTTTAATAATTACCGAAATGCCCCTAAAAGGCTGAGATGATATTTTATAGGGAAAATTTCACAGACGCCCCCTAAAAGTATCCAATATCTTAGAAACTTACCATACTTGGTCAAAATAGAAAACTTCCCCCTGACGTTAAGCAGGGTGACCCCCCCAAGATAAAATGTCGATTTTACACTCTTAGTATCACCCAAAGTAGAAAATGTTGATTTTACCCTCTTAGAAATTTTTAGGAAAAAATGACTAGGGAAAGAGCAGATTCTTCCCGTTGGAGCGCCAAGAATAGAACCACCATGGGCGAGGTCATCTCCGGCGATTTCTTCCAGTCCTACGATTTCTTCTCTGGCGATGATCCCTCGAACCTCAATGGATTGAAAATGCGGTTTGCTTTTCATGAAAGGGCATCGCTTCAAAGGCAAGCTAAGAAAATCTAAAACCCTAAAAAGTTTTGACTTCTCTCACTTCCACTGTCATGTTTTTGTTCTTTCCTTCTTCTTGTAAATCCGAAGAAAATATCGTTACTTGCATCGATTTCCCAACATCATGTTGCTGAAGATTTCTGCCATGAACAGAAATATTCCCATTTCCCATCCAGCATATGGAAGGGGATCAAAACCAAGCAGCAATATGGATTAATTTTTACTCAGTGCACAACACATCCAGAAAAGAAGTACAATCAATGTCCAGGAGGGAGATTTTTCCCAGCTATAAATGACTTGTGTGATCAAAACAGAGTGGGAGGCACTTCCGGTATATACTCTCATGAATGGCTCCCATTCCAAGAATCTACTTCTCTTCATTCAATGGATTGACATCAAGACGGTTTTGCAATAATCGGATCCGATAAATGCCAACATTTGTTCGATCTATTGTAGAATAAAGGGGGGAAAGAAATTGAGAAAAATAAAAAATGTCATCTTGTCTCTCTTTCAATGCGCATCTGTTATGTATTATATTTCTCATATCTTCGCCTCTTCGTTTCTTCGTTCTCTCTGTGTCGCTGGAGGAAATCTATCTTCAAAAGCTTTTGCCTGTAAAAGTTAGGGCTTTCTTGTTTCAATTAATTTGTTGTTTGTTGTATTAAAGAAGGGAAAGCGGTGAGCTTCAGAGGTACATCCATTTCATCCTTTGATCTCGGTTGCCCTAGAAGTTGGGATCTGTTCGTTGTTCGGGATATTTGATCTTTCTTTGCTTTTCTTCGTTCTCGGATTGATCGTAACGGCTGTTGCATTTCATTTCTTCATTATTGATAAATTGGGTTGAACAATCCGTTCAGAAAGATTATTATCACCCATCATCTTGATCTCCTTCTCTGTTGGGGAGTGCACTTCTTCCAAACCAGTTGCATCGAAAACTTTCAGATCCTTGGTGTAATGCCTAAATGGTCTCACATTTGGTTTACTCATGCTTTTCTGCTAGTGCCAATAAATAGGAGAACCGGTAAGAATAGGAAAGATGATGGATTCCAGTGTTGGATGCCACCGGTGATGGATAGATGTAGGCTTTTCAGAACGCCGGTTCTCTGCCATAGATTGGTAAAAGAGGGTTTTACCCTTAAGGGGTATTGTGGTACATTTATCCCTTCTAAGCGTAATTTGGCCATTATGATAAAACTAACAGCAACTTATCCCCAAAAGCCTAACGGAGTGGACTAAGTTCAAATATCTTTACAAAATAAGGGTAGTCTGTGCCTTTTTTACCAAGTATGGTAAGTTTCTGAGATATTGGATACTTTTAGGGGGTGTCTGTGAAATTTTCCCTATTTTATATGATTTTATGATGCACATTGAGCATAACTTATGCATAGAATGGCATAAAATATCCACAAGTATATGCCATAACTCGGCCACTTTACCGGTCTACATCATGCCAAAGTAGGAATGGAGGGAGAAAGCGAAACTACCAGGATATAATTTTCGTACAAAAATTTTGACGACACTTCCACTCTATCAGATGGGATTCGTTTGATAAAATTTAGGCAGAACCCCGACTTATCAAACGAACTTTTGTTGACAAAAATCAAGCAAAACCTTGGCATACCAGAAGAACTTCGTCAGAAATAGGAAGAACCATGGAATACCAAACTTCATCGAAAATCAAACAGAACCTCGGCTCAGGTGGAGTGGAAAGACTTCTTCTCTCTCACTTAAAGGGCTATACCTCTCATAAGGTAGGGTTTGGAAATATCCCTATTATCTGCACACTAGGGACTTTGAGGAACTTATCGAGGGACTTTCTGCAGAGTAACGGGGCATGGAGGGTACGAAGCCATGTTGGCAGAAGAATGACAAATGAGGGGTAAAGGTAGATGTCACACCCCAAAGTACCCCTTGGGAGGATTAGGTAGGTGACCCGAGTTGCACTGTAGCAATCTGCCAAACCCCAAGGATCTAGAAGTAATTAATCCATTCATAGACACACACATCCACCATAATACATAATGTAAAACTCAGAGTGCTGCGGAAAGCTATATTTACATTAACTTAAAAAGGAAAAACAAAGAAAGGAAAATATATACATCAACAGTGTTTTAGTTCATTCTCTCTCTCACTCCCAGAACATTAGCCACTCCTAACTCTATCTGACACAGTTTTATAGAAAAGAACATAAACAGGGCAAGGCAACCCGAGCCCCAAAAACAAAGTTGTACAAAAGATGGAATCTCCAACAAAACAAACGGAGTCCCAAGGTCAAAATAGAATCAGCAGCACCCCTCACAGGTCATCCTCAGCTACCACCGAAAATACTCGTACCAGCGGTATGACCTCCGTCCGGGTCCATACCATAACCACCATAGTTCGCCTCTAGGAGATAAGCCTCCCCGCCATAGTAACATCCACCTGTAGGATCATCTAACAGAAATATATATAACAGAGTGTGAGCTCCACCGAGCCTGTGAATGAAATATCACGATGCATGCACATGCAATCACAACCATATGAGTCCTACATGAAGTGCAGTTCATTTTATTTATTAGCCACCTAACATCAAAACTAAGGCGGGTTAGTGCTACTATAATCCCCAATACATGTATCCCTGGTGTGGGCTTTTAACCCCTTCCCGCGATATACCCATTGAGTTGTCTGAGAGGACCGATCAGCTCCCACATCACTCGCCAAGGTCAGCCCGACCAGCCCTTTGGGATTAACCTGTAAGGCATCCATCCTTTCTTTCACATATCACATTTCTTTTCTGGCTTATAGCTCATAACCACCTTTTCGGTGCATAATATTTCTCTTTTCTTTTCTTTTCTTTTTCTCTTTCATATGGTCACTCTCATAGTGTTACACCCCAAAACCACCCCTGGGAGAATTCGATGGTCGACCCGAATACCCGATGTATTCGAAGACCTCCAGGATCCAGATGCAGTAAATACACGTCAAAAGCACAACACAATTTCAAGATAACACATGTTACATTGATTAGAGTGTAGGGAGAATAAAGTGTAATAAATTTTATACATATTATTTACATTGAAAGTTCCAACAGCTCGATATTCCCAAGTTCACGATCATCGAGCCAACACATAACTATTCTAAAATATAAACAGTGAAAATTCATCCACAAAAAATGATAGTATTAAACAAAAGAAAATAAAAAGGTAACGCCATGTCATCAGTTCCTGTTCCCCAAGTAATCCTTTCTGCCACAAACGCATTCACCTGCAGGATCATCTAAAAAGAGAAAATTTCACAGGAGTGAGCTCCACTAAGCCCAGTAAGTAAAGGATAAATCACACACAAGCACATGCACACACAAAGCAAAATTCTAGATGCATGGATTCAGTTTTAATCTTAATTCCACCTATCAAAATGTCTAAGTCTCTAAGATTGTGCTACAGCAACACCTTAGGTAGCATCTCCTCCGTTGGCGATGTCAAACCCGAGTTATGTTGGAAGCCTGTCGGTCCCGGTCCTCAATCGAACATCGCCGGTCCTAGTACCTCCGTTGGTAATGGCTAGTTTCCCGGTCCTCAATCGGACATTACCGATTCTAGTACCTCCGTTGGTAATGCTGGTTTACTCAGCAAACCCCCGAGATTTAGTCCTCTACCACAGTTCTGATCCTCAGTTGGGAATCGCCGTTCTCAGTACTTCCGTTGGTAAAGGCTGGTTTCCCCAGGGAGGACTATCCAACACGTAGACCCCTGTTGGTAAGGGTTGTAGCACCAGGGAGTGACATTCCTAGCCATGTGCAATCTAAATGGCATAGTACAAGGTATACAGTGCTCCCACATCCCATACTATGGCACACCATACCTCTCATTTCTAAGCCGACTACGGCATCTATTCTAACACAAAGATTCATATTTCAAACCATCATATCAACATCACTCCATATTTCCATATCCATAAATCATAACCATCAGCCAAAAGATAATTTCTGAATAAAGACAACATTCATTCATATGCATGATTTCTAACAACATTCTAAATAAAATAAACATTCCCAAAATAAATCAAAGCCTATCCCCACTTACCTTGTTATGAGTGCGATGGTGATGTTGGGTTATATTTTATGTCAAGGGTCGACGCAATTTGACAAGCGAACGATAAAGTCCTACGAATGTTTAACCACATCTGGTGTTAGAAAGTGTCAAGAACTCGTGTGGAGTCTTAGGGTTACCTCGTGGTAGGGTTAGGTAAGGTCTAGGACGTGTTCATGAGTGAAACATCATCTCAGGTTGATGAGGTAGTCAACAGGGACATCAACCTGAGATGGCAGTGTTTTAAAAATTGAAATAATTATTCTCTGGTTGATGAACCAGTCAACTAGGACACCAACCTGAGATGGCAGTGTTTTAAAAATTGAAGTTGCATTCTCTGGTTGATGACCAAGTCAACTAGGACATCGACCAGAGATGCACAGCAGCCCCAAAAATGCAAAAAATAGAATTTCTAATGGGGGTTTTGGGCTGAATCCACATTCAATTGATCATGGATGTTGTTGCGTGATCATTACTATGAATAGGACCATGTTATGGTCGATTTGCATAGAAAAATTGGGGTTTTGAAGGTGGGTACAGCCATGAAGATAATTTCATGATTCGGTCTTTGGATAAAATAGTTCTATGTGGCTGAATATGTATTGACTATTTTAATTCAGTCCCTAGAGCTGTGAACAGGTTAGTGCTATGGTTAGCATAGAGTTAGGATTTATACATACATGGGTTTAAGCTTCTAATTCCATAAATCAAAAATCAATTTCATAAACTACAAGAATTGAAAGGACATGGTTTACTCCAAATCATCATGGGTTTAGCAGGATCCACTATGGTTTAATTAGAGAAAGATGAGGAAGTGAGGATTTTACCTTAAGTTAGCAAATCTAATCCGGCACCCTTTCTTCTTCTTCTTCTTCTTTTTCTTCTTTTCTCCACTGCTCTGTTCTCTTTGTTTTCCAAATGGTTTGAATAAAGTGGAGTAGTGAATTAGATTGGTTTTAATTAATCTCTATTTTTTTTTTAATTAAACATAAAATGAGTCGGTTGAGTTTAGATAGGATTTGTTTATTTTATATCCAAAATAACCAATGAGTTAGATAAGTTTTAATTTTATATTTAAATATAACATGAGTTGGTTGAGTTTAGATAGGATTTGTTTATGGGTCTTAGTTTTTCTTTAATTAATTAGATTAGTATAAAAGGTTGTAATGGATAGGTGTCATGTGAGGGTTTAATAGGTGTCATTAACCTAATGACTCACATAATCCAAATTCAATTCTCATTCCAAATTTGTCTTTTATAAGATTTTGTTTGTTTAAACAATAAGCCGACCCCTGCGCAGGTATTTGGATTTTGTGGGCCCCATGGGTCCTAGAATGTTGGGGAAAACATTCCAATCTAGTATTCGGGGTGCGGCGGCAAGATCCTCCACTCAAAACACTAGGCCGCGCCTCTAGAGCAAAAATCCACGGTGGTACAATTCTCTGGTTGATGTAGAAATCAACTAGTACATCAACCTGAGAATTCAATCTTTGTTTTCTTAGTGTCGGAACATCTAAAAGTCAATGCATTCCCCAAGCGAACCCACACGGACATATTTATAATACCAAAAAAACACTTAATACGAGGTTAGGGTTTCTTACCACGAGTTGTACATCTACGTGTGGATCCCACAACTGCACGGGGGAGGTATCTGTCATTTTGCCTACAAGCGGCGGATGACCACCAAGATTCCTTCTTCATCTTCTACTTGTTCGAACATAAATCAATACTCCATAACGCACACGATGCCATGACTGCAGGTTCCAGATCTACATTCGGATTTGGGCTAGGGTTCAGGTTAAATTTTTTCAGGCCGTAGCACATAGGCATCCAACACCTTAACCCCTATTGGCAAGGGTGCGTAGCACATGTGATGATAATCTAGCCTAATGCATCTATATGGCATCGTCTGAGTCGGGTGATGTCAACCGTATCCCATTCTATGGACTACCACAGGCCTCATTTCCAAGCCAACTACGGCATCTAGTCTAGCAATTCACATACAGCATTCAATGTCCAATCATAGAATTCACTGTAATTGAATTAAGTGAATAGTATAATAGTATCATTATAATTTATGTTGACATATTAGCCATGTCACATTTACATACACGGTGTAATTTTACTCACCTTGTTCTGGTCCTACTGGTTCAGCTATCGATTCTGTTCCGATTGGTGTTTGACTGTGCATCTCGAGCACGGGATCAAAACCTAATTTATCGGATCATAAATGTATGTCAATTAATATTTAAAGTTACATTAATATCCTAGTGTTGGTCTAGGCTTGCAGGTCTGACTTGGTATTCATACTAGTATTACATGGGATTTCTCTGGGTCTTACACTCGGCTTTCTGGTCTATCTCCCGGTGCATCATCTAGAGATGTGAAATTTATCTAACTTGGTAACTAGACAGCATAGTCAGCCAATACATGGCCCAAATAGTCACACAAACTAGTACCCAGGTCAGCAATTCGGTTGAAACCAATCCTGGGCATGGTTACCTGGCCCTGTGGGGACCACTTGAGTACCCAGGGTATGGTGGATGATGAACACATTTATGTGTGAAATCTTAGGGCATAAAGCATACATTTTACCACATTGGACAGAGTTACTTAGTGCTTTCTTGTACGTTTCAGGTTTTTGGACTATTTATTGCTATTCTGGACTATCGGAGGCTACATCTCCAAATTTACACAAAAGCTACCCAATATTTTTGCATGACTGTAAAGAAGACTAAATTTCGAGCAGGTTGGATGTGACGGAATGCAAGTATGCATTCGTCTAGGCCACCGTACAATCAATTATTCTTTTTAGCCCAAGAAATGATAATGGGCCAGAAATGAGCCAAAACGCAAGCCCGGGCCAATTTGAATTTTTGCAGATTTATATTTGGCATCGAGGAAGACTTTTATGATCAAGGGTTGAGATCCTCTCAAGCATTTACCTCTTTTTGCATTTTTTCACTATTGGAGGAGAGAGAAAAGCCAAATGGGACCTACACCTGTTCACATGTGACCAAGGGTAGGATGGGAATAATTCTCACTGATGCTACCAAGGACAAAGGAGGAATTTCATATCCAAATTAGAAGTTTAGTGGGCTGCAAGCAAGGATCGGCCAAGATGGGAGAAATAGTAGGAGAGATAGGAGGAAAAGAGATTAAAAAAAAAGAAGAGTTAATCTCTCTCCCTCTTTCCTAATCCATCTCTCTCTCTCCCACTCACGGCCTCTCTCTTTTTCCCTATTTCCTAATCCATCTCTTTCTCCCTCCTACTCACGGCTCTCACCACCCCTCCCCTATTTATTTATTTATTTAGTTATTTTTTTCTGTCTCTCCCATCTCTAGTTCTTCTCTCTACCAAAATCCTTTTTACTAATATCTCTCCCTTAAATTTCCCTATTTTATCTCCTCCCTCCCACGTTATCCTCTCTCCCATATTTTTCTTTTTTATTCTTTTCTATTTTATCTCCTCATTTTCTTCTCTCTCTCCTAAAATCTCTCCCACTCTTTTATTTTCTTTGGGACTCAAGCACTTTGTAAAGAACAAAAAGAAGGATAAGAGAATATTTTATGAGGAGATTCTCTCCACCTTTCATGATTTTAGAAGGAGGGACTCCTCCCAAAACATGGAAGCCCCCCCCTCTTCTCCCCTTTCCCCTATAAATACCCCCTTCTTCTCTTGTAAAATTATTCATTTCAATTCGTGAAATTTTTTCTTTTTTTCCTATTTTTGGCTTTAGTTCTTAGTTTTGATTTCATAAGATTAATTCTTTCTAGTTCTTAGTTTTGATTTCATAAGTCTAGTTTAATTGTTGTAATAGGTGTAATTCATGCTTTAATGTCTTTAACATGGTTGTAATAGTTCTAGTTTAAAGCTTCCTAGTCTAAGTTCCTATGTTGATGACAAGATTTGAAGATTTAGAAGAGGAAGTCATGGTTCGTTAAAGTTATCAAGCTTCTTCAATTAATTCCTGCAAGCAAGTTAAATCCGATTCAAGCACATCTAGGTTTACATTCTCTAAACCCTCAATCTCATTCTTCCTCTCCTCTATCTCTTTCTCTCTTTCTTCTTCTTCTTCTCCCTCTATTTCTTTTATTTTTTATTTTTTTTATGTGGTTATTTTGTTTATGTGGATGTGGATTTGTGGCTACATTTTTCTTACTTCCAATTTGCATTAGTTTGATAGGTTTCTTTTATTCCTTCCAATTTGCGTTAGTTGATAGGTTAGATGCTCATGTGTTAGGACGTCAATTTAATCCCTTAGATGCATAATTTGTTTGATGCTTGTGAGTTAGGATCCGTTAGTTTAATTGCCATTAGTTTAATTAATTCGGTTCACTTTGCATTACTTTTAAGTTAGTTAAATAGAATGGCGTATATCTCCTCGTGTTCGACCCGTAGCTACGATTGACCCGTATGCTTGCGGTATTATTTAACTCAAACAAGTTTTTGGCACCGTTGCCGAGGAGATTATTGTCTATTTTATTTTTTTGATTTTTTAAGTAGTTCGAAGTGTTTTAGTTTATTATTTTCTCCTCTTTTCTAAAAAAAAAGTCAGTTTTTGAAAACCTCTTCTTGTTTCTCTTCTGTTTCAAATAGTATGCGCCCAATCTAAAGTCCTTCATATGCTCCAACCCTCTATCTTTTGGTGTCCCTCATAGGATTAAGTTACCTATGACGCTATATCTTGACTTGGTGGGGTGGACTGGCATGTGACTTATCTTTGGAGGTGACCACTCTTGATAATAGAAAAGCGACATAGTGAGGGCATTGAAAACATAAACGTATAGTAGACCTCCACTCTACATCAGAATCCGCTTGGAGTTGCCCGTAGGTGGCTATAGAAGACTATACGGGTTCCCTTGCTATCAACCTATATGGCATCCTTACAGCTTTTGAACCATTGTTTCGATTTTTGAGGGATAAATGCACTATCTACCTTGGGCTCCCTCTTGTTTTTAGTATTTTTTTATTTTTTATTTTTTTTTAGTCGTTTATTTTTCTTTAATTTTTCTAAAGGAGACCTCATATCTAGGTGGCTACGGTGTGGACTCGTGATTCAAGTAACCGTCTTATTAGATGACCACCTTCTCCACCACCTTTGACCCCACCTTTGACCATGGGTGACCAACAACCTAAGACTCTTAAGGATAGGTTTTACCCTGCTAGGGCTGCACAACCCTCTTGCATCAATCTGCCTGTTGCTACAGGCAACAACTATGAACTCAAGACCAACTTCATTAGCATGCTACCCCACTTCCATGGGATGACCAATGAAGATGCATATCTCTTCCTTAGGGAATTTAAGGAGGTCTGTATTCTAATTAAGGTTCAAAATTTAACTGATGATGCAGTTAGGCTGAGGTTTATAAACTTTGCCCTGAAAGACCAGGCTAAGAAGTGGCTCTATGGATTGCCAACAAACTCCATTAACACATGGAAAGAGTTCACCATTGTCTTCCTAAGAAAATTCTTCCCTCTTCATAAGAACAATAAGCTTAAGAGTGACATCCTCCAATTCAGGCAGAAACCACATGAGTCTTTCTCTAAGTTCATGGAGAGATTCAAGGACTTCCTTTTAGAATGCCCTCACCATGGTATTGATTTATGGCAGCTTTGCCAAATTATTTATGAAGGCATAGAATTTCAAACCAAGCAGCTTTTAGAATCTATGTGTCCTACAGGCTTTACCTCTTTTTCTGATGAGAATAAGGCCTGGACATTCTTGAACAACTTGGCTGAAAAGACTAGGGAGTGGGAACCTTCCCAAGAGGCTGAAAGGACCACTAAGGGGTATCTCATAGAGGGTGTTCTGACCAAAGATGCCAAACTTGACAGCCTCGTCAAAAGGTTGGAGTCCCTAATGCCTAAAGAGCCTATACCAGTTAACTAGGTCAACCATGTGTCAATATGCAGTTGGTGTCAAAACCTTGGACATCTTTTGGAGGAATGCCCCAACACCTTTATGGGTAATTCCAATACTGAGAATGTAAGTGCCCTCTACCAAAACAATCCATATAGCAATACTTACAACCCAGGATGGAGAAATCATCCCAATTTCTCCTGGACTCAAGGGAACCAAGCAGGCCCATCCAACTTTCATAATCAAGGCCGGCTTGGTCTCCAAAGGCCCAACTATGCACCACAAAGCCAAGGTAAGTCTCCTCAACCCTTCCCCCCTCATCCTTATCTAGGACCTTCTATTAATTCTGCTAGGCCACCTCTCCTTACTCCTTATCAGCCACCCCCAGGATTTATAAATACAGGAGAGGCAACAAGAATGAGTGAGATGGAGAACAATATAGCCCTTCTCATGATAAGTCAAAATAATATGGAGAAGCAACTCACCTAGCTTGTCACAATCCTGCACGAGAGGGAAACAGGAAAGTTACCTAGCCAACCTGAGCCAAATCCTAGGCATCAGGTTCGTATTCAACAAGGTACCCAAGCTCCTCCACTCAATGTTGCAGCACAAGGCCAACAACATCAAGGGCCCTCCAATCAGGTAAATGCAATATATACTTTGCGAAGTGGCTGTGACTATCAACAGGTTAGTAAACCTCCATCTCTACCATCTTATACTCCTATTGATTCTCCCCCTTCTAATGAGGCCATTGAAGTGCCTACTATTCCTGGTTCGTTTGATTAACCTGAAGTAATTTCAGATGATTTGGTTGAGGAAACCAAAGATGATTCTGTTAAGAAAGTAAAAGAGATCACCCCTGAAAGAATTTATACCCCACCTACCCCTTTCCCACATAGGTTGGTTAGCAAGAAGTCTCCTTCTGTGGAGAAAATATTGGATGTTTTTAAACAGGTTCAGGTGAATATTCCTTTACTGGATGCTATAGCCCAGGTCCCCGCTTATGCTAAAGTCCAAAAAAGACTTATGCACCCAAAAGCGGACCACCAATGTGCCCAAAAAGGCATTCTTGGCTACTAATATCAGTTCTCTTATCACACAGTCGGTAGCAGCCAAGCATAAGGACCCTGAAAGCCCCACCATCTCTTACACTATAGGCAACACCATTATTGATCATGCCTTATTGGACCTTGGTGCAAGTGTGAACCTATTGCCTTACCATGTCTACCAACAGTTGGGATTGGGAGAGCTGAAACCAACCAAAATCACTCTTCAGCTTGTAGATCGGTCGGTTAAAGTTCCTAAGGAAATGATTGAGCATGTCCTATTGAATGTGGGGAATTTATTTTTTCTGTGGATTTTATTGTTTTAGATACCCAACCTACTACCAAATTTAAGGACTAAATCCCTATCATCTTGGGTAGGCCATTCCTAGCTACCAGTAATGCTCTAATCAATTGCAGGAATGGTCTCATGAAGTTATCTTTTGGCAATACTTCTGTTGACTTTAATGTGTTTAGGTTGGACAAGCAACTTGATATGGATGAAGAGGTACATATGCTTCAGGAATTTCTTGATGATATTGATACTTTCTTTGAGATTGATTTTGATTCGGGATTTCAAGAATGTATGCAAGAATTGAAAGGTGTAGATGATACCACCTTTCTGAGGTCTGGAGCACCCAACCACCATTGGAGCCCCTTAGACCCCTATCCACCTCCATTCCCAATCCCTCTATTATTGAGCCCCCCACATTAGAGTTGAAGGCATTGCCCTCCAACCTCAAGTATGCCTTCCTAGGGCAAGATCACACTCTTCCTGTTATTATTGCTTCTGATTTGACTTCTATATAGGAAGAAGAGTTGATCAAGCTTCTAAAGGACCATAAGGAAGCCCTAGGTTGGACTATGTCTGACATTAAAGGTATTAGCCCCTCCATTGTTCAACATCATATACATCTGATGGAGAGTTCCAAACCTTCTAGGGAACCCCAAAGGAGGGCTAATCCTGTCATGAAAGAGGCAATCAAGAAAGAGATCCTAAAGTGCTAGGATCATGGCATAATTTATCCTATTTCTGATAGCCAATGGGTGAGTCCTATGCAAGTTGTGCAAAAGAAAGGAGGAGTTACTGTAGTTGAGAATGCCAATAATGAATTGATTCCAACCCGTATCCAAACGGGATGGAGAGTGTGCATTGACTATAGAAAATTGAATGCAGCAACTTGGAAGGACCACTTCCCCTTGCCTTTTATTGATCAGATGTTAGAGAGACTAGCTGGCCATGAATATTATTATTTTCTTGATGGTTATGCAGGCTACAACAAAATTCCTATTGCTTTAGAGGACCAACATAAGACCACTTTCACATGCCCTTATGGAACTTTTGCTTACCGGCGTATGCTTTTTGGGCTTTGCAATGCCCCTGCTACGTTCCAAAGGTGCATGATGAGTATCTTTTCTGATATGGTAGAGCACTTCCTAGAGGTGTTTATGGATGATTTTTCTATTCACGGCTCTACCTTTTCTAATTGCTTGCATCATCTCTCTTTGGTTCTTAAAAGATGTATAGAAAAGAACTTGGTCCTAAATTGGGAGAAGTGCTACTTCATGGTGAAGCAAGGCATAGTTCTTGGTCACATTGTGTCCAAAGAAGGGATCAAGGTTGATAGATCTAAGGTGGACCTTATTGTCAATTTACCATCACCCAAGAGTGTGAAGGACATTAGATCTTTTCTTGGCCATGCAGGTTTTTATAGAAGATTCATCAAGGATTTTAGCCAGATTGCTAGACCTCTCACCTCTCTTTTGGCAAAGGACTGCCCATTTGATTTCTCTCCTGAGTGTCATGAGATTTTTGAGCAATTGAAAAGAGCATTGACCTCAGCCCCCATTATACAAGTTCCAAAATGGACAGTGCCATTTGAGTTTATGTGTGATGCCTCTTATTTTGCTATAGGGGCTGTTCTTGGGCAAAGAATCAACAAATTGCCCCATGTGATTTATTATGCAAGTAGGACTCTTAATGATGCATAGCTTAATTATACCACCACTGAGAAAGAATTTTTAGCTATTGTGTTTGCTTTAGAGAAGTTTAGGCCCTACTTGGTTGGATCACATGTGATTGTTTATACTGACCATGTAGCTATCAAATATCTTGTGCAGAAAAAAGATGCTAAGGCTCGCCTCATTAGGTGGGTCCTTTTGTTGCAAGAATTTGATCCTGAAATTAGGGATAAGAAAGGGTGTGAAAATTTGGTTGCAAACCATCTATCCCGACTGCCTAATTCCTTGACTGTTGATTCTCCAGTCAATGAGAACTTTCCTGATGAGTATCTGATGGCAGTGTTTAGTGAACCTTGGTTTGTTGACATTGTCAATTATCTGGTTACGGGTGTGACACCTGCACATTAGTCTACCCAAGATAGGAATCATTTCTTTTCACAAGTTAAATATTTCTTTTGGGACGATCCTTATCTTTTTAAGATTTGTCCGGATCAAGTAATCCGGAGGTGTGTTCTTGATCATGAGCAACAATCTGTCTTATCTTTTTGCCATGATCAGGCTTGTGGAGGCCACTTTGGGCCTAATAAGACTGTGGCTAAGGTTTTACAGTGTGAATTTTATTGGCCTAGTCTATTTAAAGATGCTTATGCTTATTGCAGGGCATGGTCCTCATGCCAATCTTTAGGGCGTCTTACCAGGAGAAATATGATGCCCCTCAACCCAATTCTGGTGGTTGAGGTGTTTGATGTATGGGGCATTGATTTCATGGGGCCTTTCCCTAACTCTTTTGGTAACCTGTACATATTACTTGCTGTGGACTATGTGTCCAACTAGATTGAGATAGTTGCTTCTAAGACCAATGACCACAAGGTGGTTATAAAATTTCTAAAAGAGAACATCTTCTCCCATTTTGGTACTCCCCGTGCTATTATTAGTGTCGGGGCAAGCATTTTTGTAACCGGCCCTTTGAGGCCCTCATGAAGAAATATGGTATCATTCACAAGTTGGCCACACCTTACCATCCTCAGACTAGTGGCCAGGTTGAGATTTCAAATAGACAGATAAAGCAAATTCTTGAGAAAACCATCATCCCCAACCGTAAGGATTGGTCCAATCGGTTCGTAGATGCTTTGTGGGCCTACAGGATAGCCTTTAAGATCGATCTTGGTCAATCTCCGTACCGTCTGGTATATGAAAAGGCATGTCACTTACCTGTTGACCTTGAGCACAAGGCCTTTTGGGCTATCAAGAAGCTCAACTTTGATCTACCCACTGTAGGTGCGCATAGGAAACTCCAACTATCTGAGTTGAAAGAGCTTAGGAATGAGGCATATGAGAATGCCTAGATTTACAAGGCAAAAACCAAGGCTTTCCATGATAGGCACATTTTGAGAAAATCTTTTGAGGTAGGGCAGAAAGTTTTGTTGTACAATTTTTATTTGCATATCTTTCCAGGTAAGCTGCGTTCTAGATGGGATGGCCTCTATATTGTTCAAAAAGTTTATCCTCATGGGGCTGTTGAGGTTGGCAATCCTAGTACAGGTGCTACTTTCAAGGTCAATGGCCAAAGATTGAAGCCATACATTGAGATGCCCACTCCACTTGTAGAAGAGGTCATGGATCTCCATGAGCCTCTTTACCTTGAAGACTGACCTCCTGGTATATTTACCCTCCCTTGTCCTTATTTTTTCTTTTCTGCATGCATTGAGGACATTGCATAAATTAAGTGTGGGGGGGTGTGTGGGACTTTATTTGTGAATTTTGATTGTGGCGGTAGTTTGGTTATGTGCATAAGTCTCTTTGATTGCGAAGTGAGAGAAAGAGGGAATTAGGTGTCCTAGCATGCGAAATAATAAAAAATCCCTTTTCAAGGACGGTAGTTGGTTTGTATCCGGTGATGGGGATTGAGTTTGAAAATATGAGTGCTACCTCATTGGATAGTTAGATTTTCTCTGTGTTTATGGACCCTTTGATCTTTTGGTTAGTAGTTGAGACCAATTTGTTTATGGCAAGGCAAGGCAAGGCATGAAAGTGAATGAAAAAAAAAAAAGAAAAAGGAAAGTGGAATTCCTTGGGACTAGATAGGGCACTGTGCCTCATGAAGCAGGGTGACTTGATCGAAACTCCTTGGAAGGAAACTAAAAAAAAAAAAAAAAAAACCTCTTGCATCAATGTCTCAAAGTCTTTACAGATATATGAAAAAAATGAAGCTACCAAGTATTTGGGTGTCTGGTGTATGCTCCACCATGTCATTTAGAGAACAGTAGTAGAGTAGAAATAGAGTTTTTGGTTGAGAGAAAAAAGAAAAAAAAAAAGAAGCTTTTTCCTTAATGCCTGAAAAGAAAATATGGTAAAAAATACTCAATGCCTAAGTCTTTGGTTCCATCGATGCTATGACTGGTTTACTTGAAGGTGAGTAGTGTTCAGAAGATATGAGGAGATCCCTTAATCTTGATATATGTTAGTTGCTTGAATTGATGTGGGGTGATAAAATTCAAGTGTGGGGGAATCCTTGGCTCCTTGATCCTTAGTTGAGTATTTCTTTGAGATTGTGTGCACTATCTTACTTATGCCATGAGAAAAAATTTACATCATTCTTTGTGCTTTATTGAATTTTGGGTGCATATTCACTGCAAACACCCACAAGACAAAACTCATCCACTAGGGGTACCTAGGGTTTAAAGGCTTATTGCACATGCTAAGTGCAACCATGATTCCTACGAAAGTGAGTTAGGATTTTTTGCATTCTAGGTTAGTTTTTCTTTTTATTTACTTGATGACAAATAACGTTCAAGTGTGGGGGAATCTGATGAGCCCATTTATGTGTGAAATCTTAGGGCATAAAGCATACATTTTACCACATTAGACAGAGTTACTTGGTGCTTTCTTGTGTGTTTCAGGTTTTTGGACTATTTATTGCTATTCGGAGGCTACATCTCCAAATTTACGTGTAAAGCTGCGCAATATTTTTGTATGGTTGTAAAGAGGACTAAATTTGGAGCAGGTTGGACGTGACGGAACGCAAGTACGCATTCGTCTAGGCCACCATATAGTCAATTATTTATTTCAGCCCAAGAAATGATAATGGGCCAGAAATGAGCCGAAACGCAAGCCCGGGCCAGTTTGAATTTTTTGAGATTTATATTTGGCATCGAGGAAGACGATTATGATCAAAGGATGAGATCCTCTCAAGCATTGACCTCTTTTTACATTTTTTCACTATTGGAGGAGAGAGAAAGCCAAATGGGACCTACACCTGTTCACATGTGACCAAGGGTAGGATGGGAATAATTCTCACTGAAGCTACCAAGGACAAAAGAAGGAATTTCATATCCAAATTAGACATTTAGTGGGTTGCAAGCATGGATCGGCCAAGATGGGAGAAATAGTAGGAGAGATAGGAGGAAAAGAGATTAAAAAAAAAAGAAAAAAAAAAAAAAAAAAAAGAGTTAATCTCTCTCCCTCTTTCCTAATCCATCTCTCTCTCTCCCACTCACGGCCTCTCTCTTTTTCCCTCTTTCCTAATCCATCTCTTTCTCCCTCCTACTCATGGCTCTCACCACCCCTCCCCTATTTATTTATTTAGTTATTTTTTTCTCTCTCTCCCATCTCTAGTTCTTCTCTCTACTAATATCCTTTTTACTAATATCTCTCCCTTAAATTTCCCTATTTTATCTCCTCCCTCCCACGTTATCCTCTCTTCCATATTTTTCTTTTTTATTCTTTTCTATTTTATCTCCTCATTTTCTTCTCTCTCTCCTAAAATCTCTCCCACTCTTTTATTTTCCTTGGGACCCAAGCACTTTGTAAAGAACAAAAAGAAGGATAAGAGAATATTTTATGAGGAGATTCTCTCCACCTTCCATGATTTTAGAAGGAGGGACTCCTCCCAAAACGTGGAAGCCCCCCCCCCTCTTCTCCCCTTTCCCCTATAAATACCCCCTTCTTCTCTTGTAAAATTATTCATTTCAATTAGTGAAATTTTCTCTTCTTTTCCTATTTTTGGCTTTAGTTCGTAGTTTTGATTTCATAAGATTAATTCTTTCTAGTTCTTAGTTTTGATTTCATAAGTCTAGTTTAATGGTTGTAATAGGTGTAATTCATGCTTTAATGTCTTTAACATGGTTGTAATAGTTCTAGTTTAAAGTTTCCTAGTCTAAGTTCCTATGTTGATGACAAGATTTAAAGATTTAGAAGAGGAAGCCATGGTTCATTAAAGTATTCAAGCTCCTTTAATTAATTCCTGCAAGCAAGTTAAATCCGATTCAAGCACATCTAGGTTTGCATTCTCTAAACCCTCAATCTCATTCTCCCTCTCCTCTATCTCTTTCTCTCTTTCTTCTTCTTCTTCTCCCTCTATTTCTTTAATTTTTTATTTTTTTTTAATGTGGTTATTTTGTTTATGTGGATGTGGATTTGTGGCTGTGTTTTTATTACTTTCAATTTGCATTAGTTTGATAGGTTTCTTTTATTCCTTCCAATTTGCGTTAGTTGATAGGTTAGATGCTCATGTGTTAGGATGCCAATTTAATTCCTTAGATGCGTAATTTGTTAGATGCTTGTGAGTTAGGATCCGTTAGTTTAATTGCCACTAGTTTAATTTAGTATTTTAATTAATTCGGTTCACTTTGCATTACTTTTTAGTTAGTTAAATGGAATGGCATATATCTCCTCGTGTTCGACCCGTAGCTACGATTGACCCGTATGCTTGCATAAGTAGAGAGGGGTATTTTGGTCATTTACCACCTCATCACACAGCCCATAGGTCACTGGTGAAGGCTCAAAAATACAAGACACAAATTGAGCCTAGTTTATATCTCTGGGTGTTTCACTGGGTGATTGGGCCAATTGCCTAGTGCATCGCCCATAGCCTGTTTGACACGGGTTTGGGAAGTTTTTCTTGGATTTTGCAGTAGGGGCTGCCATGAGTTTGATCAAGGATGCATGAGGGATGGTCATGGACCATAATTGGAGTAGAATCCATTGGTCAAAATGGTTTTGTATTTGGTTTTCCCATTTGGAAGCCAGAAGGTGTTTTGACAGCACAGAGAACAGCTGTCCAGGCTGAGCTCAAGCTCAAGAATTTAGTTTGGATTGCATGCAGGGATTTTTTACATATATTTTCATGGTAGGACACTGATCCTATGCTAAGATATGCAAGGATCACCATGCATGCAAAGATCCATGCCCAGACTGCCTGTTCAAGGTGCAACTATGCAGTGCAGTCAGGCACAGAGACTGACTTCAGTCTCAGCTGTAGAAGCAGCAGCATAGTATGATATATTATGATCAGATCTTACATGCAATGGCTTTGCATGTTAGATCTGATGCATCCCAAGCCATGCCCATGGTGTTTTGGGCATTACTAGCCAAAGTTACTGCCATCAGAGCAGAGATCAAAGAACAACCATAGAGAACAACAGCATACAAGGACTATGATCATTATCTGGAGGTTGTATGCAGTTGGATCAGTGCTCAGAATTGCAGCATAGGTCTTCTTCCTTCTTCTTCTCTTTCTCTTTCCTTCTCTTCTTCTTCCTTAACCTTCTCTTTCTCTCTTTCTACTCAGCTACAACAGCAAAGACAAAATGAGGAGCTGCCCCTCCTATTTATAGAGTTGGGCTGACTAAGGACTGTTTGGTCTTAGGCTCCCTTTCCCAAGAATGCATTTTTTAGTGCATTCTGGCTGCACAGGTGGGGTCCACATCGCTTTAGGGGTGGGTAATGGTTCCTAAAATTCTCATCTACCCCTAGAGGGTGTTCATGGTCTGTATGGGTGGTCCCCACATGTCTGGAGTCCAATAAACCCATTTCAGCCACTCTGGGTGATTCTCCGGGCCTTTGGGCCAATCGCCCAGTGCATCACCCAGAGAATGCAACATTGTTATGTAGGCCTTGGCCTTGTACAGGTGCTTGGCCTATGGCTTGGGCATTGCACCAACACCTCATCCAGGGTCTGACACACATCTGAATAGGTGTGGACCCCACATATATGGATAGGAGAGAGAGTACTTGGGGTTGATGCAGTACATCATGCTGTGGGCATTACAGCTGCATGGGTCTGTAACCCATCTTCTAATAGGTATATAGGAGGACATCCTCGGGGTTCTCCACTGAATTCAACCACTGGAGTGATGCTCCACAGTGTGTTTAGGTGTCTGGTCAGAGGTCCCTGTCCTTCATCCAAAATTCAAGTCAGTCAGGGGCAAGTTTGACATTTCTCCCCACCTTACAAAAATTTCATCCTCGAAATTGGCTTACCTTATAGTTCGAAGAGTTGGGGATACTTCTCTCACATTTCCTCTTCGCATTCCCACGATGCTTCCTCTATGGGACAGTTTCCCCACTGAACCTTGACGAATGCGACCATGCGATTACAGAGGTTATGTTTCTTTCTGTCTAATATCTCTGTTGGCTCCTCTTCGTAGGACATATCCACATCTAGTTGTTCGGGTTTAGCTGAGAGTACATGTGCTGGGTTGTTGATGTACTTCCTTAGCATTGACACATGGAAGTCATCATGGACGCCTTGCAAGAATGGCGGTAGTGCTAGTCGATACGCTACGGGCCCCACTCTGTTGAGGACTTCGTAAGGACCAATATATCTTGGGCTTAGTTTACCCCTATTGTTGAAGCGTAGCAACCCCTTCGTTGGAGATACTTGGAGAAATACCTTCTCTCCGACCCCAAATTCAATATTTTTCCTTCGATTGTTGGCATAACTTTTCTATTTGGATTGGGCCGCTTTAATCTTTTCTCTGATCACATCCACCTTCTCGCAGGTTGCTGTATCATTTTAGGCCCAAGATGCTTCGATTCTCCAACTTCGTCCCAATACAGCAGTGTACGACACTTTCAACCATATAAAGCTTCATACGGTGCCATGCCAATGGTGGAGTGGTAGCTGTTGTTGTAAGCAAATTCTACCAAGGGTATGTGGGCATCCCAACTGTCGTTCATTTCTAGTATATAGGCTCTGAGCATGTCCTCTAGAGTCTGAATGGTTCTTTCGGACTATCCGTCTATCTGAGGATGGAAAGCCGTGTTGAGATTTAGTTGAGATCCCATTGCCTATTGTAGACTCTTCCAAAATCTTGAGGTGAATCGGGGGTCCCTGTCGAATACGATGCTGACGGGTATGCCATGCAGGCGGACTACATTGCTAATGTATAGTTGGGCGAGTTTTTCAGTTATCTCTTCCCGGATCGACGGCTGTATATCTATAGCTACTAGTTGCATAGCCATTCTGTCGATCATGAGTTCCAGATCAAACTTTCGATCTTCTTCTATTAGTTGTTCGTTAACAACCAAGGAAGTGAGGGATGCAGTTTGGGATTTCCTATTTAATGCATCCGCCACTACGTTGGCCTTGCAAGGGTGGTATTGAATCTCACAGTCATAATCCTTTACCAATTCTAACCACTGTCTCTATCTCATATTCAACTTCTTCTGGGTAAAGAAATATTTCAGACTCTTGTGGTTGCTGAAGATTTCACTCTTTTCATCATAGAGATAATGTCGCCAAATTTTCAACGCGAAAACCACCACAGGCAACTCTAGGTCATGAGTGGCGTAGTTCTTTTCATGTTCCTTCAACTACCTTGAGGCATAGGCAGCCACCTTACCTTTCTACATCAAAACACCGCCCAATCCTGTTCGAGATGTGTTGGTGTATACTACCATACCTCCGGTGCCATCTGGAATAGTCAATACTAGCGCCATCAGCAATCGATTCCTTAACTCCTAGAAGCTTTTCTCGCAAGTGTTGGTCCACTCAAATTTTGCACCCTTCTTTGTTAGCTTTATCATGGGTACCGAGATACGTGAGAAATTCTCAATAAACAGGCGGTAGTACCCGGCTAAACCTAAGAAGCTTTGGATCTCAGTGGCATTCTTTAGAGTCTCCCACTCGAGAACCGCCTTCACCTTGTCTGTGTCTACCTTGATGCCGTCTTTGGTGATGATATGTCCCAAGAATCCAATCTGGTGAAGCCAAAATTCACACTTACTGAACTTAGCGAACAGATGGTGCTCCCGCAATCGCTGCAGCACGAACGTAAGGTGTCGAGCATGCTCCTCTTCCCTTTTAGAATATACCAGAATGTCATCGATGAATACAATGACGAACTTATCCAACACATCATGGAACACCCTATTCATCATGTCCATGAATGTTGTCAGGGCGTTGGTTAACCTGAACGACAGTACTAAAAATTCATAATGTCCGTATCGAGTTCTAAACGCCATCTTATGAATATCGCCGCTCTTGATCTTCAATTGGTGGTATCCAGACCTAAGATCAATCTTAGAGAAGACTCTTGCTCCCTGCAGTTGATCAAATAGGGCATCGATGCATGGCAACAAGTATCGAATCTTGATCGTAAGTTTATTCAACTCTCGATAATCAATGCACAGTCGCATGCTACCATCCTTCTTCTTCACGAATAGCATGGGTGCTCCCCAAGGAGACACACTTGGTCATATGAACCCCTTCTTCAACAGATCTTGTAATTGGACCTGCAATTCTTTTAATTCAATGGGTGCCATTCGGTATAGTGCCTTGGATACCGGTGCCGCACCAAGAATCAAATTGATTGCGAACTCCATCTCACGATCAGGTCAGATGTTCTGGGAAAATGTTGGGAAATTCTCTAACAATGTCAAGTTCCTCCAATGGCTTTATCTTTGCCTCGGTATCCATTACCGTGGCCAAGTAGCGTAGGTGAAAACCGAGCCATCATCTAACTTGAATGTGATCTTCTTCTCTGCACACTTGACGTTCGCTCTATAGGCGGATAGCCAATCTATGCCTAGTATCACGTCAAAGTCCCTTATATCGGACTTAATCAGACGAGCGGTTAAGTTCTTCCCATAAATTTCCACCAGACAGGGGTCGTAAACTTCCTTCAAGATCACGACACTACCGGTCGGTAAACTGACTACTAAATCGTGCCTGATGTCCCTTGGTTGAACGGTCATCAGGCTTGCAAAAGTGCTGGAAACAAAAGAGTGGGATGCACCCGAGTCAAATAACACTCGCGCGGGAGCGGACGGGACAGTCAGGGTACCTAGGGTTTGTATAAAATAAGGATGCAATCAAGTTTTCTTGCATCCATAGGTTACTTTCTACAATTTAGTAGTGTTAGATGGACTTACCTATCATCACCTCGAGATTTACCTCCGCTTCTTTATTAGTCAGCGTGGACACTTTTCCTCGAGTCCGATTGTCCCATGGTTGGAAAGTGAACGTGGGACTGGATTGGCGAGTATGTGTTATATTTGTGATGCATGCATTCCCTGGCCATATGTCCTGCCTTGTGGGACACGTAACATCTATTGGACAACACTGCCGGTGATGAGGCCTGGCTTACTTGGCTCGTTGCAGGTCAGGTTGGCAGGGTTGCAGTTGTCGCTTGGCTTACAGTTGGTTGGGCAGTCCAGCTGTAAGTGGGGTGAAAAGGGGTTTGGCCCACATCTGGCCGACGATATTGAGTCGGGCTGGGGCTCGAACTAGTTCCTCAGAAAACCTTATTCGGCCATCTGAAATTTTGATAATTGCTTGGCCTCTTGCCCAAGCGGGCGACGCTGTAGCTTTTTCTTTCTCCTTAAATCTATCTTCCATAGTCTTCGCCTTGTCGACCATTTGAGCGTAGTCTTGAATAACTAGGACCAACAGAATAGACCTGATCTCTTGTTTGAGTCCTTTTTCAAATTTGTTTGTTTTACTAGCTTCCCCCTTCATGTGCTCCGGGGTGAAATGGAACAAATCTTCAAATTGCTGCTGGAAGTCCAGCATAATCTTGGTTCCTTACACGAGAGCAGAGAACTCAACTTCCTTCTTGTCTCTAAAGCTCTCAGGGAAGTAGTTCTTAAAGAAAACTTCTTTGAATTGCTCCCAGGTGAGATTTGGATGAGCTACTTCTAAATTAGGCTTGGTTGCCTTCCACCATGCTTCTGCCTCGTTTTGTAGCTGATATCCAGCACATATCAGTTTCTGTGCATCCGTACATTCAAGTACGTCAAATGTCTTTTCCAAGGCGCTAATCCACTGTTCTGGCTGCATTGCCTCAGAATTTATCTTACAAAACACGGGCAGCTGGAGCTTCTTGAATCTCTCCATCACCTTAGCTGTAGAGTTTTCCGCTGTATGTTGGGGCACAGGTGGTGGAAATTGTATCGGCTGGTTGGGTGGCGATGGTGGCACTACTCGCTCTTGCATCATGGCCTCGAATTGTGTAGACATTTGGCCCAACATCTCCTATTGTTGTTGCATGGTTCGCATCATGGTGGTCACGATGGTGTTCACCTCTCCAGCTGCCATTCCTAGCTGAGGTGCAGCAGCAGTAGCTCGAGCAGCCATTGGTACCCTTGGCGAAGTAACTGATACTTCAAAATTCTAAGCTTCGGCTCCGTTCGGCAGCTTAACTTCTAGGACAAATCGAGGGCGTCTTCCATGACAACCACCTCGGTTGGATCTAGTATTGACCATGATTGATTCTCTGAAAGAAGCTTTATGTTCAATATTCCCACACCCTTAACGAATAAATATATAATTTCTAACTATCACATGTACGTTGTCATTTCCATAGTTCAGTGTAATAATGTCATTATTCTAGTAAGATGTGATTTTCACCAAGGATATTTTCGACTATATTACCTACTACTAAGAGTTTTATGTCTGTGAGGTGTTTTATGCCATGGTGTGTTATGCAAGATGACATGTTAAAGATTTATGTTAATCAGTGGTTACTTAGTCTTATACCTGTACCTAGCACGCAAATCTCTCCATCTTCTTCCCAGTCATAAAGGCCTATATGTATAGGTATCCCATATCACTCCTAACCTCCTCAGCTAGGGCAAGGTACACGGCACGCTCCACTGGTCCACTAGTGTCTGCGAGTGCTAAGAAAACAATCAATCGCTTTTTTGCCCAGGACTGAATCTCTCAAATCCAAGCTAGTCTCTTCCTCAGTCGCCTAATGTAGAGCATGTTGCTGGGGTCTCCAAGCCCGAACAACACAGTCAGATCTTGCCATGGAGAATTTTTAGGTATTAGGTTTCTATGGTCACTTAACTTAAAATCATGCTCAACACTATAGGTAATTAAAGCAATCATAGACAGGAAGTTAAATGGATCAGTTCGAGGTTACACACAATGCTATAGTGTTCTACTGGATCTAACACACCACTCAGGTAGGGATATGTACAGTGTAGAAATTTCTTATTTTGCTCTGTAACCTATTGTGTTTTACCTTGGTTTGGCTAGACTATGGGTAAGGTATGACCTATATGTAGGCACAGTGTTATAAGTAATGTCTAAATTCCCAAAACTTCGCAACCACACATTACCGTTTATGCCTACATATCTATGTTTGAGTTTTCACACACAGTGGTTCATACATCCAAGTGTATATATATATTACTTTATGCATAATATTTATGCCTAAATTAGGCTACATAAAAAACAAATTCCCTTCTTGCAACTTCTTACTCATTTATCCTACCTTGTGAACATCTGTGTATTTTACTTATTATTGTTATTTATTATTATTATAATTTTTTTTATTCACATTATCATACAAATGCTTTAATGGACTTGTTTATACTATTACATTATAGGAGACATAAGCCCATGAGTTAATATTTACATTTCTGCCGAAATTTCATTGTCTAGGCGTTTAGCTCAATCACCCAATGCATCGCTCAGAGAATCAGGGCTCAGTTATAAACAATCCGTGAGTCCATTATTTCATTCCAAATCCTATTTTGAGAGCTCCAAACCACAAGAACAGTGCTCCAAAGGGCTTCCGAAGCTTGACCGATTTTGGTTCTCTAAGTACGAGCATTCGCAAGATTGGGCGAAGTTCTATTCTAAGAACATTGTGAACGGTAGGGTGGTGCAAGTAGATGACTTCCACTAGTACGGGCTATATGCCAAGTTCAATGCCCTAGGCTGGGCACCGATGCTATCTCCTATGCTGCCATGCTACCCAAACTTGGTTTGATATTTCTACTGGAACCTTGTACCAGCTTCTAGGTTGTAATGGTTTGGATTACAGAGCAGGGTGAAAGGGGCAGACATAAAGTTCACTACAGCCACATTACCAGAGATTTTGGGACTGCCCGATACAGGCGACAGGTGCTACTATAAGCCTGGGGTGGATATTTCTGATATATTTTCTTTGGAGACCAGGAGGATGGTCTTCAAATCTTTGACTGGGGTGGAAGGAAATCCTAAGTCTGAGGGGGATTACAAGCCTACTGCCAGGATCATTAGCAAGTGCATTTTCTATAACATCTACCCCAAGGGCGGGAACCGGGGTAGCATTTCTATGCTCCAGGCATACATTACCTATTGCTTACTGAGGGCCGACAAGGGGGGTCCAGTGATCAACCTCCTTTACTTACTGATGCAGGTGATGCTCTACCATGCCCAGAACCCATCAGATGGGAACCTACCCTATGGGAGATTCTTGACTCATGTGTTCTTATATTTTGGGGTTACTCTTGCTGGCGAGTACGAGGGAGGCGATAGGTCGAAGCCTATCAGCAAAACCTCCATCTAGAAGATGAAGATGCAGGGGAAACCATAGAGCGATTCAGAGTTTGAGGAGGAGATGGAGGAGGAGCATGAGGCAGCAGAGGGAGCTGGGTTAGGCGAGCAAGAGGGTGATCCGGTGGATCTTAGTACACAGTTTGGAGATCTATCTTCCTATGGGCCAACTGGAGCTTCTAGCTCTCAGGTGCCACCTCAAGTGCCTGAGTCCTATGGTTGGTCTGACATGATGGCACAGTTCCGAGGTCTCCACACTCAGCTTGCCCAGATGTGGACATGGATGGATCAGGGTTTCACTTCCCTGGAGGGGAGAGTAGGTTCCATTGAGTAGCGCCTTGATTTCATGGATTCCTACTACCGAGTTGACTCTCGATAGGCCCGGCCTCCGCAGAGCGATGATCCTCCATAGGAATAGTCCCCCAGCTTCAGTGCCATACCTAGGATTCGGCCTCTTTTACTTCAGCCTGACTTTGTGTAGTTTTTTTATTATCATGGATTATGTAGTTCTTTGTTTTTAGCCTTTGTTTTTCGTTTATTTCTCTACTATTTGTATCTAGAAGTAGTACTTCCATTGTGGACTTCTATTTAACGGCTTCCACCATATTTCAGTCTTTATTAAAGCTTAATGTTAGTGTTCTATCTTTCTTTACTATCTATTATTTACATCTGCCTCCCTATTAATTTAATTATTACATGTTTTATTTCCTTGAAAGTTATTAATCCTATTCCACTGTCTGTGAATGTAGAAAGAGCTTCTCACTCTGATACCAAGCTCTGTCACACCCCAAACCACCCCCTAGGAGGATAGGTAGGTGACCCAAATTGCACTGTAGCAATCTACCAAACCCCAAGGATCTAGAAGCAGTTAATCCATTCACAGACACACACATCCACCATAATACATAATGTAAAATTCAGAGTGCTACGGAAAGCTATATTTACATTAACTTGACAAAGGAAAAACAAAGAAAAGAAAATATATACATCAACAGTGTTTTAGTTCATTCTCTCTCTCACTTCCCAAACATCAGTAGCTCCTAACTCTATCTGACACAGCTTTATACAAAAGAATATAAATAGGGCAAGGCAACCCGAGCCCAAAAAACAACGCTGTACAAAAGATGGAATCTCCAACAAAACAAAAGGAGTCCCAAGGTTAAAACAGAGTCAACAGCACACCTCACGGGCCATCCTCAGCTGCCACTGAAAATACTCGAACCAGCGGTATAATCTCTATCCGGGTCCATACCAATATCGTCATAACCACCATAGCTCACCTCTGGGAGATAAGCCTCCCCGCCATAGTAGCATACACCTATAGGATCATCTAACAAAAACATATATAACTGAGTGTGAGCTCCACTGAGCCCGTGAATGAAATATCACCATGCATGCACATGCAATCACAACCATATGAGTCCTACATGAAGTGCAGTTCATTTTATTTATTAGCCACCTAACATCACAACTAAGGCGGATTAGTGCTACTACAATCCCTAATACATGTATCCCTTGTGCGGGCTTTTAACCCCTTCCTGCGATACATCCATTGAGTTGTCGGAGAGGACCGATCAGCTCCTGCATCAGTCACCAAGGTCAGCCCGACCAGCCCTCTGGGATTAACCTATGAGGCATGCATCCTTTCTTTCACATTACACATTTCTTTTCTGTCTTATAGCCCATAACCACCTTTTCGGTGCATAATATTTCTCTTTTCATTTCTTTTCTTTTCTTTTCTTTATCTCTTTCAAATGGTCACTCTCACAAGCATCCGACACCTTAACCCTTGTTGGCAAGGGTGCATAGCACAGGTGATGATACTCTAGCCCATTGCATCTATATGGCATCGTATGAGTCAGGTGGTGTCAACCGTATCCCATTCTACGGGCTACCACAGGCCTCATTTTTTAGCCAACTACGACATCTAGTCTAGCAATTCACATATTGCATTCAATGTCCAATCACAGAATTCACCAAACAAGTATTCTTTATTCAATAGAATTCACAGTAATTGAATTAAGTGAACAGTGTAATAGTATCAATATAATTTTTGTTGACATATTAGCCGTGTCGCATTTACATACACAGTGTAATTTCACTCACTTGTTCTTGTCCTACTGGTTCAGCCGTCGATTCTGTTCCGATTGGTGTCTGACTATGCACCTCGAGCACGGGATCAAAACCTAATTTATCGGATCATAAATGTGTGTTAATTAATATTTAAAGTTACATCAATATCCTAGTGTTGGTCTAGGCTTACGGGTCCGACTTGGTATTCATACTAGTATTACTTGGGATTTCTCTGGGTCTTGCACTCGACTTTCGGGTCTATCTCCCAGTGCATCATCCAGAGATGTAGAATTTGTCTGACTTGGTACCTAGATAGCATAGTCAGCTAATACATGGCCCAAAAAGTCACACAAACTAGTACCCAGGTCAGCAGTTCAGCTGAAACCAATCCTGGGCATGGTTACCTGGCCCTGTGGGGCCCACTTGAGTACCCAGGGTATGAAGGACAGCAAGCATAAGTGGAGAGGGGTAATTTGGTCATTTACCACCTCATCACACAGCCCAAAAAGGCAGGACACAAAATGAGCCCAGTTTATATCTCTGGCCATTTCATTGGGTGATTGGGCCAATCGCCCAATGCAACGCCCAGAGCCTATTTGACACAAGTTTGGGTAGTTTTTCTTGGATTTTGCAGCAGGGGCTGCCATGAATTCGATTAGGGATACATGAGGGATGGTCACTGTCCATAATTGGAGTAGAATCCATTGGTCAAAATGGTTTTGGGTTTGGTTTTCCCATTTGGAAGCCAGGAGGTGTTCTGACAGCATAGAAAACAGCTGTCCAGGCTGAGCTCAAGCTCAAGGATTCAATTTGGGCTGCATGCAGGACTTCTTTTACATATATTTTCATGGTAGGACACTGATCCTATGCTAAAATATGCAAGGATCACCATGCATGCAAAGATCCATGCCCGCAACTATGCAGTGCAGTCAGGCACAGTGACTGACTTCAGTCTCAGCTATAGAAACAGCAGCGTAGTATGATATATTATGATCAGATCTTACATGTAATGGCTTTGCATGTTAGATTTGATGCATCCTAAGGCATACCCAAGGTGTTGTGGGCATTACTAGCCAGAGTTACTACCATCAGAGCAGAGATCAAAGAACAACCATAGAGAACAGCAGCATACAGGGATTATAATCATTACCTGGAGGTTGTATGTAGCTGGATCACTGCTCAGAATTGCAGTACAGGTCTCCTTCCTTCTTCTTCTCTTTCTCTTTCCTTCTCTTCTTCTTCCTTCTCCTTCTCTTTCTCTCTTTCTACTAAGCTACAGCAGCAAGAATGAAATGAGGAGCTGCCCCTCCTATTTATAGAGTTAGGCCGACTAAGACCTATTTGGTCTTAGGCTCCCTTTCCCAAGAATGCATTTTTGAGTGCATTCTGGGCCATTCAGCTGCACAGGTGGGGTCCACATGGCTCCAGGGTGGGTAATGTTTCCTAAAATTTTCATCTACCCCTAGAGGGTGTTTATGGTCTGTATGGGTGGTCCCCACATGTCTGGAGTCCAATAAACGCATTTCAGCCACTCTAGGCGATTCTCTAGGCCTTTGGGCCAATCGCCCAGTGCATCGCCTAGAGAATGCAGCATTGCGGTATAGCCTTGGGCTTGCACAGGTGCTTGGCCTATGGCTTGGGCATTACACCAACACCTCATCCAGGGTCTGACACACTTCTGAATAGGTGTAGGCCCCACATATATGGATAGGAGAGAGAGTACCTAGGGTTGATGCAGTACATCATGCTGTGGGCATTGCAACTGCATGGGTCTGTAACCCATCTTTTGATAGGTATATAGGAGGACATCCTCGGGGGTTCTCCACTGAATTCAACCACTGGAGTGATGCTCCACAATGTGTTTAGGTGTCTAGTGATAGGTCCCTATCCTTCATCCAAAATTTTAGTCAGTCAGGGGCAGGTTTGACAGTAGAGACCTTACTCACTCAAATGCATCCAAAAAGAAAATAAAAAGTATAATGGGATTTTCCAAGAGAATCGGTTTTGGAAAACCACCTGCTTCTCCCTCCTCATTTTCAAAACTCAAGCCAAAAGAAGATTTTTGAAAAAAAATTTTTGAAAACCAAAGCCAAGCAAGGTTTCTTCCCTTGCAAAAAGAAAAAGGGAAAATTCTGATTTCAAAAGTGAGTGCGACCTCTTTCTTCCATTTTTTTAAAAAAAAAAGAGAGAGTGGGTATTTATAGGTTTAGATTTTTAGTGTATTTTATTTTATTTTTTATTATTTTTCAATCTCATCCAAGCTTGCACGGGCTCATGGAAGCTTACAAGGATCCTTGTAAGCTCTGGCAGATCCATCATAGGCCCGAACCTTCTGGTTTGGCTCGGGAATATCAATTATGATCGTTTTTCACGCCATTTCGCGCCCAGGTATCAGATTTTGACACAAAATATACCATTGGATTCATATTTTCGAGCACTATCCAAAGGTGAAAATTTTGGCACAAGATTAGGTTAAAAATTATTTAATTTTGAAAACAGTGACTAACCCTAGTTTGGTGCCGATAAATTGCTGATTTTGGGCCATGTATCGCACCCGGGTGTTGTATTTTGATGCAAAAAATACTGTTGGATTTGTCTTTCCAAGAACTATCCAAAGGTATAATTCTTTTCCCAAGATTAGGTCAAAAAATATTTTAATTCTGAAAATAGTGATTAACCCTAATTTGGTGTCGATAAATTGTCGGTAGTGTTTCCAATCACTGCTTCTGCACCCTTGGCTATCATTGAGTATTCATCACTTAAGAAACATTTGTTCGAACCTTATCGAGGTAAAAATGGGTTAGGTGGTCGAGCCCTTCTGGGGAGAGAAACTTCATCAATTCACGTCCAATTGTCACCATTATTAAGGGGTGACAAAATTCAAGGTCTACAGGTACAACCTCACTGCATTGATCAGATCAGTTGTAAAATAACACACACACACATCACTAAAACTCTGGAAAGCAATAATGACCGATGGTGGGTACAACCTCATGGCATCCAGTCAGATGGTTAGTAAAATTAAAGCACGCATACATCACTAAAACCTCAGAAAGCAATAATGACTGAAGGTGGGCACAACCTCACAACATCAAGTCAGATTGTTAGTAAAAGTAACGCACGCACACTTTACTAAAACTCTGGAAAGTAAATAAATGCCCGATGGCAAATGTGCTAAAATGACTAAATATGTCAATTTACTGATAGTGGATGGCCATTTTGGGCTCTTTTTGGATAATCTAACTGAATGCCCCTGAAAGGCTGGAATGATATTTTATGTGGGATTATGATGCATAATGACATACACAAGCTTGAAAATAGCATGTAATATCATAACAAGCATATGTCATAACCTGGTCACTTTACCGATCTACATTATGCGAAAGTTGGAAAAATACTTGGATACGACCTTCCACAAGGGTTGGAAAGGGAAGAAATTCTATGTAAAAATTTCAACTGTACTTTTGCTCTATCAGACGGGATTTGTTTGATAAAATTCAGGCAGAACCCCGACTTAACAAATGATTTTTTGTTGATGAAAATCAAGCAAAACCTTGGCATATTGGAAGAACTTCGTCGAAAATTAGACAAAACCTCGGCGTACTGAAAGAACTTCATTGGAAATCGAATAGAACCTGAGCTCTAGTGGAGGGGACAAGACTTCATCTCTCTCACTCGAACGGATATACCTCCCACAAGGTAGGGTGTGGAAACATTCGCATTATCTATGGATTCGGGACTTCTAGGAACTTATCGAGGGACTTTCCAAAGAGTAACTGACTGTCGGGAGGACAAAGCCATGTCGGCAAAAGGGTAATAAAGGATGGAAAATGAGAAGAAGAGGTTAAAATGTTACTTTCTCAAAGCATCTGGATAACTTTCATTTCCAAAATAGGAAGAAAGGTGAAGAGAGAGAGTAGGCCTCAGGGTTCAAACTTCCAGAGACTTAAGAACTCAGATGCTCAGAATGAGAAAACCAATCTCCAGAGGGTTTTCCTCTTTTCTCTTTTTTTCTCTCAAATGCAAAGAATGAAAATAACAGGGTTTTCTTTCCAAAGTTAGTCGTCCTATGTGAGGGTGGGCATTCATACTTATAGGCTAGATATTTATGGACATATATGAAATAATTGAGAAGATATTTGATTTTTATCCTCATCTGTAGCCTTCCACGGATCACTATTGCTTACATGGATCCATGTAAGCTACATGGATCCGTGTAATCTCAAAAATGGTCCAATGAGATTGTTTCACAGGCCATAGTGTGGTTCCACGGATCTATGGAACTTATATTGATCCATGGAACCTTCCACAGATCCATGGATCTCCCCAGTTGATCCATGTTGCTCAAAATGGAATCTTTTACCAATTTTGGACCCTACTTCATGCTCGAGTGTGGAATTTTGACACAAAATAAACTATTGGATTCATCTTTTCGAGCACTATCCGAAGGTATAAGTTTTAGTCCAAGATTAAGTCAAGAACATTTTAATTTTGAACAAAATAATTAACCCTAATTTGGTGTCGGGGAAGTTCCTGATAGTGCTTGCAATCACTGCTTCTGCCCTTGGCTATCATTGAGTATTTTGCACTTAAAAACACTTGTCCAAATCTTATCGGGGTTAAGGTGAAGTAGGTTAGGTCATCGAGCCCTTCTTGAAAGAGAAAAGTTCATCAATCCATGTCCGGTTGCCATCACTGCCGAGGGGGTGACAAAATTCAAGGTCTACAACATGGTAAGTTATGAAGTTAGTTTGTAAGAAGCATGGTTCAATATTGATTTATCGAAGTATTTGGAACCAAGGTTTAGTGTTACACCCGCGCTCGAAATATACCTTAATACCCCGAGTCAAATTGAACTTTTATTGATGGGTGATGCCATGATGCCAATGGTCAACACCTGTGACCTTGGGTTGTAATAGTCAAGGGGGAGACTCGAACACAAGGAATTGTGTTCACACCTTCATGGGCGGTTGGACCACACCATGGGTAAAACTTGAATCCTAAATTCCATTATACGTATCCCCTTCGGAGACCTTGAAGTACGGATCAAAGCCCTGCAACTTTCCTTATAACTTTGGCCCTTACAGCAGCAACAGAATCACGAACGGACTCACCAAATTGGTTCCGTCCGTGCTGTTTCTTGCCTTTTTTTTATATCTTCATATGGGACCCACGTCCCCGTGTTCCGAACACAATAGCTAGGTCCTCGAACAAGATGGACTCCAACCCTTACCTTCTTAGAGTTTGTTGGGCCATGAAAGTGGGCCCACAGGACTTAACTTAATTGAATAATGGGTTCTTTTATTTAGAATGAGCCAAACAAGCCCTAAAACTAAAATGTCTTTATAAGACCTTAGGCTAAGCCAAATGTGCCCTAACCAATTAGACCTAATAGGGTTTTTAACCTTAGCCAAATAGACCTTAAGGCCCACTTGAACTTAAAGGATTCTTAGCCTTGGGGGTACCTAGGTAAACAAGCCCTAAGGCCCATTTTACCTTTTAAAGGGGAGGGCTCAACTTTAAACTCTCCCATCTCTCCCCCTCCAAGCCAAACCGTGGAGGACAAGAAGGAAGGAAGAGGAATGGGAGGGGAAGGAAGAAAAAAGGAAGGGGAAGCAAGAGGAGCCTTGCTGCCCTACCTCCTCTCTTCTTGCTATCCAGATAAGAATTGAAGAAAAGAAGAAAAGGGGAAGAAGGAGAGAGGAGAAGGTGGATCTTCAAGGTTGGCTGGAGTTGGGGTTTGAGCTCCACTCACCAAGGTATGTTTCCATCTCATGGGATCTCCTTCTTCTCCATTTATTTTGGGTTTGGGTAGGTTTATTAGAGGAGGAGTTGACCTAAGGTTCCATATGGGACTCTATTAATGAAGACCAATCCCTAATGAAAGCTCCACTTAGCCAAGTTACAGCCATTGTTGCGGTTCTATGGTTTTCAAACCCTATGCCCTATATTGGACCAAAAGGAGTTAGATCCTTGTGTGAACTTGGATCCATGAGGTAGGACTAGGTTCTAGTTACCCTAGGAAGGCCTATGACTCCCCTCCATGACCCAGAGGGCTATGTGAACTATAGGTTCCAAGGTAGAGGAGAAAATCTTAAGAAATCTCAGAAAGAACCTTGACGGATGCACGAACAGATCCAACATTGTGGTTCCATCCGTAAATCCGTCAAGTGTATGTTGGTAACTGGTTCAAGTGGAGCCAAGAACGGATTCACTCTGTTGCCTACGTCCATGGTTTCGTTTCCTCTCCGAAATGTCTTAGGGACCAAATGGATGCACGAACGGATTCATGTAGAGGTTCCATCTGTGGATCTGTCCCTCATACTTTGACTTATTGGCCTGAATGAAGCCAGGGACGGACTCACCTTGTTGCTTCTATGAGTCCATCCATGCTGTCTTGCTTGAAACCCAATTTTAACTTGGGGACAAAACATAGGACCCCTCTATACATCTTTTAACACTTGTTCTCGCATCTTTAGGCTACCCGACTCATTAGAAAGAATGTGCACCAATGAGATTCATGTCAACCACGTCGGGTGACACCCAAATTAGGTGAGTGGGTCATGGGTGATTGTTTGGGCTTAAATATCTATTAAATATTAAATATCATGCTATTATATGATTTATAAGCATCTTGCACGTTTGCATTATTTATCTTGATTGTGAACTGATACGTATGTGGATGTGTTAATGGTTTCACTATTGTATCAGGTCACGGTGCTGGATGTACCGGTCTCGGAACCCCAGAAATATTTATAAAATCTGTTGACTATCATCCGGCCCTGTATGCGCCGTGCCTTTCTGGTACCTAGGTACTAGATGGAATAGGGCATTGATGCACCAGGAATACCTCTCGATACGATAGGACTTGCATATAGTATATTTGTGGTTAGGATTCTTGTTCCCTTATGCTACGACCCTTATCAACAGGGATTTATGTGTTGGATAGTCTGAGCACCTGTTGTCTGTGGGGGAGAGAGGTCAGGTCAAGGGTAGTGATGGCTATCCAGGTCTACCACTGGGTGGTCTGATGGCTTCGACCAACGTAGCGTAGGCTCCCTTGTGATAACTAAGGTTTCAATGTGGCAATAAGTTAAGTGACCCATAGTGTCTCCCGAGTTATCATAGTAGCATCCACTTGACTTTGAATTGTGTACTAGGTGGAAAATAAATCTAACATATGTTTGCATTATGGATTGATTTCAAATTGTTTGTTTGTGTGTATGTGCATTCCCCTTTGCTCTCTCAGTAGCTTGTGGAGCTAACCCCGTTGTGCAACCTCTTTTAGTTGATATGCAGGTAAACTCTTGATGAGCTCCTATGGATGCAAATCAAGTGGAGCCAGTGACTTGGACTTGGATGTCGATGTACACCCAAGAGTGGTGCCCTGGTGGCATGATTTAAATCTTTACTTTTGTATTCATCTTTAGTCATGTACGGACTCCATGTATTTTATGAAATTTACAGGATGGATACGGGATATAGTAACTGTAATATATGTTATCATCAGTGAACCGACATTTTGTTTTACTCAATTTAAAAATGATTTACGCTTCCACTGAATTCAATCTCTTTATTAGGGAATGAATTATTCCATTGGTTTACGTACTCTGACACTATCATGTCTTGTTATTGGGTAGGTTGTGGATCGGGACACTATATCTATGATCCTGGTAGTATTGGGATGACACTTATCGTCCCAGTTACCCCTTCTTTATGTAATTTATCCTTTATTGGGATGGGGGCGTGACAACTTGGTATTAGAGCGTGATGCTCTGCACTGACCACAGTCTGGCGTAACCATGTGATATACTCCCAACAATTAGGTTTTAATTTAAAAGTCTCAAGATCATAAATAAGTATATGTAGACATAGGGAGAAGATTGGTTATGGTGCAACTGAGAACTCTAGAAAATAATAGGCAATTATAGAAATTTAGGACTTGAACGACATGCTGTTTGGGTGATGACTGTTAAGTTACATTGTTAGAACCCTAAGGGAGTAATATATGGACATCGCATGAATGTCCATCATAACCCATCATAATCCTAAATAATCCATAATAATCCATGAACTCCAAAATTTAAACGAAATGAGTAAATAAATAAATAAATAAATATATATATATATATATATACTGAGTTAAAAAAAAGATCCAACTTTCCATATGTTCAAACCCTCCCTTGGAGGTAATTACATCTCTTTCAACTTGCAATATACACTTCAACCACTATCAAAGCTTTTAAAATATAACTGATCAAACAAAAGAAAAAAAAAAAAAAAAAGAGGAGAAAAGAAAATAGAGAAAAGTTAAAAAGTAAAAAAAAAACAAAAGAGTTCCAACAACTCTGAGACAAGTAAAGAAAAGTCTGAATTGAACAACTTTCAAATTCTGAAATGAGTTACTGGGCTAGCTCTCCATGCCATGACAGTCATCTGTCTTCTCGCTTCCGTCATAGTAGAAGAAAGTGTTGATGTCATTCAGTTCTTTTTCTCTCTTCTCGGGGCGCTGACCATAAGAAGAGAACTGCCCCTTGATCTTCAAATCCCTCTGTCATCCTTAGATTCATAAGCCTTATGGCCAGGAGAACAGCATTTGCACCTGCATCCTCGACGGTAGAAGCCCCAACGGTATGCTGTCTAGATCCCATAAACTGTACATCATCATCTTCAATTCCTCGGGCCCCTCCACCCCCTCCACCCCCTCCATAGTTGATCGGCTCCCCGGAGCTATAGGAATCACAATATATGCCCATTCTCTACAATGAATTAAACCCAAATGGTCCTTCGGAGCTTGTTTCATTGGGTTCATCATTGAGGTCTATTCTAAAGTGAAGGAAGATCCATGTGAGTAGCCTATCATAGGGCAAGGTATTCTTGCGGTGAGGATTGGCCACCGCATGTGCCATATGCTGGATGATAACATAAGGAAGACATGTCTGCTGGCTAGTGTAAAGGGAGTATGCTAGTGCTACTGCCATCAAAGGAGGCTGGGTGCTATGTCCTTTAGAAGGAGCCAAGTTTGTCTTGGCAATGAAAGTAAGGACCCGCTGGGAAGGACCGAATCTCAAGAGGTCATCACTATCATCAGTCAAATCATTTGTAAGTGTCCGATACAGCAGCTGACAATCTGTAGGGGACAAGCATCTGTTGGAGTCGCTCCCAGGATAATAGTACACTCTGTCCCCTTCTACAGAGATGCTCAGGAGTATTCCCAGTTCCACTTCATTAAAAGCAATAGGCACCCCCTTTACGAAAGAAGTCAATCTAACGCCCTCCGCATCCTCATGGACTAGTACCAAATTGGAGTAAAACTCTCTGACTAGTGTGGGGTAGTAAAATTCGGGGTTGGTCAGCATGCTACTGCACCTCAAATTGCTTAATCTGATACCCACTTTAAATGCAATCAATTCCTCAACCACGGCGTCTCTCTCCACTAAAATCTTCCTATCCTGGAGATGCTCTCGGTAAATGCCCTCAGTCTTTGTAGATATAAATCTCCAGCATTGAAGGTCAGGGGAGGAGCTGGCACAATAGTTAGAGCATTTCTCCCGCGCGGAGCCATGGAGTAATCCCTACACACAAGAGACCAACAAAGGACAACCATGATTGCGTCAAACTTAAATAAATAAAATAAAATTGATATGTACATATATAGATGCAAATACATGTATTTATGTAGGAATTACTTGAATAAGAGAAGTTACACAACAATTAGGCAAGCTATAACTACCAATAGGGAGTATGATTACCTTGGAGAAAGAAATAAAATAAATATAGATTCCCTAGGGCATGGACATGGGAGGAGGTGATTTTATAGAAACGACCTATGTTTTTGGTTACCCCATATTCCCAATAAAAATACCAAACTCGTGAATTGATTAAATGAAAACTCCAACAAGCAACAAAGATTGAATGTGAAAGAATCAACACAAAAGGGGAATGAACTTCAAATTTCTATTGTAGAAGTCACACAAACAAATAAATATATTTGAAGATGTGCTAATGAATTATTTTTCATGGAATTTTTGGGCATACAATGGAATTAGACATGCCTTGATTAATTTTTCCCAAAATAGTAGGAATTTGGGAGTTTATCCCAACCATTACCTAGAAACAATTGGAATAGTTCAATTAAGCATAGTGTGCTTGACCCAAAATTTTAAGTGTTTCCTTGAAAGGAATTTTAAACACAATCAAAACACAATATTCGCACAATAATTAACCAAAACAGTAGCATTACTCGGCTAGGGCTTGATTCAATAAAAAACCCTAGCCTCAATCGAATTTTGACATGGTTTCGGTATTTACATGGCAATGAAAGTGCAAGTAAAAAAAAATAAAAATAATATAATTACAAACTCACTATGAATATCCCTAATCAGTTGAAAAGAGAAAGGCATGGGAAGGTGTTTGCAAGAAATAATAACCGCAAGTGTACGGATCAGTCGTAGTTACGGGTCGAACACAAGGATATGTATGTCACTCTACCTTACTCACTTAAAAGCAATACAAAGTGAACCAAATTAATTAAAGTGTTGGATTAAACTAACGATAATTAAACTAATGTATCCTAACTCACAAGCATCTACCAAATCGAATCCTTAACACATATCCATCTAACAAAATTACGCATCTAACGAATTGAATTGGCGTCCTAACACACATCCATCTAACCTAACAATTCTAATGCGGATTGAAGGATTAAGTAACCACAGCCACACACCACAACCACACAAAAATACAAGAAATATAAAGCTAAGAGATTAAAGGATTGAAACCTGAAGGTGCTTGAACCGAACTGAAATTGCTTGCTTCTACCACACTTGAAATGACGCTACCAAATCTGAAAAATAAACAAAATTAATAAAATTAAAATCTTAACCTAATGTATGATGATGATAATAAATAAAAAAAATAGAATTCCATAAACATAGAAGAATTAGAGAGGTAGATAATAAGAATAAGAATAAAAAGTTGAGAATTAGAGTCCTACTAGAATGGAGGGAATAGAGGGGATGAGAATGAGATTAAAATAAAAATAATGGAAGAATTAGGAGGTTAAGAAGAAGAAGAAAATAAAAATAAAAATTAGAACTTGAACCAGTACTTCCTTCTACCAAAGTTGAAAGTACATGAATTTATTAGGCTTTGCATGAATGTAATTGAAGAAGCTTGAACAACTTAAATTATCCTTGCATGGCTTCCTCTTCCAAATCTCCAAGTCTTCTCACAAACTTAGGAACTTAGACTAGAAAGCTTTAAAACTAAACTAGAATTAAGAGATTGCAACCATATTGAAGACAATAATTGAAATTAAAGCTTGCATAAACTCATTACAACCATTGAACTAAGCTCATAAAATCAAACTAGAACTAGAACATCACAAATTAGAAGGAGAAGAAGAAGAAAATTGATAAAAAAACTGAACTAAAATTGCATAGAAGTTGAACACATTACAACCCAAAAGCAATGGGGTATTTATAGGGGGATGAGGAGAAGAGGAGAAGAGAGGGAGAGAGCCAATGGTTTTGGGAGGAATCCCTCCTTCTAAAACCGTGGAGCTTTGGATGGTGGAGAGAATCTTCCAAAAGAAAAAATATCCTCTCATCTCTTTTACCCTTTATAAATGGCTTGGACCCCAAGGAAAATAAAAAAATAGAAAGTGAGAGAGATACAAAGCTTAGCTCCCTAAACCTGCTATTTTCTAAAAATTGGACTTTCTAATTTAATTCTTGTGCTTCCTTTTCTTTGCAGTAGTCTTCTTCAAGTAATGTGATCAAGGCATCTTTGACTTTTCAACCTTTCAAGGATGAGAGAATATTCTCTACAAGATATCTATCCATAGTCAAATCCTAAAAATACCCTTGGAAAGTTGGAGGAGAGAGAGTGATGACTAGGATTCCACTCAAGAATAAATAAAATACCCATTATGTCCTCTAAAAAAATCGTGGAGCCTTGTTTGCTCCCTTTAAAAATCATGGACAGCTTGTGGGTCTTCAAAAATTGTGGAAGCTTGTGGCCCCCCCATGTGGATGGCAGCTCTTTTCTTTCTTCAAGATTTGAAAATCGTAGAAGGGGTCCTGTACTTGCCATAAATCTTAGTCCTTGATTAAAATCACCTTCTTTAATGTCAAAAGTACCCTTGGAAAGTGGTAGACAGGCTTGGGCTTGCATTCCAGCTCATTTCTGGCCCATTATTCTTTCCTAGCCTGAAAAGAATAATCGCTTGCATGGTGGCCTAAACGAACGCATAATTGCATTCTATCATGTTCATCTTGCTCAAAATTTAGTCCTCTTTATAGCCAAGGGAAGAAAAATGATGACTTTACGTGTAGATTCAGACATGCAACTCCCGATAGCCCAGAATAGCATAAAACGGCCAAAAACCTGAAAGCACAAGAAAGCACCCGAGTAACTTTGTCCAATGTGGTAAAATGCATGCTTTATGCCCTAAGATTTCACACATAAATGTGCTCATCAGATTCCCCCACACTTGAACTTTGCTTGTCCTCAAGTAAACAAAATAAAAACTAATCTAAAATGCAGAAATCTTAACTCACTTTCGTAGGAATCACGGTTGCACTTAGCATGTGCAACAAGCCTTTAAACCCCTAGGTTACCCCTAGTTGACGAGTTTTGTCTCATGGGTGTTTGCAATGAATGTACACCCGAACTTCAATAAGTCAAAAAGAATGCTGCAAATTTTAATTATGGCATAAGTAGGATAGTGCACACAATCCCTAAAAGTGCTCAACTAAAGATCAAGGAGCCAAAGATTCCCCCACACTTGAATTTTATCACCCCACATCAATTCAAGTAACAAACATGCATCAAGATTAAGGGATCTCCTCATATCTTCTGAACACTACTCACCTTCAAGTAAACCACTCATAGCATCGATGGAACCAAAGAGTCAGGCTTTGAGCATTTTTGACCATACTTTCTTTTCAGGCATTAAGGCAATAGCTTTTCTTTCACAACAGTAAACTCTATTTCTACTCCTCTACTGTTCCCTGAATGATATGGTGGAGCATATACCAGACACCCAAATACTTGGTAGCTTCCTTTTTTGCATATATCTATAAAGACATTGAGACATTGATGCAAAAGTTTTTTTTTTTGAGTTTCCTTCCAAGGAATTTTGAACAAGTCACCCTGCTTCCTGAGGCACCACTGCCTTGTCTAATTCCAAGGAATTCCCCTTTCTTGTTCTTTTTTTTTCTTTTTCTTTTTTTATTTTTTCATTCACTTTCATGCCTTATCATAAACAAATTGGTCTCAACTACTAGCCAAAAGATCAAAGGGTCCATAAAACACATAGAGGAATCTAGCCATCAAATGAAATAGTGCTCATATTTTCCAACTCAGTCCCTCTCATCGAATACATACCAATTACCATCTTTGAAAAAGGATTTTTTATTATTTCGCATGCTAGGGCACCTAATTCCCTCTTTCTCTCGCTTCGTAATCAAAGAAACGTATGCACAAAACCAAACTATCGCCACAATCAAAATTCACCAATATTCACCAATTAAGTCCAACACACCCCCCTGGGCACTTAATTCATGCAGTGTCCTCAATGCATGCAGAAAAGAAGGAATAAGGACAAGGGAGGGAAACATACCAAGAGATCAATCATCAAGGTAGAGAGGCTCATGGAGATCCATGACCTCTTCGATAGCTGGAACGGGCATCTCAATGTATGGCTTCAAACGCTGGCCATTTACCTTAAAAGTAGCACCTATACTTGGATTGACAACTTCAACAGCCCCATGAGGATAAATAGTTTGAACAATATAAGGGCCATCCCATCTAGAGTGCAACTTACCTAGAAAGATGTGCAAACGAGAATTGTACAACAAAACTTTCTGACCTACCTCAAAAGATTTTCTCAAAATATGCCTATCATGGAAAGCTTGATTTTTGCCTTGTAAATCCGGGCATTCTCATATGCCTCATTTCTCAGCTCTTCCAACTCAGATAGTTGGAGTTTCCTATGGGCACCTGCAGTAGGTAGATCAAAATTAAGTTTTTTAATAGCCCAAAAGGCTTTGTGCTCTAGTTCAACAGGTAAGTGTCACGCCTTTCCATACACCAGAAGGTACGAAGATTGACCAAGGTCAGTTTTAAAGGCTGTCCTATGGGACCACAAAGCATCTACCAAATGATTAGACCAATCCTTGCGGTTTAGGTTGATGATTTTCTTAAGAATTTGCTTTATCTGCCGATTTAAAACCTTGACCTAGCCACTGGTCTGGGGATGGTAGGGTGTGGCCAACTTATGAATGACACCATATTTTTTCATGAGGGCCTCAAAGGGATGGTTACAAAAGTGCTTGCCCCAGTCACTAATGATAGCACAGGAGTACCAAAATGGGAGAAAATGTTCTCCTTTAGGAATCTGACAACCACTTTGTGGTCATTAGTCTTGTAAGCAACTACTTCAATCCATTTGCACACATAGTCCACAGCAAGTAATATGTATAGATTACCAAAAGAATTAGGGAAAGGCCCCATAAAATATATACCCTATACATCAAACACCTCAACCACCAGAATTGGATTGAGGGGCATCATATTCCTCCTGGAGAGACGCCCTAAAGATTCGCATAAAAAACACGCCTTGCAATAAGCGTCTTTACAAAGAGTAGGCCAATAAAATCCACACTATAAAACCTTGGCCGTTGTCTTATTGGGCCCAAAATGGCCTCCACAAGCCTAATCATGGCAAAAAGATAACATAGATTGTTGCTCATGATCAGGAACACATCTCCGGATAACTTAATCCGGACAGGTCTTAAAAAGATAAGGATCATCCCAAAAGAAATATTTGACCTGAGAAAAGAAACGATACTTATCTTGGGTGGACCAATGTGTAGGTGTCTCACCCATAATCATATAATTGATAATGTCAGCAAACCAAGGTTCACTAGACACTGCCATCAGATACTCATTAGGAAAGTTCTTGTTGACTGAAGAATCAATAGTCAAAGAATTTGGCAACCGGGATAGATGGTCTGCAACCAAATTTTCACTACCTTTCTTATCCCTAATTTCAAGATCAAATTCCTACAACAAGAGGACCCACCTAATGAGGCGAGCCTTGGCATCTTTTTTCTGCACAAGATATTTGATAGCTGCATGGTCACTATACACAATCACATGTGAGCCTATCAAGTAGGGCCTGAACTTCTCTAATGTAAATACAACAGCTAAAAATTCTTTCTCAGTGGTGGTATAATTAAGCTATGCATCATCTAGAGTCTTACTTGCATAATAAATCACATGGGGTAATTTGTTGATTATTTGCCTAAGAACAGCCCCTATAGCAAAATCAGAGGCATCACACATAAGCTCAAATGGCATTGTCCATTTTGGAGCTTGAATAATGGGGGCTGAGGTCAACTCTCTTTTCAATTGCTCAAAATTATTATGACGCTCAGGAGAGAACTCAAATGGGCGGTCCTTCGCCAAAATGGAAGTTAAAGGTCTAGTTATCTGGCTAAAGTCCTTGATGAATCTTCTATAAGAACCTGCATGACCCAAAAAATATCTAATATCCTTCATACTCTTGGGTGGTGGTAAATTGACAGTAAGGTCCACCTTAGATCTGTCAACCTGAATCCCATCTTTAGACACAATGTGACCAAGAACTATGCCTTGCTTCACCATGAAGTGACACTTCTCCCAGTTCAAGACCAAGTTCTATTCTATGCACCTTTTGAGAACCAAGGAAAGATGGTGCATGCAATTAGAAAAAGTAGAGCCATGAATAGAAAAATCATCCATAAACACCTCTAGGAAGTGCTCTACCATATCAGAAAAGATACTCATTATGCACCTTTTGAATGTAGCAGGGGCATTGCAAAGCCCAAAAGGCATAAGCCGGTAAGCAAAGGTTCCATACGGGCATGTGAATGTGGTCTTATGTTGGTCCTCTAGAGTAATAGTGATCTGGTTATATCCTGAATATCCATCAAGAAAATAATAATATTCATGGCTAGCTAGTCTCTCTAACATCTGATCAATAAAAGGCAAGGGGAAGTGGTCCTTCCAAGTTGCCGCATTCAGCTTCCTATAGTCAATGCATACTCTCCATCCCGTTTGGATATGAGTTGGAATTAGTTCATTATTTGCATTCTCAACTACAGTGACTCCTCCCTTCTTAAGCACAACCTGCACAGGACTCACCCATTGGCTATTAGAAATAGGATAAATTATGTCATGATTCAAGCACTTTAGGATCTCTCTTCTTAATTGCCTCTTTCATCACAGGATTAGCCCTTCTTTGGGGTTCCTTAGAAGGTTTAGAACTCTCCATCAGATGAATATGATGTTGAACAATGGAGGGACTAATACCTTTGTGGTCTGACATGGTCCAACCTATGGCTTCCTTATGTTCTTTTAGAAGCTTGATCAACTCTTCTTCTTGAACAGAAGTCAAATCAGAAATAATAATTATAGGAAGAGTGTGATCTTACCCTAGGAAGGCATACTTGAGGTTGGAGGGCAATGCTTTCAACTCTAATATGGGGGGCTCAATAATGGAGGGTTTAGGAATGGAGGATAGGGGTCCAAAGGGCTCCAATGGTGGTTAGATGCTCCAGACCTCAGATAAGGTGGTATCATCAACACCTTCCAATTCCTTTATACAGTCCTGAAATCCCAAATCAAAATCAATCTCAAAGAAAGTCTCAACATCATCGAAGAATCCCTGAAGTATATGTACCTCTTCATCCATATCAGGCTGCTTGCCCAACCTAAACACATTAAAGTCCACAGAAGTATTGTCAAAAGATAATTTCATGAGACCATTCTTGCAATTGATTAAAGCATTACTGGTAGCAAGGAAAGGTCTAACCAAGATAATCGGATTTGGTCCTTAAAGTGTGCAGTAGGTTGGGTGTCTAAGAAAATAAAATCCACAGGAAAGACAAACTCGCCAACCTTTAGCAGGACATCCTCAACCATCCCCTTAGGAACTTTTATCGACCGATCTGCAAGCTGAAGAGTGATTCTAGTGGGTTTCAGCTCCTTCAATCCCAACTGTTTGTAGACATGAAAAGGTAGCAGGTTCACACTTGCACCAAGGTCCAATAAGGCATGATTAATAGTGGTGTTGCCTATAGTGCAAGAGATGGTGGGGCTTCCAGGATCCTTATGCTTGGCTGCTACTGGCTGTGTGATGAGAGAACTGATATGAGCAGCTAAGAATGCCTTTTTGGGCACATTGGTGGTCCACTTTTGGGTGCATAAGTCTTTGAGGACTTTAGCATAAGCGGGGACCTGGGCTATAGCATCCAGTAAAGGAATGTTCACCTGAATCTTCTTAAAAACATCCAGTATTTTCTCCATAGAAGGAGACTTCCTGCTAACCAACCTATTTGGGAATGGGGCAGGTGGGGTATACACTCTTTCAGGGGTGGTCTTTTTCACTTTCTCAATAGATTCATCTTTGGTTTCCTAATCCAAATCATCTAAAATTTCTTCAGGTTCATCAGACGAACCAGGAACAGAAGGCACTACAATGGCCTCATCAGACGAGGGAGAGTCAACAGGAGTATGAGATGGTAAAGACTGAGGGATGCTAACCTGTTGATACTCATGGCCACTCCTTAAAGCATATATTACATTAAACTGGTTGGAGGGCCCTTGGTGTTGTTGGCTCTGTGCAACATTGAGCTAAGGAGCTTGGGTACCTTACTGATTTAGAGACTGGTGTTTAGGATTTGACTCAGATTGGCTAGGTAATTTTTCTTTTTCCCTCTCATGCATGATTGTGACAAACTGGGTGAGTTGCTTCTCCATATTATTATGGCTTGTTATGAGAAGGGCCATGCTTTTCCCTAGCTCACTTATTCTTGTTGCTTCTCCTATATTGGTAAATCCTGGGGGGTTGCTGATAAGGTGCAAGGAGAGGTGGCCTAGAAGAATTAATTGGAGGTCCTAAATTAGGACAAGGGAGAAGGGGGTGAGGAGACATACCTAGATTTTATGGTGCATAGTTGGGCCTTTGGAGACCAAGCTGGCCTTGATGGTGAAAGTTGGATGAGCCTGCTTGGTTCCCTTGATTCCAGGAGAAATTAGGGTGATTTCTCCATCCTGGGTTGTAAGTATTGCTATATGGATTATTTTGGTAGAGGGCACTTACATTCTTAGTATTGGAATTACCCACAAAGGTGTTGGGGCATTCCTCCATAAGATGCCCAAGTGTATGGCACCAACTGCATAAGGAAACATGACTGACTTGGTTAACCGGTAGAGGCTCTTTAGGAACTATAGATTCAAGCCTTTTGATGAGGCTGTCAAGTTTGGCCTCTTTGGCTGAAACACCCTCAACGAGATAACCCTTAGTGGCCCTTTCAGCTTCTTGGGCGGATCCCCACTCCCTAGTCTTTTCGGCCAAGTTGGTCAAGAATGTCCAGGCCTCATTCTCATCAGTAAAAGAGGTAAACCTATAGGACACATAGACTCTAAAAGCTGCTTGGTCTGAAAGTCAATACCCTCATAAATGATTTGGCATATTTGTCACAAGTCAATACCATGGTGAGGGCATTCTAACAGGAGGTCTTTGAATCTTTCCATGAACCTAGAGAAGGACTCATGTGGTTTCTGCCTAAACTGGAGTATGTCACTCTTGAGTTTATAGGTCTTGTGAAGGGGGAAATATTTTCTTAAGAAGACAACTGTGAAGTGATCCCATGTAGTAATGGAATTAGTTGGTAGTCCATAGAGCCACTTCTTAGCCTGGTCCTTAAGGGCAAAGGTTATAAACCGAAGCTTAATTGCATCATCTGTTAAATTCTGGACTTTAAATATGACACAGACCTCCTCAAATTTCCTAAGGAAGAGATAAGCATCTTCATTGGCCATCCCATAGAAGTGGGGTAGCATACTAATGAAGTTGGTCTTGAGTTCATAACTGTTCCCTGTAGCAATTGGCAGACTGATGCAGGAAGGCTCTGTAGCCCTAGTAGGGTAAAACCTATCCTTAAGAGTCTTGGGTTCAGCCATGGTCAAAGGTGGTGGAGAAGGTGGTATTCTAATAAGATGGTTGGATGAATCATGGGTCCACACTTGAGCCACCTAAACAAATAAGAAGTCTCCCCTTCTTCTTTTTTTTTTTTTTTTGAAAAAGAAATTAAAGAAGAAATAAAAGGACTAGAAAAAATTACTAACAAAAAACACAAGGGAATTTAATAGACAGTTGGTCCATTGCCCTCAAGAATCAAAACAATGGTTCCAAAGCTATAAGGTTGCCATATAGGTTGACAGTAAGGAAACCCGTATAGTCTTCAATAGCCACCTACGGGTGACTCCAAGTGGACTCTGATGTAGGGTGGAGGACTACTATACGTTTTTATTTCCTAAAGAAAAGCACTCACTATGTCGCTTTCCTATTATCAAAGTTGGTGACTTCCAAAGATAAGACATATGCCAATCTACCCAACCAAGTCAAGATGCAACGTCGTAGGTAACTTAATCCTATGAGGGAAATCAAAAGAGGCTGGGTTTGGGCATATGAAAAACTTTAGATTGAGTGGACAGTCCTTGAAACAGAAGAGAAACAAGATGAGTTTTTTTTTTTTTTTTGAAAAAGAAAAGGAGAAAGAAAAGAAACCAAAGCACTTCGAATTACTTAGAAATAAAAAAAAATGGACAATAATCTCCCCGACAACGGCGCCAAAAACTTGTTCGCAAGAAATAATAACCGCAAGCGTATGGATCAATCTTAGCTACGGGTCGAACACAATGAGATGTATGCCACTCTATCTTACTCACTTAAAAGCAATGCAAAGTGAACCAAATTAATTAAAGTGTTGGATTAAACTAACGATAATTAAACTAATGTCTCCTAACTCACAAGCATCTACCATATCGAATCCTAACACACATCCATCTAACAAAATTACGCATCTAACGAATTGAATTGGCATCCTAACACAGATCCATCTAACCTATCAAAACTAACATGGATTGAAGGATTAAATAACCATAGCCACACACCATAACCACACAAAAATATAGGAAAAATAAAGCTAAGAGATTAAAGGAGTGAAATCCGAAGGTTCTTGAAACGAATTGAAATTGCTTGCTTCTACCACACTTGAAATGGCGCTACCAAATCTGTAAAATAAACAAAATAATAAAATTAAAATCTTAACCTAATGCATGATGATGATAATAAATAAATAAAAAATAGAATTCTACAAGCATGGAAGAATTAGAGAGGTAGATAATAAGAATAAGAATAAAAAGTGGAGAATTAAAGTCCTACTAGAATGGAGGGAATAGAGGGGATGAGAATGAGATTAAAATAAAAATAATGGAAGAATTAGGAGGTTAAGAAGAAGATGAAAATAAAAATAAAAATTATAACCTGAACCAATACTCCCTTCTACCAAAGTTGAAAGTGCTGAATTGATTAGGCTTTGCATGAATGTAATTGAAGAAGCTTGAACAACTTGAATAATCCTTGCATGACTTCCTTTTTCAAATCTACAAGTCTTCTCACCAACTTAGGAACTTAGACTAGAAAGCTTTATAACTAAATTAGAATTAAGAGATTACAACCATATTGAAGACAATAATTGAAATTAAAACTTGCATAAACTCATTACAACCATTGAACTAAGCTCATAAAATCAAATTAGAACTAGAACATCACAAATTAGAAGGAGAAGAAGAAGAAATTTCATAAAAAAAACTAAACTAAAATTGCATAGAAATTGAACACATTACAACCCAAAGCAATGGGGTATTTATAGGGGGATGAGGAAAAGAGGAGAAGAGAGGGAGAGAGCCCACGGTTTTGGGAGGAATCCCTCCTAAAAATGTGGAGCTATGGATGGTGGAGAGAATCTTCCAAAAGAAAAAATATTCTCTCATCTCTCTTACCCTTTTCAAATTGCTTGAATCCCAAGGAAAATAAAAAAAGTAGAAAGTGGGAGAGATACAAAGCTTAGCTCCCTAAACCTGCTATTTTCTAAAAATTGGACTTTCTAATTTAATTATTGTGCTTCCTTTTCTTTGCAGGAGTCTTCTCCAAGTAATGTGATCAAGGCATCTTTGACTTTTCAACCTTCCAAGGATGAGAGAATATTCTCCACAAGATATCTATCTATAGTCAAATCCCAAAAATATCCTTGGAAAGTTGGAGGAGAGAGAGTGATGACTAGGATTCCACTCAAGAATAAATAAAATACCCATTATGTCCTCTAGAAAAATCGTGGAGCCTTGTGTGCCCCCCCATGTAGATGGCAGCTCTTCTCTCTCTTCAAGATTTGAAAATCATAGAAGGGGTCCTGTACTTGCCATAAATCTCAGTCCTTGATTAGAAACATCTTCTTTAATGTCAAAAGTACCCTTGGGAAGTGGCAGACAGGCTTGGCCTTGCATTCCAGCTCATTTCTGGCCCATTATTCTTTCCTAGCCTGAAAAGAATAATCGCTTGCATGGTGGCCTAAACGAACACGTAATTGTATTCTGTCACATTCATCTTGCTCAAAATTTAGTCCTCTTTACAGCCATGGAAAGAAAAATGATGACTTTACGTGTAGATTTGGATATGCAGCTCCCGATAGCCCAGAATAGCATAAAACGGTCAAAAACCTGAAAAGCACAAGAAAGCACCTGAGTAACTGTATCCAATGTGGTAAAATACATGCTTTATGTCCTAAGATTTCACACATAAATGCGCTCATCAGAAGGCAACCGAGAAAACCCTAGAAAGGGAGAGAAAGGGGGAAAAGAAGAGAGAAATAGGGAAAGAACCCTTACCTTGAGGCAATGGAGATGAACCTTGAGGCCTTGAGTCTCAAAACCACCAAAAGAGGGCGAAGGAGGCACGAACGGAAGTCCTTTGGAGATCCCCTTCTCTGTGGTTCTGTCCTCACCCTTTGGAGCCGAAATGAGTTTGAAAAAAAAAACTCGTGGCTGTGTTTTTATAAGATTTAGCGAATGGATGCACGAACGGAGCCACCATCATGATTCTGTCCGTAAATCCTTCCAGCACAAAATTTTAAATTTTCGTTCCTGGAACTGCACGGAATATCGAACTGAACCACGACAAAGGATCTGTCCATAGTTCTGTTCGTTTTGGTATTTTTGATAAAAACTAAACTCTCTGAGAATGGCCGAACGAATGGATTCACGTTACATAAGCCGTCAGTTAATCCATCCTGCTTGTTTTGCTACGGAGCCACAAACGGACTCACAGTAGTGATTCCGTCTGTGTTCTTTTGGGAATTTGAGCCCAATCTTTTCCGACCTTGTGGTCATGCCTATATGTGATGAGTATATGACTATACCTTGAATTTGCACCCATATTGTTTGATCTATTCATGTTACTTGCTTGATCATTAATTATGCCTTAAGCGCAAAATGTTAAGACCTACACCGGCAAGGCAAGTCCATAAGAAATGACAGACATTAGTATATTCTATGGCTTCCATTTTATATGAGGGGGGGGAATGAATTATCTTGAGAATGAAAATCCTTAAGTCCTGATGAGTCCCTCTCCCTTAGGAGACAAGTAAATGAGATGAAACACCGGGGTAGGATATATCATATTTCCTAGACATGGTGAAGAAGAGTAAAATGAGATATGGATTTCATTAGTAATATTAAACTTATAACCTCGTGAGTTAGATTAACTATTAAGCTTGGACCTCGTTCACCACACTTGGACCAAATGTTATTAGTAAGAACTTAGAATGGGGTGGAATCTTTTTCCATTCCAAGTACAAGGCATATGATAAAGAACCATGTATGAGATAAGTATTATGCAACCCACTTAGCTTAAGAGTGAAGGAAGACTACACCTACACAGAGTAGTAACCTAATGGGATGTATAGGATCCAAAATTCGTGGCCAGACAGAGTGAGAAAGGTTATGACCTAATAACAGGCTTGTTGTTTTAATTAACTTCGTTTAAGCGACTAATGGAGACATTGTACAAGTGAAAGCCCACTCATGTGATTCCCTAAGTCAATGGCAGTCCCATTTTCATTTTGTTTGGTCCATCCAAACCTTTAATTAGATCCATGGATAGAGTGCCAAATTTATTTAGAACTTCCAGATGACCTTGATTATAAGATTAATAAGGCCTTAATGTTGGACAAAACCCCAGAATATGTGAGTGGAGGACTAATTTCGGGTTCCTCCATTTTTATAAAGTCTATCGGACCCAAACCGAGTTATGACTTATGCTTATATCCGATCCATCTGTGTTTAATATCTTTTGGTCCGACTCCCCTAGTATGTCGTACTTGAGATTTACCTTCCTTCATGAATTAGCCTTGTTTGGTGGGTGCCTCATTAGGGATGTGAGTATATTTATTGGAGTTATTTTGGTACTTAAATATATGTGTGGAGTTTGGAACCAAATAAGTACCTCCGCCTCAACCGTACTATGTTAGCTAGTCCGAGCCCTAACCTTGGCAAGGTTATTGGTGGGTCAGTAGTCAATAAATTGGATGTTGGCTCTGGGTAAGTCACGGGTAGGCTGATTAGCAAGGCTTGCCTGACCTGGGACATCGTTTAGGAGAGTTGACTTAGACCGATACTAATAAGTAATTGTTTAGTTCTCAAAAGTGGACTAATATAGACTTACTTTTTATCGAATGGTTGAATTGGAGATTTATGAGATTGTGAAGGCTGAAACTAAAGGATGTAACAAGACCTTTTCCAATAACAGATAGGAATGGAGTAATGGGTCACCAAATACGTTTCCTCCATACTGGGAGTGAACAATAGGAGATTTCATCAATATTCCAAATCATTCTAAAGTTGGGTTAGGTAATGGAAGGATCTGAATTGAAGGCATTTAGAATATAAACCCTGTTGAAAGATAGTATGAGTTTACCTTGTAATCCAAGGTAATGAGAGTTGACACTGACCCAGCCTAGATGATCTAAAGGACTTTGTTCCTTATGATATGATCTTGTGTCTGAGGCCCAAATTTCTCTGAACAAATTAGAGTGCCAACTTTTAACCCGATTGAGCCCAGGGTTACCTTGAACCACATCCCCTGTGGTGATACGGTTCTGTAGGAAGGAGAGTTGTGAGTTCCTGACCTGGGTGCTATGTAGGCACTATCCCACTTTGATCGGACCCCTGACTTAGTCCATGTAGTGGTTGAGTAGGAGGTGTTGTTATTTAAATTGTCCTCACCCATTGGTAGATGCATCAAATTTCGAGGACAAAATTTTTATAAGGTTGGGGGAATGTTACACCCGTGCCCAAAATACACCCTAATACCCTGGGTCAAATTGAACTTTTATTAATGGGTGATGCCACGATACCAATGATAAACACCTGTGACCTTAGGTTGTAATAGTCAAGGGGGAGTTTCGGACACAAGAAATTGTGTTCACACCTTGATGGGCTGTTGGACCACACCATAGGTAAAACTTGAACCCTAAATTCCATTATACATATCTCCTTTGGAGTCTTGGAAGTATGGATCAAAGCCTCGTAAATTTTCTTATGATTTGGACCCTTACAGCAGCAATGGAGTCATGAACAAACTCACTAGACTGGTTCCGTCCGTGCTGTTTCTTGCCCTTTTTGTTATATCTTCATGTGGAACCCACGTCCCCGTGTTTCGAACACAATAACTAGGTCCTCCGACAAGATGGACTCCCACCCTTACCTTCTTAAAGTTTGTTGGGCCATGAAAGTGGGCCTACAAGACTTAACCTAATTGAATAATGGGTTCTTTTATTTAGCCTAGGCTTAACAAGCCCTAAAACTAAAATGTCTTTAGAGGACCATAGGCTAAGCCAAATGTGCCCTAACCAATTAGATCTAATAGGGTTTTAACCTTCGCCAAACAGACCTTAAGGTCCACTTGAACTTAAAGGATTCTTAGCCTTGGGGGCACCTAGGCAAATAAGCCCTAAGGCCCATTTTACCTTTTAAAAGGGAGGGCTCAGCTCTAAACTCTCCCATCTCTCCCCCTCCAAGCCAAACCGTGGAGGAGAAGAAGAAAGGAAGAGGAATGGGAGGGGAAGGAAGAAAAAGGAAGAGGAAGCAAGAGGAGCCTTGCTGCCCTACCTCCTCTCCTCTTGCTATCCAGACAAGGATTGAAGAAAAGAAGAAAAAGGGAAGAAGGAGAGAGGAGAAGGTGGATCTTCAAGGTTGTCTGGAGTTAGGGTTTGAGCTCCACTCACCAGGGTATGTTTCCATCTCATGGGATCTACCTCTTCTCCAATTATTTTGGGTTTGGGAAGGTTTATTAGAGGAGAAGCTGACCTAAGGTTCCATATGGGACTCTATTAATGAAGACCGATCCCTAATGTAAGCTCCACTTAGCCTAGTTACAGCCATTGTTGCTGTTCTATGGTTTTCAAACCCCAAGCCCTATATTGGACCAAAAGAAGTTAGATCCTTGTGTGATCTTGGATCCATGAAGTAGGACTAGGTTCTAGTGACCCTAGGAAGGCCTAGGACTCCCCTCCATGACCCTGAGGGTTATGTGAACTCCAGGTTCTAAGATGGAGGAGAAAATCTCAAGAAATGTTAGAAAGAACCTCGACGGATGCACGAACTGATCCAGCATTGTGGTTCCATCCAGTGTATGTTGGTAACTGGTTCGAGCGGAGCTAGGAACGGATTAACTTTGTTGCCTCCGTCTGTGGTTCCGTTCCCTCTCGGGAATGTCTCAGGGACTGGGTGCACGAATGGATTCATGTGGAGGTTTTGTTCGTGGATCCATCCCTCGTATTTTGACTTATTGGCCTGAACGGAGCCAAGGACGGAATCACCCTATTGCTTTCATCCGTGAGTCCGTCCGTGCTGTCTTGCTTGAAACCCAATTTTAACTTAGGGGCATAACACAGGACCCCTCTATGCATCTTTTAACACTTGCTCTCACATCTTTAGGCCACCCAACTCATTGGAAAGAACGTGCACCAGTGAGATTCATGTCAACCACGTCGGGTAATACCCGAATTAGGTGAGTGGGTTATGGGTGATTGTTTGGGCTTGAATGTCTATTAAATATTCAATATCATGTTATTGTATGATTTATAAGCATCTTGCATGTTTGCATTATTTATCTTGATTGTGAACTGGTACGTATGTGGATGTGTTAATGGTTTCACTATTGTATCGAGTCACGGTGCTGGGTGTATCGATATCGGAACCCCATAAATATTTATAAAATCTGTTGACTGTCATCGTTCCCTGTAAGTGCCGTGCCGTAGTGGTACTTGGGTACTAGATGGAATGGGACGTTTATGCACCCGGAATACCTCTCGGGATGATAGGACTTGCATATAGTATATCTGTGGTTAGGATTCTTGTTCCCTTATACTACGACCCATACCAATAGGGGTTTATGTGTTGGATAGTCTGAGCACCTATTGCCTATGGGGGAGAGAGGCCAGGTCAGGGGTACTGATGGCTATCGAGGTCTGCCACTGGATGTTCTGATGGCTTCGACCGAGATAGGCTGCCTTGTGATAACTGAGGTTTCAATGTGGCGATAAGTTAAGTAACCCACAGTGTCTCCCAAGTTAGCATTGTAGCATCTACTTGACTTAGAATTGTGTGCTAGGAGGAAAATAAATCTAACATTTGCATGCATCATGGATTAATTTCAAATTGTTTGTTTGTGTGTATGTGCATTCCCCTTTGCTCTCGCACTGGCTTGTGGAGCTAACCCCGTTGTGTAACCTCTTTTAGTTGATATGCATTTAATCTCTTGATGAGCTCCTATGGATGCAAATCGAGTGGAGCCAGACTTGGACTTGGATGTGGATGTACATCCAAGAATGGTATTGTTGTGGCGTGATTTAAATCTTTACTTTTGTATTCATCTTTAGTCATGTACGGAATCCATGTATAAATTTATGAAATTTACTAGATGGATATGGGATATAGTAAGTGTAATATATGTTATCATCAGTGAACCGACATTTTATAGTACTGATTTAAAAATGATTTACGCTTCCGCTGAATTCGATCTCTTTATTATGGAATGAATTATTCTATTTGTTTACCTACTCTGACACTATCATGTCTTGATATTGGGTAGGCTGTGGATCGGGATACTGTATCTGTGATCCTGGTAGTATTGGGATGACACTTGTCATCCCAGTCACCCCTTCTTCATGTAATTTATCCTTTATTGGGATGGGGGCGTGACAGTTAGTATCCTACTATTTAATACGGCATAAAGCCTATATCTAACACAGATGTTAGGATAGCGCAGGTGCCAATTATTCGTCATTGAGGAATGGGGAACGGACCTCCATTGGCCACATCCCTGATACGTCCCATCTCAAGGTATCAAGTCACATTACAATTCAACAACATTTAATGAAGGTGTGCTTAGGATAATCCAATATCCACCGAAAGGGTTGATTATCTTCTGACATGCCATTTTGCATTTTATGCATGCATATGTAAGCCGACCAATCTTGGGTCGTACAAATGTTGGAGTCCCATCATGTCACATCATAACACATCCTTCTGATTGTCTATAAGGGTCAAATGAAAACTTTGAGTAAGACAGATTGAACTTCATTCTCTACTTTAAAACTAGTTCTGGACGTGACTCAACTATAGTCAAAGAACCTTGATTTGGTTCTACGTTTCTCCTTAAACTTGATTTCTCCCTCTTGACTAGTTGCCCTGATAATTGACTTAGGCATTAGAGGATTTCACCAGAGCCAACTCTAGTTGAGCTCTTATGTTCTCTTTCTTTTTGTGCAGATTTGTGCATCTGATGACTAGCGCCACCCCTTCAGTTTTCACCCCACAACAATGGGATTTGATCTCAAATTCCAATATAAAGGTTTTATACTCGATCCGCTGTGCCATCGGGTAACTGATTCCAACCAGCTAAACCTTTTGTTTACCCTACACCTATGGCTGCCTCTATTAAGAAGGTCTAGGGTGAAGATGGAAGGTGATGTGCAAGAATGAAAGGGATGATTGTGATTTTTTTCAAATTACCCATTAAGCAAAGATTGTCATAGTGATTGTAAGAAGGATAAAGGGTTTTTGTAAATTTATAACTTTGGTCTTTGGACCTCTGAATAAGACCAACCCTTTTTTTTTTTAATCATTATTCCTTTAATTTAAAAATTAATATAATAATAGATGTCAAGAAGTTGGTGTAAGCCTTTAGGCTTAAGGAGCCATTTCCACAAGTAAAAATCAGTACACTTTTTCTCTCATTGATATGATCGGTGGAGCCAAGTCAACTCTGTAGATCCAATCACTGTACATAGAGCCACAGACAACTGCAACTCTATCGTATGTGGAATCAATTCCTGCAATGTAGTGGACCCATTGTAGGGGCAATCTCAACCTTGCTTCAGTCGCCATTATCCAACTAAAATCCTGGTCATCCAAGGGTAGGCTCACAATCAACAAATCTTAACATGAAATAGTTTACAATCGTATACAACTATGAACCAAATTACATACTCTTTAATAAAAGGACATGTTCGTTCACATAAACTAAGATCCAAATAAACCAGGGTTTGGATCATACCTGAATGTGTACGAAAAGGCAGCAGAAGAAGGATCAAACACCAAGCTTATGGTTACGAGCACACGAACAAAGCACCATGATCTCGATAGGTTTCTCCTCAGAGAACTCTGCACCACAAATCCCTGGGAAGAGATGGAATCCCAAAGAGAACACAAAACACTGGAGAGAGGGAGAATTTGGTTTTGCAGATAATATGGCATTAGGGTTAGAGGTTGTCTATATAAAGGTAAAAACCTTGAGGCCTTGCCCCCTTTTAGATTCACAGTAGGGTTCTGAACAAGAGGGGCGAGAGAGTTAGCACTTAAGTGGTCAGCTCTCTCCATGCTAGTGGGTTGGGCCTGCCTGCCCCTTGTGGGTGGTTTGAACCAGGCCCGAGGCCCAATATCGATTAACATCTCCCACTCGCCCACATAGGGTGCATTAGTTTAACTAAGCATCCAAGTCTCTCTCAATTGTGTAACTCCTTCAAAGTTGGACCAAATAAGGTCTCATCATAGCTCTAATTAAGGCATCGTGAAGCACATATGCGCAGAGCTCATCTCGCTTGCTATCTTTAAGCGTCGAGGCAAATTACCCATGTGAGTGGGTCGATTAAATGCCTGATGGCATCTTTACAATAATGAATGTATACACACAACATTGCTCAAACAAATATATTCGTGTTAATAAATGTAAGAGTAATATAAATAAATGTCCATCCATAAAAATGTGCGGAAAATGCACATCAAATCCGCCTAAGTCTCAGGTTCCTAACATGAACTAGGAAAACATTTATGGCAATGGGCTTCATCAAAGGATCAGCCAACATATTGCCAGTGGAGATATGTTGCAGAACAACTTCACCTTGTGCGACCATGTCTCGAATGTAGTGATACCGTATATCAATGTGCTTGGCTCTACCATGAAACTTGGGGTCCTTCGTAAATGGAAGCGTTATCGTTCTGTCACAATATATAAGCACAGCGTCATCTGAGTAGCAGAACACTAAATCTCTGCAAGAACCTTCTTAGCCAAATGGTCTCCTGAACTGCTGCCAAACATGCGATGTACTCCAACTCCATCGTGGATAGGGCGATGCAGATCTGTTTCTTGCTACTCCAAGTAATAGCTCTACCTCCTAGGACAAATGCATACTTTGAAGTAGATTTGCGCTCATCTTTGTCACCAGTCCAATCAGCATCACTATAGCCTGTCAGTCTCAAGTCTGAACAACTAAATGTGAGTGAGAGGTCTGTAGTTCCACGTAGGTATCGAAGGATTCTCTTTACTACTTGCCAATGGGCTGGTCTTGGGTTTCTTTGGTAACGGCTAACCATGCAAACAGCAAAGCATATATCTGGATGTGTGCATATCATCGCATACATCAGACTACCTACTACTGTCACATAGGGTATTTTGGATATTTGGTTTCTCTCTTCATCAGTCTTAGGGCACTGGTCTAATCTCAAAGTGCATGCCTTATCCATTGGAGTGTATATGGGTTTGAAGTTGTTCATATGGAATCACTTTAGGAATTTCTTTATGTAAGTCTCGTGTGACAAACTAAGAAGTCTCCTAGTGCGGTCCCTCACAATCTTCGTACCCAACACAAAGTTGGCCTCACCCATGTCCTTCATCTCAAAAGTAGAGGACAACTACTCTTTAGTGGCGATAATTAACTTAATGACATTCTCAGCCAGCAAGATGTCATCGACATATAAGGATAGGATAAGGAAACCTTCCTTGGACAGTTTAATATACACGCAGTGGTCTTCTTCAATCGTTTCAAAACCTATAGAGGTAATGGTATGATGAAATGTACCTCTTCCTGGACGATTGCTTAAGGACATAGATAGAATGTTTGAGATGGCATACTTTGTGCTCTTGTCCCTCCTTCTCAAAACCCACAGGTTGAGCCATAAAGATCTCCTTGTCCAGTTCTCCATAGGGAAAAGTAGTTTTAAGGTCCATTTGGTAGAGTTCCAAATCCAACTTTGCGATAATGGCTAGAATGAGGCGTATAGAGGCCATTCTCACCACAGGAGAGAACGTCTCATTGTAGTCTACTCCCTCTCTTTAGGTATATCCCTTCATCACAAGGTGTGCTTTATACATGTCAATTGAACCATCTACCTTGTGCTTGACCTTCAGGACCCATTTGTTTCTGATGGCTTTGCGTCCAACCTGAAGGTTAACTAACTCCCAAACTTGGTTCTTACTCATAGAACTCAACTCATCTTTCATAATAGCTTGTCAAATTTCCTTTGTTGTAGAGGAGAGTGCCACACTTATTGAGGCCGGGTCATCCTCATCCCTTGGAACGCAAATGAAGGTGCCCCCTTTAATCTCAAAACGACGACAAGGAACAAGTCCACATGCGCTCCTATGCGCAAAGGGATCTTATTCTTCAGGTTGTGCATTTTCACTAAGTGGTATACTCCTACTGGGCTGATGATCACTCGCACCCTCTCTAGCGATCTCATGATGAGTTATTAATTTTCCACCTTCGCCAAGAGTAGGTGAAATTTTTTCATCAATCTCCATCTCAAAGAGATCAAGATCTCTACCAGCATCTCTAATACTAGGGAAATCGGTCTCAAGAAAATCAATGTCGTAAAACTCAGTCTCTATCATTCCTCCATCTTGATGTTCACCGTACATTACATAGCCTTTTGAGCTATCAGAATATGTTATAAAGATATTCCTTTTATCACTAGGGCCAAGTTTCCCAAACTTATGGGAGGTACTATGAACATATCCCATAGATCCCCATGGTTGCATATGCCCCAAAGTGGGTTTTGCATCTTTCCACAATTCATAGGGAGTGGAAGGAATTGACAGTGAAGGCACATGGTTAAGGATGTAGGCAGCGATCAATAAAGCATCCCCCCAAAACGATATTGGAAGGTTGGCTTACGTCATCATCGATCTAATCATATATAGAAGTGTCTTATTCCTTCGCTCTGCTACACCATTTTGCTGCGAAGTGTAAGGAATAGGTAATTATCTGTTGATTCATTTTTCCTCATATAGTTCTTTGAACTGATATGACTAATATTCATGTCCTCGGTCAGTGCATAGAGTTTTTAAGCTCTTGCCTTGTTGATTCTCAATCTCTACTACAAAGCGTTTGAAGCAATCTAATGCTTTATAGCGATGAACAATAAAAAAGACATAACCATATCGTAAATAGTCATCTATGAAGGTAAGGAAATAAGAAGCACCATAACGTGCCTTCACATTCATTGGTCTGCAGATGTCCGAATGGACAAGCTCTAGGGTCTGGGTTACTTGGATTGCCTTTCCAAAAGGCTTCCTATTAAACCTGCCCCAAACTGACTGGAACTTTGTTTGAAGGATATGAGCCTGAGACCAACCACCCAAGCACATTGTGGTGTGTCACCCCTATGGTTAAATTCAGTGGAGAACCCCCAAGGATGTCATCCATCTTACTTGTGAGGAGATGGGTTGCAAACCCATGCATCTGCTCAGCCTACAGCCTAATGTACAGCTCCAACTCTAGGTAATCTCTCTCTCTTTCTCTGATACGTACATGGGGGTCATGCTCATTCAGATGTTCATTTTACCTTGGAAATGGTATTGGTGAGGTGCCCAAGTGGAAGCCTCAACCCTTGTGCAAGGCCACAGCAAAAACAGCAGAGATCCATTCTCTAGGCGATGCACTGGGCGATTGACCCAAACGCCCAGAGTGTCTGAAACTTGTATTTTGGATTCCAAACAAATGGGAACAATGCATATTGATTGTAAACACCCACTAGAGGTAGATGGGAATTTTAGAAACCATTACCCATCTTTGGAACTATGTGGGCCCCACCTATGTAGCTGAAATGGGCCAGAATGTAGTTAAAAATGCATTTTAAAAGAGGGGACAGCTGGGCCAAACAGACCTTAGGGCCATGGGACCTATAAATAAGAGGGCCCAGCCCTCTTATTTCATTTCTACTATTTCCAGAAGTAAATAGAAAGAAAGAAAGAGAGGGAGAAGGAAGAAGAAGAGAAGGAAAGAGAAGAAAGAGGAAGGAGTGGAGAACCTAAACTTGGGTTGGATTTGAGCATCTCCATAACTTGAAGGTAATAAAATACAGCTTATGAAGTATAAACATTGCTGTCCATTAAGATCTAGAGCTGTCCATATGATTATAAGTTAAGATTTTAACTAGTAATGCTAAGAACAACACCTAGGTGCTTAGGGAAGCTTTGGATCATGCATGCATGTACTTACATGCATGATCTAACCATATAAATGGGATTTGAAATCTGTTATAAGGAAAGAAATAGGATTCAGCCATGGTGATAAGCCAAACCATGGTATTAACACTTAGATCATGCAGTGTAAGCTGAGATCCTAACATGCATGTGACTTTCTTCATGTTTTAGCTTAAAACCAAGTCTATTTTAGATGTGCACAGATAATCCATGCTCTGCATGTTGTAAATTTTGAATTCAAAGTTTGATCACAGCCATGTCTGGCCATTCTCTGTGATGTTAGAACCCAAACCAACTCCCAAATGATTAACCAAACCTTGAATCCCTTAATCCCATTCCATTTAGCTTCGTTTAAGTGATATAGTCCCCCTGAGATCATCCATGGTCGAAATCTTGGCCAAACTAGCAGCCAAAATCTAGTTTTGGAGCCAAAACTTATGTTTAACAGGCACTGGGCGATTGACCCAAATGCCCAGAGATGTCTTTTGAGCTCAGATCTATTTCCAGCCTTTTGGACAATCACCAACAGGTCTAGAACAGTCTGGAGAGCATGTAGATGACCTAAAGATCCTACCCCATTAATCCTTGCTGTCATCTACACCTTGGATGCTCAAGTGGACCCAATAGAGCCAGGAATCCACACACAGACTAGCCCAACATGAACTGGGAACCTTGGTACAATTTTATGGGATTAATAGGGCTATGTTTAGCCAAACCTTACTGTAAAAATTCATAAAAGATGAGCTCTGCATCTCTGGATGATGCACTGGGAGTTTGACCTAAAGGCCCCGTGCAAGTCCCAGAGATTTATAAATAATTCTTGTGTGTTCAAAGTTGAATCCAACTAAACCTAGATAAACCCTAGGATAGTAACTTACATTTGAGCCATGCTTGACATGTTTTAATGGTCTAGTTAACTTAGGTTCTGACCCCGAGCTCGAGGTGTAGTATCAGATACCGGTCGGGACCGAGCTGACTATAGGGCAAGCGGGACTAGTGCAAGGTGAATGGAATTACACCATGAGTGTAGGTGTTACATGACTAATGAGTCATGACAACTGCAACAAAAATGTTTACTGTCTTTAATTACTTTAGTTGTTTTATATTCTTGTTTAAATTCGAAACTCTCATCACATGAACATTGGGAATGGATAATGATGCTTGTATGTGGAATTGCTAGATTAGATGCCGTAGCCTGCTTGGAAATGAGGCCTGTGGTAGCCTGTAGAATGGGATACGATTGACACCACCCGACTCATACTATGCCATATAGAATGCATTGGGCTAGAGTATCATCACCAGTGCTACGAACCCTTGCCAACAGGGGTTAAGGTGTTGGATGTTTGTGGGAGAACCTATATCAAAGAGGAAAAGGAATAGAATTTTGTTACACAGAAAAGGTGATTATGTGGCTGAATGCCAGAGAAAGAAAGATGTTATACCGGAATGGTAAAGGGTGGTTTCACAGACTAATCCCAGAGGGCTGGTTGGGCTGACCTTGGTGATTGATGCGGGAGCTGACTGGTCCACTCCGACAACTCAATGGGTGTATCGCGGGAAGGGGTTAGAAGCCCGCACTAGGGATACATGTATTGGGGATTGTAGTAGCACTTTAACCTACCTTAGTTGTGATGCTAGGTGGCTAATTAATAAAATGGACTGCATTGCATGTAGGACTCATTTAGTTGTGCTTGCATGTGCATGCATGGTTATGTTTCATTCACGGGCTTGGTGGAGCTCACACTCTTATATATGTCTTTTTGTTAGATGATATTGCAGGTGGATGTTATGATGGCGGGGAGGCTCATCTCGAGTAGGAGAGCCATACTGATTATGACTATGTGGGTTTGGACCCGGTCAGAAGTCATTCCTCTGGTGCGGGTGTTTTTGGTGATTGTTGATGATGGCCCTTGAAGGGCGGGCAGTTGACTTTCTTTTAACCTTGGGATTCTTTTGATGTAGATAGGAATCTACTAACCAATCCCCTTTTGTATAACTTTATTCGGGGCCCATGTTGTCTTGCCCCTTTTGTTTATTTTGTAAAAGCTTTTGGTTGGAATAGTTGGGACTGCCAGTGGTATGTGGTTAGAGAACAAATACATGAACAATGTTGTAAATATTTATTTTGAGGGTATAATGTAATTATTAGTTTCTGTAGCTCTTTGTGTTTCTATCTTTATCCATTGTTATGGGTGTGTGTGTTTGTGAATGGTATTAACAGCTTCTAGATCTTTGGGGTTTGGTGGATTGCTACCGTGCAATTTGGGTCACTTACCTAATCCTCCTAGGGGGTGGTTTGGGGTGTGACAGAGCTTGATATCAGACCGAGAAGCTCTTTCTGAATTCACAAACAGCAGAATAGGATAACAAATAACAGAAAGTCAAGCAAATAGAAAATTTAACAAACATGAAACAAATTATCGATAATGCACCATAAAGACTGACATAACACTAGTAAAACAAGATTCTATAAGTTCCAAGATTTGGCGGAGGCCATTACATCTTGTTTCTGTTGGAAGTACTCGTTCTAGTTACAACTTAGCAAGAAAAGAGATGGGACTGATAATAGGAAACTACATAAAGCATGACTAGAAAAAAGAAAAAAAATACATAAAGTAGAGCTGGTAAGTAAGACATGGTTCCTAGATCAAAAGCACTAGAACTGGAGGAACTACTCCTGAGGTGGATCACTGCTCCGTTGGAGGCTGAGCCTGTCGCGAGTTAACCTGGTAATAGGAATCCCAAAAGTCCAAACGTTGTTCAATAGAACCCACTCTCCCCTCCAAGGAAATAAAACCATGGTCCATCCTCGACGACATCTAGGCAAGCTGGGCATGTAAGCCTCTAAACTGTGCCATCATATCCCCCCAACCATAAATCTCAGCTGCTGGAGGTGATACCTGTGAACCAGAAGCCTCTGTAGGATCATAAGCGGGGAGATCACCAAACTGTGTGTCTGGATCCATTGGATCGCCCTCCTGATCACCACCAACTCTAGCTCCCTTATCTCCCTCCTCCATCTCCTCATCCTCACCCTCATACTCTGAGGCACTCTCAGGCTCACCCAGCATCTTCATCTTCTCGAGGTCTTACTGATAGGCTTCAAACCATCACCTCCCTCATGTTCCCCAATAAGGGAAACTCCAAAATCCACAAAGACCTGGGTAAGAAATCTCCCATATGGAAGGTTCCCATCAGTAGGGTTTTGGGCATGGTAAAGCATGACCTGCATGAGTAGATAGGGTAGGTTGATCACCGGCCTCATCAAACAGTAAGTGATGTATGCTCGTAGCATAGAAATGCTGCCCCGATTCCCACCTTTGGGATAGATGTTGTAGGAAATGCACCTACTCAGAATCCCAGCCGTAGGCTTGTACTCTCCCTCAGATTTTGGAGTCCTTTCAACTCCTATAAGAGCCTTGAACACCATCCTCCTAGTTTCTAGTGAGAACTGATCTGAGATGTCTACCCTGGGCTTGTAATAACATCTATCACCACTGTCAGGTATCCCCGGAATCTCTGCCAAAATAGTTGAAGTGAACTTCATGTCCACCCCTTTCACTCTACTCTCAAGTCCGAAGCCTTGTACCCCAGAAGCTGGTACAAGATTGCAATGGAAGTACCAAACCAAATTTGGATAGCAAGGGAGAGTTGGAGACAGCATCGGTGCCCAACCTAGGGCATTGAACCTCACAAAAAGTTTGAACTAGTGGAAGTCTTCCACTTGCACCACCCTTCCATTCACAATGTTTTTAGATGAGAACCTCTCCTAATCACGTGCATGCTCATAGAGTGAGTACCAATATTGGTCAAACTTGTGGTCTTCGGATGAAGAGTCATCTCTGGAAGTAGGAGATGGCATGGCTGATGGTGATGGCAGCGACAGATCAGACCGTAGACGCTTATGGGTCACCGCTTTCCTTGTCGTATTGTGCTTTCCACTAGTAGACATTGCTACAACATAGCAAAGAGAAAAGAGAATTGAGAGATTAGGTTTTGCAAATTGAAATAAAAAAAAAATAGAAATAAAGAAAGAAGAGGAGAAATCCATTAGAACTTACCTAGGGCACGAGTGTGTGTGAAGAAATGATGATGGAATGCCTTGGAATGATGGGGGAGTAGTCTGCAAACTTCTTTAGATGCAGCCTAGGAGGTCCAGAGCTCTCAAATTGAAGAATGGGATAAGAGAAATGAGTCTCAGGCTGTATAAAAAGCAGCACTCGATTCTCTGGGCAATGCACTGGGCGATTGAGCCAAACGCCTAGTGAAATGCCCAGAGAATGGCTGACAGCAGGAAATGTGATTTTGGTGATTGGGCATATAATAATGACCAAAAGGGTATTATGGACCCTCTAAGACACTTGTTTGGTCATTATGGGTATTTTCAAAAAAAAAAAAAACATATGATAAAAAAAATATAATAAATAATATATATAATAAGCATGTTAATACAATATAAAATTTTAAAAGGGGAAACCTATTGCATGTATATGTGCCTATACATAAACAATGTATATAAGCATGGGTGTATGAACTTATGTGTGAGTGATTTGAGTTGAAATTCAAACACAGATAAATAGGAATGTTATGGCTAGGGGCACCTACGTCATTTATAGGAAAAAAAATTTAGACCCCACCAATATCACCTCACGTGCATTAGAAACATATCTTGTCAATGGCCTAACCCGGTTCATTGTTTAATATAGGAAATATAGAAAGGTATGGTTAGTTTCATCCACTACACATGATCGTACCTGAATGATGTGTTAGATTCTGTAGAGTACTGCTATTTTGTGTGTATCCTCAAGTTATTCCATTTAAGATTCCTGAACATATTGGATTAAGATCATGTAGTGTTAAGTATGTTCACCAAATTAAGGCAACCATAGGAGTCTAATGCCCAAAATTTCTCCATGGCAGGGTTTGATTGTGTTGTTCGGGCTTGGAAGACCCCAATGATATGCTTTACATTAGGAGATTAAGAAAGAGACTAGCTCGGATCCATTCTGTTGATCCTAGACATACAAGACTACGCACAGATGGTCGACAAAGCAAAGACCATGAGGATAGACTGAAGGAGAAGGCTACTGCGTCGCCTGGATTGGGCAAAAGGCCAAGAAACTACCAGAACTTCGGATGGACAAACAAGGCATTTCAAGGAACTAGCTTAAGTCCTAACCTGATACAATACCGACGACAAGATGTGGGCCAAACCTTTTTCCGTCCCACGTACAATCAGACTATCAAACCTGCCCCTGACTGGCTGGGAATTTGAATGAAGAACGGGAAACCCTGGCCAATCATCCAAGCACTCTGTGGAGCATCACACCAGTAGCTGATCCAATGGGAATGACCTCCTACATACCTGCCAGGAGGTGGATTGCAGCTCCATACCACTGCACTACACACTGTATATGTACAGCTTGGACTCCAAGTATTCTCTCTCCTCTCCATAAATGTGGGGCCCACACCTGGAAAGATGTGTATTGGACCCTGGGTAAGGTGTAGGTATAAGGCCTAAGCCCTGGGCCAAGCCCCTATGCAAGCACAGTGAGTATACAACTTTGCTGTATTCTTTGTGTGATGCACTGGGTGATGCACATATCACCCAGTGAATCGCCCAGAGTGGTAAAATTGAATATTTTAAATAGTAGAGATGTGGGGACCACTCATACTGGCCATGGATACCCCCTAGAGGTAGATGGGAGTCTTGGGCACCATAAGTTACCCTTGGACCCCTGTGGACCCCACCAGAGTAGCCATAATGGCCCAGAATCAGTTCTAAAAATGCATTCTTGGAGTGGGACCAGGCTGCCAAACAGACCCTAGTCATGGCAGGTCTATAAATAGAGAGACCTCAGCCTAAAATAGGACCTTTACACTATTGAAACCGTGGGGAGGAAGAGAAGAGAGAAAAGACAGAAAAAGAGAAGGAAAGGGAGAAGAAAGGAAGGAGAAGAAGGAGGAACTGCTATGCAGCCCTGATTCCAGCAACCTCAGCTCAGTTTCAGGTATAAAACCATGCCCATATATGCTGCCTCTGCTGGTTCTTTGTCCTCTCCTTTAGTTCTCTGTGTTTTGGATGTGTTTCTGGTCAAGGACTGCCCAGAACACCTGGGGGCTGCATTGTACTGCTCTAAATCTGACATGCAAACAAATTGCATGAGAGATCTGAGCATATTCACGAGATTTTCATTGTTGTTTCTTACCTGGGACTGAAATCAGTCCCTGTGCTAGACTACACTGCCTTATTACACCCAGAACAGGCAGTCTGGGCTTGGATCTGTGCATGCAAGCTAGTCCTTGCCTGGATCTTGGTAGGGACAGCCTACTGCTATGATTTTGCACGTAAATATGTCCTTGCATGTAGCCCAAACCGTGGCCATGAGCTGGAACACAGCTGGGCTACTGTTCTCTGTGCTGACTAGACAGCTCCTGGCTGCCAAATAGTGGGCTCAGGTCATGATCCATGTGGACCACTAAAAACCACTCCTCATGGGGTCCACAACAACCCTACATGCAAGATGGGTTGACCTAGGCACTACCCATGGTGCAAAATTCCAATTTTGGAGCCTATTCAAGTTTCGAACAGGCTCTTGGTGATGCACCCCAGTGAATCGCCCAGAGAATAGAAATGGGCTGATTTGTAGACCAGACTTTGGGGGCCTCCACTTGTGGACCATAAACAGTGTAAGGAGGTGGTAAATGACCAAAATACCCCTCCTCACATCTGTCCACCATTTATTACACCTTGGGTACCCAAGTGGGCCCCACAGGTCCTGGCAACCCTACCAAGGATGGTCCAGCTACACTGCTGACCTAAGGACTGAATTGTGGGACTATCGGGACCATGTACTACGTATTACACTAGTAAGATATCATACCTGACCCTGAACCACATTCTCCGGATGATGCATCGGGACATGGACCCAAAGCCCAGTGCAAGACCAAGAGAATTCCAAGTGATACTTAACTGAGCACCAAGTCAGACCTATGAGCCTAGACCAACACTAGGACATCCAAAAATAGTTTTGAATATTAAATAACACCTTTCTGATTTAATACTTTAGGGTTTGATCCTGTGCTCGAGGTACACTGCTAGACTCCGGTCAGAACTGAACCAGCAACAGAACCTATAGGACCAGACCAAGGCGAGTGGAATGTCATTGCGTATGTAGATGTAACATAAATGATATGTTGAATTTAATTTTATAATATGAATACTGTGATACAAATTTAATTCATAAATCTTAAAATTCAATACAACACTATGTTAACTGCTAGAAACTGTAGTTGAATTCTTTATACTGATTGTGAATGCTAGACTAGATGCCGTAGCCGATTTGGAAATGAGGCCCGTGATAGCCCGTAGAATGGGATACGGTTAACACCGCCCGACTCATACTATGCCATAAAGACATGGGGTTAGAGTTTTATCACCCATGCTACGCACCCTTTCCAACAGGGGTTAAGGTGTTGGATGCTTGTGGGAGTAACCATATATATGAGAAAAGAAAAGAAATGTGAATATGGGCTATATGCCCGGCTATAAGCCAGAAAAGAAAAGAAAAGAAAAGATAAAAAGGGTTGGACGTCTCACAGGTTAATCACAGAGGGCTGGTCGGGCTGACCTTGGTGAACGAATGCGGGAGCTGACTGGTCCTCTCGAACAATTCAATGATGGGTGTATCGCGGGAAGGGGTTAAAAGCCCGCACCAGGGATACATGTATTGGGGATTGTAGTAGCACTAACCTGCCTTAGTTGTGATGTTAGGTGGTTAATAAATAATTGGACTGCACTTCATGCAGGATCCATATGATTGTGGTTGCATATGCATGCATGATGATATGTTTCATTCACTGGCTCAGTGGGGCTCACACTCTGTTATACATGTTTTTCTATTAGATGATTCTGCAGGTAGATGTCACTATGGCGGGGAGGCTTATTACGCGGAGGAGAGCCATGGTGGTTATGACCATATTGGTGTGGACCCCAATGGAGGTCATGCCGATGATACGAGTGTTCTCGGTGTCTACTGAGGACTGACCCGTGAAGGCTGTTGACGTGGATGCTGATGCTTTTTGTCTTGGGGACTCCTTTTTGTTTTTTGATAGGAGATTATCCCCATTTCTGATTTTAGTTTTCTTCCTTCTTTTTGGGGCTTGAGTTACCTCGCCCTGTGTATATTTTCTTTTTGTTTTAGTTGATGTATATGTTAACCTTTACTGTTCTACTTGTGGGAGTGAGAGAGGGAATGATCAGATTTATTTATGTATATTACATCATTTCCTGTATTGCTACGCTTCTCTTATCTTTTAATGTAAATATAGTTTTCTGCCACACTCTGAGTTATACATGTTGTATTACGATGGATTTGTGTCTGTGAATGAATTAACTGCTTCTAGATCCGTGGGATTTGGCGGATTGCTGGCATGCAATTCGGGTCACCTACCCAATCCTCCCAGGGGTGGTTTAGGGTGTGACAGAGCTTAGTATTAGAGCGTGAAGCTCTTTCTACATTCACAGACGGCAGAATAGGTAATAATAAATTACAAATGATAAAACATGCAATAATTAAAAGCTACAGGGGGTAACTATAAATAAAAGATAAAACGCATATATACATTAATAAAAAGTTAACTGTGGCCGAAGCCACTACATAAGTTCTATTGGAAGTACTACTTCCAAATACATCAGCTGACAAAAAAAAAAAAAAACTATTACATAAACCATGATAAAATAAAATGAAAAAAGAGAAAGTCAAAACTACATCAAGATATGTCAGGCTAAAAATAAGAAACTCGAGTTGGAAAGCTACTCCTGAGGAGAAATGTCGCTCGGTGGAGGCTGAGTCTATAGGGAGACGATGCAATAATAAGAGTCCCAAAAATCCAAGCACCACTCCAAGGAACCTACTCTCCCCTCCAGGGACGTGAAGCCCTGATCTATCCTCGTAGACATCTCCATAAGCTGGGTACGGAGGCCCTAAAACTGTGCCATCATATCAGACCATCCATAGGACTCCGACATCTGTGAGCTAGTAGCACCAGTTGGCACTTAGGAGGGTAAATCAGTAAACTATGCTCCAATCCCCTCTATATCACCCTGCTCCTGCTCCTGTCCCTGCTCCATCTCATCTCCATCCTCTGGATCACTCTCCGGCTCCCCCTGCACCTTCACCTTCAGGATCGAGGTCTTACTAATAGGTCTAGACCTGTCCCTATCCATGTACTCTCCAGCCAAGGGAACATCAAAATAGTGAAACACTAAAGTTAGGAACTTCCCGTAGGGTAGGTTCCCATCAGAAGGATTCTGAGCATGGTAAAGCATAGCCTGCATCAGTAGATATGGGAGGTTGATCACTGGACCCCCCTTACCAACTCCTAATAGACAGTAAGTAATGTAAGCCCTAAGCATCAAGATACTACCCCGGTTACCGCCTTTTGGGTAGATGTTGTAGGAGATACATCTACTAATAATCCTGGCACTAGGCTTGTAGTCAGCCTCAGACTTCGGGACCCCCTCTGAACCAGTCAATGCCTTGAAGATCATCCTCCTAGTCTCCAAGAAAAACATGTCTGAAATGTCTATCCTGGGCTTGTAGTAACATCTCTTGCCTGTGTTAGGCAGCCTTAGGATCTCTGCCAGGATGGCAGTGGTAAGCCTAATGTCCACCCCCTTTACTCTGCTCTCCAGACCAAATTCTCGTGCCCCATATGGCACAAGGTTGCAATAAAAATACCGAACCAGGTTTGGGTAGCATGGCTCTATGGGCGATAACATGGATGCCTAGCCTAGGGCATTGAACCTAGTATATAAACCATACTGGTGGAAGTCATCCACCTGTACCAACCTCCTGGTCACTATGCTCTTGGACTTGAATTTGGTCCAATCTCTAGAGTACTCAAACCTAGAAAACCAAAATCGGTCAAAGCCTGGCTCCTCTGAGGAAGAATCCTCTCTTGGTGAGGCTGGTGGCATAGAAGAGGACGACGAAGGTGCGGAGTCAAACTGTAGCCTCTTGCATGCCACTGATGTCGTTGTCGTACTATGTCTTATAGACATGGTGCTGCAAGAAGAAAAGAATAAAAGCAAATTAGGGCACTAAAATTCTGAAATTTCAAAGCAAAGGAGACAAATATGTGGACAGCAGTCCAAAATGGAGAAGAAATGAGTAGAACTTACCCTAGATTGGCGTGGGTGCGCGGGAGACTCGTGCAAACACGTGGCTTTGGTGAAGAAGATGCCAAAATAGCCCTTTGAGCTCTGCCTTGAGTGTTTGGAAGGCTGTGGAGTAAAAATGAAATGAAAATGACCTTTCTCGGACTGAAATAGGCTGGGCCCCGATTCTCTGGGAGATGCACTGGGCGATGTGGCCTAACGCCTAGAGAATCGCCCAGAGAATGATTTTTCAGCAGTTTTAACATAAATGTTTATAGACTTGTAAACTTCACCCAAAAACAGCATAATAAACCTAAAAACATTAATTAAATAATTATTTGAATAACAAAAAAAAAATATAATAATATAAATAATCAAATGATAATATACATTATTGGACAAATAAAGCATAAAGCAGGGATATTACATAAGGGTAAACTATCACCATAAGAAATAATATGTGTGGGGAATAAAAAATTCTTTCTTTTCATTTAAATGGCTAAAAATATATGTACATATTTATATATAAATAATAATAGTGTGTACTTTTAATATTATATATTATGTGCCTATATTCATGTGTGTACGAACCATGGTTGAGTAATGCTGTGCAAACTTGAACATAGGTATATAGGTATGTTGAATTGTGTAATTCTAGGGAGTGTAGACCCTACCACACCCATAGCCTAGTTCAACCAAGAATAGAATCTAATAGGTTGCCGAGTGAGATTTGAACCTTGTAGGTACCAAGACACCATGTGCAACCTCGAGCTGACCTGTTTATTTGACCTGTTTATTTTCCTGCTCATGCTACTTAATTTCCCTATAGTGCTGTACTTAATTTTTTAAGTTAGGTGACCATACTGGCTTGATACTTAGAACTTCTTTATGATAGGACCTTATTGCGTTGTTCGGGCTTGAAGACCCCAGCAATATACTATATATTAGGCAACTTAGGAAGAGACTGATTTGGATACGAGAGATATAGACCCGTGTTGAGAACCAGTTGGTAGTTTACCTAGCACTTGCAGATAGTAGTAGACCCGTGGGTCGAGCCATTTACCTGACCCTAGCTGACGGAGTTAGGAGCAATATAGGATATCTCTACGTACAGGCTCTTATCACCAGTTGGAAGTTGCAGAGACTTGCCTAGCACAGGTATATAATTAAGGAACTGTTGTTTAAATTAAATTTTAAGATAACATCATGCATAACATATCACAGCATAAAACACTCCTCAATCATAAAACAAATAACAAGAACAAATAATGAACAAATAATACACCTTGCTGGGATGACAATATAATTTTCACTGGAACTGTGGAATAGGTAATGTACATGTGTTAAATAGGAATTGTTGTTGACCTCGATAAGAAGTGTTGAATTATTGAATAAGTAGCTTCTTCCAGAAAAGCAGACATGGTCAACATTAGAACCAACCAAGGTGGTCGTCAAGGAAGACGCCCTCAAATTATCCCGAATGTTGAGCTACCGGACAGAACCAAAGCTCAAAATTTTGAAGTGTCGGCCACTTCACCGAGAGCACCAATGGCTGCTCAAGCCACTACTGTGGCACCTCAGCCAGGTATAGCAGCTGGTGATGTGAATGCCTTCATGACCACTATGATGCGGACCATGCAGCAACAACAGAAACTACTGGGCCAAATGTCTACACAATTTGTGGCCATGATGCAAGAGCGTGCAACACCACCTCCACCACCCAACCGGCCAATACTTTTTCCACCACCTGTACCTCAACACCTAGCAGAAAACTCTACAACCAAGGTGATGGAGAGGTTCAAGAAACTCCAACCACCCATGTTTTCCAAGTTAAACTTGGAGGCAATGTAGCCAGAATGGTGGATTAGCACCTTAGAGAAGGCATTTGATGTGCTTGAATGTACGGATGCGCAAAAGCTGATATGTGCGGGTTTTCAGCTGTAGAATGAGGCTGAAGCCTGGTGGAAGGCTACCAAGCCAAATCTTGAAGCCGCTCATCCAAATCCTATTTGGGAGCAATTCAAAGAGGTTTTCTTCAAGAACTACTTCCCAGAGAGTTTTAGGGACAGAAATGAAGCTGAGTTCTCTACACTTGTGCAAGGAACAAAGTTGGTGTTGGATTACCAGCAATGGTTCAAAGATCTATTCCATTTCACTCCGGAACACCTGAAGGGCGAAGTCAGTAAGACGAAGAAATTTGAGAAGGAATGAAGACTAGAAGATAGATTGAAGGAGAAAGAGAAAGAGAAAGCTACAACGTCGCCCAGATTGGACAAGAGGCCAAATAACTACTAGAACTTCAGTTGGCTGAACAAGGTTTTTCGAGGAGCTAGTTCGAGCCCCAATCCAACTCTGTACCGTGGGCCAGATGTGGGTCAAAACCCTTTTCGCCCCACTTATAACCAGCCTACCCAGCCAACTACGAGTCAAGTGACAACGACAGCCTCGCCAGCCCGACCAGCTACAAGCCAAGTGAGCCAAACTTCATCACCGGTCGTTCCATCCAACAGATGCTACATGTGCAACAAAGCAGGACATATGGCCAGGGAATGCATGCAATGCGGAAACAACACTTACTTGCCAAACCAGTCCTATGCTAGACCTTTTCAGCCACGAGACAATCGAACACGAGGAAAGGTATTCGCACTGACTAATGAAGAAGCGGAGGAAAACCCCGATGTAATGATAGGTAAGTCCACTGAACACTACTAAATTATAGGGAATGACCTATGGAAATGTGAAACTTAAATTTTATACAAACCTTAGGTACCCTGAATGTCTCAACCATTCCCACGCGAGTACTATTTGACTCGGGCACATCCCACTCTTTCGTTTCTACTACCTTTGCAAATAGGATGACTGATCAATTGAGGGACATCGGGCACGATTTAGTAGTCAGCACACCGACGGGTAGTGCCGTGAGTCTGAAGGAAGTCTACGACCCCTGTCAGGTAGAAATTTGTGGGAAGAACCTGACTACACGTCTGATAAAGTTTGATATGAAGGACTTTGACATAATACTAGGCATGGATTGGCTATCCACCTATGGAGCAAACGTCAAGTGTGCGGAGAAGAAGATTATATTCAAGTTAGATGATGGGTCAGTTTTCACCTACCTAAGTGAACCAATGAGGAAGCCCAAAAGAATAACCTTATCCGCCCTCTAGGCGTGGAAGTTACTGGATGAAGGATGTCAAGGCTTTTTGGCCACTGTGATGGACATCGAGGCAAAGAGAAAGCATTTGGAGGAACTTGACATCGTCAGAGAATTTCCTGATGCTTTTCCAAAGGATCTAACCCAGCTACCGCCTGATCGCGAGATGAAATTCACGATTGATCTGATTCTTGGTACAGCACTGGTATCCAAGGCACCGTATCGAATGGCACCTATTGAATTGAAAGAACTACAGGTCCAACTAGAAGACTTACTGAAGAAGGGTTTCATACGACCTAGTGTGTCTCCCTGGGGAGCACCCGTGCTATTCGTGAAGAAGAAGGATGGTAGTATGCGGTTTTGTATCGACTATCATGAACTAAAGTAACTAACGATTAAGAATCAATACCCGTTGCCATGCATTGACGACCTATTTGATCAACTACAAGGAGCAAGAGTTTTCTCCAAGATCGACCTTAGGTCTGGATACCACTAGTTGAAGATTAAGAGTGGTGATATTCATAAAACGGCAATTAGAACTCGATACGAACATTATGAATATCTAGCTATATGCCAAGTTCAGCAAGTGTGAATTTTGGCTTTACCAAATTGGGTTGTTGGGGTACATTATCACCAAGGACGGCGTCAAGGTAGACCCAGACAAAGTGAAGGCGGTTCTCGAGTGGGAGACCCCGAAGAATGCCACTGAGATTCGAAGTTTCTTAGGTTTGCTCGGATATTAATGCCAATTTATTGAGAATTTCTTGCTCATCTCAGCACCTATAATGAAGCTAACAAAGAAAGGCACAAAGTTTGAATGGAACGATGCCTACGAGAAAAGTTTCAAAGAATTGAGAAACCGATTGGTGACTGCACCAGTTTTAACTATTCCAGATGGCACCAGAGGAATGGTTGTATACACCGATGCATCTAGAATGGGATTAGGTGGCGTCTTAATGCAAAAAGGTAAAGTGGTTGCCTATGCCTCAAGGCAGCTGAAGGAACACAAAAAGAACTACCCCACTCATGACTTAGAGTTGGCCACGGTAGTCTTCGCATTGAAGATATGGCAACATTACCTCTATGGTGAAAGAGTGAGATCTTCAGCGATCACAAAAGTCTGAAGTATTTCTTCACTCAGAAGGAGTTGAATATGAGATAGAGACGGTGGTTGGAATTGGTGAAGGACTACGATTGTGAGATCCAGTACCACCCTGGCAAGGCCAACGTAGTGGCGAATGTGTTAAGTAGGAAATCACTGACCGCATCTCTTGCTTCCTTGATTGTAAGCGAGCAACTGTTAGAAGAAGTTTGAAAGTTTGACCTAGAGCTCTTGATCGAAGGAACGGCTATACAGCTAGTAGCTATAGATATATAGCTGCCGATCCGCGAGGAGATAATTGAAAAGCAGCCTTTTGACCCTGAACTGGCCAAGATAATCTAGGAATTGCAGCATGTTGTTCACAAGGACCCAGACTTTTCACTAGCTCATGACAAGGCATTGAAGTTTAGAGATAGATTGTGCGTGCCTAACAATTACGAGCCGAATCCTTAAGTAGGCACATAAATCACCCTATTCAATCCACCCTGGAAGCACGAAGATGTACAAGGATCTGAAGAAGTACTATTGGTAGATTGGGATGAAGGAAACCATAACTATATACGTGTCTGAATGCCTCACCTGCCAACAAATAAAGGAGAGACACCGACTGTATGGATTGTTGCAGCCACTCCCTATACCTGAATTGAAGTGGGAAAGAATTACCATGGATTTTGTGACAAATTTACCCAACACCAGGAAAGGGATGAATGCAATCTGGGTGATTGTAGGTGGACTGACAAAGGCAACTCACTTCATTCCCATTAGAATAAACTATTCGATGGAGAAGCTTGCCCAACTATACATTGAGAATATAGTCCACTTACATGGCATCCCTGTCAGCATTATTTCTGATAGGGATCCCCGATTTACCTCAAGGTTTTGGAGAAGACTGTAAAAGGCACTAGGATCTCAACTAAATCTCAATACGCCTTTCCATCCTTAAACGGACGGACAGTTCGAAAGAACAATCTAGACTCTGGAGGACATGCTCAAAGCCTGTATATTGGAAATGAACGACAGTTGGGATGCCCACATACCTTTGGTGGAATTTGCATACAACAATAGCTACCACTCTACCATTGGCATGGCACCGTATGAAGCTCTCTATGGTCGGAAGTGCCACACCCCATTGTATTGGGATGAAGTTGGAGAACGAAAATATCTTGGGCCCGAGATGATACAAGCAACCTGTGAGAAGGTGGATATCATTAGAGAGAAGATTAAAGCGGCCCAATCAAGACAGAAGAGTTATGTCGATCATCAGAGGAAGATTCTTGAATTCAGAGTCGGAGAGAAGGTATTTCTCCGAGTATCTCCAACAAAGGGATTGCTAGGTTTCAACAAGAAGGGCAAGCTGAGCCCCAGATTCATTGGTCCCTATGAAATCCTCAACAGAGTGGGACCCATAGCATACCGGCTGGCATTACCGCCTTCCTTGCTAGGCGTCCATGATGTTTTTCATGTGTCGATGCTAATAAAGTATATCAACAACCCAGCACATGTACTCTCAGCTGAACCTGAATAGTTAAATGTAGATATGACCTATGAAGAATAGCCTACGGAGATATTGGACAAAAAAGAACATAACTTTCATAACCGCACGGTCGCATTCATCAAGGTTCGATTGGGAAACTTTACCATAAAGGAAGCAGTATGGGAACGCGAAGAGGAAATGCGGGAAAAGTATCCCCAACTCTTCGAGCTACAGGGTAAGCCAATTTTGAGGATAAAATTTTTGTAAGGTGGGGAGAAATGTTAAACCTGCCCCAGACTGACTGGGAATTTGAATAAAGAACAGGAAACCCTGGCCAATCATCCAAGCACTCTGTGGAGCATCACACCAGTAGCTAATCCAATGGGAATGACCTCCTACATACTTGCCAGGAGGTGGATTGCAGCTCTATGCCACTGTACTGCACACTGCATAATGTACAGCTTGGACTCCAAGTATTCTCTCTCCTCTCCATAAATGTGGGGTCCACACCTGGAAAGATGTGTATTGGACTCTAGGTAAGGTGTAGGTATAAGGCCTAAGCCTTGGGTCAAGCCCCTGTGCAAGCACAGTAAGTATACAACTTTCCTGTATTCTCTAGGTGATGCACTGGGCAATGCACACATCACCCAGTGAATCACCCAGAATGGTAAAATTGAATATTTTAAATAGTAGAGACGTGGGGACCACTCATACTGGCCATGGACACCCCCTAGAGGTAGATGGGAGTCTTGGGCACCATAAGTTACCCTTGGACCCCTGTAGACCCCACCAGAGTGGCCAGAATGGCCCAGAATCACTTCTAAAAATGTATTCTTGGAGTGGGACCAGGCTGCCAAACAGGCAGGCCCTAGTCATGGCCGGTCTATAAATAGAGAGACCTCAGCCTAAAATAGGACCTTTACACTATTGAAACCGTGGAGAGGAAGAGAAGAGAGAAAAGAGAGAAAAAGAGAAGGAAAGGAAGAAGAAAGGAAGGAGAAGGAGGGAAGAAGGAGGAACTGCTGTGCAGCCCTGATTCCAGTAACCTTAGCTTAGTTTTAGCTATAAAACCATGCCCATATATGGTGCCTCTGTTGGTTCTTTATCCTCTCCTTTAGATCTCTGTGTTTTGGATGTGTTTCTGGTCAAGGATAGCCCAGAACACCTGGGAGCTGCCTTGTACTGCTCCAGATCTGATTTGCAAACTAATTGCATGAAAGATCTGAGCATATTCATGGGATTTTCATTGTTGTTTCTTACCTGGGACTGAAATCAGTCCCTGTGCCAGACTGCACTGCCTTATTACACCCAGAACAGGCAGTCTGGGCTTGGATCTATGCATGCAAGCTAGTCCTTGCCTGGATCTTGGTAGGGACAGCCTACTGCTATGATTTTGAACATAAATATGTCCTTGCATGTAGCCCAAACTGTGGCCATGAGCTGGAACACAGCTGGGATACTGTTCTCTGTGCTGGCTGGATATCTCCTGGCTGCCAAATGGTGGGCCCAGGTCATGATCCACGTGGACCACTGAAAACCACTCCACATGGGTTCCACAACAACCCCATATGCAAGATGGGTCGACCTAGGCACTGCCCATGGTGCAAAATTCCAATTTCGGAGCCTATTCACGTTTCAAACAAGCTCTGGGTGATGCACTAGGTGATGCACACATTATCTAGTGAATCGCCCAGAGAATAGAAATGGGCTGATTTGTAGACCATACTTTGGGGGCCTCCACCTGTGGACCATAAACAGTGTAAGGAGGTAGTAAATGACAAAAATACCCCTCCTCACATCTGTCCACCATTTATTACACCTTGGGTACCCAAGTGGGCCCCACAGGGCCTGGCAACCCTGCCAGGGATGGTCCAGCTACACTGCTGACCTAAGGACTGAATTGTGGGACTATCAGGACCATGTACTACATATTACACTGGTAAAATACCATACCTGACCCTGAACCACGTTCTCTGGATGATGCACCGGGACATGGACCCAAACCCCAATGCAAGACCCAGAGAATTCCCAGTGATACTTGACTGAGTACCTAGTCAGACCTGTGAGCCTAGACCAACACTAGGATATCCAAAAATAGTTTTGAATATTAAATAACACCTTTCTGATTTAATACTTTAGGGTTTGATCCCGCGCTCGAGGTACACTGCCAGACCTCAGTCAGAACTGAACTAGCAACAGAACCTGTAGGACCAGACCAAGGTGAGTGGAATGTCATCGTGTATGTAGATGTAACATAAAGGATATGTTGAATTTAATTTTATAATATTAATACTATGATATATATTTAATTCATAAATCTTAAAATTCAATACAACACTGTGTTGACTGCTGGAAATTGTGGTTGAATTCTTTATGTTGATTGTGAATGCTAGACTAGATGCCGTAGCTGGCTTGGAAATGAGGCCTATGGTAGCCCGTAGAATGGGATACGATTGACACCGCCCGACTCATATGATGCCATATAGACATGGGGTTAGAGTTTCATCACCTATGCTACGCACCTTTGCCAATAGGGGTTAAGGTGTTGGATGCCTGTGGGAGTGACCATATATATGAGAAAAGAAAAGAAATGTGAATATGGGCTATATGTCGGGCTATAAGCCAAAAATGAAAAGAAAAGAGAAAAAGGGATGCACACCTCATAGATTAATCACAGAGGGCTGGTCGGGATGACCTTGGTGAACGAATGCATGAGTTGAGTGGTCCTCTCCGATAACTCAATGGGTGTATCATGGGAAGGGGTTAATATCCCGCACCAGGGATACATGTATTGGGGATTGTACTAGCACTAACCTGCCTTAGTTTTGATGTTAGGTGGCTAATAAATAACTGGACTACACTTCATGTAGGATCCATATGATTGTGCTTGCATATGCATGCATGATGGTATGTTTCACTTACGGGCTCAGTGGGGCTCACACTCTGTTATTCATGTTTTTCTATTAGATGATTTTGCAGGTAGATGTCACTGTGGTGGGGAGGCTTATTACGCAGAGGAGAGCCATGGTGGTTATGACCATATTGGTGTAGACCCCGATGGAGGTTGTGCCGATGATACGAGTGTTCTCGATGACTACTGAAGGCTGACCCATGAAGGGTGTTGACATGGATGCTGATGCTTTTTGTCTTGGGTACTCCTTTTTATTTTTTGACCGGAGTTTATCCCCGTTTCTGCTTTTAGTTTTCTTCCTACTTTTTGGGGCTTGAGTTACCTCGCCCTATGTTTATTTTCTTTTTGTTTCAGTTGATGTATATATTAACCTTTACTGTTCTACTTCTGGGAGTGAGAGAGGGAATGATCAGATCTATTTATGTATATAACATCATTTCCTGCACTGCTACGCTTCTCTTATCTTTTAATGTAAATATAGTTTTTTTCCGCACTCTGAGTTTTACATGTTGTATTACGATGGATGTGTGTCTATGAATGGATTAACTACCTCTAGATCCATGGGATTTGGCGGATTGCTGGCATGCAATTTGGGTCACCTACCCAATCCTCCCAGGGTTGATTTGGGGTGTGGCACGGACTGCTCAGCAACCCCAACCCACTCCAAGCCAGGTAACAACTGCTGCTCTGCCATCTTGACCTGCAATGAGCCAAGCAAGCCAGGCCTCTTACCCAGCTACACTATCCAACAAATGCTCTGTTTGCCACATAGTTAGGCACCTGGCTAGGGAATGTGCAAACCGCAGATACAACCCTTACCCGTCGATCCATTCCCCTGCTCGACCCTTTCAGCCACGGGACAACTGGACACGAGGGAAGGTGTTCGCGCTGACCAATGAAGAAGTGGAGGCGAACCCAGAAGTAATGACGGGTAAGTCCACATAACACTACTAAATTGTAGGAAACAAACTAATGGGTGCAGGGAATTTGATTACATCGTTATTTATACAAACCCTAAGTACCTTGACTATATCGTCGGCCCTTGCGCGAGTATTATTCGACTTGGGTGCATCCCACTCTTTCATTTCCATTGCTTTTGCGGATAGGATGACCATCCAACCAAGGGATATAGGGCACGATTTAGTAGTTAGCACACCAACTAGAAGCGTCTTGAGCCTGAAGGAAGTTTATGACCCCTGTCTAGTGGAAATTTTTGGGAAGAACCTGACCACCCATCTGATAAAGTTTGACATGAAGGACTTTGACGTAATATTAGGCATGGACTGGCTATCTGCCTATGGGGCAAATGTCATGTGTGCGGAGAAGAAGATCATATTCAAGTTGAATGGCGACTTAATTTTCACCTATCAAAGTGAATCGATCAAGAAGCCCAAGAGGATAACATTATCCGCCCTTCCAGCACGAAGGTTGTTAGATGAAGGATGTCTGGGCTATTTAGCCACGGTAATGGACACCGAGGCGAAGATTAAGCCGTTGGAAGAACTTAATATTGTTTGGGAATTTCCTGATGTTTTTTCAAAAGATCTGACCCAGCTACCGCCTGATCGAGAAATGAAGTTTGCGATCGATTTAGTCCCCAGTGCAGCACCTGTATCCAAGGCACCCTATCGGATGGCACCTGTGGAGCTAAAAGAGCTGCAGGTTCAGTTACAAGATTTGTGGAAGAAGGGACTCATTCGACCAAGCGTGTCTCCTTGGGGAGCCCCCGGGCTGTTCGTAAAGCAGAAGGATTCTGCATGCGAATGTGCATCGATTATCGGGAATTGAACAAACTCACAATCAAGAACTAATACCTGTTGCCATGCATCGATGACCTATTCGATCAATTACAAGGTGTAAGAGTTTCCTCTAAGATTGATCTTAGGTCTAGGTACCATCAGTTGAAGATCAAGAGTAGCGACATTCATAAGACGGTATTCAGAACCCGGTACGGACATTATGAATTCTTGGTATTATCATTCTGCTTAACCAATGCCCCAGCTGCATTCATGGACATGATGACTAGGGTATTCCATGATGTGTTGGACAAGTTTGTCATTGTATTCATCGACGACATAATCTACTCCAAAAGTGAAGCGGAGCATGCCCAACACCTTGGGTTCGTATTACAACGATTGAGGGAACACCAGCTGTTCGCCAAATTCAGCAAGTGTGAATTTTGGCTCCACCAGATTGGATTCTTGGGAAATATTGTCACCAAGGACGGCATCAAAGTAGACCCAGACAAGGTGAAGGCAGTTCTCGAGTGGGAAACTCCAAAGAATGCCATAGAGATCCGTAGCTTCCTGGGATTAGTTGGCTACTACTGTCGATTCATCAAAAATTTTTTGCTCATCTCGGCACCCATGACAAAGCTAACAAAGAAGGGTGCAAAGTTTGAATGGACCGATGCTTGCAAGAAAAGTTTCCAAGAACTAAGAAATCGATTGGTGACGGCACCAGTGCTAACCATTCCAGATGGCACCAATGGTATGGTTATGTACGCAGATGCGTCCCGGACAGGATTGGGTGGCATACTAATGCAGTGAGGAAAGGTGGTTGCCTACGACTCTAAGCAGTTGGAGGAACACGAGAAGAACTACCTCACTCACGACCAAGAGTTGGTTGGTAGTAGTTTTCGGTTTAAAATATGGCGGCACTACCTTTATGGTGAAAAGACCGAGATCTTCAGCGACCACAAGAACCTGAAGTATTTCTTCACCCAAGGAATTAAATACAAGATAGAGGTAGTGGTTAGAGTTGGTAAAGGACTATGACTGTGATATCCAATACCACCCTGGCAAGGCCAACGTAGTGGCAGATGCACTAAGCAGAAAATCCCAATCCGCATCCCTCGCTTCCTTGGTTGTTAGCGAATAATTAATAGAAGAAGCTCAAAAGTTTGATTTGGAACTCATGATCGAGGGGACGGCTATACAGTTGGTAGCTATGGACATACAGCCGTCGATCCGAGAAGAGATAATTGAGAACCAACGTAGAGACCCCGAACTAGCAAAGATAATCTGGGAGATAAAACAAGGAGTTCACAGGGACCCAGACTTCTCCTTGGCCCAATGGAACATTAAAGTTCAAAGACAGATTGTGCATGCCTGGTGATTATGATGTGCAAGACTGGATTCTTAGGGAGGTGCACAATTCACCTTATTTTATACACCTTGGAAGCACCAAAATGTGTAAAGATCTGAAGAAGTACTATTGGGGGATCGGAATGAAGCAAACCATAGCACTGTATGTGTCTGAATGCCTCACCTGCTAGCAAATATAAGCAAAGAGACATAGACCTTATGGATTGTTGCAACCACTTCCGATTCCAGAATGGAAATGGGAAAGGATTACCATGGACTTCGTGACCAACTTACCCAATACCAGAAAGGGAATGAATGCAATCTGGGTGATAGTTGATGGGTTAACGAAGGCAGCTCACTTTATTCCCAAAGATAACTTATTTAATGGAAAAGCTCGCCCAGCTTTACATTGAAAATGTGATCTGCCTGCATGGGGTACCCGTTAGCATCGTGTTCGATAGGGACCCCCGATTCACGTCAAGATTTTGGAAGAGTCTACAACAGAAGCTGGGATCCGAGCTAAATCTCAGCATGGCTTTCCATCCCCAGACGGACGGACAATCAAAAAGAACCATTCAGACTTTGGAAGATATGCTCAGAGCCTACACATTAGAAATAAAGGACAGTTGGGACGCCCACATTCCCTTGGTGGAATTTGCTTACAATAACAGCTACCACTACACCATTAGCGTGGCACCGTATGAAGCTTTGTATGGTCGGAAGTGCCGCACACCGTTATACCTAGACGAAGTCAGAGAATGGAAGTATTTAAGTCCCGAGATGATACAAGCAACTTGTGAAAAGGTAGATGTGATCAAGGAAAAGATCAATGCGGTTCAGTCCAGACAAAAGAGTTATGCCGAATCGAAGGAAGGACATTGAATTTGGAGTCGGTGAGAAGGTATTTCTCTGAGTTTCTCCAACAAAGGGGTTACTGGATTTCAACAAGAGGGGTAAACTGAGCCCAAGATATATCGGCCAATCTGAAATCCTGAAGAGAATTGGACCGGTAGCGTATCGACTGGCCCTACCACCATCCTTACAAGGCATCTATGATGTATTCCATTTGTCGATGCTAAGGAAATATATCAACAACCTGACACATGTACTCTCGGCCGAACCTGAGCAGCTGGATGCTAATATGACCTATGAGGAACAGCCGACTGAGATACTAGACAGAAAGGAGCATAACCTCTATTATCGCACGATCGCATTCGTTAAGATTTGATAAGGGAAACTACCCAACAAAGGAAGCATCATGGGAACGCGAGGAAGAAATGCGAGATAAATATCGTCAACTCTTCGAGCTACTGGGTAAGCCAATTTTGAGGATGGGATTTTTGTAAGGTGGGAAGAATGTTAAACCTGCCCCAAACTAACTAGAACTTTGCTTGAAGGATGTCATCCATCTTACTTGTGAGGAGATGGGTTACAAACCCATACAGCTACTTAGCCCACAGCCTGATGTATAGCTCCAACTCCAATTAATCTCTCTCTTTGATAAGTACATGGGGACCATGCCCATTCAGATGTTCATTTTGCCTTGGAAATGGAATTGGTGAGGTGCCCAAGTGGAAGCCTCAACCCTTGTACAAGGCCACAGTAAAAATAGTAGAGATCCATTCTCTGGGCGATGCACTGTGCGATTGACCCAAACGCCCAGAGTGTCTGAAACTTGTATTTTAGATTCCAAACAAATGGGAACAACACATATTGATTGTAAACACCCCCTAGAGATAGATGAGAATTTTAGAAACCATTACCCATCTTTGGAACCATGTGGGCCCCACCTATGTAGCTGAAATGGGCCAAATTGCAGTTAAAAATGCATTTTGAAAGAGGGGACAGCAGGGACAAACAGACCTTAAGGCCATGGAACCTATAAATAGGAGGGCCCAGCCCTCTTATTTCGTTTCTACCGTTTCCAACAGTAAAGAGAAAGAAAGAAAGAGAGGGAGAAGGAAGAAGAAGAGAAGGAAAGAGAAGAAAGAGGAAGAAAGAGTAGAGAACCTGAACTTGGGTTGGATTTGAGCATCTCCATAACTTGAAGGTAAAAAAATACAGCTTATGAAGTATAAACATTGCTGTCCATTAAGATCTAGAGCTTTCAATATGATTATAAGTTGAGAACAACACCTAGGTGCTTAGGGAAGCTTTGGATCATGCATGCATGTACATTAAATGCATGATCTAACCATCTAAATGGGATTTGAAATCTGTTTTAAAGAAAGAAATAGGATTCAACCATGGTGATAAGCCAAACCATGGTATTAACACTTACATCATGCAGTGTAAGCTTAGATCCTAACATGTATGTGACTTTCTTCATGTTTTAGCTTAAAACCAAGTCTGTTTTAGATGTGCACAGGTAATCCATGCTCTGCATGCTGCAAATTTTGAATTCAAAGCTTGATCATAGCCATGTCTGGCCATTCTCTGTGATGTTAGAACCCAAACCAACTCCCAAATGATTAACCAAACCTTGAATCCCTTCATCCCATTCCATTAAGCTTCATTTAAGTGATATAATCCCCCTGAGATCATCCATGGTCAAAATTTTTGCCAAACCAGCAGCCAAATTCTGGTTTTGGAGCCAAAACTCGTGTTTAACAGACACTGGGCGATGCATTGGGCAATTGACCCAAATGCCCAGTGATGTCTTTTGAGCTTAGATCTGTTTCCAGCCTTTTGGACCATCACCAATAGATCTAGAATAGTCTAGAGCGCATGTAGATGACCTGAAAATCCTACCCCATTAATCCTTGCTTTAATCCATACCTTGGATGCTCAAGTGGACCCCACAGAGCCACGAACCCACACACAGACTAGCCCAACATGAACAGGGAACCTTTGTACTATTTTATGGGATTGATAGGGCTATGTTTAGGCAAACCTTGCTATAAAAATTCATAAAAGATGAGCTCTGCATCTCTAGATAATGCACTAGGAGTTTGACCCGAAGGCCTAGTGCAAGTCCCAGAGATTTATAAATAATGCTTGTGTGCCCAAAGCTAAATCCAACTAAACCTAAGCCAACCCTAGGACAGTAACTTACATTTGAACCATGCTTGACATGTTTTAATGGTCCGGTTAACTTAGCTTTTGACACCGAGTTTGAGGTGCAGTATCAGATACCGGTCAGGACCAAGCTAACTGTAGGGCAAGCGGGACTAGTGCAAGGTGAGTGGAATTACACCATGAGTGTAGGTGTAACATGACTAATGAGTCATGACAACTACAACAAAAATGTTTACTGTCTTTAATTACTTAAGTTGCTTTATATTCTTGTTTAAATTATGAACTCTCATCAGATGAACACTGGGAATGGATAATGATGCTTGTATGTGGAATTGCTAGATTAGATGTCGTAGCCAGCTTGGAAATGAGGCATGTGGTAGCCTGTAGAATGGTATAGGGTTGACACCACCCGACGCATACTATGCCATATAAAATGCATTGGGCTAGAGTATCATCACCAGTGCTACGAACCCTTGCCAACAAGGGTTAAGGTGTTGGATGTTTGTGGGAGAACCTATATCAAAGAGAAAAAGGAAGAGGAAAAAAAAAAGAAAAGAGAAAAAGGAATAGAATTGTGTTACACTGAAAAGGCGATTATGTGGCTGAATGCTAGAGAAAAAAAATATTATACCGGAATGGTGAAGGGTGATTTCATAGACTAATCCCAGAGGGTTGGTCGGGCTGACCTTAGTGATTGTTGCAGGAGTTGACTAGTCCTCTCCGACAACTCAATGGGTGTATTGTGGGAAGGGGTTAGAAGCCCGCACCAGGGATACATGTATCAGGGATTGTAGTAGCACTTTTACCAACCTTAGTTGTGATGCTAGGTGGCTAATTAATAAAATGGACTGCATTGCATGTAGGACTCATTTAGTTGTGCTTACATGTGCATGCATGGTTATGTTTCATTCACGGGCTCGGTGGAGCTCACACTCTTGTATATGTCTTTTTGTTAGATGATATAACAGGTGGATGTTATGATGATGGGGAAACTCATCTCGAGCAGGAGAGCCATGCTGATTATGACTATGTGGGTTTGGACCCGGTTGGAGGTCATTCCTTTGGTTTTCGGTGATTGTTGATGATGGCCCTTGAAGAGCAGGCAGCTGACTTTCATCTAACCTTGGGATTCTTTTGATGTAGATAGGAATCTACTAACAAATCCCCTTTTATATAGCTTTATTAGAGGCCCATATTGTCTTGCCCCTTATGTTTGTTTAGTAAAGCTTTTAGTTGAAAGAGTTGGGACAGCCAGTGGTATGTGGTGAGAGAACAAATACATGAACAATGTTGTAAATATTTATTTTGATGGTTTAATATAATTGTTTGTTTTTGCAACACTCTGTATTTCCATCTTTATCCATTGTTATGGGTTTGGCGGATTGCTACCATACAATTCGGATCACCTACCTAATCCTCCCAGGGGGTGGTTTGGGCTGTGACACTTTCGGTAGCCCTTACCAGCTAAACAGGCCTCACATGTCGTTAGGTTGATTTTAGCGAGTGGGCCAAGAAGGCCTTCTCTAGCTAACCATCCCATCTTATCTCGACCTATGTGTCCTAGTCTATCATGCCATGCAATTAATTCCGAATAAATATCAGTATTAATTACAAAAGATGAAGAAGTAGCCACAAGAGTTATTAAGTCTAATTTAATACAACCATTCTCAAATTTGCATTATCCAAAAGAACTACCCTCCAAAAGTATCTCAAAAGTGTCACCGCAAAAAATAAATGAATAACCTAAAGTCAAAAGTGCGGTAACAGAAAGTCGATTATGTCCCACCTTAAACCACCCCTAGGAGGATTAAGCGGGTGGCCCGGATGTCAAACCACATCAGCTAAATCTCTAGGATCTAAAAGCAAATGCCACTCACAAACACACATAAGCATTCATAATATATCATTGTAAACTCAGAGTGCAGCGGAAAAAGTAAAGATTTTTATATAAACGTTTCCAAAATACATTGTTATGAAGTTGACCATAGGACTTGGCTGTACTTGTATTACATACATGGCATTTTCCAAGCTTTACATTATAGATAGAATTTATACAAAGATGTATCTGTAAGCTTTACAAAAAGAAATGCCCTCAGGCTATCCTTAAAAAGAATGTTCTGGGAACAGCAAAATAAAGATAGCCCTAAGTCAAGTCATCTCTTCCAACGCAACTCTATGCACCCACATCAGAGGGATCACCTCCGTCGGGGTCTACACAGAGATAGTCACAATCACCATCTCCATTCTGTCTAAGATGATCCTCCCATTCAGGGAGAAGTCCACCTGCAAAATAATCTAAAAGAATATTCCAAGAAGGAAGAGCTCCACCGAGCCCAGCAAGTAGATAATAAATCATGCATCCAGATGCAACACAACATCATGAGTCTATATGCTTGGATTCAATTTTATTATGCTACTCCACCTAGAAACACAACTGAGTCACTAGGTATATGCTACTTGCAATGACTCGGGCAACAACCTCCGCTTCTTCCTATCATCAATTTGGTTGCAGCCTTAATTATTGCGAATGGAACCTGTGCTGGTCCGAGAGCACCAACTCCCTCCTATGGTAGACCCCAAGATAACCATGACAACCTATCCCAGATTCTGCCCTCCTCGGCTTCCAAGATGCCATGATCACCTATCACATGCACCCCTATTGGTAAGGGCTATAGCATAAGGGTATGTTTGACCTAACCAGATGATCTACATGGTAAGTATGAGTTGAGTGGTGTCAACCTCATCCCATTCTACGGGCTACCACACTTCCCATTTTCAAGTATAAAGTGTACAGTACTTCTGCAGCCCATACTACGGTGCACCATACCATTCATTCCCAAGCTGACTACGGCATCTAGTCTAGTAGTTCAATATCATGCAATTCATCATAATGCAGCAATTTAATCATAACACGATCATTCCGTATTTACATCATTGATTTCATAATTCCAATGAAATTTGAAAGAAATAATTATCTTTATAGTATTCAGCAGCTTCACACCCACATGATTGATTTAAAACCACTAACCTTTGCTAAGGTCTACTTGCTCAAAAGGCTCCCAGCTCTCAAATGCACTCCCACACGCGTCGCCGAACAAATTGCTATGGCCTATGGTTAATTAAAGTAAATCAAATATTAATATGTTAATAATGGAGTAAGGAGTCAAGGGGTACCCTTGGTCTAAGTCCCAGACCAAGGCTAGACACAATTTTGTAAGGATAGCAGCACTGGTCGATCAAATAGACCAGTGACAATCAACTAGTGGGGGCTACAGCAGTAAAAATTGAAAAAGGGTTCATGGTTTCACACCAAGGGGTCCCTAAGTACTATTCTAAGCAATTCCATATGCTATGGTCAGGTTTTTCAATCAAAGTTTGTATTGGTTGATTGGATTGGTCTATCCAATGGACCAGTGGCAATCAACCCATTACACAAATGCAACAATAGGGCATGATTACCCATTTGGTTTACATGAATGGTCTCCCATGTGATGTTTCAGGCCAAGGGACAGATTAGACTCAGACCTGGATCAAGTTTCTGTAGTGGTCGATTGGTACTGATCCTTCTAATGGACCAGTGGCAATCGACCAGTAGGGTCATAGCAGCAAAATTGTAAATGGCTTTAAGGGAAAGGACATGGTTTCACACCAAGGGATCCCAGGGTGTTAGATAAGTGGTTCCAACAGGGTTTGGGTCAGGGTATTGTCCCCAACTTGGGTTGGTTAGCCAATAACCATTCCCGGGAGTCAGGCTATTTCCAACCAGTAGGTATAGGACTGGGATGGCATGGGTTTCAGCATAAAAGGCCTATCATAAGGTATTACAGGCCATGGGCTGACCAGGCTTGCATCTGGTCAAACTTTCTGGTACTAGTTGATTGGTACTGGTCGATCCAATGGACCAGTGGCAATCGACCAGTAGATGTATAGCTCAAGGATTTTAAGAGCAATCATTGTCTGGGCTTGGTTCCACTAATCAATGGCCATCAAGGATGATTAGGGGGTACCAGTAGGTTACACCTATGGCAACCAACATAATCCAAGGTAATTATACAACAGGCATAGGGGTTTGGGATCAATGGCCCACATGGGCAGATGCATGGACTGCATGCATATGAAACAACAGAATTAAAGTTGAGAAGAGTTCAATTATCTTAAAACCAACACTGTTATGCTAGATTGGTCTGGAATGGACATGAATTCATGGAAAAACATGTCCAACATATAGAACTGCATTCTAAGCTTGTTATAAACATAAGGATCAAGCATCAATACTGGGATTTAATAGGTGTTACATATATTCACAAAAAGGAAGACAGATGAAGGATCAAGGATGGCAGATCATGACATGCATGCAAGGATCCTAGCTACTAAGCTAGCAATTCAACATGTAGGTATGGTGGATTATGGCTATATAAGAGGAATCAGTAGATGGTTTAGGTTTGATCATGCTCAAGACCCAGGAACAGTTTAGAGATTATGAACACTAGGTATTGGGGATGTTACCTTGATGATCCTAGGCACAAGGAAGGCTCCAAAGCTTCTTCTCCTTCCCTCCGTCTCTTCTTCTTTCTCTCTGCTTTCTCTCCCAAACGCCCACTATTTTAGCAAGGAAATGAGCTCAGACCCAAACTCAGCCTATATATACTAAGTGCCACTAAGGCCTATTTGGCAAGGGATCCTTTAGGCTATAACCCATTTTATATCTATTTAAAGTGCTCATTAGGCTAATAGGTGGGCCCCACATGGTCACATTGTCGGGGCAATATTTCCACGGGTTGGTTGGAGTGTGGGGAAATGATTCGGGGTGTGAGACACTGGGCCCCACAAAGCAGAATTAAAAAATACATATGATAGTAGTACTGGTCAATCCAATGGACCAATAGGTGAAATTTTGTTGTTTTTACATTTGAACCCCATAGAGGCCTATGCCATGGTTTGGATTCTTACCACTCATGGTTGTTTAGCTACTAACAGTGTTCAAACATTTATAACCTCATTTCATCCGAAGCGAGCAATTTACCTTGGGCTATGCATCAGTTGATGCACAGAATAGCTGCATGGGGGTGGTGTCTGCCTCCAAATTGGTATATAAGATGTTACCATTGGACTACCTTCCTCTCAGATGATTACCCGGTCAATGCACCACAGATTTCTAGTATATTTGTCCTTAGATTCATCGGGTTCTGGACCTACATTCAGAGTTTGGGTTGGGGTTTGGGTATGGATATAACATCCTCCCCCCCCCTTATAAGAATTTTGTCCTCGAAATTGATGTACCTTGTAAACTGAAAAGGTGAGGATATTCCACGATGCTTCCTCGGGTGTGAGGTTTCTCCATCGCACTTTGATGTAGGCAACGGTGCGATTGCGGAGCTTATGTTCCTTTCGATCCAGAATTTCTTTAGGTTGCTTCACATGGGTCACGTTGGAGTCAAGATGTTCTAGTTTGGCCGAAAGTACATGTGCCGGATCGGTTATGCACTTCTTTAGCATTGACACATGAAACACATTATGAATAGCTTCCAATGATGGATGCAGAGCTAACCGGTATACCACTGGTCCAACTCTTGTTAGAATTTTGTATGGCCCAATATACCTTGGGCTCAGCTTTCCTTTCTTGTTGAAATGCATGATGCCTTTCGCTGGAGAAATCCAAAGAAATACCTTCTCACCAACCGTAAACTCAATATCCTTCCTCCTATTATCGGCGTAGCTCTTTTGTCTTGACTGAGCCGCTTTAATCCTCTTTTTTATCACATCCATTTTTTCATAAGTGATTTGAACTATCTCCGGGCCTATCATATGTCGTTCACCAACTTCGTCCTAGTATAGGCGGCACTTCCTTCCATATAGAGCTTCACAGGGTGCCATTCCAAGGGTGGAATGGTAGCTATTATTATACGTGAACTCTATTAGGGGAACGTGCAAGTCCCAACTATCCTTCATTTCCAAGGCGCATGCTCTGGGTATATCCTCCAAGGTCTATATAGTTCGCTCAGATTGCCCGTCGGTCTGGGGGTGAAAGGCTGTGTTGAGATTCAACTGAGTACCCATGGCTTGTTGTAGACATCTCCAAAATCTGGAGGTAAATCTAGGGTCTCGGTCAGAGACAATGCTGAATGGTACACCGTGAAGGCGAATGACACTGTCGATGTATAGCTGGGCCAGCTTGTCCAAGGGGTATGTAACTTTTATAGGGACGAAATGAGCTGATTTTGTTAACCTATTAACAATCACCCAGATTGCATTCATGCCCTTGGTTTTTAATGGTAGACTAGTCACAAAGTCCATGGTGATGTGATACCATTTCCATTCAGGGACCGACAGTGGTTACAGTAGTCCGTAAGGTCTTTGCTTATCTGCCTTTATTTGTCGGCAGGTGAGGCACTCTGAAACATACAACGTCACGGTCTCCTTCATCCTAATCCACCAATAGTATCTCTTCAGGTCCTTGTACATCTTTGTGCTGCCCGGGTGTATTGAATACGATGAATTGTGTGCTTCTCTGAGGATCCGATCTTGCACATCGTAATCAGCTGGAACGCATAATCTATCTATAAACTTGAGTACCCTATTGTCAGAAATTGAGAAGTCCGAATCCTCCCAAGTTCCTCGCCTGATGTTCTCAATAATTTTCTATAGCTCCAAATCCCTTGGTTGTTTCTCTATGATCTCTTCTCTGATTGATGGCTGGACATCGAGACCCACCAATAATACGGCTGTCCCATCTATCATGGGTTCCAATTCAAACTTTTTGGCTTCCTTTATCAATTGCTCACTAATGGCTAGGGAGGCTAAGGATTGTGTTTGGGACTTCCTGCTCAGCGCATTTGCGACTATGTTGGCCTTCCCAAGGTGGTATTGTATGTCACAGTCGTAATCCTTTACTAACTCCAGCCACCTTCTTTGTCTCATATTAAGGTTCTTCTGTGTGAAGAAGTACTTCAGGCTTTTGTGGTCGCTGAAGATTTCACTCTTCTCACCATACAAATAATGCCGTTAGATTTTCAAGGCGAGAACCACCGCCACAAATTCTAAATCATGAGTGGTAGTTCTTCTCGTGTTCCTTTAACGGCCTCGATGCATAGGTGACCACCTTCCCTTTTTGTATCAGTACACAACCTAAGCCCGTTCGAGATGCATCGGTGTACACTGTCATGCCACCCGTGCCATCCGAAAGTCAAAACTGGGGTTGTTACTAGTTGTTCCCTTAGTTCACGGAAGCACTTTTCACATGCGTCAGACCATTCAAACTTTGCTCCCTTCTTGGTTAGTTGAATCATTGGTGTCAATAGTCATGAGAAGTTCTCAAAGAATTGACGGTAGTAACCAGCTAAACCTAGGAAGCTATGAAATTTTATGGCACTCTTCGGTGTCTCCCACTCAAGGATGGCTTTAACTTTTCCTGGATCAACTTCGATGCTTTTCCTTAAAACTATGTCTCCCAAGAATCCTATCTGGTAGAGCCAGAACTCAAACTTACTGAATTTTGTGAACAGCTGGTGTTCCCTCAGTCACTGCAACACAAACCTCAAGTGTCACGCATGATCTTCCTCATTCTTGGAGTAGACTAGGATATCATCTATAAAGACTTTGGTGTATTTATCTAGAATGTCGTGGAACACTCTATTCATCGTATCCATGAATGCCACAGGGGCATTTGTTAAACCGGAGGACAGCACTAGGAATTCATAGTGTCCGTATCTGGTTCTAAATGCTGTTTTTGGAATATCGCTTTCCTTGATCCTCAGCTGATGATATCCCGATCTAAGATTGATCTTTGAGAAGACACTTGCACCTTGCAACTGATCAAACAGATCGTCAATGCATGGCAACGGGTATCGGTTCTTGACTGTGAGTTTGTTTAGTTCTCGATAATCAATGCACATACGCATGCTTCCACCCTTCTTCTTTACAAACAGGACTGGTGCTCCCCAAGGAGATACATTGGGTCGGATGAATCCTTTCTTCAATAGATCCTGCAGTTGAATTTGCAGTTCCTTCCACTCTATAGGTGCCATTCGATACAGGGCCTTAGATATCGGGGCTGCCCTAAGGGTTAAGTCTATCACAAATTCAATTTCTCGCTTTGGTGGCAGTTGGGTTAGGTCATTAGGAGATACGTCAGGGAATTCCTGAACTACATCCAACTCTTTCAATGGCTTTACCTTTGCTTCCATATCCATAACCATTGCCAAGTATCCCAGGCATCCATCATCCAACAACTTCTTCACGTAGAATGCAGATATCATCACCTTTTTGAGTTTCTTTGACGGTTCACTCTTATAAGTACACTCATCACCATTTTTTAGCCTAAACATAATTTGCTTCTCTTTGCACATGACATTTTCTCCGTGAGTGGACAGCCAATCCATGCCTAGGATTGCATTAAAGTCTTTCATGTTGAACTTAATTGTTTGAGTTAAAATAATACCACAAGCGTATGGGTCAATCGTAGCTACGGGTCGAATACGAGGAGATATACGCCACTCTATTTAACTAACTTAAAAGTAATGCAAAGTGAACCAAATTAAAGTGTTAAATTAAACTAATTAAATTAATAAAAATTAATGCATCCTAACTCATAAGCATCTAACAAAATTAAGGGATTAAATTGACGTCCTAACACATGAGCATCTAACCTATTAGACTACCGCAAATTGAAAGGAATAAAAATGCAGCCACACATAATAACCACATAAAAAGGAATAAGGGAATAAAAGTGCATCCACAAACCACAACCATACAAAAAAAAAAATAAAAGAAATAGAGGGAGAGGAAGAAGAAGATAGAGAGAGATAGAGGAGAGGGAGAATGAGATTAAGGGTTTAGAGAATGACATACCTTGATGTGCTTGAATACTTGAATAAACTCTCTATGGCTTCCTCTTCTAAATCTCCATGTCTTGTCATCAACATAGGAACTTAGACTAGGAAGCTTTAAACTAAAACTATTACAACCATTAAACTAGACTTATGAAATCAAAACTAAGAACTTAAGCCAAAAATAGGAAAAGAAGAGAAAATTTCACTAAGTGAATGAAGTAAAAATTACACTAAAAAACTGAATTAAAATTGAACTAAAAACTGAACTAAAAATCTAACTTCTTACAACCCAAAGGGCAAGGGGTATTTATAGGGGAAGAGAGGAGAAGAGAGAAGGGGCAAGTGTAGGAGAAATATTTCCTAAGAAAAGAGAATATTCTCTTCTCCTTCCTCTTTTACAATGCCTTGAATCCTAAGAAAAAAGAAAAAAATAGAAAGAAGAAGAAGAGAAGATTATTTACATAGACCTTCTATTTTTAGAAAAGTAAATTTCTAATTCTAACGTGTGCTTCCTTTTCTTTATAGATAACTTCTCCAAGCAATAAAATCAAAGTATTTTTTATTTTTCAACCTTCCATAGATGAGAAAATATCTTTCAAAATAAATCTATCCCAAGTAGAATTCCAGAAGTGCCCTTGAGAAGTTGGAGGAGAGAGAGAGTAAGGGTGATGACTAGGATTCCTTCAAGAATAAATAAAATACCCATTCTATCCTTCAGAAAACGTGGAGCATGGGGTGCTTATATAGGTCTCACCATTGTGTTCCTTGCAAAAAATCACCCAAAATAGACCCAAATTTCGTCCAATTTGGAGTTCGGGAGCCCAAGATATCTCAAGTTGAAGTTGGACTGTCCAGAGCCCTCCAAATGGAATCTTTCGGGTACAGGAAATATAACTTCTGGTTATTGCGTTAAGGCCCCTGGAACCTGAACTTTTGCTTCATTTTGTCCCCGACCGACTGTCAATAATTATAAATAAACCCCTGCAGACCATTTTCGTGCTTCGTTACAGAAACGGCCGTAACTTCTTCGTTTCAACTCGGAATCAAGTGCCGTTTGAACCGTTGCGAAGTTGACTCGATGGGCTACGCATCCAAGCCATTAACACCTCTAAACTACTTAAAAACATTTCCTTAGCATCATCTCCTCCATTTTTACAAGAATTCACCTAAAACCTGAAAAGCACAAGAAAGCACCGAGTAACTCTGTCCAATGTGGTAAAATGTATGTTTTATGCCCTAAGATTTCACACATAAATGTGCTCATCATTAATCATGTGTGCTGTCAAATCCCGCCCATAGACTTTTACTGAGCAAGATTCGTAAATTTCTTTCAGATTTACCGTGCTTCTGGTTGGGGTGCTAACTAAAAATTTGTGCCCTATGCTCCTAGGGATTACATTCATCTTGCTAGAAAAATATAGGACACAAAAGAATGTGATGCACTAGAATCAAATAGCACAAGCGCAGGAATGGATGTTATGTTTAGGGTACCTAAGTTTGGATTGAATATAAGGATGTAATCAAAATCTAGCTCAAACAGTATAACTTAACATGAACTGGTTTATAGTTTCCTCTAGGAAATACCTGTCATTCCTGGATCCACTTTAGCTTCCTCGTTGGTTAGTGCATACACTTTCCCTTGGCTTCTGCCATCTTGGGGTCGGAAGGGTTGTCCAGTTGATTGGAATCTCGAGGGTGCATTATTCCTTCGACACATACAGTCTTTTCCCCAATGGCCAGGTTGGCCACATCCAAAACATCGGATGGAATCTATAGATTTGAAAGGGGGCACTATGCGGGTTGACTGGGAAGATCCTTGATTTGCTTGGCTAATCGCCGACCGCGAAGACTGAACCGAAGTTGTAGTTCAACTAGAAGCCTGACAGATATTCTGGTTTGACTGGCTGTAAGCCGGGCGGAAAGATTATGAGGTATGACCCGCTTCCAGCCATTGATACTACAATGGACTGGTGTTGTTAGGACTCTTGAAAGCCTTATTAGACCAAATGTAGTTCTGGTAACCGCTAGGCCTTTTGGTTGACCCATGCGATGCAATCGACTTTTCCCTCAGCCTATCCTTAACTGTCTTGGCTTTGTCAACCATCTAAGCATAGGTTTCAATCTCCGTGATGGACAACATAGCTCTAATCTCAGGTTTAAGTCCTTTCTCAAATTTCTTAGTCTTGCTTGCCTCATTCCTCAGATGTTCTGGTGCAAAATGGAGCAGGTCCTTGAATTGTTGTTGGTAATCCAGTACTATCTTTGACCTTTGTGTGAGGGTGGAGAACTCTACTTCCTTTCTATCTCTGAGGCTCTCTGGGAAATAGTTCTTAAAGAAAACCTCTTTGAACTGATCCCAAGTTGGGTCGGGATGAGTTGCTTTAAGATTTGGTCGAGTTGACTTCCACCAGGCTTCGGCTTTGTTTTGCAACTGGTACCCAATGCATATAAACTTCTGGGCATTGGTGCATTCCAGTACTTTGAATGCCTTTCCCAGGGCACTGATCCATCTCTCAGGTTGTAGCGAGTCTAATTTGACCTTGGAGAATGATGGCGGGTGGAGTTTCTTGAATTTTTCCATCACTCTGGCAATGGAATTTTATAGTGCAACTTGAGGCACTGGAGGAGGAAATTCCGGGGGATGGTTAGGTTGCGGCACCGCTCTCTATTGTGTGGCAGCCATGAATTGCATGTTCATGTTGGTCATCAGCTCTTGTTGTTGTTGCTGAATCTTCAATTGAACTTGCTGCTGCTGCATCGACTGCATCATATTGGCCCTAATTGCAGTCACCTCTTCGTCGGTCATGATTGGTGGAGGTGGGGGTGCATAAGCTGGAGGAACCTCATGTGTTTGAGTAGGAGGGACCTCAGGCACACTCTCAAAGGAAGCATATGTTTCAAGTGCCAGGGCCGGAGCTTTGGATGGTCCCGCTTCACAAATAAAATGGGATTGCATTTCATCATGAGCCCTCTTGCTTAACTTTGTCCTAACCATGGTTCTCTTCTGAAAGGAGGATTTGAGAGTAAGTGTTTATTGTTTGGTCTATGGGTAGATCTAATTGTTTCTATACATCCCCCCAAGCAATTTACATGATTGAGGATTCTAATACTCATAATAATAGCATAAATGCAAGTAGGCACAATTTGTGTCTCTACCCTAAAGTCATCATGCATTTATAGTTTATCCAGGGTATGCCCGAGTAAGGAACATCCAATATTTATGCACCTATATGTAAAAGCACATGTAAATTTTGTACCTAAAATCAGCAAGCTAGGCTCTCAAGTCTTTACCCGGTAATATACAGGTCCAGATCTAGATGAAAGATATCAGCCATAACTTCCTTTGGTAACTCAAGAAAGAACTCTCGTTCTTCGATCCTACAAACTTTAGCCAAGTCTAAGTGTTCCTTTAGTACTCTCTTTGCTTATTTTTAAGGAGAGTTGAGTGCGGAACCCTATTACGGCGAAGAAGGGTTTTGCCAAGGCTGGTACACAACACTTAGTTCTTCAATCTAAGCTTAAGCTAAGCTAAGTAAGTACACTTACTTGCCTATTCTTATTATATGATTGATAAAAGAAAAGGGGCATTTTCTTTTCTTTGCTGACAGTAATCAATCCTATTCTTGGGCTAGGAAAAATTATATACAAGTGCTCGAATCCCTGGGGTATTAGAATGCCGATGAAAAGTAGATAAGTCGAACAACAACAAAAGAAAGTAACAAAATTGCCCGGACTCGGTTTAGCCTTTTCCTCAACTTGCTAAGGTAACGCATGTTGGTGGAAGTCTGCGAGTCCAACTAACACGACCATTTCCTAACATAAGAAAATTGGTCGTTAGCTTACTAAGGATGATCCAATCTATGATAGGTTTGGCTGTCATATACACATGTCAATATACAAGATGGAGGTACAGACCATGATGGAATAATATCTTGCACACATAATAATGCTTATTTAAATTTCAAAATCTCCACCATAACACATGGTCAAAGGGTTTATAGGGTAGAGTTCTAAGTTAGTAATCACCTGAGCATCTTATATTAGGCATTGAATTATGTCTGCCCACCGGTTTAGTATGCTTTGGATATGGGCAGCATGGTACTGAAGGTATTCAATCCTCCTATCCATGATGTTAAAGTCACAGGTTTCCAAACTCTGGTTGTAGTACAGCTGAGACTATAGGTACTTACGGTCACCAATCATCATTCCAAGCTTCAAAGTCAGCTCTTGGATATTACCGTCATCATATTGATATTCTCCGATGGGCCTTAGGTAGTCCATTAAAACTAGGAAAACGTGCCCAAGTTAGTAAGATTCTCTTCTTATTTATTTATTTATTTATTTTTCAAATCAGTATTATATGCTAAATTATGCATCATACACATGTATTCATATTTGTTTATATATATACATATACATGTTATACATATATATACATGTATGTATACAAATATATATTTCATTATTATATTATTTTTTTTTCAATCTTGGGAGTGTACCCAAACATGCATGAATTTAAATATCATACAAGGGCCCTACTCTTTTCCATACCTCAAATGTTCAAAAATAAAAGAAAATTTCCCAAAATCTGTTATTGTCTGCTACTGGTCAATCTAATGGACCAGTGGCAAACGACCAATGCATCGGGACAGCTTATAAACCAGTCTGCGATTCACTTTTCTCATTTCTAATTTCTGTTTTGGCTGTGGGGTCACACTAGGAACGACCAGAGGGTCTTGAAATCTTCTTCCCCCATCATTCCAAAGGTTCTCCTCAAGATCCTTGCACCCAATCTCAAGGACAAGGTGAGTTACATGGAAACCTAAGTTTTTCCCCAAATTTCTCTGCTATTTTCGTTTTCTTCTTGTTTTCTTTCAAACAACCTAGGGTTTTGTATCTCCATTTCGTTTTCTTCATTTATAATGCTCTTCTAAGTAAAACCTATGGTTTTATTGTCCTCATCTAATTGTATTCATGCTTTTTGCCTTGATGTCTACAAGCCAAACTCGTAATAGGGCTAGGGAATTGATGGCCAGCAAGCACCCAAGGGTTGAGACCGAGTCTTCTTCATCGGAACCACCATGTCCAGAACTTGAGGACAACTCTTCTGAGCATAACTCATCATCAGAAGAAGGAGAGTATGATGATTATTAGTTTTCCAGCTACCAACATGCCCGAGATTGGAAGGATTTCAGAGATAAGAAAATCGAAAATGGCAAGGTAGTGAGAGTAGAGGATTTTCCCAGATTCAAGGTTTATGAGAGGTTTAATGCCATGGATTTGGCACCAATGTTGAACCCAGAGCTTCCCTATTACCCAAATCTTGTCAGACACTTCTATTGCAACCTTAGGGAGGATGGAAGTGATAAATGCCAAGGTTATGGCCTTACCAGTTGGGTGAAGGGGGTAAATACTGCGTTTAACAGTGCAGACTTGGCCGCCCTGCTACAGGTAGCCAACAAGGTGAGAGATTTTATTGTAGGCCGAAGGCCGACACCTCTGATGTCTTTTTCGTTGAGTCCCGCAAATAGATGTTCAAGACTCTTACTGGAAGAGATGAGCTTCCTGAGTCAGAGGTTTAGTTCAACCCTTCGGCTCAACTATTGAGCAGGTGTGTACAGTGCAACATCTACCTAAAAAGTGGGAATAGGTGGGGCATCTCTATGTTACAGGCCTCCATCACCTATTGTTTGTTTAGGGTAGGCACAGGGGGTTCAGAGGCTTTCTTGCCATATCGTATTATGGGGGTGATGATGTATCATCCCAACACCCATCAGATGGCCATTTGCCATATGGTAGGCTTCTCTCTCAGGTGTTTAGGCACTTTGGAGTCAGTTTTTCTGGTGAGATTGAAGGGAGTGAGGGTAAGGCTCCCATTGGTAAGACTACCATCAAGAAGATGGGGTTGTTGACTGCCCCAAGAAGTGATGAGGAGGGTGAGAATGTTGCCCAAGGGGGCAATCTAGGAGAGGTTGGCTAGCAGTCAGGAGTTCTTCCCATTGTGGGTCAATTTGTAGCTTAGACATCCCAAGCGGCAGCTCCTTCTCCAGAGACCTACAGAATGAGAGATATGATGATGGAGCTTCGAGCCATGGGTGGCCAGCTTAGAGAGCTTTCTACTATAGTGCAGCAGGATTTCTCATCACTGGATGGCAGGTTGGGCACTATGGAGCAGAGACTAGACTTTTGGGATGCTCGTTTTCAGGTTGACTCGCATCCACCATAGCCACCTCATGATCCAGCCCAGGAGTAGTTATGTTTTGTTTTCACTAGGAGTCTAGGTTTTTTCTTTCTGTTTTCTTTTGTTCTTCAAGCTTGCTAGTTGTACTTTCCTTAAACTTTTCTATAACGTATTTTTGGAAGTAGCACTTCTAATTTTGTTGTAATGGCTTAAAGCCCCTTTCTAAGTGTTATGTAGTTCAAACCTATGAATTTGAATCAGTTCTCTATTATATCAATCTACTTTCTTGTTGTATGTCTATCTTAATGTTCTTGTCTCCTTATATCTAGTTTGCTTGTTAACCTATTTCCACTGTCTGTTAGTTTAGAGAGCTTATCGCTCTGTCATACCCCAAACCACCCCTAGGAGGATTGAGCAGGTGACCCGGATGTCAAATCACATCCACTAAATCTCCAGGATCTAGAAGCAAATGCCACTCACAAATACACATAAGCATTCACAATATATCATTGTAAACTCAGAGTGCATCGGAAAAACTAAGGATTTATACATAAAGGTTTCCAAAATACATTGTTTCTAAGTAGACCACAGGACTTGACTGTACTTGTATTACTTATATGGCATTTTCCAAACTTTACATCATAGCTTTACAAAAAAAAATGCCCTCAGGCTATCCACAAAAAGAATGTTCCTAGGACATCAAAATAAAGATAGCCCTCGATCAAGTCATCTCTTCCAACCCAACTCTATGCACCTGCATCAGAGGGATCACCTCCATCGGGGTCCACACCAAGATAGTCACAATCACCATTACCATCTTGTTCGAGATGATCCTCCCATTCAGGGACACATCCACTAACAAAATCATCTAAAAGAATATTCCACGAGGGATGAGCTCCACTGAGCCCAGCAAATAGATAATAAATCATACATGCAAATGCAACACAACATCATGAGTCTATATGCTTGGATTCAATTTTATTATGCTAGTCCACCTAACAACACAACTAAGTCACTAGATATATGCTACTTGCAATGACTCGAGCAATAACCTTTGCTTCTTCCTATCATCTCTTTGGTTGCGGCCTCAATCAATGCGAATGGAACCTACTCTCGTCCGGGAGCTCAGACTCCCTCCCTTGGCAGACCCCAAGATAACTATGACAACCTATCCCGAATTCTACCCTCCTCGGCTTTCAGGAGGACGCCATGATCACCCAACACATGCACCCCTGTTGGTAAGGCCTGTAGCATAAGGGTATGTTTAACCTAACCAGATGATCTACATGGTAAATATGAGTTGAGTGGTGTCAACCGCATCCCATTCTACGGGCTACCACACTCTCCATTTCCAAGTATGAAGTGTACAGTGCTTCCACAGCCCACACTACGGCGCACCATACCATTTATTCCCAAGTCGACTACAGCATCTAGTCTAGTAGTTCAATATCATGCAATTCATCATAATACAACAATTTAATCATAACACGATCATTCCTCATTTACATCATTAATTCCAAAATTCCAAAGTAATTTAAAAGAAATAAAATCATTTAATTATCTTTATAGCATTTAACAGCATCACACCCACATGAATGATTCAAAACCACTCACCTTAGCTAAGGTCTACTTGCTCGAAAGGTTCCCGGCTCTCAAATGCAATCCCACACGTGTCGCCGGACAAATTGCTATGGCCTTGTTGCATCAGGAAATCGTTCGGTGGTCCCTCGAGTGTCATAACCTGCAAAAGGACCAAGGTGACAAAGGAGAACCAGTGTGGTTCCAGCCTATGACCCTCTGATGCCTAAGTTAGATCTCTTCGAGCAAACAGATGAATAACTAGAATGCAAGATGGGTTGAGGGGATTGAATACTTTTGCTTTTATAGTAGAGTGTGGCATTGTGGAGAGTCCCGGTTGATGACGAATAGTCCTCATAGTTGATAGAGTCCCTGAGTAGCAAGGTTCTTCTTTGGTTGGTTGTCTTGCTAAGGAGGTGGTGTCCCAGTAGGGTTGATATCCTTGGTAGATAGATGTTGGCGTGCAGTGGATAAAGTCCCTGGTGTTTGAGTCTGCCAGGGACTATGTGACTGGTGAGTAGTGGTTTAGAGTCCTTGAGGATCACGTCCACAAGCCGTTCATGCCCATGGTGACTGCACCCATGGAGGCCGCACCCAAGTAGACGGCGCCCGAGGGGGTCCGCGCCCATGAGAGTCCGCACCCAAGGGGTCGACGCCCAAGGGGTTCGCGCCCGAAGGTGTCAGCCCGAGGGGTTCACGCCCATGAGGGTCCACACCCGAGGGGTCAATTCGTGCCCGAGGGCCTGGTCTTCATCCGTAGTCCGTGCCTAACTGGTTATCCACTGGTTCTGAGCTAGCCCACCTTCCTGGTCCGGGATGCGTGGCAGCTTCTGATTGGTCCATGATAAGCACATTTATGTGTGAAATCTTCGGGCCATAAAGCATGCATTTTTATTCTTGGAACGGAGCTACTCGATGTTTTTGTTTGTGTTTTTGAGTTTTAGGTGAATTCTTGTGAAAATAGAGCAAATGATGCTAAGGAAACATTTTTAAACTGTTTAGTGGTGTTTGGCAGTAGCCAGAAGCGCCCAGGAGTCAAGAAAATGAAGTTTGGATTGAGCACTAAAAGAATCATGCCAATTAGTCAAATTTGAAAGTGATTACAGTGGGTCCTTTAACATAATTTTGAGGTGTTAATAGTATGGATGCGTAGCCCATCAAGTCAGCTTCGCAACAGTTCAAACGGGACTTGATTCCGAGTTTAAACAAAGAAGTTATGGCCGTTTCTGTAACGACGTGTGAAAATGGCATGTAGGGGTTTGTTTGTAATTATCGAAAATTAGCTGGGGACAAAGTAAAGCAAAAGTTCGGATTCGAGGGGTTTTAGTGCAATTATCAGAATTTATCTTTTCTGTTAGCCGAAAGATTCCATTTGGAAGGCTCTGGAGCAGTCCAACTTCAACTTGAGATATCTTGGGCTCCCGAACTCCAAATTGGACGAAATCTGGGTCTATTTTGGATGATTTTTCACAAGAAATGCAATAATGAGGCCTATATAAGCATCTCATGCTCCACGTTTTTTGAAGGACAGAATGGAGATTTAACTAATTCTTGAAGGAAATCCTAGTCATCACCCTTATTCTCTCTCTCTCCTCCAACTTTCCAAGGGCACTTTTGAAATTCTACTATGGATAGGTTTCTTTTGAAAAATATTCTCTCATCCATGAAAGGTTGAAAAGTCAAAGATGCCTTGATCTCATTGCTTGGAGAAGACTCCTACAAAGAAAAGGAAGCACAAGTATAGAATTAGAAAGTCACTTTTTGTAAAATAGAAGGTTTATGAAGCTAAGATTCTTATCTCTCCCTCTTTCTATTTTTCTCTTTTTTTCTTGGGGATCAAGCTATGTAAAGGAATGAGAAGGGAATATTTCTCCTACCTCTTCTCCCTTCTCCTCTCCTTCCCTATAAATACCCCATGCTTCTCTCTTGTAAACTAGTTCAATTCCTTAGTGAAATTTCTTCTTTTCTTCTTTTAGTTTTTGGCTTTCTAAGTTCTAGTTTGATTTTATGATTTCAATTTCATGGTTGTAATAGGTTTAATTCATGCTTTAATTTTATATCTTCAATATGATTGTAATAATTTAATTCTAGTTTAGTTTTAAAACTTTCTAGTCTATGCTTCTAATTCTAGTGAGAAGAGTTAGAGACTTGGAAAAGGAAGCCATGCAAGGATTAATCAATTGTTCAAGCTTCATAAAATTACATTCATGCAAGGCCTAGTTAATTCATCCACTTTCAACTTTGATAGAAGGGAGTATCAATTTTTTATTTTTATTTTATATTATTCTTCTTCTTAACCTCTTAATTCTTCTAGTTTCTAATTTCTTCTTCTTGTTCTCTACCTCTTTCTTCTTCTATTATTTTTATTCTATTAGTATTCTCATCTCCATTAATCCCTCCATTCTATTAGGAATTTTCATTCTCCATTATTTCTATTTTCATTCTCAATCTCTACCTCTTTAATTCAATCATGCTTTTAGGATTTTATTTTTTATTCACTATGATGATCATGCATTATGGTAGGATTTTAATTTAATTATTTTTGTTTTAATTTTAGATTTGGTAGCGCCATTTCAAGTATGAGAAGCAAGCAATTTCAATCTGGTTCAAGCCCCTTCGGGTTTTACATCTCTAATCTCTTAGTCTCATTCTCCCTCTCTCATCTCTTTCTTTTGTTTTTTTAATGTGGTTGTGATGTGTGGCTGCAATTTATTCCTTCAAATCCTTGTTAGTTTTGATAGGTTAGATGCTTATGTGTTAGGACGCCAATTTAATTCCTTAGATGAGTAATTTCGCTAGATGCTTGGGAGTTAGGATGCGTTAATTTAATTATCATTAGTTTAGTTCAACACTTTAATTTTGTTCACTTTGCATTGCTTTTAAGTGAGTAAGATAGAGTGGTGTACATCTCCCTGAGTTTGACCCGTAACTATGATTGATCTATACGCTTGCGGTTAATTATTTCTTGCAAACAGTCTGTATCAATTTGGGTTTATCATTTGCCCCCCACTCTCTTGGATCAGGAGGTCCAAGAGAGTAGACCTCACTTTTGTACTCATAAGGGGCTTGTTGCGGATTTCTACTTGTTGGAGGGTATGTTTATGAATCACTTGGTGAAGTGGGAGAGGTTGTGGGTTCATGCCTCTCCTCTTGCACCCTTTCTTTTTCTTCTCTTTGTGTAGATATATCTTCTTCATCCCTCTCTTCCTTTTTCACTTTTTCATCCTTTCACTTTTTTGCTCTCCTCTCTCTTGCTTTTTGATTTTCAATTTTTTTTCTTGGAATCTTCTCCCTTTTCTAAACTTGGTCTTTGCTTTTTGGTGCCCCCAAGTGTTTGCTTTTGGGTGGCAAAGAATAGTGTGACCTTTCATTTGCTTGCTTCTAGTCTCTCCATCTTGGCCTTGGCCTTTGGTTAGCTTGCCTTGGTCTTTGGTCTTTTATTTTGATCACGCCCCTGTGTTGTGCTCGTGCCTGCTATGCTTGTGCCTCGATCTTAGGTTCATTACTCGAGCCTCGATCTCGCACCCGAGTCTCCATTTGCGGCCGTGCCTAGGGTTCGCGCTCATCGCTGGCGTTGCGCGTCGTGCCTTGCAATGCTGGTCCGTGTCCCGAGGTCACGTCGCACCCTAAGTCCGCACCCGTCTCTCTCGGTCCGCACCCATCGGCTATGGCCTTCTGTGCTTCGCGCCCTTAGGGTCTGCTCCATCTCTCTTGGTTCGTACCTATCATGTACTTCGCACCCTTAGGGTCCTCGTCCATAGGGTTCGCTCCCGTCTCTTTCGGTCCATGCTTGGTGCCCTGGTCTGTGCCTAGTGCCTTGGTCCGTGCCTGGTGCCCTGGTCCACACCTGGAGCCCTGGTCTGTGCCTTGTGCCCATCGATCGTGCCTGTGTTGGTCTACGTCCACCTATCGACGTCTGTGGTTCGACACCTGGTACGTGTTTCATATATATATATATATATATATTTTTTTTTCCTTCCTTATGAATTTCCTTGTCGATGGTTGCAGTTTGACTATCTCTTTCCTATGTTGATTGCTTGATGTTGGGAGGTCATTACTTTGAGTAAGTAGTTCACTTTATATTCATGTCTTCGTCTAGTGATTCTGATCCTACCACAGTTGTGATTGGGTCTTCTGGGGAGCCTTCCTCTGGGTCATCCTCTCCTGGGGACTCTCCCCTCCCACTAGTGATGGGGAGGAGGAGGCTTCCATTGACTCCGATCCTAGTGGAGGTCCTAGTGCTTCTGGGGTGCCGATGCTCATTGTTGACCCTACGAGCCAGTTATCTCGGATCTCCAGTGTCATTACTACCTCGGATTTGGTTTCACTTCGCCAAGAGGGCCATATTCCTCCCAAGGTAGTGCTTTATGCCCCTGGACCTGACGACTGTGCTTGCTCTCAACGAGCAGATGAGATTTGTCTCCACCGTGTCTCCTTCTCCTACGGTCTTCGCTTCCCCATTCCTCGTTTTGTTGAGTTGGTGCTAGACCACTGACACCTTACCCCCGATCAGGTATTGCCCAACTCCTGGAGGGTGATGTTGGGTTTTTATGTATTCTTCACCCAGATGGAACGCGCTGCCACCATTCCCCTGTTCTCATACTTCTACTTGTTGAAGAAGCGGGAGGGTGGATGCTATCATTTCTCTCGTTGCCTCCATAGGGCGCGTTTCATTGCGCTCAACCTTCTCGAGGGGATTACTCGCTCAGTGAAGTATTGGAGGGATCGATTCTTTTTTGCTACGGTCCCCCATTATACATTGCGGACCACTTGGGAGGCAATCGATATGAAGAGGGTGAACCACAATCTCGAGTTGAGTGACTTCGAGAGGGAATCCCTCCAGCGGTGTTAGGGACGTGAACCGTTCGACGTCCGTGAATTGGACTCCAAGGCCTTCTTGTATCTTTGGCAGTTGAGTCCAAGTAAGATTTTTGGTTTGCTATACTTGTACTTGCATTTTTCTTTTGGCATCTTCATTCCTAACTTATTGTTGTCGTCATGTAGTGGATCTTCGACTAGATATCGATGTCTTCCACGCTAACCTGCGGAAGAGAGCTGCTCATGGTAGTTCATCTTCTGGAGCTGGGGGTGCAAGCGCTCTCGCGATCTCTAGACCTTCGACTGCTGTGGCCGTTGGTGCCAAGCTGAAGGGGGGTCCCGACTCTCCTGGTATTGTGAGGAGTGGTCTACGGGTTAGTGTTTGAGTTAAAAATAATACCGCAAGCGTACGGATCAATCGTAGCTACGGGTCGAACACGAGGAGGTCAACCTTGAATAAATTTTCACTTTTAATTAACGTAAAGTGTACAACTTACCAAATATGGAAACAACCTAGATATGGAAACTCCCAATTATGGAAACTACCAAATATAGAAGCAACTAAATTGCCAAAGATAACAAATTAAAAATAGAAACTAGGGCAACCGCTAAGGGAATGGATGAATTAAAAGCAAGAAAGTCACTTGGGAATGGGTTCCACCATGAGAATTAGGGCAGATCAATGACTAGCATATTAAGGCAAAGCATGCATACGGCTTAGGTCTATAAGATATGCGGCACGGCTCATATACGGCTAACATATCCTATGAAAATAGTGCTCATACAACATATAATGTAAACAAAAAAAAATACATGAACATAATGGTGTCACAATGGATATGGCTAATGAACATGTATATGGTTCCCCTTGGAATGACATACAAGCTGTGGACGATCATCCATTGTAAGTCCAATATTGATCATGTTCATTAATCACATAAACAATGCTGGCCATCAATTCTTCCTTCTCTCATGGTTTCACCCACTCCCAAGAGGAGAGATTTAGCTAGCCATGAAAGCAATGAAGAGGGAAGGAAGGATTGATGGAGAGAAAGACAGAGAAATTACTAAAACTAAAATTTCTAAGAAGAAGAACTTAGCTGATTCGAATAACTCCAATGAAGATGATTCCGTCACTTGAATCCCATTACTGGATGTGCTTGAATCGGACTGAAATTGCATGAATTAATTGAAGAAGCTTGAATACTTGAACAAACCTTGCATGGCTTCCTCTTCTAAATCTCCAAGTCTTGTCATCAACTTAGGAACTTAGACTAGAAAGCATTAAACCTAAACTAGAATTAAAATATTACAACCAAATTGAAGACATAAATTGAAAGTAAAGCTTGAATTAAACCTATTACAAACATTAAACTAAACTTATGAAATCAAAACTAAGAACTAGAAGGCCAAAAATCACAAATTAGAAGGAGAAGAAGAAGAATTTTACTAAGCAATTGAACTCAAAATTGCACTAAAAATTGAACTAAAACTTGAACTAGAATTTAACTAAAACTAACTAGAACTCCTTCTCTTACAACCCAAGAGCATAGGTATTTATAGGGGGAAGGAGAGGCGAAGAGAGAAGAGGTAGGAGAAATATTCCCTTCTCCTTCCTCCTTTATATTGCTTGAATCCCAAGAAAAAAGAAAAAAATAGAAACTAAGAGAGATAAAAATCTAAGCTACATAAACCTTTTATTTCTCAAAAGGTAACTTTTCTATTCTATTCTTGTGCTTCCTTTTCTTTGTAGATATCTTCTCCAAGTAATGAGATCAAGGCATCTTTGACTTTTCAACCTTTCAAGGATAAGAGAATATTTTTCAAATTAAATCTATCCATACTCAAATCCCAAAAGTGCCCTTGGAAAGTTGGAGGAGAGAGAATGATGACTAGAACTCCACTCAAAGAATAAACAAAATACCCATTCTGTCCTTCAAAAAAAGTGAAGCATGGGGTGCTTATATGGGCCTCACTATTGCATTCTTTGTGAAAAATCACCCAAAATCGACCTAAATTTCGTCCAATTTGGAATTCGGGAGCCCAAGATATCTCAAGTTGAAGTTGGACTACTCTAGAGCCTTCCAAATGGAATCTTTCGGCTGACAGAAAGATAACTTCTGATAATTGCGCTAAGGCTCCTGGAATCCAAACTTTCACTTTATTTTATCCCCGACTAACTATCAATAATTACAAATAAACCCCTATCCACAAAAACGAGCGTAACTTCTTCATTTCAACTTGGAATCAAGTGCCGTTTGAACCGTTGCGAAGCTGACTCGACGGGCTACGCATCCATACTATTAATACCTCAAAATTATGCTAAGGGGCCCACTGTATTCACGTTCAAATTTGACTGATTGGTTTGATTCTTTCAGTGCTCAATCCAAACTTGATTTTCTCGACTCCTGGGCGCTTCCGGTTATTCTTAGCATCTTTTGCTCCATTTTCACAAGAATTCACCTAAAACCTGAAAAGCACAAGAAAGCATCAAAGTAACTCTGTCCAATGTGGTAAAATGTATGCTTTATGCCCTAAGATTTCACACATAAATGTGCTCATCAGATTCCCCCACACTTGAACGTTACTTGTCCTCAAGTAAAGCAAAAGAAAAACTAACCTAGAATGCAAAAAATCCTAACTCACTTTCGTAGGAATCAGGGTTGCACTTAGCATGTGCAACAAGCCTTTGAACCCCTAGGTTACCCCTAGTGGACGAGTTGTGTTTCGTGAGTGTTTGCAATGAATATACACACAAAATTCAATTTATAAATCCATACTATGTCCAAGATAAAGAATGCAGCCCCAAGATAATTTACTTTGAGATTTTCTAGATATTCCCCCACACTTGAACTTTATTATCCCACTCTGAGTTGGAAAACTGTCATACGTCTAACTTAAGGAGGTTTGGGGTAAGGTGAGTCACACTATTTTTCCTTGAGATTAGATCGAGTAGGTCATCAAGGCTACAAAAGATTTCAGCTCGGAACCTTGGTAGAACCTTTAAACATATGCATAATTTCAAGTTCACTTCGATTTTACTTTGCCATACATTTTCAAGTATTGAACTCAAATGTCCCTCCACTACAATTGGCTTGAATGACATGCAGGGCTTGCACCAGACACCCAAGTTACTAAGTAGTGTTGGAATAAATTCTCAGTGCATATATCATTTGATTGCCACATTGTGGGTTTAGACATTGATGCAGTATGAGTTCAAACTTTTTATTTTTTATTTTTTTTATTTTTTTCTCTTTTCTTTTATTCTACTCCAATCTATGCAATGTCTTGACCTCTTAAGCTTTCTAGGTGACTCTTGTAGCGAGCTTTAGTCCAATTACTCTCAAACCAGACGGCTTTAAGGAATTAGGTGTAAAACACCCCTTGGGCTTACTTAATCAAACCAAATAGGCTACAAGCCAAGACTAGATCAAAGAGCAAATTATTTTTTTGGGCATTCAATTATATCATGCAAGTGTATCATGGTTCAACCTTAGCACCTAACCAAAACTCATGTAAACAAGATGACTAACAAAATCGACAGTGTACTTTCAAAGAATTTAAAATCCCTTTGATCGATATATTCCAATTCCCTCCGCAGTGCAGAATTTTTTTATTACTTCAAAGTGTAGGGTATTTTGGATGCTCTCAAAGTCTTTCAGAAAAGTAAACTAAAGAGGCTACACACTCGATCTCGAACCTAAGTACAGACTATAAATCGATGAAATCCCCCCCATACTTAAATTATGCAGTATCCTCAATGCATGATAAAAAATAAAAACAAGGACAAAGAAGAGGGGGCATACTGGATATGATCATGGTGGCTCAAAATAAAGAGGTGCATGGAAATCCATGACCTCGTAAGAATGTGGTAAAGAAAGTGGCATGAGAGAGGAATTAAAAGATGTGCTAGAGATTGTAGAGTGTGTACCCTTACCTGGATCAAATATTACAGGGCCTCCATTGTGTTGTTGGGACAGCAACGCTTGTTCCTTTTCAGGCGGTTCCACTGGTGGTGACTTGGGAAGAGAAGTAGACAGATTACCATCTGGCTCAAAAGGTGGTGGCTTGGTCCACAATTTAGAAGGCTCTCCCCCATACTTGGATTGAGGCAAGTGCTCTAGACATTGATTGATACCTATGTTAAGAGCAGTGGCAACCAAATTAGGTGATTCAAAAATTAGATGCACGTCTTCATCTAAGCATGGTTGCTTTCCCAATCGAAAGACATAAAAATCACGAGATGCATTCCCAAAAGATAGCCTCATCAAACCATTTCTACAATTGAGCAGAGCATTACTAGTAGCTAAGAAAGGTTTAGCATGGATAATTGGGATTTGGCCTTTGATATTGGTCACAGATTGGGTATCTAGGACTGTGAAATCCATGGGAAAAAGAAACTCCCCAACCTTTAATAAGACATCCTCAATTACTCCCTTGGGAGTCTTGACTGATCTATCTGCCAATTGTAATGTGACAGATATTGGCTTAAGGTCTCCTAACCCTAATTGTTTGTACACTGAATATGGCAATAAATTGACACTAGCTCCTAGATTTAGAAGGGCATGGTCAATTCTAGTGTTACCAATCATACATGAGATAGCTGGGTAACCAGGATCCTTATACTTAACCTTTATCTATTGTGACAGAATTGAGCTCACATTGGCAGTCAGGAAGGCTTTCTTAGGTACATTAATTTTTCTTTTCTGAATACATAAGCCCTTGAGGACTTTTGCATAGGTAGGTACCTGGGAAATAGCATCTAAAAGAGGGATGTTAACCTGCACATTTCTTAAAACATTGAAAACTTTTTCAGTTATTGCATCCTTCTTATTGCTTTTAAGCCTATTGGAAAATGGAGCCTTAGGGACATAAGTCTTCTCAGGTGGCTCTTCATGTTTCTCTTCATTGACCACTATAGGTTCATCAGACGAACCTTGGACAGGAGGCTGATCATTCACAACTATGGGAGGGTCATGTGGGGCACTTACAATGGGAGGTGGATGGGGAGCATTCACAACATCAACATGAGGCTCAGAAATTAAAAGAGTTGGTTGAATTAGAACCTCTTGTTGGTACTCACGTTCACTCCTTAGAGCATATATGGCATTACATTGACTAGAGGGTTCTAAGTGGTGTGGACTCTGATGGATAGTGTTCAACTGAGTGTGAGGTGGATGGGGCATAGAGGTCCTAGGGTTTGGATCTGGTTGACTCAGCATCTTACTTTTTTCACTTTCATGGAGAGCATTGGCTAGTTAAGAGATTTGCCTCTCCATGTTATGTTGGCTGGTCATGAATGTGCTCATGAGAAGCTCTATACTCTTCTCAAGGGAATTTAACTTGGTAGGCTCATCACTATTTTTTAAAAATTCAGGTGGTTGCTGATTCATCATTGGGGTTGGTGGTGTGGGTCAGAGATTATTGGGAGGAGAGACAAATCTAGGGTTAGTCTGCTGGGGAGCAAATTGACCTTGGATTGGAGGCTGGAATATAGATGAACCAACTTGATTGGGGCCTTGGTTCCATGAGAAGTTAGGGTGATTTCTCCACCCAGGGTTAGAGGTTTCACTATAAGGATTGTTCATTACATGCACACTCTCATAACTTCCATGCCCACTACACCTATTAGGGCACTCATCCATCACATGTGATGAGGATTGGTATCCACTATACAAAGGGGTGGTCTGACAAATCTGATTTATTGAGGAAGGTCCCTTGGTCACTATGGCTTCCAGTATTCTAATACGACTGTCCAACTGAGCCTCTTTGGCTACAGTTCCCTCTACCAAAAATCCCTCACCGGAGTTTTCATTATCTTGGGTGGATTCCCACTCTCTGGTCTTATCCGCTAAGTCAACCATAAACTCCCAAGCTTGATTTTCATCAGTGAATGATGTGAATCCAATTAGGCACATGGATTCCACCAACTGCTTGGTTTGATAATCTATACCCTTATAGATGATTTGGCACAGATGCCAAGTATCTAGGCCATGGTGAGGACACTCTTGAAGAAGGTTGTTGAATCTCTCCATGAATTTGGAGAAGGATTCGTTTGGTCTCTGTCCGAACTACAGAATGTCATTCCTAATCCTATTGGTCCTATGCAAGGGAAAGAACTTCTTTAGGAAGACAACTGTAAATTTATCCCATGTAGTTATTGAGTCTCTAGGCAAATCATAGAGCCACTTTTTAGCTTGGTCCTTAACTGCAAAGGGGATGAATCTCAACTTAACCGCATCATTAGTCAATTTTTGCATCTTAATGAGCACACATACCTCCTCAAACTCCCTAAGAAACAAATATGCATCTTCGTTAGCTACCCCATGAAAGTGGGGCAACATACTAATGAAATTAGATTTAAGCTCATAATTGTTTCCTTGGGCGGCGGGGGCGGGTAAGCAAATGCATGAGGGTTGTGCAGTCCGTGCGGGATAAAAGCGGTCCCTAAGCGTCATAGGTTGCCTCTCTCCTTCCTCAACCATGGTTGGAATATCAACTCATTCTATTCGGTTCTTAGAATTCCTTATCCAAACCAGCACACAAAAGCCACAATCCGAAATTAGGACACTCCTCAAAGCTTTTTTTTTTTTTGATTTTTTTGATTAATTTTTTTATTAAAAACACTACGAATCAATTAAAATTGGAAACTAAATAAGCGTCACCTCCCCGACAACGGCGCCAAAAACTTGTTTGAGCTAAAAATAATACCGCAAGCGTACGGATCAATCGTAGCTATGGATCGAACATGAGGAGGTCAACCTTGAATAAATTTTCACTTTTAATTAACGCAAAGTGTACAACTTACTAAATATGAAAACAACCTAGATATGGAAACTACCAAATATAGAAGCAAGTAAATTGCTAAAGATAACAAATTAAAAATAGAAACTAGAGGAACCGCTAAGGGAATGGATGAATTAAAAGCAAGAAATTCACTTGGGAATGGGTTCCACCATGAGAATTAGGGCAGATCAATGACTAGCATAGTAGGGCGAAGCATGCATACAGCCTAGGTCTATAAGATATGCAGCACGGCTCATATACGGCTAACATATCCTATGAAAATAGTGCTCATACAACATATAATGTAAACAAAACAAATACATGAACATAATGGTGTCACAATGGATACGGCTAACGAACATGTATATGGTTTCCCTTGGAATGACATACAAGCTGTGGACGGTCATCCATTGTAAGTCCAATATTGATCATGTTCATTAATGACATAAACAATGCTAGCCATCAATTCTTCCTTCTCTCATGGTTTCACCCACTCCCAAGAGGAGAGGTTTAGCTAGGCATGAAAGCAATGAAGAGGGAAGGAAGGATTGATGGAGAGAAAGACAGAGAAATTACTAAAACTAAAATTTATAAGAAGAAAAACTTAGTTGATTCGAATAACTCCAATGAAGATGATTCCGTCACTTGAATCCCATCACTGGATGTGCTTGAACCGGACTGAAATTGCATAAATTAATTGAAGAAGCTTGAATACTTGAACAAACCTTGCATGGCTTCCTCTTCTAAATCTCCAAGTCTTGTCATCAACTTAGGAACTTAGACTAGAAAGCATTAAACCTAAACTAGAATTAAAATATTACAACCAAATTGAAGACATAAATTGAAAGTAAAGCTTGAATTAAACCTATTACAACCATTAAACTAAACTTATAAAATCAAAACTAAGAACTAGAAGGCCAAAAATCACAAATTAGAAGGAGAAGAAGAAAAATTTTACTAAGCAATTGAACTCAAAATTGCACTAAAAATTGAACTAAAACTTGAACTAGAATTTAACTAAAACTAACTAGAACTCCTTCTCTTACAACCCAAGAGCATAGGTATTTATAGGGGGAAGGAGAGGAGAAGAGAGAAGAGGTAGGAGAAATATTCCCTTCTCCTTCCTCCTTTACATTGCTTGAATCCCAAGAAAAAAGAAAAAAATAGAAACTAAGAGAGATAAAAATCTTAGCTACATAAACCTTCTATTTCTCAAAAACTATCTTTCCTATTCTATTCCTGTGCTTCTTTTTCTTTGTAGATATCTTCTCCAAGCAATGAGATCAAGGCATCTTTGACTTTTCAACCTTCCAAGGATAAGAGAATATTTTTCAAATTAAATCTATCCATAGTCAAATCCCAAAAGTGCCCTTGAAAAGTTGGAGGAGAGAGAATGATGACTAGGACTCCACTCAAAGAATAAATAAAATACCCATTCTGTCCTTCAAAAAAACTTGGAGCATGGGATTCTTATATAAGCCTCACTATTGCATTCCTTGTGAAAAATCACCCAAAATAGACCCAAATTTCGTCCAATTTGGAATTCAGGAGCCCAAGATATCTCAAGTTGAAGTTGGACTGCTCCAGAACCTTCCAAATGGAATCTTTCGGCTAACAGAAAGATAATTTCTGATAATTGTGCTAAGGCCCCTAGAATTCAAACTTCCGCTTTACTTTATCCCTGGCCAACTATCAATAATTACAAATAAACCCCTACCCATGAAAACGGCCGTAACTTCTTCATTTCAACTCGAAATCAAGTGCCGTTTGAACCGTTACGAAGCTGACTCGACGGGCTACACATCCATATTATTAACACCTCAAAATTATGCTAAGGGGCCCACTGTATTCACATTCAAATTTGACTGATTGGCTTGATTCTTTCAGTGCTCAATCCAAACTTTATTTTTTCGACCCCTGGGCGCTTCTGGCTATTCTTAGCATCTTTTGCTCTATTTTCACAAGAATTCACCTAAAACCTAAAAAGCACAAGAAAGCATCGAAGTAACTCTGTCTAATGTGGTAAAATATATGCTTTATGCCCTAAGATTTCACACATAAATGTGCTCATCAGTTAGGCTTCCGAAACTGAGTCCCCCTGTTGACGCACCGAGACCTTCCGCCTCCTCTTCTACTATAGTGTAGGGGGTGGCTTCTTCTTCTGCTGGTGAGACCATCGACTCGCCGACTCCATCTGCTTTGGTGCTTCCCTAGGAGCTTCAGGAGGGTGCAGTTTTGACTTATCTTGGTGTACCTCGGGAGTAGATGGACCAGGGGAGGCTCCCAGCTGAGCGTTCGACTGTGCAGGGGATGAGTCACTCGATTCGGGTGTAGTCCCTCTACCAGGACATGGCTTTGGTAAGTCATACCCCTCAATCTTTTGCCTTCAGTGTCATTGTGTGATGGATTTCTAATGACCACACTATTTGCAGGTCCAGCATCTCACTACTGAGGCAGTACTCCGTCTCGAGCATTTTGCGTTCCATGGCTATCATCTAACTATGCTACTACTACTACTACTACTGCTACTGCTGGTGGTACTGCTGCCACTACTGGTGGTACTGCTGCTTCTACTTGTGGTACTGCTATTTTTACTGGTAGTACTTCTTCAGGTGTTCTGAGTTCTAAGTATGGTCTACCTTCTTGCCCCCCAGAGTTTTCAAGCTGTAGGTCCCTAGACGTATTTGCTTGGAAACTATGTACGGTCCTTCCTAGTTAGCCGACAACTTCCCTTCCTTTCGTGGCTACAATGCACTTGCTCTCCTCAGGACTAGGTCTCCCTGGTGGAATAGCCTTTCTCTTACTCTGGCGTTATAGTACTTAGTTGTTCACTGTTGGTATGCCACGTTCCTTAGGAGTGCCTTCTCACGGACCTCATCTAAGAAGTCTAGATTTGCTCGTAATCCATCATCGTAGGTACGCTCGTTGAAGTGCAGTACTCTGTGGGACATGGCAAGGACCTCTATTGGTGCCAGTGCTTTTGTGCCATATGCTAGTCGGAATGGGCTTTCTCTTGTGGGCGTCCTTACTGTAGTTCGGTATGCCCACATGACACTTGGTAGTTCCTCGAGCCACTTCCCTTTGGCTCCTTCTAGCCTTTTCTTGATTCCATCTAAAAATGTTCTGTTTGTCACCTCCACTGACCATTGGCCTGTGGGTAGGTTACCGAAATAGGCCGATAGTCAATGTTGTAGCTCTGATAGAAGGCTTTGAACTTGGGGTTGTTGAACTGTTTTCCATTATCTGAGATTAGTATCCTTGGTACCCCAAACCTGTAGATGGCATCGTCACGGATGAACTTTTCCATTTCATACTCTGTTATTTTGGCTAACGGCTTAGCCTCGACCCATTTGGTGAAGTAGTCTATGGCGACCACCAAGTACTTACGGTACCCGGACACTGCTATGAAGTCGCCTAGGATGTCCACCCCCTACATAGCAAAGGGCATTAATGGGGTTAAGGATCGATGTTAATTTGGTGGCGGGTAGATGGGGTACTGAGGCTAATAATTGACATTGCTTGCAAGCCTTGACATACTGTATTGCTTTCTCTTGCATTCGTGGCCAGTAGAACCCCTGACGGAGGACTTTGTAGGCTAGAGCTCGCCCTCTCATGTGGCTTCCGCATATCCCCTCATGAACCTGCTAGGGCATACTTGGCTCCCTTGGGTCCTAGGCACCGTAGTGGTGCTGTGACCCCCCTCTTGTATAGTACTCCATCCAGAACGGTGTACTTTACAGCTCTCATCCTTATCTTCCTTGCTTCGACCTTGTCTTCTGGTAAGACGTCATTCTGTAGGCAGTTGAGTATAGGGTCCATCCAGCTAGGACCCTCCTCAATCTCATTGACCTGCTTCTCCTGATATGTTGGCTCATGTAGTATTTCTACGCAGATGGCATTGGCCAGGTTGCGAAGCTCGTCATTGGCTACCCTGGATGTTACACCCCAAACCACCCCCTGGGAGGATTAGGTAGGTGACCCGAATTACATAACGGCAATCCGCCAAATCCCACGGATCTAGAAGCAGTTAATACATTCACAGTCCCACATTCATAACATTACCAAAAGTAAGATCAGAGTGCTGCAGATAATCTACAATTATAACCAAGAATGAGAAAGCGTAGTGATATGGGAATGATTGTGATATATATATACATATGTAAGTTCTGATACATTCCCCAGTACAACTCACAAACTAAAAAGTGAAGTTGACATATACATAAACGAAAAGAAAAGTACACACATATATATATATATATATATATATATATATATATATATATATATATATATATATATATATATATATATATATATAGGGTGAGATAACTCAACCCCAAAAAGGAAAGAAAAGGCTAAACAAGAAACAGGAACAGGGATAAACTCCTATCAAAAGCTAAAAGGAGTCCCCAAAACAAAAAGCGTCAAGAGTGCCCCTCACTAGTCTTCATCAATAACCACTGAGAATGCTTGCATCATCGACACGACCTCCATTGGGGTCCATACTAGTAGCATCATAATTAAAAGGGCTCTCCTCCTCAAAATGAGCCTCCATGCCACAGTGGCATCGATATGCACAATCATCTAGAAAGAAAAACATATATAACAGAGTGTGATCCCCACTAAGCTTGTGAGCAAAACATATTATCATGCATGCATATGCAATTACAAGCCACATGATCCTACATGATATGCAAGTCCATATTATTCAATTCGCCACCTAACAATACAGCTAAGGTAGGTTAGTGCTACTACAATCCCCAATACATGTATCCCTGGTGTGGGCTTGCTTACCCTTTCTTGCGATACACCCATTGAGTTGTCGGAGAGGACCAGTCAGCACCAGCATGCTCTCCATGGTCAGCCTGACCAGCCCTTTGTGATTGAAGTTATGGGGTAACCGACTTAATAATAATTTCACCTTTCGGTGCTTCTCGACATGTAATTCAAGGATAAACTTTGTGTGGCATATAGCCATGATTCACCTATTGGTGCTTCCCAAGATTGTAGCTCAAGGCTTCCAGGCATATTTGCCTTGGGGCATCCCAGCTGAGCTGAGGCTTCCCGGAGTAAATGCCAGAGGTTTTACGGTAGTCCTCACAGTTATCCAACACCTTAACCCCTGTTGGCAAGGGTGCATAGCATGGGTGATGAATCTCTAACCCCATGTCTAAACGGCATCGTATAAGTCGGGTGGTGTCAACCGTATCCCATACTACGGGCTACCACCGGCCTCATTTCCAAGCTTAGTACGGCATCTAGTCTATTAATCACAATCATCATGATATATTCAAGTAGAGTTGATCAACAGTCACACGATGTGTAATAATTGAGAAATTTTAATTGAATAAGTAATACAACATTATAATTACCGAATTTAAATTGTCAGCACAAAATAATATTGTTACACATACATACACGATAACATTTCACTCACCTGGGTCTGGTTCTAGAAATTCAGTTGCAGTTTCTGTTCTGGCTACAGTCTGGCAGTAGGCCTTGAGCACGGGATCAAACCCTAGATATAAATCAGAAATATGTTACTTAACATTCCAAACTATTTTTGGATGTCCTAGGGTTGATCTAGGGCTCAATGGGTTGACTCGGTGTACAGTTGGTCATCACTTGGAATTCTCTGGGCCTTGCACTGGGCCTTAGGCCAATGTCCCGATGCATCATCCAGAGATTGTGGCCTAGGGGTAGAATGGTCATTTATAATAGTGGTACATGTATCTAGGTTATTTAAGCTTCATAGTACAGTCCCCAACTTGGCAGTGTTGTAGGACCATCTTAGACAGGGTTTTCAAGCCTTGTGGGGCCTACTTGGGTACCCAAGGTATTCATTCATGTGGACAGATGTGGGGAGGGGTATTTTGGTCATTTACCACCTCCCTACACTGATTTTTAGCCCATGGGTGAAGATCCCCAGGTTAGATCAGCAATTCTGTAAATTTTCATTCACTGGGCAATGTCTCTGGGTAATGTCTGCATCGCCCAGTGCATCGCCCAGAGATTGCAAAAACGTGAACAGGCTGAGATTCCAATGTTTTTGATCATGGGCAATGCATGGATCTTCCCCTCATGCATGTTAGGTCATCATGGACCCCCAGGGGTGTACTTTGCACTGGTCTTTATGGATTTTCACCTGGGCCCACCACTTGGCTGCCAGGTGCTGCCCAGACAGCCCAGTAAATAGTAACCCAGCATAGTCTTAGCTGCAAACCAAGGTTTTCGCTGGATGCAAGGCTGGATTCACATATATTATAGTGTTCTAGGGCTGTTACAATTCAGGGCTAGGTTACATGCAGCCAGGGCACATAGATCTGACCCCAGACTACCTGTTCTTAGTGTAACAATGCAGTGCAGTCTGGCACAGCCTGGGTTTCGGTCTCAGATGTAAAACAACTATCAAATCATGGTTAAAATGCTCAGATCTTCCATGCATCATGCTTGCATGTTAGATCTGAGATGGTTCATGGAAGCCCCTTGCTATTCTGGGCTGCCAATGGCCAGAAAAGAATCAAAACATAGGGAAATATGGTGATGAACAGTAGCAGCAATGGAGCAGCATTTCAGAGGTATGATTTTTTATACTTGAATGTTCAGAGGGCTGCTTAGTCTAGGCCTTGGAGGCAGGGCTGCTCCTCTTCCTTCTCCTTCCTTCTTCTTCCCTTCCTTTCTCTTCTTCTCCTTCTCTTTTCTCTCTTTTCTTTCTTCTCCTTCTCTCCACGATTTCAACAGTACCAAGAGCTCTAAAATGAGCTAAGGTACCCCTATTTATAGGCCAGCCTCTCACTGAGGCCTGTTTGGCTGCCTAAGCCTCTTTTGAAAATGCATTTTTGACCTACTTCTCTGCCATTCTGGGTACTCAGGTGGGGTCCACAGTGATCCAAGGGTATGAGGTGGTCCCTTAGACTCCCCTCAACCTATGGAGGGTGCCCATGTCCAATATGGGTGGTCCCCATAGATCAAATAATTAAAATATTACATTTTTCCACTATGGGCGATGTCTGCGTTGCCCAGTGCATCGCCCAGAGATTTCAGCAAGGTTATATCTCTGTGGGCTTGCACAGGTGTTTGACCTAGGGTTAGGGCCTTGCACCCACATGCCACTCAAGGTACTTTACACCTATTTTTAGGGGTGGGACCCACATTCATGGAGTGGAGAGAGAGTACCTAGAGTCCAAGCAGTACATTATGATGTGGGCTGTGCAACTGCAGGGATCTGCAATCCATCTTCTGACAGGTATGTAGGAGGGTATCCTCGGGGGTTCTCCATTAAATTCAATCACTGGGGTGACACTCCACAGTGTGCTAGGATGCCATGTCAGTGGTTTCAGTCCTTCAATCACTATTCTAGCCAGTCAGGGGCAGGGTTTGACATTTCTCCCCACCTTATAAAAATTTCATCCTCAAAATTTACTTACCTTGTAGCTCAAAGAGTTGAGGGTACTTTTCTTTCATCTCTTCTTCACGTTCCCATGAAGCCTCTTCTATGGGATTGTTTCCCCATTGAACCTTTATGAAGGCAACCGTGCGGTTATGAAGATTATGCTATTTTTTGTCCAATATCTCCGTAGGCTATTCTTCGTAGGTCATGTCCATGTCCAACTGTTCAGGTTTAGTTGAGAGTACATGTGTCGGGTTGTTGATGTATTTTCTTAGCATCGACACATGGAAAACTTCATGGACACCTTGCAAAGATGGTGGTAACGCTAGTCGGTATTCTACGGGTCCCACTTTGTTGAGAATTTCATATGGACCAATGAATTTTGGGCTCAGTTTGCCCTTCTTGTTGAAGCGTAGCAATCCCTTTGTTGGAGACACTCGAAGGAATACTTTTTCTCCGACTTTAAATTCAATGTCCTTCCTTCATTTATCGGCATAACTTTTCTACCTTGATTGGGCCGCCTTGATTTTCTCTCTAATGATCCATGTCACAGGTTGCTTGTATCATCTCAGGCCCGAGATATCTCTGTTCACCAACTTCATCCCAATATAACGGGGTTCAGCACTTTCGACCATAAAGAGCTTCAAACAATGCCACCAAGGGTATGTGAGCATCCCAACTGTCATTCATTTCCAAAACACAGGCTCTAAGCATGTCCTCTAGAGTCTGGATAGTTCTTTCTGACTGTCTGTCCGTCTACGAATGGAAGGCCGTGCTAAGGTTTAGTTTATACCCCAGTGCCTTTTGTAAACTTCTCCAAAACCTTGAGGTAAATTGAGGATCCCTATCAGATACAATACTGACAGGCACGTCGTGTAAGCGGACTATATTTTCTATATACAGTTGGGTAAGCTTCTCCATCGAGTAACTTATTTTGATTGGTATGAAATGGGCTGCCCTTGTCAGTCCGTCTATAATCACCCAAATTGCATTCATCCCCTTCCTGGTGTTGGGCAGATTTGTCACGAAGTCCATAGTAATTCTTTCCCACTTCCATTCAGGTATAGGGAGTGGCTGCAACAATCCATACGGTCGGTGTCTCTCTGCCTTAATTTGTTGACAGGTGAGGCACTTAGACACGTATATCGCTATGGTTTCTTTCATCCCAATCCACCAATAGTACTTCTTTAGATCCTTGTACATCTTTGTGCTTCCGGGGTTGATCGTATAAGGTGAGTTGTGTGCCTCTTTAAGGATTCGGTCTTGGACATCATAATCGTCAGGCATGCACCATCATGGGCCAATGAAAAATCTGGGTCCTTGTGGACTCCTTGTTGAACTTCCCAAATTATTTTGGCCAACTCGAGGTCCAATGGTTGCTTCGCAATTACCTCCTCTCGTATCGACGGCTGTAAATCAATAGCTGCTAATTGTATAGTCGTTCCTTCGATCACGAGTTCCAGATCAAACTTTTGAGCTTCTTCTAACAACTGCTCGCTTACGACCAAGGAAGCGAGGGATGTAGTCTAAGATTTTCTGCTTAACGCATCCGCTACAATGTTGGCCTTGCCAGGGTGGTACTAGATCTCACAGTCGTAATCCTTTACCAGTTCTAACCACCGCCTCTGTCTCATATTCAGCTCCTTCTGAGTGAAGAAATACGTTTGACTTTTGTGATCGCTGAAGATTTCACTCTTTTCATCATATAGGTAATGTTGCCATATTTTCAACGGGAAAACTACCGCCGCCAATTCTAAATCATAAGTGGGGTAGTTCTTTTCGTGTTCCTTCAGTTGTCTTGAGGCATAGGCGACCACTTTACCCTTTTGCATTAAGACGCCACCCAATCCTGTTCTGGATGCATCGATATAAACCACCATTCCTCTAGTGCCATCCGGAATGGTCAAAATTGGAGCCATCACCAATCGGTTTCTTAACTCCTGAAAGCTTTTCTCACATGCTTCATTCCATTCGAACTTGGCGTCCTTCTTTGTTAGCTTCGTCATTGGTGCCGAGATGCGCAAGAAATTTTTAATAAATCGACTGTAATATCCAGCCAAACCTAAGAAACTTTGGATCTCAGTGGCACTCTTCGGAGTCTCCCACTCGAGAACCGCTTTCACCTTATTTGGGTCCACTTTAATGCCGTCCTTAGTGATGATGTGTCCCAGGAATCCGATCTGGTGAAGCCAAAATTCACATTTTCTGAACTTGGCATAAAGCTAGTGTTCCTACAACTGTTGTAGCATGAAGGTAAGGTGCCGAGCGTGCTCTTCTTCACTTTTGGAGTACACCAGAATGTCGTCGATAAATACGATGATGAACTTATCCAACACATCATGGAATACTCTATTCATCATGTCCATGAACGCTGCTGGGGCGTTGGTTAACCCGAACGACAAGACCAGGAATTCATAATGTCCGTATCGAGTTCTAAATGTCGTTTTGTGAATATCACCACTCTTGATCTTCACTTGATGGTATCCAGACTAAGATCAATCTTGGAGAAGACTCTTGCTCACTGTAGTTGGTCAAATAGGTCATCAATGCGCAACAACGGGTATCGATTCTTGATGGTCAGCTAATTCAGCTCATGGTAGTCAATACACAGCCACATGCTACCATCCTTCTTCTTTACAAACAGCACGGGTGCTCCCCAGGGAGACACGCTGGGTTGTATAAAACCTTTCTTCAACAGGTCTTGCAATTGAACCTGCAACTCCTTTAATTCGATGGGTGCCATTCGGTATGGTACCTTGGACACCGGTGCTGCACCAGGGGTGAGATCAATTGCAAACTCCTTCTCACGATCAGGCGGTAGCTGGGTCAGATCTTCTGGAAAAACACCAGGAAATTCTCTGACAACGTCTAGTTCCTCCAAGGGCTTTATCTTTACCTTGGTGTCTATCACAGTGGCCAAAAAGCTTTGACATCCTTCATCCAGCAACTTTCACGCCTGGAGGGTGGATAAAGTTATCCTTCTGGGTTTCCTCTTTGGTTCACTTTGATAGGTGAAAGCTGACCCATCTTCCAACTTGAATATTATCTTCTTTTTCGCACACATAACGTTTGCCCCATAGGCGAATAGCCAATGCATGCCTAATATCACATCAAAGTCCTTCATATCGATCTTTATTAGTCGTGCGGTCAAGTTCTTCCCATAAATCTCTATCTTACAGGGGTCGTAGACCTCCTTCAAGCTCACAACACTACCCATCGGAGTGCTGACTACTAAGTCGTGCCCGATGTCTCTCGGTTGATCTTCCATCCTACTCGCAAAGGTAGTAGAAACGAAAGAGTGGGATGCGTCCGAGTCGAATAGTACTCGTGCAGGGATGGTTGAGACACTCAGGGTACCTGGGATTTGTATATAGCTTGAGTTATGTATACACACTGATTATTCCCTATAACTTAGCAGCGTTTAGTGGACTTACCTGCCATCACATCAGGGTTCGCCTCAGCTTCTTCGTTAGTCATCGCAAACACCTTTTCTCGCGTCCGATTGTCCCGTGGCTGAAAATGTGTAGCATAGGACTGATTCGGCTAGTTGTTGTTGTACCCACGTAGTCTACATTCCTTGGCCATGTGCCCTTCTTTGTTGCACACGAAGCATTTATAAGGTGGAACAGCTGGTGTCGAGGCTTGGCTCACTTGACTTGTGGCTGGTCGGGCTAGCGAAGCTGCCATTGTTGCTTGACTCGTAGCCGGTTGAGTAGGTCGGTTAAATGTGGCGCAGAAAGGGTTCTGACCCATGTTTGGCCTGCGATATGGAGTTGGATTGGGGTTTGAACTGGTTTTGCAAAAAACCTAGTTTGGCCATCCAAAGGTCTAAAAATTATTTGGCCTTTTGTTCAACCCAGGCGACATCGTAGTCTTCTCTTTTTCCTTCTCTTTAAATCTGTCTTCCATGGTCTTCGCCTTGTCGACCATCTGAGCATAATCCCGGATGTCCATTATTGACAGTACTGACCCGATCTTGGGTTTGAGTCCCTTCTCAAACTTCTTCATCTTGCTAACTTCCCCTTTCAGGTGTTCTGGAGCAAAATGGAACAGGTCTTCAAACTGTTATTGATAATCCAACACTGACTTGGTTCCTTGCACCAATGCAAAGAACTTAGCTTCTTTTCTGTCTCTAAAACTCTTTGGGATGTAGTTCTTGAAGAAGTTCTTTAAATTGCTCCCACGTGGGATTCGGATGAGTGGCTTCCAGATTTGGCATAGTAGCCTTCCACCAAGCTTCAGCCTCATTCTATAGCTGATAACCCGCACATATCAGCTTTTGCGCATCCGTACACTCGAGCACATCGAATGCCTTCTCTAGTGCGCTAATCCACCGTTTCGGCTGCATTGCCTTGGAATTCAACCAAGAAAATGCAGGTGGTTGGAGTTTCTTGAATCTCTCCATTACCTTAGCAGTAGAGTTTTTTGCCAAGTGTTGAGGCACAGGTGGTGGGAAAAGTACGGGCCTATTAGGTGGTGGAGGTGGTGCTGCACACTCATGCATCATGGTTGCAAACTGCATAGACATCTAACCCAGCAGTTCTTGTTGTTGTTGCATAGTCTGCATCATAGTAGTCATGAAAACATTCACCTCACCGGCTACCATACCCGGCTGAGGTGCTGCAGCAGTGGCTTAAGCTGCCGCTGGTGCCCCTGACAAAGCAGCCAATGCTTCAGAATTTTGGGCCTCAGTTTTATTTGGTAGTTCAACCTCCGGTATAACACGAGGGCATTTTCCTTTACGACCACCTCGAGAACTCCTTGTGTTGACCATGGTTGCTTTTCTAAAACGAGCAACACACTCCATAATCCAACACTTCCTTTCGGGGTCAACAGAAAAATTCCTAGTTAAGACATTTACACACCTATTCCACAGTTCCAGTGATTTTATGTTGTTATACCAGAAAGGTGTATTATTATGTATATCTATATTTGTTTCTTTTCTTTTTTTTTTGTAGTGTCTCTTTTACTTGTGTTTTTATTCTTTAGGCATTTTATGCGATGTTTCGTTATGCATGACACTAAATAGTAAACTTTAAATTTAATATAAAAATCTTTTAAATATGTACCTGAATCTAACAAGCAAGTCTCTATAACTGCCAACTGGTGATAATGTTTTGCACATAAAGGTAGGCTATGTCACCTCTAACCTCGTCTGCTAGGTATAGGTAGGTAGCTCGATCCACAGGTTCGCTAACGTTTGCAAGAGCTAAGTATACTACTAATTGGTTCTCGGCATGGGCTCCTCATGTTGCTAGGGTCTCCAGGCTTGACTGAGGTAGTAGGTCCTGTCATGAAGAGGTTCTAAGCATCAAGTCACTATAAATACTTAATTAAAAGAATTAAGTACATGGTTATAGGAATTTAACTAATCATGAGTAGGAAAAACAAATGGGTTGGCTCGAGGCATCTTAGCATCTATAGAGTTCAACTTGACTGGACAACCTAATGAATCCTATTCTTGGTTAACCTAGGTGGTGGGTAGGATGAATCCTATGTACCCTAATCTCATAGATATGTATTACAACATACCTAATATCTATGTTCAAATTTTGCATAGCATCACACCACTCGGTTCATACACGCATGGTACTAGGCACATATCATTAACTATTTATGTACACAGTATATAGGAATAGGCATATTTATTTATCACCATTTATTTACATACGAAAGAAAAATAAAATTCCTAAATTCCCTATGTATCTTATTTATATATATATATTTTACTTCAACATCCCACAAGCATTAGCGTAACTTTCCTTGAACATATTATTAGTTAATATTTTAAATTAATTTTTTTTTATATTAAAATTTTATTATTTCCTTTATATGCATATTTTATAAAAATTCATGTTCTTGTGTTTATTGAAGCATTTTTAGGCAAAATCCAAGGTTTCATAAGCTGTTATGCAAAAACAACAAAAATTCATTCTCTGGGCGATGTCTCTGGGCGTTAGATGCATCGCCCAGTGCTATCGCCTAGAGAATCGGGGCCCAGTTATATCAATCTGAGAGGGTCCCATTTCTCCTCATTTCTTCTCTAGAGCTCCCCAAACACCTGGGGCAGAGGTTTGGTACCTAGTGTGACTTCTTCCACACCATTTCTTTGCATTTCCTCGGGTCTTCCGTGATTCTATGCAACACTTGGTAAGATTCTTCACCTCTTTCCTATCTTTAGGTCATTTTCTTGTTTTTATTGTTCTAGCTAGGGTTTTATCAATTTCTTTTGCCCTAACCATTTCTTTTCTTCTCTTTTTGCAGCCAAATGTCTACTAGCCATAGAATGGCGAGGAAATCCATAGCACGCAAGAGGCTACGGTCCTAGAGTGAGCATTCCTCTTCTTTCTCTATGCCACCTACCTCTTCGAGGGAGGATTCATCAGCAGAGGAGCCGGATTTCGATTGGTTCCAATTTTCTAGGTATGAGCACTCTAGGGATTGGGACAAATTTAGGTCCCTAAAGATTGTTAATGGGAGGATGGTATTGGTGGATGACTTCCACCAGTACAATTTGTACACTAGGTTCAACATCCTGGGTTGGGCCTCTATGTTATCACCTACTAAACCATGTTATCCCAACTTGGTTCGATATTTTTACTGTAACTTAGTGCCATCTGGGGTACGGGAATTTAGATTAGAGAGCAGAGTCAAGGGGGTGGACATTAGACTGACCACTGCCACCATAGCAGGGATCCTAGAGCTGCCAGATACTAGTGAGAGATGTTATTATAAGCCCAGGGTGGATATTTTGGATATGTTCTCTTTGGAGACCAGAAGGAGGGTCTTCAAAGCTTTGACTGGTTCTGAGAGTACTCCTAGGTCTGAGGCTTCCTATAAGCCCAGTGCTCGTATCATCAGTAGATGTGTTTCATACAACATCTACCCAAAGGGCGGGAACAGAGGCAGTATCTCTATGATGAGGGCCTACATTACATATTGCCTACTGGGAGCGGGCAAGGGGGGTCCAGTGATAAACCTCCCGTATTTACTACTTTAGGCTATGCTATATCACGCCCAAAACCCTTCAGATGGGAACCTTCCATATGGGAACTTCCTTACTTTGGTCTTCAAACACTTCAAGATTCCCTTGGGCAATGAGTATATGGAGAGAGACAGGTCTAGGCCCATTAACAAGACCTTGATCCTAAAGATGAAGGTACCAGGGGAGCCAGGTAGTGATCCAGAGGAGGGGGATCAGATGGAGATGCAGGGCGAGGAGCAGGGAGATGAGCAGAGAGAGGAGGGCGAATTTGAGGGGATTGGTACACAGTTTACTGACTTGCCCCCATATGAGGCAACAGGTGCCACTAACTCACATGCGCCAGAGTCATTTGAGTGGTCACAGATGATGTCTCAGTTCCAGGGCCTCAACACTCAGCTCACTGACATGGCGACCAGGATGGATCGGGGCTTCTCATCTCTTGAGAGTAGAGTGGGATTTGTGGAGTAGCGTCTGGACTTTTGAGATACATTCTACCATGTTGACTCGCACCAGTCTCAGCCTCAATCGGGTGACCTACCTCCACCAGAGTAGTACTCCAGCAAGCTTCCACATGTTCAGTCTGACTTGACATTATGTAGTTCTGACTTTTATCTTATCTCTTATTTTTATAGATTATGTAGTTTTTTTTTTGTTCGTAGTGTATGTATATTCTTTTTTTGTCAGCATATGTAAATTTTAAAAGTAGTACTTTCAATCAAACTTCTTGTAGTGGCTCAACCACAGTTATCTTTATATTAATGTAATTATGCATCTTTGTCTTTTAATTACATCTACCTCCCCTATAACTTTTACTTTGATACGCATTTTAATGTTGGTAGCTTATTACTCCTATTCTGCATCCCGTTAATGTAAGAAGAGTCTTACGTTTTGATACCAAGCTCTGTCACACGCCAAACCACCCCTTAGGAGGATTAGGTAGGTGACCCGAATTGCATAATGGCAATCCGTCAAATCCCACGGATCTAGAAGCAGTTAATACATTCACGGTCCCACATTCGTAACATTACCATAAGTAAGATCAGAGTGCTGCAGATAATCTACAATTATAACCAAGAATGAGAAAGCATAGCGATACGGGAAGGATTGTGATATATATATACATATGTAAGTTCTGATACATTCCCCAGTACAACTCACAAACTGAAAAGTGAAGCTGACATATACATAAGCGAAAAGAAAAGTACATATATATATATATAGGGTGAGATAACTCAACCCCAAAAAGGAAAGAAAAGGCTAAACAAGAAACAGGAACGGGGATAAACTCCTTTCAAAAGCAAAAAGGAGTCCCCAAGATAAAAAGCATCAAGAGCGCCCCTCACTGATCTTCATCAATAACCACTGAGAATGCTTACATCATCGGCACGACCTCCGTCGGGGTCCATACCAATAGCATCATAATTACAAGGGCTCTCCTCCTCGAAATGAGCCTCCATGCCACAGTGGCATCGATCTGCACAATCATCTAGAAAAAAAAAAACATATATAACAGAGTGTGAGCCCCACTGAGCTAGTGAGAAAAATATATTATCATCCATGCATATGCAACCACAAGCCACATGATCCTACTTGATATGCAAGTCCAGATTATTTAATTAGCCACCTAACAATACAACTAAGACAGGTTAGTGCTACTACAATCCCTAATACATGTATCCCTGGTGTGGGCTTGGTTACCCTTTCCCGTGATACACCCATTTAGTTGTCGGAGAGGACCAGTCAGTTCCAGCATGCTCTCCATGGTCAATGTTTTTGCATAAAATAATAACCACAAGTGTATGGATCAATCGTAGCTACGGGTCGAACTTAAGGAGATATACGCCACCCTATTTTACTCACTTTAAAGTAATGCAAAGTGAACCAAATTAAAGTGTTAAATTAAACTAATTAAACTAACAAATTAACGCATCCTAACTCATAAGAATCTAACGAATTAAATTGGCGTCCTAACACATATCCATCTAACCTATCAAACTAACACGGATTGGAAGGGATAAATTGCAGCCACACACCACAACCACATAAAAAAAACAAAAGAATAGGAAGGAGAATGAGATAGAAGAAGAGAGAATGAGATAGAAGAGAGGGAGAATGAGTTTAAGAGTTTAGAGAGTAAAAACCTGGATGTGCTTGAACTGGACTAAAATTGCTTGCATGAATGTAGTTGAAGAGCTTGAATACTTGAACAAACCTTGTATGGCTTCCTCTTCTAAATCTTCAAGTCTTGTCATCAACTTAGGAACTTAGATTAGAAAGCTTGAAACTAAACTAGAATTATTACAACCATATTGAAGACATAAAATTAAAGCATGAATCAAAAGCATTACAACCATGGAATTGAAAGCATGAAATCAAACTAGAACTTAGAAAGCCAAAAACTAGAAGAAGAGAAGAAGAAATTTCACTAATTAATTGAACTAAAAACTGAATTAAAACTAAATTAAAACTAACTTAAAAACTGAACTAGAACTAACTAAAAAATTAACTAGTTACAACCCAAAAGCAGAGGGGTATTTATAGGGGGAAGAGGAGAAGAGGGAAGAGAGAAGAGGTAGGAGAAATATTCCCTAAGAGAAGAGAATACTCTCTTCAGAGTATTCTCTTTTCCTTCCTTCTTTACATTACTTGAATCCCAAGAAAAAAGAGAAAAATAGAAACTAAGAGAGATAAAAATCCTAGCTACATAAACCTTCTATTTTTCAAAAAGTAACTTTCTAATTCTAAACTTGTGCTTCCTTTTCTTTGAAGGTGTCTTCTCCAAGCAATGAGATCAAGACATCTTTGACTTTTCAACCTTCCATGGATGAGAGAATATTTTTGAAAAGAAATCTATCCATAGTAAAATTCCAAAAGTGCCCTTGAAAAGTTGGAGGAGAGAGAAAGTGATGACTAGGCTTCCACTCAATAAATAAAATACCCATTCTGTCCTTTAAAAAACGTGGAGCATGGGGTACTTATATAGGCCTCACTATTGTATTCTTTATGAAAAATCACCCAAAATAGACCCAAATTTCGTCCAATTTGGAGTTTGAGAGCCCAAGTTATCTCAAGTTGAAGTTGGACTACTCCAGAGCCTTCCAAATGGAATCTTTTGGCTAACATTAAAGATAACTTTTGATAATTGCACTATAGCCCCTCGAATCTGTACTTCCATTTTACTTTGTCCCCAGCCTATTTTTGATAATTATAAATAAACCCCTATCATAAAAATTGAAAACAGTGGCATGCCATTTTTGCGCATCGTTACTGAAATGGCTGTAACTTCTTCATTCAACTCGAAATCAGGTGCCGTTTGAACTGTTGCGAAGCTGACTCGATGGACTATGCATCCATACTATTAACACCTCAAAATTATGATAAGGGGCCCACTGTAATCACGTTCAAATTTTACTTATTGGCTTGATTCTTTCAATGCTCAATCCAAACTTGATTTTCTCGACTCTTGGGCGCTTTCGCCTACTGCCAAACACCACTAAGTAGCTTAAAAATGGATCCTTAGCATCATTTGTACTATTTTCACAAGAATTCATCTAAAACCTGAAAACACAAACAAAAACCTCGAGTAGTTCCGTTCCAAGTATAAAATGCATGCTTTATGGCCCTAAGATTTCACACATAAATGTGCTCATCAGATTCCCCCACACTTGAACGTTACTTGTCTTCAAGTAAACAAAAACAAAAAACTAATCTAGAATGTAAAAATACTAACTCACTTTCGTAGGAATCACCATTGCACTTAGCATGTGCAACAATCCTTTGAATAACTAGGTTACCCCTAGTGGACGAGTTTTGTCTCGTGGGTGTTTGCAGTGAATATACACCCAAAATTCAATAAGAAAGAATGATGCAAATTTTAATCATGGCATAAGTAAGATAGTGCACAGAATCTCTAAAAGTACTCAACTAAAGATCAAGGAGTTAAAGATTCTCCCACACTTGAATTTTATCACCCCACATCAATTCAAGTAACGAGTATGCATCAAGATCAAGGGATCTCCTCATATTTTCTGAACACTACTCACCTTCAGGTAAACCACTCACAGCATTGATGGAACCAAAGACTTAGGCATTGAGTATTTTTTACCATACTTTCTTTTCAGGCATTAAGGCAGAAGCTTTTTTTTTTTTCTTTCTCAACCATAAACTCTATTTCTACTCCACTATTGTTCTCTGAATGACATGATGGAGCATACACCAGACACCCAAATACTTGGTAGCTTCGCTTTTTGCATATATCCATAAGACATTGAGATATTGAGACATTGATGCAAGAGTTTTTTTTTGAGTTTCCTTCCAAGGAATTTCGAACAAGTCACCCTGCTTCTGGAGGCAACAGTGCCCTGTCTAGTCCCAAGGAATTCTACTTTCTTCTCATTTTTTTTTTCTTTTCTTTTTTTCACTTTCACTTTCACTTTCATGCCATGCCTTGCCACAAATAAATTGGTCTCAACTACTAGCCAAAAGATCAAAGGGGTCCATAAAACACAGAGGAATCTAGCCATCAAATGAAATAATGTTCATATTTTTCAATTCAATCCCTCTCACCGGATACATACCAATTACCGTCCTTGAAAAAGGATTTTTTTATTATTTTGCATGCTAGGGCGCCTAATTCCCTCTTTCCTTCGCTTTGCAATCAAAAAAATGTATGCACAAAACCAAACTACCACCACAATCAAAATTCACAAATTAAGCCCAACGCATCCCCCCACACTTAATTCATGCAGTGTCCTCAATGCATGCAGAAAATAAAGAATAAGGAAAAGGGAGGAGATGAAAAGGCTTACTAGATATAATCAACAAAGAGATCATGAAGAGTCATGAGCTCTACAAGAAGTACTAGAGGCAGCAACAAAAACCTCAATCCATGGCCGGTAAATGTAGAAAGAGCTTCAGAACTAGAAAATACTCGACCATGAAATTTAGTAAAGCGAAAAATAACATGAAAGTTAAGCACAAATGAATAATACCTAACTAGAAAATTTGTGCACATGGGATAGTGGAAAGTGAAAGCATTGAAACTCAGGCCATAAATCTTCTCATTCTCTCCCGTTTGCAATGTAGAACACATGTCATTATCACAAAAACCAACCAAGAATGGATCACAGTAAGCATAAAAAGGATTATGAATAATCTCATCAAAATAATCATAAAAAATGGGAGGTTTACTCAAATCAGTCCTAGAAATACAACTATCCGCCCTTTGTATAACTTGAAGAGCATCATGACTAACATTGTCCTCTTCAATAAAATCATCAAACCTAGAAGGTTTGGACAAATCAATATGTGGGACAACTGAATCCTCAAAATGACAATTATCTGGATTTTCCAAAGAGAGAGAGAGAGATCGAATTTCCTGGGCTTCTATGCTATCATGAAAACCTGATTCTAAATCAATAGAAATACTAGGCTCATTAAGATCAGAAATTTCAGGCAAAAGTTGTACTTCCCCAGGTGGCTCGTCAAACTTCGCTTCACTAACATCTTCAGGAAACTCAATCTCAACAAATAAATCATCTTGAAAATCATCTTGTTGGGATTGACTCTCATTAACTTCAAACTGGGGTGGTGGACTTTCAATATCATTAAATTGGGGATAGGGCGGTTCATTCTGAACTGGAATCTTGTAACATGGATTAGGTTCAGGCTGACTAGGTAATTTACCCATTTCCTCCTCCTACACCATGGTGATCAGTTGAGAGAGTTACTTCTCCATGTTATTATGGCTTGTCGTGAGAAGGGCTATGTTCCTCTCAAGCTCACTCATTCTAGCCTCCTCACCCATTTTCTTAAACTTAGGGGGTTGGTGATACGGTGCAAGGAGAGGTGGCTCATTGAGATTTAATGGAGGGTTTGGCATTGGATGACCAAACTGACTATGATATTGGAAATTGGGTGGTCCAGCTTGGTTATTCCATTGATCCCATGAGAAATTGGGATGATCACTCCACCCCTGATTGTAAGTGCCAAAAGAATTGTACTAAAATAGATGACTCACATTCTTATCATCATAGCTACGTCCATAAAGATTAGGGCATCCTTCCATATCATGGATAGTCTGGGGATGTGACCAATCAAAATTTCCTGAAAGCCCATAGTTGGGTTGGGGAACAAAATTGTACTGGGGTGGTGCAAAGTTGTTCTCTAACTGTCTACTTTTGGCCGCCCTAGCCTGTTTAAACCTTTCCCTCAAAGTCATATGTGCCTTAGCATGTTTCCACCTTTCCCCCAAAGTCATAGGTGGAGGTGCACCTCCCATTATTCTAGACATGCATAAACCAACCGCCTATCCAAAATTGAGGTCTCCCTAAAATTATTTTTTTTTGGATTTAAAGAAAAAAAAAAGGACTATAAAAAATCACTAACAAAAGCACTCACTATGTCGCTTTCCTGTTATCAAAGTTGGTCACCTCCAAAGATAAGTTACTTGCCAAGTCACCCAACCAAGTCAAGATGCAGCGTCATAGGTAATCAAATCCTATGAGGGACACCAAAAGAGGTAGGGTTTGAGCATAAGAAGGACTTTAGATTGGGCGCACAACACAGTCTTTGAAACAGAAGAGAGACAAGATGAGGTTTTCAAAAACTCTTTTTTTTTTTTTTTTTTCAGAAAAATAATAGGAGAAATAGAAGCACTTCGAATTACTTAAAAATCAAAAAAATAAAGTGGACAATAATCTCCCCGGCAACGGCGCCAAAAACTTGTTTTTACATAAAATAATAACCGCAAGCGTACGGATCAATCGTAGCTACGGGTCGAACTCAAGGAGATATACGCCACCCTATTTTATTCACTTTAAAGTAATGCAAAGTGGACCAAATTAAAGTGTTAAATTACACTAACTAAACTAACAAATTAATGCATCCTAACTCACAAGCATCTAACGAATCAAATTGACATGAATTAAATTGGCGTCCTAACACATCCATTTAACCTATCAAACTAACGCGGTTTGGAACGGATAAATTGCAGCCACACACCACAACCACATAAAAAAAACAAAAGAAGAAGAAGGAGAATGAGATAGAAAAAGAGAGAATGAGATACAAGAGAGGGAGAATGAGTTTAAGAGTTTAGAGAGTAAAAATATGGAAGTACTTGAACCGGACTGAAATTGCTTGCATGAATGTAGTTGAAGAGTTTGAATACTTGAACAAACCTTGCATGGCTTCCTCTTCGAAATCTCCAAGTCTTGTCATCAACTTAGGAACTTAGACTAGAAAGCTTGAAACTAAACTAGAATTATTACACCCATATTGAAGACATAAAATTAAAGCATGAATCAAAAGCATTACAACCATGGAATTGAAAGCATGATATCAAACTAGAACTTAGAAAGCTAAAAACTAGAAGAAGAGAAGAAGAGAAGAAGAAATTTTACTAATTAATTGAACTAAAAATTGAATTAAAACTAAACTAAAACTAACTTAAAAACTGAACTAGAACTGACTAAAAATTAACTAGTTACAACCCAAAGGGCAAGGGATATTTATAGGGGGAAGAAAAGAACAGGGAAGAGAGAAGAGGTAGGAGAACTATTCCCTAAGATAAGAGAATATTCTCTTCTCCTTCCTTCTTTATATTACTTGAATCCCAAGAAAAAAGAGAAAAATAGAAACTAAGAGAGATAAAAATCCTAGCTACATAAACCTTCTATTTTTCAAAAAGTAATTTTCTAATTCTAAACTTGTGCTTCCTTTTCTTTGTAGGTGTCTTCTCCAAGCAATGAGATTAAGGAATCTTTGAATTTTCAACCTTCCATGGATGAGAGAATATTTTTGAAAAGAAATCTATCCATAGTAAAATTCTAAAAGTGCCCTTGGAAAGTTGGAGGAGAGAGAAAATGATGACTAGGCTTCCACTCAATACATAAAATACCCATTCTGTCTTTCAAAAAACGTGGAGCATGGGGTGCTTATATAGGCCTCATTATTGTATTCCTTGTGAAAATTCACCCAAAATAGACCCAAATTTCGTCCAATTTGGAGTTCGGGAGCCCAAGATATCTCAAGTTGAAGTTGGATTGCTCCAGAGCCTTCCAAACGAAATCTTTCGGCTAATAGGAAAGATAACTTTTGATAATTGCGCTAAAGCTCTACGAATCCGAACTTCTATTTTACTTTGTTCCCAATCAATTTTCAATAATTACAAATAAACTCCTATCATAAAAATTGAAAATAGTGGCATGCCATTTTCGCGCATCGTTACGGAAATGGCCGTAACTTCTTCGTTTCAAATCGAAATCAAGTGTCGTTTGAACTGTTACAAAGCTGACTTGATGGACTATGTATCCATACTATTAACACCTCAAAATTATGCTAAGGGGCCCACTGTAATCACATTCAAATTTGACTTATTGACATAATTCTTTCAGTGCTCAATCGAAACTTGATTTTCTCGACTCCTAGGCGCTTTCGGCTACTGCCAATCACCACTAAGTAGCTTAAAAATGGATCCTTAGCATCATTTGCTCCATTTTCACAAGAATTCACCTAAAACTTGAAAACACAAACAAAAACCTCGAGTAGTTCCGTTCCAAGTATAAAAATGCATGCTTTATGGCCCTAAGATTTCACACATAAATGTGCTCATCAGATTCCCCCACACTTGAATGTTATTTGTCCTCAAGTAAACAAAAACAAAAAACTAATCTAGAATGCAAAAATCCTAACTCACTTTTGTAGGAATCACGGTTGCACTTAGCATGTGCAACAAGCCTTTGAACCCCTAGGTTAGCTCTAGTAAACGAGTTTTATCTTGTGGGTGTTTGCAGTGAATATACACCCAAAATTCAATAAGAAAGAATGATGCAAATTTTAATCATGGCATAAATAAGATAGTGCACAGAAGCTCTAAAAGTGATCAACTAAAGATCAAGGAGTCAAAGATTCCCCCACACTTGAATTTTATCACCCCACATCAATTCAAGTGACGAGTATGCATCAAGATCAAGGGATCTCCACATATTTTTTGAGCACTACTCACCTTCAGGTAAACCAATCACAGCATCGATGGAACCAAAGACTTAGGCATTGAGTATATTTTACCATACTTCCTTTTCAGGCACTAAGGCATAAACTTTTTTTTTTCTTTCTCAACCACAAATTCTATTTCTACTCCACTATTATTCTCTGAATGACATGGTGGAGCATACACCAGACACCCAAATACTTGGTAGCTTCGCTTTTTACATATATCCATAAGACATTGAGACATTGATGCAAGAGTTTTTTTTTTTAAGTTTCCTTCTAAGGAATTTTAAACAAGTTACCCTACTTCCCGAGGCAACAGTGCCCTGTCTAGTCCCAAGGAATTCCCACTTTCTTCTCTTTTTTTTTTTTTTTTTTTTTTTTATCACTTTCACTTTCACTTTCATGCCATGCCTTGCCACAAACAAATTGGTCTCAACTACTAGCCAAAAGATCAAAGGGGTCCATAAAACATAGAGGAATCTAACCATCAAATGAAAATAATGCTCATATTTTCCAACTCAATCCCTCTCACCGGATACATACCAATTACCATCCTTGAAAAGGGATTTTTTTATTATTTCGCATGCTAGAGCACCTAGTTCCCTCTTTCCTTCGCTTTGCAATCAAAGAAATGTATGCACAAAATCAAACTACCACCACAATCAAAATTCACAAATTAAGCCCAACACACCCCCCACACTTAATTTATGCAGTGTCCTCAATGCATGCAGAAAATAAAGAATAAGGACAAGGGAGGAGATGAAGGGACTTACTAGATATAATCAACAAAGAGATCATGAAGAGTCATGAGCTCTACAAGAAGTACTAGGGGCAGCAACAGAAACCTCAATCCATGGCCGGTAAATGTAGAAAGAGCTTCAGAACCAGAAAATACTCGACCATGAATTTTAGTAAAGCGAGAAATAACATGAAAGTTAAGCACAAATGAATAACACCTAACCAGAAAATCTGTCCACATGGGACAGTGGAAAGTGAAAGCATTGAAACTTAGGACATAAATCTTCCCATTCTCTCCCATTTGCAATGTAGAACACATGAAATTATCGTAAAAACCAACCAAGAATGGATCACAGTAAGCATGGGGTACTTATATAGGCCTCATTATTGCATTTCTTGTGAAAAATCACCCAAAATAGACCCAAATTTCGTCCAATTTGGAGTTCGGGAGCCCAAGATATCTCAAGTTGAAGTTGGACTGCTCCAGAGCCTTCCAAATGGAATCTTTCAGCTAACAGGAAAGATAACTTCTAATAATTATGCTAAAGCCCCTCGAATCTGAACTTTTTCTTTACTTTTTCCCCAACCAATTTTCGATAATTATAAGCAAACCCTGTCCTAAAAATTGAAAACAGTGGCATGCCATTTTCGCACATCGTTACGAAAATGGTCGTAGCTTCTTCGTTTCAACTTGAAATCAGGTGCCGTTTGAACTGTTGCATAGCTGACTCGATGGATTGCGTATCCATACTATTAAAACCTCAAAATTATGATAAGGGGCCCACTATAATCACATTCAAATTTGACTTATTGGCATGATTCATTCAGTGCTCAATCCAAACTTGATTTTCTCGACTCCTAGGCGCTTCCGACTATTGCCAAACACCACTAAATAGCTTAAAAATGGATCCTTAGCATCATTTGCTCTATTTTCATAAGAATTCACCTAAGACCTGAAAACATAAACAAAAACCTCGAGTAGTTCTGTTCCAAGTATAAAAATGCATGCTTTATGGCCCTAAGATTTCACACATAAATGTGTTCATCAGTCAGCCCTGCCAACCCTTTGTGATTGAACTTGTGAGGTAACCAAATTAATAATAATTTCACCTTTCGGTGCTTCCTAACATGTAATTCGAGGATAAACTTTGTGTGGCATATAGCCATGATTCACCTATTGGTGCTTCCCAAGCTTGTAGCCCGAAGCTTCCCGACATATTTGCCCTGGGGCATCCCAGCTGAGCTGAGGCTTCCCGGCGTAAACGCCTGAGGTTTTACAATAGTCTTCATAGTTATCCAACACCTTAACCCCTGTTGGCAAGGGTGCATAGCATGGGTGATGAATCTCTAACCCCATGTCTAAATGGCATCGTATGAGTCAGGGCGGTGTCAATCGTATCCCATACTACGGGCTACCACCGGCCTCATTTCCAAGCCGACTACGATATCTAGTCTATCAATCACAATCATCATGATATATTTAAGCAGAGTTGATCAACAATCACACGATGTGTAATAATTGAGAAATTTTAATTGAATAAGTAACACAACATTATAATTAAAGAATTTAAATTGCTGGCACAAAATAATATTGTTGCACGTACATACACGATAATATTTCACTCACCTAGGTCTGGTTCTAGAAATTCAGTTGCAGTTTTAGTTCCGATTGCAGCCTGGCAGTAGGCCTCGAGCGTGGGATCAAACCCTAGTAAAAATTAGAAATACGTTACTTAACATTTCAAACTATTTTTGGATGTCCTAGGGTTGATCTAGGCTCACTGGGTTGACTCGGTGTATAGTTGGTCATCACTTGGAATTCTCTGGGCCTTGCACTGGGCCTTAGGCCTATGTCCCAGTGCATCATCCAGAGATTGTGGCCTCAAGGCAGAATGGTCATTTATCATAGTGGTACATGTTTCTAGTTTATTTAAGCTTCACAGTACAGTCCCCAACTTGGCAGTGCTGTAGTAACATCTCAGACAGGGTTTCCAAGCCCTGCGGGGCCCACTTGGGTACCCAAGGTATTCATTCATGTGGACAGATGTGGGGAGGGGTATTTTGGTCATTTACCACCTCCCTACACTGATTTGTAGCCCATGGGTGAAGATCCCCAGGTTAGATCAGCAATTCAGTAAATTTTTATTCACTGGGCAATGTCTCTAGGTGATGTCTGCATCGCCCAGTGCATCGCCCAGAGATTGCAAATACGTGAACAGGCTGAGATTCCAATGTTTTTTTTATCATGGGCAGTGCATGGATCTTCTCTCCATGCATGTTAGGTCATCATGGACCCCCAGGGGTGTACTTTGCACTGGTCTTTATGGATTTTCACCTGGGCCCACCACTTGGCTGCCCAAACAGCCCAATGAATAGTAATCCAGCATAGTCTTAGCTGCAAACCAAGGTTTTGGCTGCATGCAAGGTTGGATTCACATGTATTACCGTGTTCTAGGGCTGTTACAACTCAGGGCTAGGTTGCATGCAGCTAGGGCACACAGATCTGAGCCCAGATTGCCTGTTATTTGTGTAATAGTGCAGTGCAGTCTGGCACAGCCTGGGTTTCGGTCTCAGATGTAAAACAGCCATCAAATCATGGTTAAAATGCTCAAATCTTCCACGCATCATGCTTGCATGTTAGATCTGAGATGGTTCATGGCATCCCCTACTATTCTGGGCTGCCAATGGCCAGAAAAGCATCAAAACATAGGGAAATATGGTGATGAACAGTAGCAGCAATGGAGCAGCATTTCAGAGGTATGATTTTTATACTTGAAAGTTCAGAGGGCTGCTCGGTCTAGGCCTTAGAGGCAGGGCTGTTCCTCTTCCTTCTCCTTCCTTCTTCTTCCCTTCCTTTCTCTTCTTCTCCTTCTCTTTTCTCTCTTTTCTTTCTTCTCCTTCTCTCCACGATTTCAACAGTACTAAGAGCTCTAAAATGAGCTAAGGTACCCCTATTTATAGGCCAGCCTCTCACTGAGGCCTATTTGGCTACCTAAGCCTCTTTTGAAAATGCATTTTTGACTTGATTCTTTGCCATTCTGGGCACTCAGGTGGGGTCCATAGTGATCCAAGGGTATGAGGTGGCCCCTCAGACTCCTCTCAACCTATGGAGGGTGCCCATGTCCAATATGGGTGGTCCCCATAGATTAAATCATTAAAATATTACATTTTTCCACTCTGGACGATGTCTTTGGGTGATGTCTGCATCATCCAGTGTGTCGCCTAGAGATTTGAGCAAGGTTGTATCTCTGTGGGCTTGCACAGGGATTTGACCCAGGGTCAGGGCCTTGCACCCACATGCCACTCAAGGTCTTTTACACCTATTTCCAGGGGTGGGACCCACATTCATGGAGTGGAGAGAGAGTACTTGGAGTCCAAGCAGTACATTATGCTGTGGGCTATGCAACTGCAGGGATCTGCAATCCATCTTCTAATAGGTAAATAGGAGGACATCCTTGGGGGTTCTCCATTAAATTCAATCATTGGGGTGATACTCCACAGTGTGCTTGGATGCCATGTCAGGGGTTCCTGTCTTTCAATCAAAGTTCCAGCCTGTCAGGGGCAGGGTTTGACACTGAACAGGGCATCGACCGTGGCATTCTTGATCCTGGGGACCTGAACCATCTCGAACTTCATGAACTCCCTGATCAATGCTCGAGCACATGCTAGATATGATGCCATTCGCTCGACCTTCACCTCATACTCCCCATTCACCTGATTCACTACAAGCTGGGAATCACTCCGGATGGATAGGTGTGTGACTTGAATGGCCTTGGCTACCTGGAGTCCAACCAGTAATGCTTTGTACTCTGCTTTATTATTGGATGCTGGGAAGGTGAATCGGAGAGCATACTGGATTCGAAATCCTTCGGGGCTGGTGAGTATGAAGCCAACCCCACTTCCTGCCGCATTACTTGAACCATCCACGTACATCTCCCACGATCCTCAATCATGCTCCTATGGTTCTCCTGCTTGTAGCTCGATCTCGAATAAAGAGCATTCGGTAATGAAGTCTGCCAAAGCTTGGCCTTTGATGGCCATCCTTTGTTGAAACCTGATATCATGCTGACTCAACTCTATCGCCCAGGCAATCAACCATCTGAAGACGTCTGGTTTGTGCAACACCTTCTTCAGTGGTAGGTTTGTAAGTACTATGATAGTATGGGCTTGGAAGTAGGGTCGTAGCTTTCTAGCTGCAATCACCAGTGTGTAGGCTACCTTTTCGATCCTTGTGTACCTGGTCTCGACGTCAATCAGGACATAACTGACATAGTAGATGGGTCTCTGTATCTTTACTTCTTCTTTCAATAGTACTGCGCCCACCACGACTGGGGTAGCAGCCAGGTAGATCTGCAGCTCTTCATTGGGTTCTGGTACATCTCTCCTTTCTTCTGTGCGGTCTCTCTCTCTATCTCGATCCCCCTTCCTTTCTTCCCTTTTTGGTTCTTCTCTTTCTCGATCACGACCTCGATCTCATTGGCCCGATTGGTTGTCACGCCTTCCTTTTACATACTTGTTCAACCTCCCTGCCCTTACAAGTTGCTCTATCTCCCTCTTCAGTTGGTAGCAATCCTCTGTGTCATGCCCATTATCCTTGTGGAAGAGACAATACTTGTTGGGGTTGCACTTCTCAGGTCCTGCTAGCATGGGTCATGGCCAATGGAGTAGGTCACGATCTTGGATCTGCATAAGGATCTGGGATCTGGTGGTGTTCAGGGGTGTGAACTCTGGACTACTTGCTCTTTCACTCCTCTCTTGGCGTCAGTCGTTCCTTCCTGATGGGCGATCGCCCTTCTCCTGTCAATGTTCGATTCTCGACCTCTTGCTTTCTTTACGATCATCTGGTGCCGACCTCTTATTATCTTGTGGCTTGGCTTCAATCGCCTTCTTCCGAGCCTGTAGTACTTCGGCCATGTTGGCGAACCCATTACACCACTCCAGAAGCTCCTTCATGGTCCTGGTCTCATGATGTGCCAGGTCTTTAATCAAGTCCAGGTCTCTGATGTCCCCAGCCAAGGCTGCATGCTGGGTCTGGTCGTCTAAATCTCGAACCTCCAGGGACTCCTTAGTGAACCTACTGACATACTCTCTGAGGGACTCCCTAGGGTTCTATATCACATTCAATAGATTGACCATGGTCTTCTTCTGCTTGACACTGCTCTGGAAGCGGGTGACGAACTTTTCACATAACTCTGCAAATGACCCTATTGACCTCGATCGCAGTTTGGAGAACCACGAAGTAGCAGCACCCTTGAGGGATGTAGGGAACGCTCGGCAAGAAACCACATATGATCCCCCATATAGGGTCATCATCCCATTGAAGTAGTTGATATGGTCATTAGGGTCCGTGGCACCATTGTAGAGTTTGAAGGTGGGTAACCTAAACCTGGAGGGGAGTGAGGCTGACATGATCTCTTCTGAGAAGGGATGTTGTCCGGGGATCAAGTGGGTCTCACCCTTGGTTTGCTTCTTCAATTCTTCTAGCTTCTCATCCAAATCTCAGAGTCTCTTATCTAGCTCCTCATCCAGGGACCGTCCCTCACTCCTGGCCAGATGCTCACTACAACCTCGCTCTCGTTCTCTCCTTGAAGTCTCCTCCCGCCTTGAGTGTTGGCGAGATGGTGAATGGTCATGTTGCGATGATCCCTGGCGTGAACGTGAGGGGATTTCTTCTCTATAGGACTGGCTCTGCCTTGGTGCGTAACTCCCCCTAGTCGACCTTGGAACACCGATCTCCTAATTGATCCTTCTAGATTGGGTACTACGGATCGGTGTGATGGTGTTCTCCCACGATCCGACCGTACAGGGAGGTCCGCTATTCTTCTAGGATGTTGGGAGGGATCCCCCCGCTGCCTAGTGTGCCTCTCTGATCTATCACCCCTGGGAGGGGGCCTCCTAGGGCTCTGCTGCTATCGAGGGGTAGGATCTATCCTTCAATGGTGGGATGTCGTGTGCTGCCTCAGGTAATCATGAAAGAGTCATTGGTCATTGAGTATCTGCCTCTACAAGTCGTTGATCTAACCCACAGTAGCCAGTGCATTAGGATCAAGTACTGGCTCCACGGCAGCTTCTATAGCTATGTCAGGGTTGAGGTTGACTACCTCAACCTGTTGGTTCTCTGGGACCTCCTCCTCCTGAGAGACATGGTCATTGGCTCAACGACGCGAGCTCTTTGGAGGAGGTGATCCGTTCCCCTCCGTCGCAGCATTGTTGGTGGAGGGAGCGGCCTTCTTGCCTCACAGTGCCATTAAGTAATTATGTAAACAAGCTAGTAGGTACGATGGCTAGCATCATTCCCACAGACGGCGCCAATCTATTGCATCAAGAAATAGTTCGGTGGTCCCTCGAGTTTCGTAACATACAAAAGGACCAAGGTGACAAAGGAGAACCGGTGTGGATCTGGCCTAAGACCCTCCGATGCCTAAGTTGGATCTCCTCGAGCAAACAGATGAATAACTAGAATGCAAGATGGGTTAAGGGGATGGAATACCTTTGCTTTTATAGTGGAGTGTGGCAGTGTGGAGAGTCCCGGTTGATGGTGAATAGTCCTCGTAGTTGATAGAGTCCCTGAGTAGTAGGGCTCTTCTTTGGTTGGTTGTCTTGTTAAGGAGGTGGTGTCCCAGTAGCGTAGGTATCCTTGATAGATAGATGTTGGCGTGCAGTGGATAAGGTCCCTGGTGTTTGAGTCTGCTAGGGACTATGTGACTGGTGAGCGGTGGTTTAGAGTCCTTGAGGATCATATCCACAGGCCGTTCATGCCCATAAAGACCACACCCGAGGCGGTCCATGCCCATGAGGGTCCGCACCTGAGGGTCGACGCCCAAGGGGTTCACGCCCAAGGGTGTCTGCCCAAGGGGTTCAAGCCCATGAGGGTCCATGCCTGAGGGGTCGGCGCTCGAGGGGTTCGTGCCCGAGGGCCTGGTCTTCGTCCTTTGTCCGCGCCTAACTGGTTATCCACTAGTTCTGAGCCGGCCCACCTTCCTGGTCTGGGATGCATGGCGGCTTCTGATTGGTCCGTATGAATTTGGGTTTATCAGGCCTAATGTTAATTAAAGCAAATCAAACATTAATATGTTAATAATGGAGTAAGGAGTCTAGGGGTACCCCTGGTCTAAGTCCCAGACCAAGGCTAGACCCAATTCTATAAGGACAACAACACTGGTCGATCCAATAGACCAGTGGTAATCGACTAGTGGGGGCTGTAGCAGAAAAGATTGAAAAAGGGTTCATGGCTTCACACTAAGGGGTCCCTAAGTACTGTTCTAAGCAATTCTATATGCTATGGTCAGGTCTTTCAATCAAGGTTTGTACTGGTTGATTGGACTGGTCTATCCAATAGACTAGTGGCAATCAACCCATTGCTCAAATTAAGCAACAGGGTATGATTCTCCATTTGGTTTACATGAACGGTCTCCCATGTGATGTTTCAGGCCAAGGGACAGATTAGACACAGACCCGGATCAAGTTTCTGTAGTGGTCAATAGGTACTGGTCCTTCCAATGGACCAGTGGCTATCGACTAGTAGGGTCAAAGCAGCAAAACTATAAAGGGCTTAAGGGGAAAGGACATGGTTTCACACCAAGGGGTCCCAAGGTGTTAGATAAGTGGTTCCACTAGGGTTTAAATAAGTGGTTCCAACAGGGTTTGGGTCAGGGAATTGTCCCCAACTTGGGTTGGTTGGCAAATCACCAGTCCTGGGAGTCAAGGTGTTTCCAACCAATAGGTATAGGATTGGAATGGCATGGGTTTTAGCACAAAAGGCCTATCATAAGGTATTACAAGCCATGGACTGACCAGGCTTGCATCTAGTCAAAGTTTTTGGTACTGGTCGATACAATGGACCAGTGGCAACCGACCAATAGTTGTACAACTCGAGGACTTTAAGTGCAAAAACTATTTGGGCTTGGTTCCACTAATCAATGGCCATCAAGGATGATCAGGGGGTACCAGTAGGTTACACCTATGGCAACCAACATAATCCAAGGTAATTATCCAACATGCATGGGGGGTTGGGATCAATGGCCCACATGGGCACATGCATAGATTGCATGCATATGAAACAATAGAATTCAAGTTGAGAAGAGTTCAATTATCTTAAAACCAACACTGTTATGCTAGATTAGTCCTAGAATGGACATGCATTCAAGGAAAAACATGTCCAACACATAGAACTACATTCTAAGCTTGTTATAAACATGAGGATCAAGCATCAAGGCTAGGATTTAATAGGTGCAACATGTATTCACAAAAAGGAAGATAGATGAAGGGTCAAGGATGGTAGATCGTGACATGCATGCAAGGATCCTAGCTCCTAAGCTAGCAATTCAACATGTAGGCATGGTGGATCATGGGGAATCAGTAGATGGTTTAGGTCTGATCATGCTCAAGACCCAGGAACAGTTAGAGATTATGAACACTAGGTATTGGGGGTGTTACCTTGATGATCCTAGGCACAAGGAAGGCTCCAAAGCTTCTTCTCCTTCCCTCCTCCTTCTCTTCTTCTTTCTCTCCCAAACACCCATGGTTTTAGCAAGGAAATGAGCTCATCCTATATATACTAAGTGCCACTAAGGCCTATTTGGCAAGGGGTCCTTTAGGCTAAATCCCATTTTATATCTATTTAAAGTGCTCATTAGACTAATCGGTGGGCCCCACATGGTCACATTGTCGGGGCAATATTTTCACGAGTTGATTGGAGTGTGGGGAGATGATTCAGGGTGTGAGACATTGGGCCCTACAAAACATAATTGAAAAAAACATATGACAGCAGTACTGGTCGATCCAATGGACCAGTGGCAATGTATCAGTAGGTCAAATTATGTTGTTTTTGCATTTGAAACCCAAAGAGGCCTATGCCATGGTTTGGACACTTACCACTCATGGTTGTTTAGCTACTAACAGTGTTTAAACATTTATAACCTCATTTCATCCGAAGTGAGGAATTTACCTTGGGCTGTGCATCAGTTGATGCACAGAAAAACTACATGGGGGTGGTGTCGGCCTCCAAATTGGTATATAAGATGTTACCACTGGACTACCTTCCTCTCGGATGATTACCCGGTCAATGCACCACAAATTGCTAGTGGATATGTCCTTGGATTCACTGGATTTTGGACCTACATTCGGAGTTTGGGTTAGGGTTCAGGTACAGATATAATAGATTATGTTGGATTTTTGATGCGTATAGCACATCAGGAAGAAGCAAGATGCGCCTAGTGTGTAAGGTGAGCTGATAGGTACCAACTCCTCGAACTGCTTCACTCGTGCCATTTCCCATGTAAATGTTCTGGGCGCCATCCAAAATCTTTCTATAGTCTATGAATCCCCCTCGATCACGTGCTATATGTCTTGTTACTCCTGTATCTACAATCTAGTCAAATCAGATTGGGGCAACCAAAACATGTGTATAGACAAAAATACAAGGAGAGAGGGATAGAAATGGTACCTTCTTTGCTTCAGTGCAATCACGAGCGAAGTGCCCCATCTTCTGGCAGTTATAGCACTTGACGTTGGTAATGTCTCTTTTTCCACCTCGCTTGCCACGTTTGCATTTGACGGATTTGCCTCCACTTGGTGCAGCGTTCTGAACCTGTCCCTGATTCCCTGTGTTCCTTTGTCTCTTACGTTTAGACCCAGAAGTCTTGCGCTACTCCGTTTGGGCTACGAGGGCATGTGATTGGGTCACCTCTAGGTGCTCTGCCTCTAGCTGTACGTGAGTGGTAATGTCATTGAAAGTTTTGACACTGTCATTATGTGTGAGAACCACCTTCATTTGGGCCCAAGAATCAGGTAACGTCCTAAGGTGTACCCCAACATCATTTAACTTTCATATCATTTCTTTCACAACTCTAAGGTATTCAACAATGTTGTGCTTTGGGTCCTTACCGTACATCACAAACCTCAAGGTCATGGCCCGTAGCCTTGTTGTCACGCCCCCATCCCGATGTAATATATATACTGCCACATAGGGGGTGACTGGGACAAGCCATGTCATCCTAATACCTACCAGGATCACAGATACAGTGTCCCAAGCCACAGTCCACCTTGTCATCACATATTGATAACAGAAAGGAACGTACCATAATGGAATAAATTGTCCCAATTACAGAGTTAGCGGAAGTAAAATTAAATCAAATCATGTGAAATTATAGAGCATAGGTTCTCTAATGATAACACATAGTACACTTTCGATATATGTAACCATTTAATCTTTCCTATATAAATAAACATACGATTTATACATGACTGTGGAATGAAGACAGAAAATTAAATAGTAAACAATTGCCACAAGGACACAAATCTTGGGTGTACATCTACATCCAAGTCACAGCCACTGGCTCCACTTGATTTGCATCCAACGGTGCTCATCAAAGTAGTACCTCCTGCATAACAACACAAAAGGGGTTGCACAACGGGATTAGCTACACTAGCTAGTGAGGGAGCAAAGGGGAATGCACATACATCATACAATCAATATTAAGCAGAATGATGCATGCTAATGCTAGATTCATTTTCCACCTAACACACAAATCTATCGGTCAAGTGTATGCTATTGTGATAACTCAGGAGACACTGAGGGTCTCTTATCCTATTGCCCTAGTGAAACCTCAATTATCACGAGGGGATCTATACCGGTAGAAGCCATCATGACCACCCAGTAGCAGACCCCGATAGCCATCACTACCCCTGACCTGGCATCTCCCGCCTCCACAGCCATCAGGTGCTCAGACTATCCAGCACATAAACCCTTGTTGGTAAGGGTCGTAGCATAAGGGAGCAAGCATCCTAGCTACAGATATACTATATGCAAGTCCTATCATCCCGAGAGGTATTCCGGGTGCATCAACGTCCCATTCCATCTAGTACCCGGGTACTAGCACGGCACGACACATACAGATCAGGATGGCATATAATAATTTTCATAATTAAATAAATTGGGGTTCCAGCATCGGCACACCAGGCACCGTAGCCCGACACAGTGGTGAGCATACTATCACATCCATAATAGTTCACATTTGGATAATAATGCAATGCGCACAATGCTTATAATTATATAATAGAATGATTAAGATTTGCAAATATATATATTCAAACCTAACAAAGTCACCCAGAACCCACTCACCTAACATGGGTGTTGTCGTGTGTGGTTGACATGAATCTCACCTGGGCTCCCCGCTATCCATCGAGTTGGGTAGCCTAGGAATACAAAAACAATCATTAAAGCATGCATAGAAGGGTCCCATTACAGGCCCTCAAGGTTAAAATCAAATTTCAACAAAGACAGCACGAGCAGACTCATGGACAATTTCAGCAGAGGTGAGTCCGTCCCTGACTCCGTTCCGGCCAAAAAGGTAAAATAGAGTGAGCAGACCCACGAGTGGAACATCTCACTTAGATCCGATTGTGCATCCATTCGACACTTGAGATATACCTAAAAGGGAGTGGGCGGATATGCTTCTTGGGTCTGCCCGTGCATCTGGTCAATCCCTGAGACATACCCGAAAGCAACTAGCCTCAGGTGGATGCAATAGACTTGAGTCTGTTCCTTCATCCGGTCAGTTCAATACATAGGGGTTATACTTGGTGGACTGACGAACGGTACCATGATTGGTGGATCTGGTTATTTGTCCGCCAGCAGTCTCTTCCAAGATTTCAGAGGGCTTTTGCTCCAGCTTGAAGCATGGAGTGCCCCAAGCTCTCAGGGACAAGGGAGAGGTGTCTAAGCCTTCCTAGGGTCACTAGATCCTAGGCTCACCTCATGGATCCAAGATCCAACAAGGATTGGTCTCACATTGGTCCAAAGATTGGGTTCCATGACTTAGGACCAAGGGTTCACCAATAATGGCTGCAAATGCAACACCTAGAGGTCTAGATTGGATCCATTAGAGCTCCCAAATTAGGCCAAGCATCACCTTAAGTCCCAAATGGAACCCAAAGTTAGCTCAAGCTTAAGAACTTCTCCCAAAAATACAAAATGGAAATGGAGAGAGGGAGGTACCAAGCTTGGAGTCTTACCTTGGTGAGATTCTCCTTCCAACCATCCTCTCCATCTCTTCTCCTCCTCTTTCTCTTCTCCCTTGGGTCCGGTCAGCTTGGGGAGGAGATGTGTGGCAGCTTGCTATCTTGGTGTGGCTTCCATCTTCTTTCCTTCCCCTCCTATTCCTCTCCTACTTCTACTTCTTCTTCTTCCTCTCTCCTCCTCCTTTCCTTGTCTCTTCTCCTCCATGATTTTCTTGGGTGGAGGAGAGATAAGGGAATAAAGGGAAATCCTTATCCTTTAAGGGTTTAGATGGGCCTTAGGTTGTGTTTGGTTTCGGTACCCCCAAACACTTAGAGGCCCTTAGGTCTTTAAATGGGTTTGGTTAGGTCTTAGGGCTTGTTTGGCCTTAGTCATAACCATTAGGTCCATTAGGTCATGTTTGGGGTGCAGCTTAAGTCCATAGGACTTAATTGTCCGCTAAGGTCTGTTTGGTTTAGGTTAGGATATATAAAATCCATTAATTCTTTAAGTTAAGTCTTATGGGCCCACTTTCATGGCCCACTTAACCAATCAATGGTAAGGGCAGGGGTCCACATGGTCCAAGGGCCTGATTAGGATGTCCATGACACGGGGTGTGGGTCCCACAGGAAATAATCCAAAAAGGCAAATGACAGTACAGACGGATCCTTGAGCGGATTCAGTTCGAGTGAGTCCGTTCATGGCTCCAGTGCTGCTGTCATGGCCCAAACTTTAAGAAAACTTATGGGGCTTTGGCCCACACTTTCAGGTCTTCGAGGGGATACTTTAGTAATATTTTAAGTCTGAGGTTACAAGTGTTGACCAGTGCCACCATGGCATTGCCCCTTAGGTACAGGTCTAAATTACCCCGGGGTATAGGGGTATATTTAGGGTGCGGGTGTAACATCCTCCAATCTTATTAAAAATTTTGTCCTCAAAATTTGAGGCAACCCGGTCTCAAGGGTGAGAGCCTATTGAATCACAACATCTCTAATTACCCACTACTTGGTCTAAGTCAAGGGTCGGGTCAAAATGAGGCAATGCCCATTTAACACAACCGATCAGGTTTTACAATTCAATTCCCTTATAAGGTCATACTACCACAGGGGTGAGGTTCACAATAACCCTAGGCTCCATTGGGTTTAGGGCCGGTGATCATAACGTTCCAATAGATAACTAACATAGGGTTTACATACTAAGCTAAGCCACCAGGAACAAAAGTTCCTTGGACCCTCCAGATCAGGTGATACTATTCTAGCCGTCACTACTTTGGTCATTCTTGGGTTACAGGACTGAATCTATCCAGTCCCCCACATAGGATTCACATTCTGAATGCTTCACTTCAGGTTATCTCATTACCTAACCCAACTGTAGAATGATTTGGAATATTGATGGTATCTCCATATGTGTCACTCCCAATGCGGAGGGAACGCATTTGGTGACCCATTACTCCATTCATATCTGTCGTTGGAGGAGGTCTTGTTACATCCTTCAGTTTCAGCTTTCACCACCTATAGTAACCTACTACAAAATCATCCCTTGGGAAAAGTCCATATTGGTTCCCGAAACCCCCTTTTTCGGGAACCAACAACCTTTTCTAGTTTTGGTCTAGGTCAATTCTTCCATAAAGGTTCCAATATTCTAACCTATCCGGTCATCATTTAATTCATTTCCTATTAACTTAGGGTTTGGTTGACCAAGGTTAGGGCTTATACTAGCTACCATGGTAAGGTCAAATCAAAGCCACAGTTATGGCTCAGGAGAACTAATCTAGCCACACACAAGGGTGAAAGAGACACATTTATTTTATTTATTTTCACACCAATCATAGGTATAAGTTTAATAATTACATTCATATCCCTATGGACATATCTGTAACCTAGGTTAATCCATAGGAATAGGCTAGCTCTAGGTATGGTATACTAGATCTCTTCAGAAATCAAGTCACGGTGTAGGACTCCCTCTATGAGTCTAAACAAGGTTTGGATGAACCAAGTAAAGTACAAATAGAGTCGTCACTAACTTGAGGTGTCATGAATGATCTCCAAATACACGTGGTTTCGATTAATCACTCAAACTAAGCTATTCTAACCCAGTCTACTATTTTCCTTCTTCTAGTCTGGCTATGGGTTTGGATCCTATGTGCCCCTATAAAGGTCTCTACACCTCACAGGTTGGTCCTATTAATCACTCCCGGTCTGCCCACTAACGAGGTCTAAGGGTTTTATCCTCCAAGGTAACTCTCCTTCTCTCGCGTAGGAGGGGAGTCACAGTGTATACTAATGCTAGCCATTTCTTACTGGCTGGCCCGGCTAATGTAGGTCCAGGAATGTAGACACCACAGTTTACATTCAAGGCAGGCAATAATTATACATGGGCCAAGCAAGAGGGGTGTTCAATCTAGGGTATAGGCATAAAATCATCATACATAGGTGGGGTCAAAGGGTCTCAAAAAAATCTGGGCTTAAATACCTAAAATAAATCGGACAGACTCATGGACAGAATCAATGCTGTGGGTCTGTTCGTGACTCCTCTGCAAAATAGGGAGAGCGGACTAACGGACGGATGCAAAACGTGAATCAGTTCATTCGTTTGGTCTCAGAGATCTCAAAGACCAAGAGGAAATAAATCGAACGAATCTACGGACGGACTCATGAGAGTGGATCCGCTCAGGCTAACAATCCAAATTTCAAGTTTTATGCGAGGCGAATTGACAGGTGGAGCCACAATAAGTGGGTCCGTTCGTTCGTCCATTCGTAGAATTTCAGTAAAAATAAACCGCAAGTTTTAAAACTCATTTTGGCTCCAAAGAAAGGGATACAACCATAGGGGAGAAAGGCTCAACAAAGGTTTTCGTTCAAGGCTCAAGGTTCATCTTCCACATTCTCAATGTATGATTCTCTTCCCATTTCTCTTTCCCATTCTTTCTTCTCTCCATTTGTAGGACTTTTGGCTTGTGTCTCTTTGTCTTCCTTTCTTTTTTTCTTGGATTTGAGATGAACACCATAGATTTATGATCATTCCTTGAGTTCAGTTGGATCTTATGGCCATGTACACCAAGTCCATGCCAAAATCGGTTTGGACTAGGGTTTTGGGCTTAAATCAAGCCCTAATCGATCAATGGCACTATGTGGTTGGATCCTTGCATGAACATTGCATTCCTTATAAATTTAAAACCCTTTGCAAGCATTTTAGGGATCGTTGCTATGTTTGCCATGTGTAGTTGGTTTACTTGGTTGGTTCTAGGTTTAAATTGGGGTAAAATCCTCAATCCTTCACTATCTTGGGGAAAACTTCTCTAAAGCATGTTAGATTCATTGTATACCTTAGAACCTCATAAACAATCTTTCCTTTGATAAATCCTCAAGTACATTCTCATTTTTATTCAAACAACTCATTCCCTTGATGTATTCTCAAACACATTTCTTATATTATGGGATTATTTGCATAATTCTTGTTGTCTATCCCTTTTTCCTCAATAAATAATTTTCATCTCTTGTTGGGATAGTCTACTCAATCGTTTACTCATTTGGTGATGGTTGGAATATAAAATAATCAAAGACACATATTACTTACTTCAACCCCACTTCTTCATATCCACACACTAGGGGTCTCATATGAATTATGTGTGTATTTTAATCTTGTTTCTTTTCCTTTACTCTAAACACATCTCCAATGGTATCCATATTCCATATCCCATATCCTCATCATTTATATATGTATAATTTTGATTTTCTCATGTATTGCCTTCTCTTCAAATCATTTCCATATTACTCAGGCATTTTACTTCTACAATTTTATTTGCCAACCATATGTCATTAGTCCAATTTGACTTACATTTGTTGTCCTTCTTTGGTTGGTACCTTATGTGTAGGTAACTAATCATGGGCCCCAAAAGGAAGAGAGATCTAACCATTGTACCTTCCACTCCTACGGCTTACAATGTGAATCGGTATACCTCAGAAAAGACTAAAGGAATCTTCAGGGAGCATCTCTTCAATAGGAAGATTCTTGTGGAGAGAGTTGTAACAGTGGAGGAGCTTTTGGCCTACAAGGTGGGGGCCAGGTTTGATAGACTGAAGTGGACCGACATGCTCAGTCAGCCAGACTTCTACTACCCCACCTTGGTCAGGGAATTCTATGCAAATCTGGTAATGGTCCAGGAGGATGACGACGGCTCCAGATTGACTTCCTATGTAAAGGGGGTGGTCATTAGCTTCAATGCCGTAGAGCTGGGGGTTCTTCTCAACATATTCTCAGAAGGTGAGAGGGTATACTATCCTCTAGGCAGTCATCCAGACAAGTGCCTCCCTCCAGATGAGAAGCGAAAATTGTTTAAGATTCTCTCCAATGATAGGTTCGAAGAGAATGAAGACCTTTCTAAGTTCCCTCCTTCACAGCGTGTTCTGATCTTTATAGCCAGGACCAATCTGGCTCCTTCTAAGGCACACAATACATTGCCTCCTCTGATGTCTGTAGTTTTGGCCCATTCTCTGTACGTTGGCCAGCCTATCTGTTTGCCTCACATGGTCATGCAGCACATGGCCCCCGTGGTGATGAATCCTCCCTGCAACAACACTCTACCCTATGGTCGGCTGTTCACTAGAATTTTCTTATTCCTTAGGATTGATCTTGACCGTGAACCCAAGGAAACAAGCACTGAGGGACCTATTGGGTTCAATGCACTGTAGAAGATGAATTTGTACTATGATTATGATAGTGCAGGGGAGCAAGTTCAGTATGGGGATGGCAGAGGGGTCAGGGAGGAGGATGAGGATGACAGTGACAATGACCTAGAGTTTATGGGTTCTAGACCATCTGTAGTAGGTACTTCGGGTGCACCAGGGGGAGGTAGCGACATCTTCATGGCTATTCGATGACTGAACCTGAGGATGGCAGATGGCTTCGTTGATGTCAAGAAGCAATTCTTCGATCAGGCTCGGTGTCTAGAGAGCATAGAACGAGGAGTGGATGATATTAATGCCTTCCTGGGTTGGGGTGGTGCAGATGACTAGCTCAGTTCTTCTCCAACAGTTCTCGGAAGTTATATTGGATCAGTCCTTTTAATTTCTTGTCTTTGACGGATTTAGGATGTAGGAACTATTTTTGTTTCGCTTTTCCTTTAGTTTTCTTGCTTTTCTCTTTCTTTTCTTTTGATCAGTTGGTTACTTTTAGAAACTTTTAATTATGGTGGATGAATGTACCCTAAGTTTGGGTGGAAAATTCAAGTGTTTTGAGTTGGCACAAGTGGAATCATTGTGGTTTGGATTGCAAAGGGCACAGTCATGCCCAAACAAAAATTTAGAACAATTATGGCGGTTGGATGTATGTACTCTGAATTTGGAACAGATGAGATCAGGGGTGTTGAATTGTGAAGGACTTAATTGTCTTTATGAAAGGGTTTGGAACAAGTGGGAATTTGTAATTAAGCCTATATACATATATATATATATATATATGTGTGTGTGTGTGTTTGCTTATTTCTCCCTTGTTTAGATCATTGTGCATTATTGTGGTCGGTTATATTTAATTCATTGTATATCAGGGACAATCACCAATAGTCACCCAATCTTTAACCAATTATCACACAACAAACAATTACATATTTATATCCCACAGCCTAAGTTTTAGGTACTGATTTTCAAGTTGCCTATTATCTTCTAAGTTCTTGTTTTCACTCCAATCAATTTTCTTCCTATGTCTACACACATTGATTTATGTTCTTGAGATTTTTAATTTAGAACCTAATTTGTGGAGAACAAATCAAGAGGTTACGTCCAGACTGCGGTAGGTGCAAAGCATCATCACTTTGATACCACTCTGTCACGCCCCCATCCCGATGTAATATATATACTGCCACATAGGGAGTGACTGGGACAACCCGTGTCATCCCAATACCTACCAGAATCACAGATACAGTGTCCTAAGCCACAGTCCACCCTATCATCACATATTGATAACAGAAAAGAACATACCATAATGGAATAAATTATCCCAATTATAGAGTTAGCAGAAGCGAAATTAAATCAAATCATATGAAATTATAGAGCATCGGTTCTCTAATGATAACACATAGTACACTTTCAATATATGTAACCATTCAATCTCTCCTATATAAATAAACATACGATTTATACATGACTGTGGAATGAAGACAGAAAATTAAATAGTAAACAATTGCCACGAGGGCACAAATCTTGGGTGTACATCCACATCCAAGTCACAGCCACTGGCTCCACTTGATTTGCATCCAATGGTGCTCATCAAAGTAGTACCTCCTGCATAACAACTAAAAAGGGGTTGCGCAACGGGGTTAGCTACACTAGCTAGTAAGGGAGCAAAGGGGAATGCGCATACATCATACAATCAATATCAAGCAGAATGATGCATGCTAATGTTAGATTCATTTTTCACCTAACACATAGTTTTATCGGTCAAATATAAGCTATTGTGATAACTCGGGAGACACTGAGGGTCACTTATCCTATTGCCCCAGTGAAACCTCAATTATCACGAGAGGACCTACGCCGGTAGAAGCCATCTTGACCACCCAGTGGCAGACCCTGATAGCAATCACTACCCCTGACCTGGCCTCTCCCGCCTCCACAGCCATTAGATGCTCAGACTATCCAACATGTATACCCCTGTTGGCAAGGGTCGTAGGATAAGGGAACAAGCATCCTAGCCACAGATATACTATATGCAAGTCCTATTGTCCCGAGAGGTATTCCGGGTGCATCAACGTCCCATTCCATCTAGTTCCCCAGGTACCAGCACGGCACGGCATATACAGATCAGGGTGGCAAATAACAATTTTCATAATTAAATAAATTGGGGTTCCGGCACCGGCATACCCGACACCGTAGCCTGATACAGTGGTGAGCATACTATCACATCCATAACAGTTCACATTTGGATAATAATGCAATGTGCACAAATGCTTATAATTATATAATAGCATGCTTAAGATTTGCAAATATATATATTCAAACCCAACAAAGTCACCCAGAACCCACTTACCTAACACGGGTGTCGTCATGTGTGGTTGGCATGAATCTCACCTAGGCTCCCCGCTATCCAACGAGTTGGGTAGCTTAGGAATACAAAAATAATCATTAAAGCATGCATAGAAGCGTCCCCTAACAGGCCCCCAAGGTTAAAATCAAATTTCAACCAAGACAGCACGAGCAGACCTTCTCTTAGATTTAAGCTTTGAGTGAACTTGGGAAGGTCCTTTAAGCTTTGAAGCCAACTCTTGATCAATGTGGACAAGACTTCAATTATGAGAGCTATAATCACTTTTCACCTTTCACAAAAGTAGAATTTTGGACTGTAATGGATAGGCGAAAAGAACTGACAAGTTCTCTATTTATAGGCTCATTAGTGGCCTAAAGAACATGTGCAAAATGTGCTCTAATGGATCTATTTTTCACCAATCCGGTCGACCTAAAGATTGATCCGGTCGACCGGATCCTAGCCGTTGGAGGCAAACAGGGCATCCGATCGATGTTCGGTCGACCGGATCATCGTCCCACTTGATTCAGTCGACCAAATCATCTATGGGAACGTACCCAAGTAGCTACTACCAGATCCGATTGATCCATACACTGAGATCCAGTTGACCGGATCATCAGACTGGATCACAGTCAGGACTTAGTTTCGACTGTTTGACTGATGGGTTCGGTCCGAAACTTTTTTCAACCAATTTTGACTTATTCTAAGGTCATAGGGGATTCATTTGTATCCTCCTAAGGTCTCTAAAAGATGCACATGATTATTTTATTAATTTTTATGCAAGTGCAATACAAGCATGCAGTAAGTGTTCTAGATGGGAACACGAGCATCTTGATTAGGGTCTTGGTCTCTTTCTTCGAGAGATGTTCTTCAATCTTCAAAAGATCTTTTTAAGATCTTCTTTTCTTGAAATGCCCTTGATATCTTTGATCTTCATTGACTTATCCTGCCTTCTTCTCTTTTGACTTTATTAGCCCTGTTGACACAAAGACATATGCAAGTCTATATCTACATATTTGTTATCATCAAAACATTTATGGAGGTGGGGTTAGAATTACCCAACAATCTCCCCCTTTTTTATGATGACAAATACATGATTTGGTAGCAATATAATATATAGCATGTATAGCGACCAAGCAACCAAATAGAATGTAATGTATAAAATCAAGCAATTTTAAATCATGCACATAGCAAAAATATGTATAAGTCCAAATCATCAATAAATAGCTTCTCCCCCTTTGTCAACCCCAAAAAGGGTAGAGAAGGCTCCCCCTGCAATAGACATCCATGTGCAAGAAATAAAATAGAATAATTGCTGACAAAGGATATAGCACCCATAATAAGCCAAGCACATGGTTAGAAAAGTCTAAAGCAGGCAAGCATATAGTTGTAATGTTTAAAAACTAAATAGTTCAAAGCATACTCCCCCTAAAAAAGTGCAATACAGAAAATTGTCTTTAAGATAAGCATAAATAATTCAAACTAAGCATCTGGAGGAGGAGGAGAAATATGGAAATGCTAAGTAAGCATCCTAAGCTGTGCCAAAATCTCCTTGTTGTCACCTCGAAGAACTGCAAAATGATCATCAAATCCCTGTAGACGGGAGTCAAGCTTCTCCTCGTAAGCAGCAAATTCGGCCCTGGACACATAATCTTCATCCTCACTATCATCCTCATCAGAAGCATCACTATCAACAACGGATGAAGAGGCTTGCTTGCGCCTGGCTTAGCGACCAGCAGGAGGAGGAGGAACATCGGATCCACTAGTAGGAATGCCCATCTCTTCAAGGAGGAAGAATCAATTGCAGAAGGATTTAAAGTTGGAATTTCATCAGATAGATCAACCTCAAAATGTTTGAAGATAACTATTAGGAACCTACTATAGGGGAGGCATGCCTTAGAGTCCCTTTCAGCAGCCAATTCCATAGTTTTCATAATCACATAGGGAAGACAAATTTGGTGAGTATTAGCAATGCACCAAATAAGATATGCCTGGAAGCGGGTAATTGCATCTCTATGCCCACCAAGAGGGAGGATATTATAGGTCAAAATTAAATTGACTACCCTAGGAATATCTCCAAGATGAATAGCAGTAAGGCCCTTGGTTTCCCCCAAATAATTCTTGAAAATAGAATCATACACCTCATCAACATCCATAAATCCTATAGCAGAAGTCTTGGTACGGAGATACTTTTGTTCTCCAGAGTCATCTACCCCAATAATCTGAGCAAGCTCCACAATATCAAAAGAGATATGTTTTCCCATAACAAGAGAAGTGATGGTATAGTCTCCTTCAACTCCAACTACTTGGAGATTATAATAGAATAGTTGCACTAGCCTAGTATAGGCTTTCTCTTGGGGATAAAGAATGGAATCCCAACCCAACATTTCAAAAAATGTATTGATTTCACTAGGGAGAATATTGTTGAGTTCAGTGATACTTACTAGCCTTTCCCTAATGAGTTTCTTGAGTTGGATTGCTTCCACCAAATAGAGGCCTCCTGCGAGATGAACAAAGTCCCATTATATTGATCCTTCTTTGAAGCAACCGTCTTTCTCTTCTTTGAGGGTTCTCCTTTGGAAGCCATAGAGAGCAAGGGTTTTGGAGAAAGAGGGATTTGAAAGGTTTTTGAGAGAAGAAGAGGGAAAACTAAGAGATTGATGGTGAAAATGAGTTTGGATCACCAAAAAGATAAAAATCGCCGAGGATTTGGCAAGATTTTGCCCTAGAAACTCAGAAGAGAGGTTTTGGAGAGAAGAGGGATGAGTTTTAGAAAGTTAGAAATGAGCCATTTGAGTCTCGATTTTGCTTAAAAAGACCATTTTCTACGATCCGATCGACCAGATTCAACCATCTGGTCAATCGAAAGACTTAAAAATGCTTCTTAAACCGGTCAGCCCCAGATTTGGATCGTAAAGTCGATTGGGGGCAGGCTCAGGGGATTTTTCTCATTCAAAAAGATTACACATACCTAATTCTCATCGAAGATTGCAGAATCGTTCTTCGGACAGAGGTTTGGTAAAGATATCCGCAACTTGTTTCTCAGTTTTGATGTGTTCGAGTATAACTTCACCCTTTTGGACAGTGTCTAAAAAAAAATGATGGCGAACATCTATATGTTTTTCTCATGAGTGAAGAATAGGGTTTTTACTTAGATTGATGGTGCTAGTGCTGTCGTAGAATATTTTGGAAGGATTGAATTGCAGTCCATAATCTTGAAGAGTCTAACCCATCCAAAGAATTCGGGCACAACACCTGTCGACTGCAATATATTCAGCGGTGGTTGAGAGTGCCACACAGTTTTGCTTCTTGCTGAACCAAGAAACCAAACAAGATCTAAGAAAGTGGCAAGTACCACTCGTACTCTTGCGATCAACATGACAACCAGCAAAATCAGCATCAGAGAAGCTAAGTAATTCAAAATTATTATGCATTGGATACCATAATCCTATATTAATTGTCCCTTTTAAATATTTAAAGATTCTTTTAACTACACTAATATGTGATTGCATTGGACTAGCCTGAAATCTAGCACATGCACAAACACTAAATATGATGTCAGGTCTACTAGCAATTAAATATAACAAACTTCCAATCATACCTCGATAATGAGTAGGATCAACAGGGGTTCCACTCTCATCTTTTGAGAGAGTTATAGAGGTACTCATTGGAGTGTTAGAGGCCTTTTGGGAATTAATATCAAATTTTTTTAGCAACTCTTTGATATATTTAGATTGATTGATGAAAATCCCATTTTCAGTTTGTTTGATCTGAAGGCCTAAAAAGAAATTGAGTTCACCCATTAAACTCATTTCAAACTCACTTTCATGCAATTACTAAATTCAATACATAGTGAATCATCAGTAGCACCAAATATAATATCATCTACATATATTTGTACTATAATCAAATTAGAGCCCTTACTTTTAACAAATAATGTAGTATCTATCTTACCAATGGTATAAGCATTTTCTATCAAAAATGTCTTCAATCTGTCATACCATGCTCTTGGTGCCTATTTAAGTCCATATAAAGCCTTCTTTAATCTAAAAACATGATCAGGGTGAGAAGAACTTTCAAAACCAGGAGGTTGAGATACATACACTTCTTCTTCAATAAACCCATTCAAGAAAGCACTTTTCACATCCATTTGAAAAAGTTTAAAATTTTTATGACAAGCAAAATCTAGGAGCATTCTAATGGCTTCTAATCTAGCAATAAGGGCATATGTCTCATCAAAATCAATTCCCTCCTGCTGATTATATCCTTGAGCCACTAGTCTAGCTTTATTTCTTACCACAATACCATTTTCATCCAATTTATTTCTGAATACCCATTTTGTTCCAATTATGGATTTATTCCTGGGTTTGGGCACAAGCTCCCAAACATCATTTCTTTCGAATTGATGAAGTTCTTCTTGCATGACCAAAATCCAATCATTATTCATCAAGGCTTCTTTTATGTTCTTAGGCTCTACCATGGATAGAAATGCAGAAAAATTGTAAGTGTTTTGAAGTTTAGACCTAGTTTGAACACCTGATTCTAAATCACCAATAACTTGTTCTAATGGATGATTTCTTACTGGTTTAACTTCTTTAGGAAGTTCTAATGAGTCTTCATTTGATGTGTCTAGAAGAGAATTATTCTCATTTAAAGGGGTAGTCTCAACTCTTTTTGAGATTTCGGATATAACATCCTCATCATCATCAATTAGAGGTTTATACTTTTCTTTTGGAGTAGAAATATCAAATCTAATGTTCATAGATTCCTCCACTACTAAGGTATTTTTTTTTAATACACTATATGCACGACTATTGCTAGAGTACCCAAGAAAAATGCCTTCATCTAATTTTTCATCAAATTTTCCTTTGGAGTCTTTAGTATTCAAAATAAAACATTTACAACCAAAAATCTGAAAATAACCAACTTTGGGTTTCTTTTCAAAATATAACTCATAAGGTGTTTTGGATAGGATCTTTCGAATCAAAACATGGTTTAAAACATAACAAGCAGTATTCACAGCTTCAGCCCAAAAATATTTAGGTAGGGAATATTCATTAAGCATAGTCCAGGTAGTCTCTTGAAAAGATCTATTTTTTCCTTTCAACAACCCCATTGGATTGGGGTATTCTAGGAGCAGAAAAATTATGAGTGATGCCTTCATCATCACAGTATTTTCCAAACTAGCTTGAGTTGTCAAACTCACCACCATGATCACTTCTTATTGTGGTGACCAAATAGCCCTTTTGGTTTTGGATTTTCTTATATAATTTTAAAAATTCATCGAAAGCCTCATTTTTATGTCTAAGAAAAGAAGTCCAAGTATATCTAGAATAATCATCAACAATGACCAAAGTGTATACTTTTCCACTCAAGCTTGAAGTAGGGATAGGGCCAAAAAGATCTCAATGGAGAAGTTCAAGTGGTCTAGAAGTTGAAACTATGTTCTTAGATTTGTGAGAAACCTTAACTTGTTTACCCTTTTGGCATGCATCACAAAAATGATTCTTGTCAAACTTTAGTTTAGGTAAGTTTCGGACAGGATCCTTGGAAGCTATTGATTGAATCAATTTGATATTTATATGCCCAAGTTTTCTATGCCAAACACTTGAATCTTCATAGAAAACTAAGCAAGTATTGCTAGAACTAGCTTCATCAATGATCCAAGTATATATACTGTTATTTCTAGTTCCTTTCAATACTACTTTGTTATTTGTATCCATAACTAAGCAATGTGAAACATCAAAGCTTATTTTATATCCAACACTACATAGTTGACTTACACTGAGTAGGTTGTAGACAAGTTTGTTTACCAGATAGACGTTTGAGATGGTAGTACCTCCGATATTGATGTTTTCAATGCCAATTATCTTTCCTTTGCCATTATCTCCAAAAGTCACCCTCCTCCATCATACTTTCTCAACTTTGTAAATAACTTTATATTTGTGGTCATATGCTCGGAGCATCCACTGTCGATGTACCACTCTACTTGTCCTTTGCTCTTCAAGCATACCTACAAAATAAAGTTTACACATGTATTGGTCCCCACATTCTGTTGGGTCCATTGTTGTTAGATTTGAGAGATTCCTTAGGTACCCAAACTGTCTTATAATTTGGATTATAGTTTGTGTCCAGAACATAGTTCTTAGGTCGTTGGTACCTAGGGTCACAAATGTCAAATGGAGATGGTGCCCTTTTCTGACTTTGTGGTCTTTGGCTATTGAAGGAGTTTTGAGTCCTTCTACCTCTTTGAAATCTTTGATGGTCATAAGGTCTATATGAGTTATACTTCATATATGGCCTATGGTTTGGTTGAGGTCTATAGCTTCTTTCCACTGAGTATGGAGTATATGGCCTATAATATTGACCTTGGGGTCTTTGAGGTCTTTGAGGTACATATTTCCTTTGAGGTCTATTCCTTCTTTGAGAGGTATATTGAAATGCATGATGATGTTGATTTCTATACCTTTGATTTCTATGCTCTTGATTTCTATATCCTCGATTCCTTGAAAGGGAAACATGAGAAGTTGACGTTTGACCTTGGTATGTTCTTCCGTCTACCACTTTTTCTTTACCTTTGGCATGGTATGGGATTTTCCCATTATAGCCTAAACCTTCTTTGTCTTGTGGTGGCTTTTGAGGGGTACCAAGGAGAGTGTCTAAAGATTTTTGACCTTTGGTAAAGGTTAGCAATGCTGACATCAATCTCCCATTTTCTCCTTCGAGTTGGGCAATATAGATCCGTAGGTCATCTATTTTATTGTTCAACTCTATTACTTTCTTTTCTAAAAAAGAGTTTGAAGCTTTAAGCTTTTGACTTACCTCATAGAGAGCTTCAAATCCCTTTTCAATATCATCTTCATCTATGTCATCCGTGTCTATCTCATCAATTGAATCACTATATTTAGAATTAGAAGTAAGATAGGCCGAACTTACCTCTATGTCATATTCTGTTGCCATAAGACCTAGATTTGTGACTTCTTCATCAGAATCCCCTATCACTTTTTCTTCACTTGAGTCCCATGAAATTTCAGCGGCATAAGCTTTCTTCTTTTCTTGTCCTTTTGGGCACTCAGTTCTAAAGTGGCCAGACTTTCTGCAGTCATAGCAGACAATATCTTTCTTAGAAGGAAAAGTTTTATCTTTGGTAGGAATCTTACCTTTGCTTGCTTGTCCCTTATTGAAGTATTTGCCTCCTTTTTTTTTGAGGAATTTTTAGAATTTCTTGGTGATAAGAGACATTTCTTTTTCTGAGAAATTGATATCTTCTTCTTAATTGCTCTCTTCATCTAATGATTTAGTTGTCTTGAGAGCTATTATCTTCTTCTTTGATTCTTTTATTTTCGACCATCTTTCATCTTCATTCAATTCAACTTTGTGAGTAAGAAGAGATCCAAGTAATTCGTCCAGGCTCACTTTGTAGAGGTCCTTTGCTTCCTTAATAGCTGTTACTTTCGGTCTCTACTTGGGGGGAAGTGACTTGAGAATTTTTCTCACATTTTTGGACTTGGTATATGTTTTATCCAAGCCCTTTAACTTGTTGGTGATGTTAGTAAAACGCAAAAACATACGAGAAATTCTCTCATTTTCTAACATTTTAAATAGTTCATATTCATGTACTAATTTATCAATCTTGGATTCTTTTACTTGTGAGGTTCCTTCATATGAAACCACAAGTATATCCCAAATTTCTTTAGCCGTTTCACACATGGCTATTTTATTAAATTCGGAATCAGTCAAGGCATATTGTAGGAAGGTGATAGCCTTGAAATTGTACTGAATTTTCTCCTTTTCAGCAGGAGTCAATTCAGAGGTTTCTTTAGGTACACTTTCACCATCTATAGTCTTATTGAAAGAGTAAGGTCCATGTTACATGCCAAATTTCAAGATTATGTGCACATGTGAAGTTTCAAAATCTAATTTTCCAATAAGGAAAATTATCTCCATTGAACAAGGGAGGTCTAGAGACATTTAGTCCCTCAAGAGGATTGGTGTAATGCGATCCCATAGATCTTAGTCTCAATCAAAATGAGCTCCCGCTTTGATACCACTTGTTGGATAACCTAGAGGGGGTGAATAGGTTATCACTAGTGAATTTATGTCCTTTTTAAATTTTTAAAGAAATTAAATAAGATAGAGAAAAAGAGAGTGTGCAAATAGAGGACACAAAGAATTTATAGTGGTTCGGTTAAACTTAGCCTACGTCCACTCCTCTCAACCTTGAGAGAATTCACTAGTTTCTTTCTTTCAGTACAGTAGGTGGGAAGAACACCTTTACAATCTTTTTACATGGGATAAGAGGATCCCAATCTTTTAAGGATAAGAGAATCCAAAATCTTTTAAGGATAAGAGGATCCTTGCAATGCCTAAGTACAGTCTAGGCCAATGCAAACAATGCTTTGTAAACTTAAAAGCATAAACTAAATATAAAAAGAAATAAGGTAGAAATACCTAAGCAAGGAGTGTGATGTGTACTCCTTGCAAGTGCCAAATGATGCGAATGTATGCTTACACAATGAAGACCTTCTCTTAGAATTAAGCCTTGAGTGAACTTGGGAAGGTCCTTTAAGCTTTGAAGTCAACTCTTGATCAATGCGGACAAGACTTCAATTATGAGAGCTATAATCACTTTACACCTTTCACAAAAGTAGAATTTTGGACTGTAATGGATAGGTGAAAAGGACTGACAAGTTCTCTATTTATAGGTTCATTAATGGCCTAAAGAACATGTGCAAAATGTGCTCTAACGGATCTATTTTTCACCAATCCGATCGACCTGAAGATTGTTCCGATCGACCGGATCCTAGCCGTTGGAGAATATAACTGTTAAAAACTAGCCGTTGGAGGTAAATAGGGCATCTGATCGATGTCCGGTAGATCGGATCATCGTCCCACTTGATCTGGTCGATCAGATCATCTATGGGAACGTACCCAAGCAGCTATTGCCAGATTCGGTCGATCCATACACTGAGATCCAATCGACCGGATCATCAGACCAGATCACAATCAGGACTTGATTCTGACTGTTTGACTGATGGGTTCGGTTCGAGACTTTTTCCAACCAATTTTGACTTATTCTAAGTTCATAGGGGATTCATTTGTATTCTCCTAAGGTCTCTAAAAGATGCACATGATTATTTTATTAATTTTTATGCAAGTGCAATACAAGCATGCAGTAAGTGTTCTAAGTATGTGCACACGAGCATCTTGATTAGGGTCTTGGTCTCTTTCTTCGAAGATGTTCTTCAATCTTCAAAAGATCTTTTTAAGATCTTCTTTTCTTGAAATGCCCTTGATATCTTTGATCTTCATTGACTTGTCCTGTCTTCTTCTCTTTTGACTTTATTAGCTCTGTTGACACATAAACATATGCAAGTCTATATCTACATGTTTGTTATCATCAAAACATTCATGGAGGTGGGGTTAGAATTACCCAACAGAAAGATGTGCAAACAAAAATTGTACAATAAAACTTTCTGGCTTACCTCAAAAGTTTTTCTCAAAATATTCCTATCATGGAAAGCCTTGGGTTTTACCTTATAAATCCGGGCATTCTCATATGCCTCATTCTTAAGCTCTTTAAACTCAGATAGTTGGAGTTTCCTATGGGCACCTGTAGTGGGTAGGTCAAAGTTAAGATTCTTGATAGCCCAAAAAGCCTTGTGCTCAAGCTCAACAAGTAAGTGACATGCCTTTCTATATACTAGACGGTACGCAGATTGACCAAGATCTGTCTTGAAGGTTGTCCTATGGGCCCACAAAGCATCTACCAACCGATTAGACCAATCCTTGCGATTCGGGTTGATGGTTTTCTCAAGAATTTACTTTATTTGCCTATTTGAAACCTCAACTTGGCCACTAGTCTGGGGATGGTAGGGTATGGCCAACTTATGGATGACACCATACTTTCGCATGAGAGCCTCAAAGGGTCGGTTACAAAAATGCTTGCCCCGATCACTAATCATAGCACGGGGAGTACCAAAACGGGAGAAGATGTTCTCCTTTAGAAATTTCACAACCACCTTGTGGTCATTGGTCTTACAAGCAACTGCCTCAATCCATTTTGACACGTAGTCCACAGCAAGTAATATGTACAGGTTACCAAAAGAGTTAGGAAAAGGCCCCATAAAATCAATATCCCATACATCAAACACCTCTACCACCAGAATTGGGTTGAGGGGCATCATATTTCTCCTAGTGAAACGCCCTAAGGATTGACATGAAGGACATGCCTTGTAATAAATAAAAGCGTCTTTAAACAGACTAGGCGAATAAAATCCACACTGTAAAACCTTGGCCGCAGTCTTATTAGGCCCAAAGTGGCCTCCACAAGCCTGATAATGGCAAAAAGATAAGACAGATTATTGCTCATAATCAGGAACACATCTCCGGATTACTTGATCAGGACAAGTCTTATAAAGATAAGGATCGTCCCAAAAGAATATTTAACCTATGAAAAGAAATGATTCTTATCTTGGGTGGACCAATGTGCAGGTGTCACACCCATAACCAGATAATTGACAATATCAGCAAACCATGGTTCACTAGACACTGCCATCAGATACTCATCAGGAAACTTCTCATTGACTGGAGAATCAACAGTCAAAGAATTAGGCAGCCGGGATAGATGGTCTGCAACCAAATTTTCACATCCTTTCTTATCCCTAATTTCAAGATCGAATTCTTACAACAAAAGTACCCACCTAATGAGGCGAGCCTTAGCATCTTTTTTCTGCACAAGATATTTGATAGCTACATAGTCAGTATAAACAATCACATGTGATCCAATCAAATAGGGCCTAAACTTCTCTAAAGCAAATACAACAGCTAAAAATTCTTTCTCAGTGGTGGTATAATTAAGCTGTGCATCATTAAGAGTCCTACTTGCATAATAAATCACATGGGGCAATTTGTTGATTCTTTGCCCAAGAACAGCCCCTATAGCAAAATCAGAGGCATCACACATAAGCTCAAATGGCACTGTCCATTTTGGAGCTTGCATAATGGAGGCTGAGGTCAATGCTCTTTTTAATTGCTCAAAACTCTCATAACACTCAAAAGAGAAATCAAATGGGTAGTCCTTTGCCAAAAGAGAGGTGAGTGGTCTAGCTATCTGGCTAAAATCCTTGATGAATCTTCTATAAAAACCTACATGGGCAAGAAAAGATCTAATGTCCTTCACACTTTTGGGTGGTGGTAAATTGGCAATAAGGTCCACCTTAGATCTATCCTCCTTGATCCCTTCTTTGGACACAATGTGACCAAGAACTATGCCTTGCTTCACCATAAAGTGACATTTCTCCCAATTCAGGACCAAGTTCTTTTCTATGCATCTTTTAAGAACCAAAGAGAGATGATGCAAGCAATTAGAAAAGGTAGAGCGTGAATAGAAAAATCATCCATAAACACCTCTAGAAAGTGCTCTACTATATCAGAAAAGATACTCATCATGCACCTTTGGAACGTAGCAGGGGCATTGCAAAGCCCAAAAGGCATACGCCAATAAGCAAAAGTTTCATAAGGGCATGTGAAAGTGGTCTTGTGTTGGTCCTCTAAAGCAATAGGGATTTGGTTGTAGCCTGCATAACCATAAAGAAAATAATAATATTCATGGCCAGCTAGTCTCTCTAACATCTGATCAATAAAAGGCAAGGAGAAGTGATCCTTTCAAGTTGCCGCATTTAATTTCCTATAGTCAATGCACACTCTCCACCCCGTTTGGATACGGGTTAGAATCAATTCATTATTGGCATTCTCAACTACAGTGACTCCTCCTTTCTTTGGTACAACCTGCACAGGACTCACCCATTGGCTATCAAAAATAAGATAAATTATGCCATGATCCAAGTACTTTAGGATCTCTTTCTTAATTGTCTCTTTCATGATAGGATTAGCCCTCCTTTGGGGTTCCCTAGAAGGTTTGAAACTCTCCATCAGATGAATATGATGTTGAACAATGGAGGGGCTAATACCTTTGAGGTCTGACATGGTCCAACCTATGACTTCCTTATGGTTCTTTAGAAGCTTAATCAATTTTTCTTCCTGAATAGAAGTCAAATCAGAAGCAATAATAATAGGGAGAGTATGATCATGTCCTAGGAAGGCATACTTAAGGTTGGAGGGCAATGCCTTCAACTCTAATGTGGGGGGTTCAATATTGGAGGGTTTGGGAATGGAGGTGGATAGGGGTCCAAGGGGCTCCAAAGGTGGTTGGATGCTCCAGACCTCAGATAAGGGGGTATCATCAACACCTTCCAATTCCTGCATACATTCCTGAAATCCTGAATCAAAATCAATTTCAAAGAAAGTATCAATATCATCGGGAAATCCCTGAAGCATATGTACCTCTTCATCCATATCAGGTTGCTTGACCAACCTAAACACATTAAAGTCAACAGAAGTATTGTCAAAAGATAACTTCATGAGACCATTCCTGCAATTGATTAGAGCATTACTGGTAGCTAGGAATGGCTTACCCAAGATGATAGGGATTTGGTCCTTAAAGTTGGCAGTAAGTTGGGTATCTAAAACAATAAAATCCACAGGAAAAATAAATTCTCCAACCTTCAACAGGACATCCTCAATCATTCCCTTAGGAACTTTAACCGACCAATCTATAAGCTGAAGAGTGATTTTGGTCGATTTCAGCTCTCCCAATCCCAATTGTTGGTAGACATGAAAGGGTAAGAGGTTCACACTTACACCAAGGTCCAATAAGGCATTATCAATAGTGGTACTACCTATAGTGCAAGAGATGGTGGGGCTTCCAGGATCCTTATGTTTGGCTGCTACTGGCTGTGAGATGAGAGAACTAATGTTAGCAGCCAAGAATGCCTTTTTGGGCACATTGGTGGTCCGCTTTTGGGTGCATAAGTCTTTGAAGACTTTAGGATAAGCGGGGATCTGGCCAATGGCATCCAACAAAGGGATATTCACCTGAACCTGTTTAAATACATCCAAAATTTTCTCCACAAAAGGGGACTTCTTGCTAACCAACCTATTTGGGAAAGGGGCAGGTGGGGTATAAACTCTCTCAGGGGTGATTTCTTCTACTTTCTCAATAGAATCATCTTTGGTTTTCTCAACCAAATCATCTGGAATTACTTCAGGTTCATCAAGAATTTCTTCAGGTTCATCAGACGAACTAGGAACCATAGGCACTTCAATGGTCTCATCAGAAGGAGGAGAACCAATAGGAGTATAAGATGGTAGAGATGGAGGTTTACTAACCTATTGATACTCACGGCCACTCCGCAAAGCATATATTGCATTTACCTGATTGGAGGGCGCTTGATACTATTGGCCTTGTGCTGTAACATTGAGTGGAGGAGCTTGGGTACCTTGCTGAATACAAACCTGATGCCTAGGATTTGGCTCAGGTTGGCTAGGTAACTTTCCTGTTTCCCTCTCATGCAGGATTGTGACAAGCTGGGTGAGTTGCTTCTCCATATTATTTTAACCTGTCATGAGAAGGGCTATATTGTTCTCCATCTCACTCATTCTTGTTGCCTCTCCTGTATTTATAAACCCTGGGGGTGGCTGATAAGGAGCAAGGAGAGGTGGTCTAATAGAATTAACAGAAGGTCCTAGATGAGGACGAGGGGGAAAGGGCTGAGGAGACATACCTTGGCTTTGTGGTGTATAGTTGGGCCTTTGGAGACCAAGGTGACCTTGATTGTGAAAGTTGGATGGGCCTACTTGGTTCCCTTGAGTCCAGGAGAAATTGGTCCATCCTGGGTTATAAGTGTTGCTATATGGATTGTTTTGGTAGAAGGTACTTACATTCTCAGTATTGGAATTACCCACAAAGGTGTTGGGGCATTCTTCCAAAAGATGTCCAGGGTTTTGACACCAACTGCATATTGACATATAATTGACCTGGTTAACTAGCATAGGCTCTTTAGGCATTAGGGACTCCAACCTTTTGATAAGGCTATCAAGTTTGGCCTCTTTGGGCAGAACACCCTCTATGAGATACCCCCTTAGTGGTCCTTTTAGCCTCTTGGGAAGGTTCCCACTCCCTAGTCTTTCAGCCAAGTTGTTCAAGATTGTCTAGGGCTCATTCTCATCAGAAAAAGAGGTAAAGCCTGTAGGACACATAGATTCTAAAAGCTGCTTGGTCTGAAATTCTATGCCTTCATAAATAATTTGGCAAAGCTGCCATAAAGCAATACCATGGTGAGGGCATTCTAAAAGGAGGTCCTTGAATCTCTCCATGAACTTAGAGAAAGACTCATGTGGTTTCTGCCTGAACTGGAGGATGTCACTCTTAAGCTTATTGGTCTTGTGAAGAGGGAAGAATTTTCTTAGGAAGACAATGGTGAACTCTTCCCCTGTATTAATGGAGTTTGTTGGCAGTCCATAGAGCCACTTCTTGGCCTGGTCTTTCAAGGTAAAGTTTATAAACCTCAGCCTAACTGCATCATCAGTTAAATTTTGAACCTTAATTAAAACACAAACCTTCTCAAATTCCCTAAGGAAGAGATATGCATCTTCATTGGTCATCCCATGGAAGTGGGGTAGCATGCTAATGAAGTTGGTCTTGAGTTCATAGTTGTTGCCTGTAGCAACAAGCAGATTGATGCAAGAGGGTTGTGCAGCCATAGCAGGGTAAAACCTATCCTTAAGAGTCTTAGGTTGTTGGTCACCCATGGTCAAAGGTGGGGTCAAAGGTGGTGGAGAAGGTGGTCTTCTAATAAGACGGTTACTTGAATCACGAGTCCACACCGTAGCCACCTAGATATGAGGTCTCCTTTAGAAAAATTAAAGAAAAATAAACGACTAAAAAAAAAAATACTAAAAATAAGAGGGAGCCATAGGTAGATAGTGTATCTATCCCTCAAAAATCGAAACAATGGTTCAAAAGATGTAAGGATGCCATATAGGTTGACAGTAAGGGAACCCGTATAGTCTTCTATAGCCACCTACGGGCAACTCCAAGCGGATTCTGATGTAGAGTGGAGGTCTACTATACGTTTATGTTTCCAACGCTCTCACTATGTCGCTTTCCTGTTATCAAGAGTAGTCACCTCCAAAGATAAGCCACATGCCAATCCACCCCACCAGGTCAAGATGTAGCATCATAGGTAACTTAATCCTATGAGGGACACCAAAAGATTGAGGGTTGGAGCATATGAAGGACTTTAGATTGGGCGCACACTATTTGAAACAGAAGAGAAACAAGAAGAGGTTTTCAAAAACTGATTTTTTTTTTAAGAAAAAGAAGAGAAAATAATAAATTAAAACACTTCAAACTACTTAAAAAAATTAGAAAAATAAAATGGACAATAATCTCCCCGACAATGGTGCCAAAAACTTGTTTGAGTTAAAATAAAACCGCAAGCGTACGGGTCAATCGTAGCTACGGGTCGAACACGAAGAGATATACGCCACTCTATTTAACTAACTTAAAAGTAATACAAAGTAAAACAAATTAAAGTGTTAAATTAAACTAATTAAACTAACGAAAATTAATGCATCCTAACTCATAAGCATCTAACAAAATTAAGGGATTAAATTGGCATCCTAACACATGAGCATCTAACCTATCAAACTAAAGCGAATTGAAAGGAATAAAAATACAGCTACACATACTAACCACATAAAAAGAAATAAGGGAATAAAACTGCATCCACAAACCACAACCATATAAAACAAAAAAAAAAAAAAAATAGAGGGAGAAGAAGAAGATAGAGAGAGATAGAGGAGAGGGAGAATGAGATTGAGAGTGTAGATAGTAAAACGTGGATGTGCTTGCATGAATGTAATTGAAGAGCTTGAATACTTGCATAAACTTACCATGGCCTCCTCTTCTAAATCTTCAAGTCTTGTCATCAACTTAAGAACTTAGACTAGAAGGCTTAAAGCCTAAACTAGAATTAAGAAATTACAACCCAATTGAAGACTTAAATTGAAATTAAAGCATAAACTAAACCTATTACAACCATTAACTAAAAATCATAAAAGTAAACTAAAACTTAGAAAAACCAAAAAATCACAAATTAGAAAGAGAAAAAGAGAAGAAATTTCACTAAGTGAATCAATAATTTTACAAGAGAAGAAGGGGGTATTCATAGGGGAAAGGGGAGAAGAGGGGGGGAGGGGCTTCCACGTTTTGGGAGGAGTCCCTCCTTCTAAAATCGTGGAAGGTGGAGAGAATCTCCTCATCAAATATTCTCTTATCCTTCTTTTTGTTCTTTGCAAAGTGCTTGAGTCCCAAGGAAAATAAAAGAGTGGGAGAGATTTTAGGAGAGAGAAGAAAATGAGGAGATAAAATAGAAAAAAATAAAAAAGAAAAATATGGGAGAGAGGATAACGTGGGAGGGAGGAGATAAAATAGGGAAATTTAAGGGAGAGATATTAGTAAAAGGATTTTAGTAGAGAAGAACTAGAGATTGGAGAGAGAATCGTGGAGTGAGAGATGGAATGTGAGTGGGAATTGAGATGGAAGAGAGAGAAAAATAAATAAATAAATAAATAGGGGAGAGGTGGTGAGAGCCGTGAGTAGGAGAGAGAAAGAGATGGATTAGGAAAGAGGGAAAAAAAAAAAAGAGAGGCCGTGAGTGGGAGAGAGAAAGATGGATTAGGAAAGAGGGAGAGAGATTATCTCTTCTTTTTTTTTTAATCTCTTTTTCCTCCTATCTCTCCTACTATTTCTCCCATCTTGGCCGATCCTTGCTTGCAGCCCATTAAACTTCTAATTTGGATATGAAATTCCTCCTTTGTCCTTGGTAGCTTTAGTGAGAATTATTCCCATCCTACCCTTGGTCACATGTGAACAGGTGCAGGTCCCATGTGGCTTTTCTCTCTCCTTCAATAATGAAAAAAATGCAAAAAGAGGTAAATGCTTGAGAGGATCGCAACCCATGATCATAATCGTCTTCCTCGATGCCAAATATAAATCTCCAAAAATTCAAACTGGCCTGGGCTTGCGTTTCGGCTCATTTCTAGCCCATTATCATTTCTTGGGCTGAAAAGAATAATTGACTGTACGGTGGCCTAGACTAGTGCGTACTTACGTTTCATCACGTCCAACCTGCTCCAAATTTAGTTCTCTTTACAGCCATACAAAAATATTGGGCTGCTTTACGTGTAAATTTGGAGATGTAGCCTCCGATAGTCCAGAACAGCAATAAATAGTCCAAAAACCTGAAATGCACAAGAAAGCACCAAGTAACTCTGTCCAATGTGGTAAAATGTATGCTTTATGCCCTAAGATTTCACACATAAATGTGCTCATCATCCCATAGGAAATAATCCAAAAAGGCAGATGACAGCACGGGCGGATCCTCGAGGGGATTCAGTTCGAGTGAGTCCGTTCGTGACTCCGGTGCTACTATCATGGCCCAAACTTCAAGGAAAATTGCAAGGGTTTGGCCCATACTTCCAGGTCTTCGAGGGGATACTTTTAGTAATATTTTAAATTTGAGGTTACTGGTGTTGACCAGTGTCACCGTGGCATTGCCGCTTGGGTAAAGGTCTAAATTGCCCTGGGGTATAGGGGTATATTTAGGGTGCGGGTGTAACACTTGTAGTTGATGTACCACCACATTCTAACTTAACCAGATACTACATGGACTTGGCAGTTTTGCATTTTTCATGCAAGTCGATGAGATCATCATGCATCGAGCTTAACATGATAAAGCGAGCACTATGGTCACTTTTAAACCAAGCCTTTTATGCTTCCTTTTCTTGACAGTGGTGGGTGGTAGTACCATCATCGGGTTTAGCCATTTCAGAGGTCAGGTGTTCAAGGTAATCTTGTTCATTAAGTAAGAACTTCATCTTACGATGCCTCATGTCATAGTTGGTTCCATCCAACTTGTTGCCTTGGTTAAGGTTAGCAACAACATTCTTGGTAGCCATCACTATAATGTGCAAGGGATGACATTTAGTATACATTCAAAAAAAAACTTTGTTCAAGAAATCCTAATTAAAATTAATGGTTCCCTCTTCCACATGGTGAGACTAAAAATGTCACTAGGCTCATAATCAAATGTCACAACGTGTGGGTTTGGGAACGTATAATTTTAATTGATTTTGAACAAAATTAGAGGAAAGGGCATCTCCACACCATTATTTAATGCATCATACATCGGATGCGCAATGGACTCACACAAGAGACCCAGATTGGTACTTGAAGTGATATGACGAGTCGATACAAAGTCATAATACGCAATACAGTAGCCTCCCTTTACATGGCTTTTCAAAAAAGTAAAATTAAAATTATAACCAACTCTTTACATTCAAGAATCCTACACATCACTACTAGGGAGCACCGCACTTTGTATCATGTCCAGGTACCAATTCTATCGCACATCCATCAAAACATATTCCTTACACAAGCACCAATATTCCATTCCATGAAATACAAAAAATAAAATCATATATGTTGCATAGGATGGGGGTTTGACAGCGTTACCAAAATGGTAGAGTCAAACAAGGTCAATACTGTCACAAGAAGGTAAAATTAACATTTTGATTGTTGCTTAAAGTCCCAAAATAATCTCCATATCATATGAGAAAAATTTGGGATGATTTGGGATGACTCCCTTTCTACCATCTTTTTCCCATAGATCTCTTTAATGGATTTCTTGCTAATGGGTAACCACATCACAAAATAATTCAATCCATAAAAATAAACTAACCAGTAGCAAGAAATCCCCTTAAAGAGATGTCCCCAAAAAATATGAATCACACAAAAAATCTCTTGAATGGGACAAAAATATAATCTAGTATAACATCAGTATCCCATTCACGGGGCACAGGTATAATCCAACCAATTCAAGAAATCAGTGTGCAACCTAATTAATTCAAGAAGATACATGTGCAATCTAACCAAATCAAGAAATCACACATGCAATACTATTAATTCAAGAAATCCATAGGTTGCATCTTCAAAAAAAATTTCTTGGTTCCCTTTTTTTTTTTCTTTTCTGTTCTTTGCCCTTTTATGTTTCTATTTTGCTTGGCAGTAGCTGCTTGGCCTAGCCAACGACTGCTGCCTTGTGCATGCCCAAAGACCCGTGGCAGGCCTGGCTGCACACAACCACAGCAGCCGTAGGCCATGCTGCTGCTGTACGTGGCTAGCGTATGCGCCCTCTGCACACACCCATGGTAACCGGCCACGGCCTACTACTGCCGTGTGTGTGAGCTAAGGGCTACGCGGCATGCGGAAGAAAGAAAAAGAGGGAAAAAAAAAAGAAAGAGAGGGGAAAGAGAGAAATAGAGGAGAGGCATGAGCTGCGCTTCATGAGCAGCACTCATGCTCCTTCCAAACCAAAAAACCTTAATTCCATAATCCAAAAAATAATAATCTCTTTCCCATATAGGCGAACCATAAATCAATAGCTCTAATGCCATTGTTAGTTCACATAAAACTAAGATCCAAATAATCCCGGGTTTGGATCATACTTGAATGTGTACGGAAAGGCAGTAGAAGAAGAATCAAACGCCAAGCTTATGGTTACGAGCACATGAACAAAGCACCACGATCTTGATAGGTTTTTTCTCAGAGAACTCCACGCCACAAATCCCTAGGAAGAGATGAAACCCCAAAGAGAACACTAAACACTGGAAAGAAGGAGAATTTGGTTTTTCAGATTATATGACCATAGGGTTAGAGGCTCTCTATATAAAGCCAAAAACCCTGAGGCCCTGCCCCCTTTTAGATTCACACTAGGATTCTGATCAAGACGAGGGGAGAGAGTCAGCCACTTAAGTGGCTGGCTCTCTCCATACTCACGAGTTGGGCTAGCTTGTCCCTTGTGGGCAGTTTGAACTGGGCCCTCGGCCCTATATCGATTAACAAGGACAATTACAAATTATGAATAGAACCCATTGAAACTACATTCCTGTGGAAGTCACCATTATAACATTATTTGAAGACCCACCACCGACTGCTTTATTATTATAGGCATATGATGATAGCATTGGGGACACACCTCAAACGGAGGTAATGTAATCTTAATATCTCATGGTCTTATGGACGACCCATATCACATAAAAAATTCAAGTGGCTTAAAAAGACGATCGACCACCTAACGCAGGTGACGAGTGCTTTTTGTTCGCCATCAGTGGTGACAACATGGATGGGTCCAACGAGTGCATGGATCCGGATAATGACACATTTGAGCCAATGTGGGGTCTAACACAAGTAGTCATCGATCCTTGTTGGTATCAACCAAACTCCAATACTAATCTGATTCCAATATCCATCCCTGAAACAATACGACTAAACTTTAAAATATAAAAGGAAAATCTGATATCTCTATTTTTTAGGGGAAAATAGTTTACATCGGACGTGTTGGGTCAAGAAATCGCTTAGCGGTCCTTCGAATGCCGTAACCTGCAAAAGACCATGGGTGACAAAGGAGAACCGGTGTGGTTCCGGCCTAGGACTCTCCGATGCCTAAGTTAGATTTCTCTGAGCAAACAGATGAATAGTAGTATTCAAGATGAGTTAAGATGTGTCCAGCTGACAACCTATCAAGGAGGAGCGCTGCTACTCAGGGACTCTATCACCTACGGCAAATACTCTACATCAACTGGGACTCTCCACACCGCCATACACTACTATAAAAGGCAAGGTACACAGCCCCATCAAGGGAGGCTGAACACATCTTAACTCAACTTGAATACTACTATTCATTTGTTTGCTCAGAGAGATCTAACTTGGCGCCAATCTGTTGCGTCAAGAAATTGCTCAGCGGTCCTTCAAGTGCCGTAACCTACAAAAGAACCTGGGTGACAAGGGAGAACCGGTGTGGTTCCGGCCTAGGACTCTCCGATGCCTAAGTTAGATCTCTCTGAGCAAACAGATGAGTGAATAGTATTCAAGATGAGTTGAGTTCAGATGTGTTCAGCTCTCCCTGATGGGGCTGTGTACCTTGCCTTTTATGGTAGTGTATGGCGGTGTAGAGAGTCCCAGTTGATGTAGAGTATTTACCATAGATGATAGAGTCCCTGAGTAGCAGGGCTACTCCTTGATAGGTTGTCTTCCCGTGAGATGTAGTGTCCTTGATAGACTTGGTAGTTGTCTTCCCATAAGAAGTAGTGTCATGGTAGAATTGGTATCCTTGGTGGATAGACCTCATCTATGTGGTAGATGAGGTTCTCAGTATATGAGTCCGTTCAGAGTACGTGACTCGATAGGTGGTGGCCTAGAGTCCTTGGTGATGCGATCTGTGTCTTGTTGATGGCGGTGATGACTGCCGTGTTCAAGGGAGACTGTGCCTGGGGATGGCGTGTTTGGGGAAGTCATGCCCGAGGTATTTGTCCAAGGGGTTGGCACCCAAGGAGATCCGCACCCAAGGGGGTTGGAGCCCAGGTCCGCACCCCAAGGGGGTTGGTGCCCAGGGAAGTCCACGCCCCCAAGGGGGTTGGCGCCCAGGGAGGTCCAAGCCCCCAAGGGGTTTGGCGCCCAAGGGTGGCCACGCCCGTGGCTATTGGTGGATGGTGCCTGTGGTTGGTCCTTCACTGACCTTGTTTTGGTTTCCTTTCTTGGTTCAGGACACGTGGCGACCTCTTATTGGTTGGAGTGATTTTGGGTTCATCATTTGCCCCCCACTCTCTTGGAATGGAGTGCTCAAGAGAGTATCCTCCACCTCATTGTATCAACTAGGGGGTTCCCTACGAATAATTTCTTCTCTGAGGGTGTGCTTGTGAATAACTTGGTGAGGGAGAGGTTATAGGTTCAAACCCCTCCTTCCCCATCTTTTTGTCTCTTTCTTCTTTTTTCCTTCTTTTTATAGATATATGCCTTTACCTCATCCTATCATTTCACTTTTTGCTTTTCACTTCTCTCTCTTTCTAGCTTTTCTCCTTTTTGCTTTTTCTCTTCCACTTTTCACTTGAGCTTTGGGTCTGGTGACCACTCATTGTGCCCCCCAAGTGTTTGATCTTTGGCCATAATGAGGGGCATCTTGCTTAGCTCTTAGACATTAGCTTTGCCCTTGGTGACGTTTGCCCATTGCTCGATCAACTTGCACTTGTTACTGCTTCGACATTCGTTTGCCATCCACGGTCAGCGCCTGAGGTGGTTGGCTTCTAGTGACGATCCACGCCCAGGCGATTTGTGCCTAAGCGGTCTACCCCCGACGATCCGTGCCTGTGGTCCACACCTAGGGGTTGACTTGTCGGCGGTGATCAATGCCCTGACGATTTGCGCCCAGGCGGTTCGTGCCCGATGATCCGCGCCTGCGTCCGCGCCCGATGATCCCCGCCTAGGGGTTGGCTTCCCGGTGGTGATCCATGCCCAGACTATCTACGCCTAGGCGGTTCGCGCCTGGTGATTTGTGCCTGTAGTCCACGCCTTGTGGTTGGCATCCATCGATCCAGGCCCAGGTGGTTGGCATCCATCGATCCGCGCTCAGGTGGTGGGCTTCCATCGATCAGCGCCTGTCCGTGTTTAGTGTGTATTGCTCTTCTCTTCTTCTTTTTTTTCTTTTTTTTTGATTGGTTCTGCATTGGTGGTTACAGGTTATCTCCTTTCTCTTCTCCTCGGTTGCTTGGTTTTGGGGAGTCCTTCGCTCAGAGTAAGTAGCCAGTTCGCTTCCTTGTCTGTTCATGTCTTCGTCTGACGATTCTAATCCGACTTTGGTCAGGGTCAGATCTATCGAGGAGTCTTCTTTGGGGTCATCTTCCCCCGCAAATACTTCTTCTTCTTTACCTTCTCCCATAGCTAGTGATGAGGAGGAGGTCTCTGGAGGTTCCGTCCCTAGTAGGGGCCATCAGGCCTCTAGAGCATCCACTTCTATCGGTGACCCTAGGAGTAAGTTGGCCCATATTGCTAGCGTCTTGACTTCTTTGGACTTGGTGTCTCTTCATCGGGAGTTCCATATACCCTCTGAGGCCATGCTCCATGTCCCTAGACTGGACGACCGTGCTTACTCCCATCGAGGAGATGAGGTCTGCCTGTACCGCATTTTCTTTGTTCATGGTCTTCGTTTTCCTATCTCCCATTTTGTGGAGCTGGTGTTGGAGCATTGGTGCCTTACCACTAGGCAGGTGTTGCCCAACTCTTGGCGGGTCATATTGGGCTTCTATGTGTTCTTCGCCCGGATGGGGCATGTTGCCACTGTTCCCTTGTTCTCTTACTTCTACGTGTTAAATAATGGGGAAGGTGGGTGTTACCACTTCGCCCGTTGTCTCCCTAGGGGATCTCTTGCCGTGCTCGATCCTTTGGTGGGGATCACTAGTTCGGTGAAGTACTGGAGGGATCGCTTCTTTTTTGCCATGGTCCCCCAATGTGCCTTGCGGTGTACCTGGGAGGTTATTGATATCAAGAGGGTGAACCACCCTCTTGAGTTGAGCGACTTTGAGCGCGACTCCCTCCAGCGATGCCAGGGATGCGACCTGTTCGACGTCAATCAGTTGGATTCTGAGGCCTTATTGTGTCTTTGGAAGTTGAGTCCTAGTAAGATACTTGACTTCTTTGAAATTTGCTTAGGTACTTTCCTTCTATGTATCCCTGGCTTGACCTACTTTGTGTGTTTTATTGGATGTTGTTGTGCAGTGGACATCAGGCCGGATCTTGGCATCTTTCGCTTCAACCTGCAGAAGAGGAGCGCTCCGACTGCTGCTTCTGGGGGTGGTTCTCCTAGTATAGTACCCCCAGCTTCTACTTCACCTCTTGCAGTCGCTGGGACCAAGAGGAAGGGGGGTCCTGATCCCCACAGCTCGGTGAGGACTGGGCTGCGGGTTATTCTTCCACGGACGTCTCCTCCTATTTCCACCCCTGGGTCCGCTGTTCCACCCTCTTCTAAGGAGAAAGGGGTGGCTTCTGCTCCCGCTGACATTGCCGCTAACCCACCGACCTCTTCCCCTTTGGTGTTGGCATGGGATCTTCTAGAGGGAGCGACATTGGCCACTCGTGGTGTGAGTCGAGAGTGGTTGGACATGGGAAGGCTTCCCGCAGAGCGTTCGGTCCTCAAGAGGTTTAGTGACACCTTCTTGGCACAAACCCTCTACCAGGACATGGCTTCTATGAGTTGTACTTCTCACTCTTTTTATGCCATTGCTTCTCTTGTACTTGGGATGTTTATTGTCTGCCATGTTGATTGTAGGTCTAGCATCGTGCTACCGAGGTGGTGCTTCGACTGGAGAGTCATGCTTTTCATGAGATTTAGATACAGCGTGCACTGCAGAATGTGGAGACGGAGCTTCAAGGGCATAGGGCTGCCCACGAGGAGGCTGTGGCACGTGAGCGGAGTGTGTCAGAGGAGCTCAGGGTGGCTACCGCCGCAGCGGCTCAGAGTTCATCTAGAGTTCAAGCCTTGGAGGAGGAGCTTCACGCTTTGAGGCAGAGGCACGAGGTAGAGCTGTCTGAGGCTAGGGAGAGGGCAGTGGTGGCGTATCGACAGTCTCTTGAGATCACTATATACTTTCATCAGTACAACCAGGAGATCTATAATAGAGGTATCAAGGACTTGGCGGTTTGCATTTTAGAGAGGACCCCTGATTATGATTTCTCGGGGTTCCCAGAGGTTACCATGCTACTACCTGAGACTATTGCAGTGGCTTGTGTCCCCCCTGAGGATGGCGCTGTGACGATAGAGGAGGGCGCGGCTGCACCAGAGGAGAGTGCTGGTCCTCCTGCTGAGGCTAACATGATGTCTCCTGCTGGATCAGAGGTTGTTCCTCCATCAGACGCCCCATGATTTTATAGATGTTCTTTTTAGATGTTGAATTTTTGGATGGGAACTTTTTATATGAGAACTTTTGGATTGTGACGCTTGCTTTTTATCTTCCTGGGATTATATGTACTTGACTTTTTCTTTGGTGATGTTGATATGACCTGCATTTGATCCTTGTTGCTTTGATGGTTCTCGTATCTGTGCCACCCCATGTGGTTGGTAGTCCTTTAGGGATGTCTTATCTTGGTGGTCTATGGACCTTGGTGGCCAACGAGCCCCTGGTGGCATAACGTCTTGGTGGCATAACGCCTTGGTGGCATAATGCCTTGGTGGCATAACACCTTGGTGGCATAACACCTTGGTGGCATAACACCTTGGTGGCATAACGCCTTGGTGCGGTGGCGGTGATTCGATTGAGTGGTAGAAGAAGACAAGTATTCTTGAAACAACTCTTTATTTTGAATGAAAATGTTTCAAATTGCCCTTGAAATAGTGATGCCATCTTCTGCTACTACTACTGCTACTACTACTTGATTGCTACTATCGATGGTAATGTCGCTTCTACTGCTATTGCTTCTACTGGTAATACTTCTTCAGGTGTTCTGAGTTCCAAGTACGGTCTACCTTCTTGCCCCCCGGAGTTTTCAAGTGGTATGTCCCGGGGCGTATCTACTTGGAAACTATATAGGGTCCTTCCTAATTTGTTGATAGCTTTCCCTCTTTCCTTGGTTGTGATGCACTTGCCCTCCATAGGACTAAGTCCCCCTGATGGAATAACCGTTCACGTACCCTAGCATTGTAGTACTTGGCTGTTCGCTGTTGGTAGGCTATGTTCCTCAGTAGTGCCTTCTCACGCACCTCATCCAGGAAGTCTAGGTTCGCTCGTAGTCCATCTGTGTAAGTTCTTTCATTGAAGTGTAGTACTCTATGGGACATGGCGAGGACCTCTACCAGTGCCAATGCTTCTATTCCATATGCCAGGCGGAATGGACTTTCTCTTATGGGTGTCCTTACTGTGGTGCAGTATGCCCATAGAACACTCAGTAATTCTTCGACCCACTTCCCTTTGGCTCCTTCCAGTCTTTTCTTTATTCCGTCCAACAGGGTTCAGTTGGTGACCTCTACCTGACCATTGGCCTGTGGATAGGCTACCGAAATAGGCCGATAGTCAATGTTGTAGCTCTGACAGAAGGTGCTGAACTTGGGGTTGTTGAACTTGGCACGCCGAACCTCTAGATGATGTCGTCACGGATGAACTTCTCCATTTCTTTCTCTGTAATTTTTTCTAGTGGCTTGGCTTCCACCCACTTGGTGAAGTAGTCAATGGCTACCACCAAGTATTTACGGTTGCCTGATGCTACTGTGAAGTCACCCAAGATGTCCACCCCCCACATGGCAAAGGGAATGGGGTTGAGGATCGATGTCAGCTTGGTGGCGGGTAGATGGGGTACTGGGGTGAACAATTGACATTGCTCATAAGCCTTGACATATTGCACCGCTTCCTCTTGCATTCTTGGCTAGTAGAGTCCTTGTCGAAGGATTTTGTAGGCTAGATGTCGTCCTCCCATATGGCTTCCACAGATCCCCTCATGTACTTCTACCAGGGCATATTGGGCTCCCTTGGGTCCTAGGCACCGAAGCAGTGGTGCTGTGGCCCCCCTCTTATACAGTACTCCATCCAGGACCGTGTACTTTACAACTCTCATCCTTATCTTCATAGCCTCGACCTTGTCTTCTGGTAAGACGTCGTTCTATAGGTAGTCGAGTATAGGGTCCATCCAGCTAGGCCCTTCCTCGATCTCATTGACCAGCTTCTCCTAGTATGCCGGTTCATGCAATATTTCCACATATACTGCACTGGCTAGGTTCTTGAGTTCATCGTTGGCTAGCCTAGATAGTGCATCTGCAGTAGCATTCTCGATCCTGGGCACTCGAACCATCTCAAACTTCACGAACTACCCAATCAATTCCCGAGCATGTGCTAGGTATGATGCCATGCGCTCATCCTTTGCCTCATACTCTCCATTCACTTGGTTCACTACAAGCTGGGAGTCACTCCAGATGGATAGATGTGTGACTTGGATGGCTTTGGCCACCCAGAGTCCAGCCAACGGTGCTTCATACTCTGCCTCGTTGTTAGATGCTGAGAAGGTGAATCAGAGAGCATATTGGATTCGAAATCCTTCGAGGCTGGTGAGTATGAAACCAGCTCCGCTTCCTGTGGCGTTACTCGAACCATCCACAAACATCTCCCACGATCGTTGATCAAGCTCCTTTGGTTCCTCTTTTTCTGACTCGGTCTCAGGTAGGGTGCATTCAGCGACGAAGTCTGCTAGTGCTTGGCCTTTAATAGCCGTCCTAGGTTGGAACCTGATGTCGTGTTCACTCAATTCAACCGCCTAATCGATCAACTGTCTGGAGATGTCTAGCTTGTGCTGTACCTTCTTTAATGGTAGGTTGGTGAGGACTGTGATGGTATGGGCTTGGAAGTAAGGTCGAGCTTCCTAGCCGCAATCCCCAGTGCGTATGCTACCTTCTCAATCCTTGTGTACCTGGTATCTGCGTCAATTAAGACATGGCTAACATATTAGATGGGTCTTTGTATCTTACCCTCCTCTTTTAGTAGTACTGCACTTACTGCGACGGGTGTCGCAGCCAAGTAGATCTGTAACTCTTCGTTGGGTTCTGGGGGCCCAAGCGATGGTGGATTCTTGAGGTACACCTTCAGCTCTTCAAACGCTTTTTGGCACTCCTCTGTCCATGTAAAGTCTTTAGGACTTTGGAGGTTCTTCAATGTCTCGAAGAATGGCAGGCACTTATCTCCCGACTGTGACATGAACCTTGAAAGGGCAGCGATCCTTCCATTCAATCTTTGTATTTCTCTGACTGTCCGAGGTGGTGCCATCTCTTGGATGGCCTTGATCTTAGATGGGTTAGCTTCTATTCCCCGTACTGAGACCATGAACCCCAGGAATTTCCCTGACGTTACTTCGAAGGCGTGCTTCGCAGGGTTTAGCTTCATCTGGTTCCTTCTCAGCACGGCGAACACTTCTTCCAGGTCAATCAGGTGTTGATGGGCTTGGACGCTTTTCACGAGCATGTCATCTACGTACACCTCCATGTTGTGCCCAATCTGTTCCTCAAACATCTTGTTGACCATCCTCTGGTAGGTGGCCCCTATATTCTTCAATTCGAACGGTATGAAGCGATAGCAGTAGTTCTCCTTATCCATTTGAAAGGTGGTGTAAGACTCATCATCCTTATGCATGAAGATCTGATTGTAGCCGGAGTAGGCGTCCATGAAACTCAGCATCTCATATCTAGTGATGGCATCGATCATCAGATCAATCCTGGGTAGTGGGTACTCATCTTTTGGGCACACCTTGTTCAAGTCAGTATAGTTGACGCACATTCTCCACTTCCCATTAGGCTTGGGTACCATGACCACGTTCACGAGCCAGGTAGGGAACTTCTCTTCTCTGATGAACCCTGCTCGGCTCAACTTCTCGACCTCTTCCTTGATTGCTGCTGTCGGTTGAGGGCAAAATTTCTTCTCTTCTGCTGGATAGGCTTCCTGGTTGGGTCTACAATTCAACCTGTGCTCTGCTATGGATCTGGGTATGCCTGGCATGTCTGTAGTTGACCATACAAAGACATCCATGTTAGTCTGGAGGAGGTGCCCTAGTTCTTCTTTTTGTTCATCGCTCAATAATGAGCCAACCTGTGCGACCTTGGAAGGGTCGTCTTTGCTGAGTGGCCAGGGGATGAGGTCCTCCACCAGTCTTCCTCTCTTTTCTGTCAGTTTATCTCTCTGGTCACTGACCAGGTTCCCTATGCACAGTGCCATCCCTCATGTGTTTCCATTGTTCTTCTTCACGAAGGTGGTATAGCAGTCTCTGGCCATTTTCTGATCACCTCGAACTTCCCCCACCCCATTGTCAGTGGGGAACTTCATCTTCAGGTGGAGTGGAGACACCACACCTCTAAGGGCTATCAGGGAAGGTCGCCCTAGGAGGCCGTTGAACGACACCACTAACCTGACAACCATGAAGTTTACCATGATGGTCACCTGTCGAGGGTGCTCTCCAAAGGTGACGAGTAACTCTATGGTGCCTCTGATGGAGGCTATGGCGCCTGAGAATCCATGGAGGTAGGTGGGCTCTGGCTTGAGTTGATCGTCTTTGAATCTGAACTTGCAGTAGGCTTCCAGTGAGAGTACATCCACGGACGCCCCTGTATCTATCAGTACCCTATGCACAGGTCGGTTGGCTATCTCCACCTGTACTACCAAGCATCTTCATGTGGAAAGCTCACACCTTCTAAGTCATCATCCGAGAAGGAGATCACCATCTTTGCTATCTTGCTTGGCTTCTCTGCTACTCCTATGAGCCTGGCATGGGCTTTGGCCTTCCTGGTTAACTCTTGCCCCGGTCCTCCAAGTATGGTGAGGATGGGGGCTCCCTTGGTGCCGTTGGGTTCCACTACAGCTCTCCTTTCATCAGTACGGTCTCTCTCCCTATCTCGGTCCGCTCTCCTTTCTTCCCTCCTTGGTTCTTCTCTTTCTCGATCACGTCCTCGATCTCCTTGGCCCGAACGACCATCACGTCTCCCCTTTATGTACTTGTTCAAACTCCCTGCTCTCATAAGGCCTTCTATCTCCCTCTTCAGTTGGTAGCAGTCTTCTATGTCATGCCCATAGTCTTTGTGGAAGAGACAGTACTTGTTAGGGTTGCGTTTCTCAGGTCCTGCTAGCATGGGTCGTGGCCATCAGATTAGGTCACTATCCTAGATCTACATAAGGATTTGGGAGCTGGTGGTATTCAGCGGTGTGAACTCTGGACTGCCTGCTCTCTCACTCCTCTTTGGGCCACGATCACTTCTTCCGGATGGGCGATCGCCCTTCTCTTGTCAATGTTTAGTCATCGACCTCTTACTCTCTTTACGATCATTGGTGCTAACCTCTTGTTGTCCTGTGGCTTGGTTTCGATTGCCTTCTTTCGAGCTTGTACTATCTCGCCCATGTTAGCAAACTCGTTGCACCGCTCCAGGAGCTCCTTCGTAGTCCTGGTCTCATGATGCGCCAGGTCCTTGATCAACTCCACGTCTCAGATGCCCCCAGCCAAGGCAGCATGCTGGGTCTGATCGTCTAGGTCTCTAACTTCTAAGGACTCCTTGGTGAACGTGCTGACATACTCCTTGAGGGACTCCCCAGGGTTTTGTATCACGTTCAGTAGATTGACCGTGATCTTCTTCTGCTTGACGCTGCTCTAGAAGTGGGTTACGAACTATTCGCATAGCTCTGCAAACAACCCAATTGACCGTGGTCACAGTCTGGAAAACCATGAGGTCGCTGCACCCTTGAGGGATGCAGGGAATGCTCGATAGGATACCACATCCGATCCACTATAGAGGGTCATCATCCCGTTGAAATAGTTGATTTGGTCATTAGGGTCTGTGGTACCACTGTAGAGTTCAAAGGTGGGTAGCCTGAACCTGGATGGGAGTGAGGCTGACATGATCTCTTCTGAGAAGGGGTGTTGTCCAAGGATCGAGTGTGTCTCACCCTTGGTCTGCTTCTTCAACCCTTCCAGCTTCTCGTCTAACTCTCAAAGTCTCTTGTCTAGCTCTTCATCCCGTGTTTATTCTTCATGTCTGACTGGTCGTTCGCTGTGAGCTTGCTCGCATCCTCTCCTAGAAGTCCCCTCCCTTCTCGACTATTGGCGAGATGGTGAAGGGTCATGTCATGATGAATCTTGTCTTAACCGTGAGGGGCTTGCTCCATGGTAAGTCCAGCTTTGCTCTGGTACATAGCTTCCTCTTAGTCGACCATCAAACTCTGACCTCCGGATGGACCCTTCTGGGTTAGGTACTACGGATCGGTGTGATGGCGTTCTCCCTTGATTTGACCATGCTGGAGGATCCGTCGATCTCCCCCTAGGATGGGAAGGCTCTCCCCGCTGCCTGGTGTGCCTGTCTGATCTGTCACCCCTGGGAGGGGTCCTCCTGGGGCTCTGTTCCCGTCAAGGGTCTATCCTGCGACGGTGTTATGTTACACGCTGCCTCAAGTAGTCACGAAAGAGTCGTTGATCCTCGAGGATTTGTCGTTGTAGGTCATTGATCTGACCCATAGTTGCTGGGGCATTGGGGTCAGGTACCACCTCCACCACTACTTCATTGTTGGGTTCAACCACCGCAACTTGATCATCGTCTAGGATCTCCCTCTCCAGAGAGACATGGTCCTGGTCATTGGCTCTGCGACGTGAGTTCTCTGGAGGAGGTGATCCATTCCCCTCCCTTGGTGATTTTTGGTGGAGGGAGCAGTCTTCTTGCGTGCCATGGTTGATCAGATATAGAAACAAGCTAGTAGAGGTGATGGCTAGCGTCATTCCCACAGATGGCGCCAACTGTGGGAACAATGCTAGCCATCACCTCTACTAGCCTGTTTCCATATCTGATCAACTATGGCACATAAGAAGACCGCTCCCTCCACTAACAATGCCTCAAGGGAGGGGAATGGATCACCTCCTCCAGAGAGCTCACGTCGCAGAGCCAATGACCAGGACCATGTCTCTCTAGAGAGGGAGATCCCAGACGATGATCAAGTTGAGGTGGTCGAACCCAACAACGAAGTAGTGGTGGAGGTGGTACCTAACCCCAATGCCCTAGCAACTATGGGTTAGATCAATGACATACAACGTCAGATCCTCGACGACCAACAACTCTTCCACGAGTACCTAAGGCAGAGAGCGGTGAACCACCATCATAGGCGGGAGGAGAACCCTGAGAGGTCACCTCCCAGGGGTGACACATCCGAGAGGCACACCAGGCAACATCCCAATTCCCAAGGAGAATGGCAGACCTTCCGGCATGGTCAGACCGAAGGAGAACACCATCACACTGATCCGTGGTGCCCACCCCTGAAGGGTCCATTCGGAGGTTGGTGTTTGATGGTCGACTAGGAGGAAGTCATGCACCAGAGCGAAGCCGGACTTACCGTGAAGAGAGCCCCTCGCGTTCGAGACAAGATTCATCACAGCGTGACCCTTCGCCGTCCCGCCAATAGTCAAGGCGGGAGGGGACCTCCAAGAGAGGACGTGAACGAGCTCATAGTGAACGACTAGTCAGACGTGAGGGACAAACACGGGATGAAGAGCTAGACAAGAGACTCCGAGAGTTGGACGAAAAGCTTGAAGGGTTGAAGAAGCAGACCAAGGGTGAAACACACTCCATCCCTGGACAACACCCCTTCTCAGAAGAGATCATGTCAGCCTCACTCCCATCCAGGTTCAGGCTACCCACCTTTGAACTCTACAGTGGTACCACCGACCCTAATGACCACATCAACTATTTCAATGGCATGATGACACTATATGGTGGATCGGATGTGGTATCCTGTCAAGCATTCCCTGCATCCCTTAAGGGTGCGGCGACCTCATGGTTCTCTAGACTATGACCGAGGTCGATTGGATCGTTTGCAGAGCTATGCGAGTAGTTCGTGACCCGCTTCTAGAGCAGCGTCAAGCAGGAGAAGACCACGGTCAATCTGTTGAACGTGATCCAAAATCCTGGGGAGTCCCTGAGGGAGTATGTCAGCAGGTTTACCAAGGAGTCCTTAGAAGTCAGAGACCTGGATGACTAGACCCAGCATGCTACTTTAGCTGGGGGCATCCATGACATGGAACTGATCACGGACCTGGCACGTCATGAGACCAGGACCATGAAAGAGCTCCTGGAGCAATGCAATGAGTTCGCCAATATGGCTGAGATAGTATAGTCACGGACGAAGGCAATCGAAGGCAAGCCCCAAGATAACAAGAGGTCAACACCAGATGACCGCAACGAGAATAAAAGATCAAGGACTGAGCGACGACAGAAGAAAGGCGATCGCCCATCTGGAAGAAGTGATCATCGATCAGAGAGAAGTGAGAGGGTAAGCAGCCCAGAGTTCACACCCCTCAACACCACCAGGTCACAGATCCTCATGCAGATACAAGACCGTGACCTAATCAAATGGCCATGACCCATGCTGGCATGACCTGAGAAGCTTAACCCTCACAAGTACCGCCTCTTCCACAAGGACTATGGGCATGATGCAGAGGAGTGCTACCAACTAAAGAGGGAGATAGAAGGCCTTGTGAAAGCAGGGAGTTTGAACAAATACGTGAAGGGGAGACGTGATGGCCGTTTGGGCCAAGGAGATCGAGGATGTGACCGAGAAAGAGAACCAAGGAGGGAAGATAGGAGAGCGGACCAAGATAGGGAGAGAGACCGCATTGATGAAAGAAGAGAGGTAGTAGAACCCAGCGGCACCAAGGGAGCCCCCATCCTCACTATACTTGGAGGACCGGGGCAAGAATCAACCAGAAAAGCCAAGGCCCACGCCAGGTTTGTAATACCCTGATTTTGGACTAAGGGTAATTTGGTCATTTTACCTAATGCAGGATTAGGGCAAGCCGAAGTGTAGGAACTTGGACTAGCTAGAGGTGCACACACGCATGCATGGTAAGTAGTGTGCCCTAGTGTAACACCCTCATTTTGAGTTTATTCCTTGCCTAAGTGTAGAATTAGGGTTTTATTCATAACATATATAATTTGATTTGGAAAATAATTCACAGTTAGTAACCTAGCCTAGTATTTAGACATTTAATTCAATTTGTTAGAGGTCTAAGGTTCTATTATTTAGAGGAGCAATTAAATATTTTATTTTTTATAATTTTATAGGACTTAGAATGGGCTTCCACGATTCTAACTTGGGAGGTCATTGATTTTATCTAGGGAAGTATTATGGATTGATAAGAAAAGGTGAGGTGGTAATCTCCAATTGGTTGGAAACTCAAACTTGAAAAAAGAAAATCTTCATAAAATAAAATCCCAACAAAAAAGGAATTTTAGGTAAAATAAAATTACCTAATCTAAAGTTTTAATTTAAAATCTTAAGTCAGGATTCCTTTTAAAATATTTTCATTGGAGGACAAGTAAATAGATGTAGTTAGAGACAAAATAGGATTTTTCCCACCTTCTTTCTTGTTAAGATTAAATCTCCATAACTAAATCCCAATCTTTATTCATTTTATCATAAATTTGAGAGAGAGAGAGAGGGAGAGAGGAAAATTCATGGACTATAGAGAGGAAGAAGAAGAAGAGAGAAGAAGAAGAAGAAGGAAGGAGAAGAAGGAGATTCAGACTGTGCAGAACCAGCAACTGGACGTCCAATTTTGACCCTTTTTGGAGCTGAATTGGGAAAATCTTATTTCATAATATAATGTAGCCTCATCTCTTATCTTCTCAACCCAACTTGAATCAGCCCAAACAGAGTTTTGAGCAGAGAGATATTACTAATTTACTAAGGGTAGGTCATTTTGTCTAACATCTGTGTTTCCCAAATCCGAGTTTATGCATTATATTGATGTTGATTTCATCATTACCTTAATCATAAGACTCCATTAAAGTGGTTCTGAATTAGGAAGACATATATAAATATTATTGAAGCATTGATTTGAGGTCTCTTATAAAAACCCTAATTGCTTCACACAAGGTTAGTAGATCTTCAACTATTATACCTGATATTTTTCTTACTTATAAAATTTGTTTTGAAACATTATTTTTAAATCTGCAATTTGGTTTTAGATTGACATTTCATTCATGCTTTTACTCCATTAAATTGTTCACACATGATTGCTTCCAAGGAATGGTGATTCCCTTATGATTTAATTCACATATGTGTGTGCAGAATTTTTAATAATGTCATGTTTATAGAATAATGAATCCAATTCTTATTTGTTGATAGTATGATGAAGGTCTATGAATGATTCTTCATGATTATAACCTTATGCATGATGTTTTTGGATGATGCATAAAAATCTGATTTTGTCTAGGGTTTACTTTAATTTTCATTGATGTTATTGTTGGATAAGTGATTGCGAAGATTTTACCCAATCTTCCCTATTATTGTTCTTCACTTTATGTATTGATATGTTGATGAAAGTTACTATTTTCACACGTTATTTTATTCTTTTCAATAACATGTGTTAGGGTGGAATTGGGGAGTTGCTAACCCTAAGTTCCGAACTTGGATGTATAGCTTTAAATTATAAGCAAACCCTTGATTGTTATTTTGTTGTTTACCTTACCGACATTGGTGAATATGTTGGGGTAAGGATAAGTTGGTGAGTTTTTGAGCTATGGGCTTACCCTTATTGGAGCTATATGGATTACTAGAAAAAGGGGTGATGATAAAAAACTCTTCAGGAGGGCATTGCTGGGAAACCTTCGGGGGCTTTGACTCGGTCTGGGGCAAGTTTGGTCACTAGTTTCTCCATTAGTTTCTTGATGTTGAGAGGGGACAGTGGTGTTGTAGTTGATCATAGCTGGAGTCATGCGCCGCTATCATGAGGGCCTTGACCAGTGTATGGTAACTAGTTCACACCAGTCCATTAGGGAGTGATGTGTTTATTATTTTACGTTCTTTCGATGTATCTTTCATTGATTGTTGTCATATATACTTTTCATTACAATAGTGGTGATAAACAAATATGGTTATGATCATTTTGTTTTATTTTTTTTTTGGATTTATATATACATATTATTGTATGTCTTTACATTTTGTATTACTTGTGCATGTTTTCACACCTGTATAGTTGTCATGGATTTACTTGCTAAGCTTTTCCCGAAGCTTACCCTCACCACTTTTCAGATGAACAACTTTATTAGAGGAGGAGGTCCAAGAGGACGAAGCATTTGGAGTAGAAGATGAAAACTACTATTAAAACTTTATACTTTCTTTCAATTTTAGAAGAACTTATAATTTATTTGAGTTTAATTAATTTTGGAGATTGTAACCTTTATTTCAGAATTTTAAGTTTAATTTGGAAGTTGTAATAATTTAGTTTGACTACCATACTTTATTTGAAGTCTTAATCTATACATTTTAGACATGTGTTTGTGTTTTGGTTCTACTCCAGTTCATATCTCCTTGACATAAACGATCTTGTGGACCATCAATGTCCCAAAACCACTAGGGTGGTTTTGGGGGCGTTATAAGGTTCGTGGGAGTAATAGAGAAGCCAAGCAAAATAGCAAGGACCGAGACGGTGATCTCCTTCTTGAATGCAGACTTGGAAGGCGTAAGCTTTCCACATGAGGATGCCCCAGTAGTGCTAGTGGAGATAGCCAACCGACTAGTGCACAGGGTGTTGATTGATACAAGGGCGTCCATGGACGTACTCTGACTGGAAGCCTACCACCAATTTGGGTTTGGAGATGATCAACTTAAGCCAGAGCACACCTACCCCTATGGATTCTCGGGCCCCACAGCTTCCATCAGAGGCACCATAGAACTACCCGTCACCTTTGGAGAACACCCTCGACAGGTGACCATCATGGTAAACTTTATGGTCGTCAAGTCTGTGGTGTCATTCAATGGCCCCCTAGGGTGAGCCTCTTTGATGCCCTTAGAGGCATCGTATCTCCAATCCACCTAAAGGTGAAGTTCCCCATAGACAATGGAGTGGGTGAAGTACAAGGTGATCAGAAGAAGGCCAGAGAATGCTACGCCACCTTTGTGAAGAATAACAACGGCAAAACCCGAGGAATGGCACTGTGCATAGAGAACTTGGTCAGTGACCAAAGAGATGAATTGATAGAGAAGACCGGAAGACCGGTCGAGGACTTAGTTCCATGGCCACTCAGCAAGGATGACCCTTCCAAGGTAGTACAAATTGGCACACTGTTGAGCAATGAACAGAAAGAAGAGCTAGGGAACCTCCTCCAGACAAACATGGATGTCTTCACATGGTCGACTGCAGACATGCCAAGCATACCCGGATCCATAGTAGAGCACAGACTACATGTAGACCCAACCAAGAAGCCCGTCCAGTAGAAGCTAAGGAATTTCACCTTCGACCGACAGGCAGCCATCAAAGAAGAGGTCGAGAAGTTGAGCCGAGCAGGGTTCATCAGAGAAGAAAAGTTCCCTACCTGGCTCGCAAACGTGGTCATGGTACCCAAGCCTAACGGGAAGTGGAGGATGTGCATCGACTACACTGACTTGAACAAGGCATGTCCCAAGGATGAGTACCCACTACCCAGGATCGATCTGTTGATCGATGCAACTGCAGGACATGAGATGCTGAGTTTTTGGGACGTCTACTCCAACTACAACCAGATCCTCATGCATGAGGATGATGAGTCTTACACCGCCTTCCAAACGGACAAGGAGAATTACTGCTACCGTGTCATGCCGTTCGGACTGAAGAATGCAGGGGCCACCTATCAGAGGATGGTCAATAAGATGTTCGAGGAACAGATTGGGCGCAATATGGAGGTTTACGTGGATGACATGCTCGTGAAAAGCGTCCAAGCTCATCAACACCTGGCTAACCTGGAAGAAGTATTTGCCGTGCTGAGAAGGAACCAGATGAAACTTAACCCTGCGAAGTGTGCTTTCGGAGTAACGTCCGAAAAATTCCTAGGGTTCATGGTCTCAGTACGAGGAATAGAAGCCAACCTCTCCAAGACCAAGGCCATCGAGGAGATGGCACCCCCGACGACAGTCAGGGAAGTACAGAGGTTGAATGGAAGGATCACCGCCCTATCAAGGATCATGTCATGGTCCGGAGACAAGTGTCTGCCATTCTTCCAGACGTTGAAGAACGTCCGAAGTCCTAAAGACTTTACATGGATGGAGGAGTGCCCGAAAGCATTTGAAGAATTTAAGGTATACCTCGAGAACCCACCATTGCTTGGGCGCCCAGAGCCCAATGAAGAATTACAGATCTACTTGGCAACGACCCCCATCGCAATGAGTGCAGTGCTGCTAAAAGAAAGGGCAAAATATAGAGGCCCATCTACTATATGAGTCATGTCTTAATCGATGCAGAGACCAGGTATACAAGAATAGAGAAGGTAGCATACGCATTGGTAATCGCGGCAAGGAAGCTCAGACCATACTTCCAAGCCCATACCATCACAGTCCTCACCAACTTCCCACTGAAGAAGGCATTGCACAAGCCCGATGTCTCCAGACGGTTGATCGCCTGGGCGGTTGAGTTGAGTGAGCACGACATCAGGTTCCAACCCAGGAAGGCCATCAAAGGCCAAGCTCTGGCAGACTTTGTAGCTGAGTGCACCCTGCCTGAGAATGAGACAAAAGCACAGGAACCAGAGGAGCGGGATTGAGGATCGTGGGAGATGTTCGTGGATGGTTTGAGTAATGCCACAGGAAGAGGAGCTGGTTTCATACTTACCAACCCCGAAGGATTTCGAATACAATATGCTCTTTAGTTCACCTTCCCAGCATCTAATAACGAGGCAGAGTACGAAGCACTGTTGGCTGGACTCCGGGTGGCCAAAGCCAGCCAAGTCACACATCTATCCATCCGAAGTGACTCCCAACTTGTAGTGAACTAAGTGAACGGGGAGTATGAGGCGAAGGACGAGTGCATGGCATTATACCTAGCACGTGCTCGGGAATTGATCTGGCAGTTTGTGAAGTTTGAGATGGTTCGAGTACCTAGGATCGAGAATGCTACTGCAAATGCACTGTCTAGGCTAGCCAACGATGAACTCAGGAACCTAGCCAGTGCAGTGTACGTGGAAATATTGCATTAATCGGCATACCAAGAGAAGCTGGTCAATGAGATCGAGGAAGGGCCTGGCTGGATGGACCCTATACTCAACTACCTACAGAACGACATCTTACCAGAAGACAAGCTCGATGCAATGAAGATAAGGATGAGAGCTGCAAAGTACACCATCCTGGACGGAGTACTGTACAAGAAGGGGGCCACAGCACCACTGCTTCGGTGCCTGGGACCCAAGGGAGCCCAATATGCCCTGGCAGAAGTATATGAGGGGATTTGTGGAAGCCACATGGGAGGACGATATCTAGCCTACAAGATCCTTCGACAAGGACTCTATTGGCTTGAATGCAAGAGGAAGCGGTGTAGTACATCAAGGCTTGCGAGCAATGTCAATTGTTTGACCCAGTACCCCATCTACCCGCCACCAAGCTAACATCGATCCTCAACCCCATTCCCTTTGCCATGTGGGGGGTGGACATCTTGGGCGACTTCACAGCAGCATCAGGCAACCGTAAATACTTGGTGGTAGCCATCGACTACTTCACCAAGTGGGTGGAAGCCAAGCCACTAGCAAAAATTAGAGAGAATGAAATGGAGAAGTTCGTCCATGACGACATCATCTATAGGTTCGACGTGCCAAAGATCTTAATCTTCGACAATGGGAAGCAATTCAACAACCCCAAGTTCAGTGCCTTCTGTCAGAGCTACAACATTGACTATCGGCCTGTTTTGGTAGCCTACCCACAGGCCAATGGTCAGATGGAGGTCACCAACAAAACCCTACTGGACGAAATAAGAAAAGACTATAAGGAGCCAAAGGGAAGTGGGTCGAAGAATTACTGAGTGTTCTGTGGGCATATCGCACCACAATAAAGACACCCACAGGAGAAAGCCCATTCCACCTGGCATATGGAACAGAAGCATTAGCACCGCTAGAGGTCCTCGCCATGTCCCACAGAGTACTACACTTCAATGAAAGAACTTACACAGATGGACTGCGAGCGAACCTAGACTTCCTAGATGAGGTGCGTGAGAAGGCACTGCTGAGGAACGTACCCTACCAATCGCGAACAGCCAAGTACTACAATGCCAGGGTACATGAACAATTATTCCATCAGGGGGACCTAGTCCTAAGGAGGGCGAGTGCATCACAACCAAGGAAAGAAGGGAAGCTATCAGCAAATTGGGAAGGACCCTACATAGTTTCCAAGCAGAAACGCCTAGGGACATACCGCTTGAAAACTCTGGGGGGCAAGAAGGTAGACCGTACCTAGAACTCAGAACACCTGAAGAAGTATTACCAGTAGAAGCGACAGCACCATCGACAGTAGCAGTCAAGTAGTAGTAGCAGAAGATGGCATCACTATTTCAAGGGCAATTTGAAACATTTTCATTCAAAATAAAGAGTTGTTTCAAGAATACTTGTCTTCTTCTACCACTCAATCGAATCACCGCCATCGCACCAAGGTGTTATGCCACCAAGGCGTTATGTCAGGCGTTATGCCACCAGGGGCCCGTTGGCCACCAAGGTCCGTAGACCACCAAGACAAGACATCCCTAAAGGATTACCAGCCACATGGGGTTGCACAGAGAAGAGAACCATCAAAGCAACAAGGATCAAATGCATGACCTATCAACATCACCAAAAGAAAAATTCAAGTACATATAATCACAGGAAGACAAAAAGAAAGCAGCACAATCCAAAAGTTCTCATCCACAAATTCAACATCCAAAAAGAACATCTATAAAATCATGGGGCATCTGATGGAGGAGTATCCTCTGATCCAGCATGAGACATCAAGTCAGCCTCAACAGGAGAAGGAGTAGCACTAGCCTCTGGTGCGGTCGTACCCTCCTCTGTCGCCACAACGCCATCGTCAGGAGGGACGCGAGCCACTGGAGCAGTCTCGGGTAGTAGCGTGATAACCTCTAGGAACCCCGAGAAGTCATAATCAGGGGTCCTCTCTAGAATGCGAACCGCCAAGTCCCTGATGCCTCCATCATATATCTCCTGGTTGTACTGTAGAAAGTACGCAGTGATCTCAGGTGACTGCCGATACGTCGCTACTGCCCACTCCCCAGCCTCAGACAACTCTACCTCGTGCCTCTGCCTCAAAGTGCGAAGCTCCTCCTCCAAGGCTTGAACTCTAGATGAACTCTGAGCCGCTACAGTGGTAGCCACCTTGAGCTCCTCCAACACACTCCGCTCATGTACCACAGCCTCCTCGCGGGCAGCCCTATGCCTCTGAAGCTCCCTCTCCACATTCTGCAGTGCACGCTTTATCTGAATCTCACCAAAAGCATGACTCTCCAGTCGAAACACCGCCTCAGTAGCATAGTGTTGGACCTACAATCAACATGGTAGACAATAAACATCCCAAGTACAAGAGAAGCAATGGCATAAAAAGAGTGAGAAGCACAATTCACAAAAGCCATGTCCTAGTAGAGGGTCTACGCCAAGAAGGTGTCACTGAACCCCTGGAGGACCGAACGCTCTGCGAGAAGCCTTCCCATGTCCAACCACTCTCGACTCACACCACGAGTGGCCAATGTCGCTCCCTCCAGAAGATCCCAGGCCAGCACCAAGGGGGAACAGGTTGGTGGGTCGGCAACAATGTCAACGAAAGCAGAGGGTACCCCTTTCCTCCTAAAAGGGGGTGGAGCTACGGACCTAGGGGTAGAGACAGGAGGAGACATCCGAGGAAGAATGACACGTGGCCCCGTCCTCGCAGAGCTAGGGGGATCAGAACCCCCCTTCCTCTTGGTCCCAGTGATCGCAGGAGGAGAAGTAGAAGCTGGGGGTACCACACCATGAGAACTACCCCCAGAAGCAGTAGCATGAGCGCTCCTCTTTTGCAGGTTGGAGTGGAAGAGGCTAAGATCCGGCCTGATGTCCACTGCACAACAACATCTAATAAAAAATACAAGGTAGGTCAAGCCAGGAGTACATAGAAGGAAGGTACATAAGTAAATACCAAAGAAGTCAAGTATCTTACCAGGACTCAACCTCTAAAGACACAAGAAGGCCTCAGAATCCAACTGACGAACGTCGAATGGGTCGCATCCCTGACATCGCTGGAGGGAGTCGCGCTCAAAGTCGCTCAACTCTAGAGGGCGGTTCACCCTCTTGATATCAATAACCTCCCAGGTGGACCGTAAGGCACATCGGGGGACCGTGGCAAAAAAGAAGCGATCCCTCCAATACTTCACCGAATTGGTGATCCCCACCAAAGGATTGAGCACGGTAAGAGATCCCCTAGGGAGATGATGGGCAAAGTGGTAACACCCACCTTCCCCCTTCTTCAACACGTAGAAGTAAGAGAACAAGGGAACTGTAGCAGCGCGCCCCATCCGGACGAAGAACACATAGAAGCCTAATATGACCAGCCAAGAGTTAGGCAGCACCTGCCCAGGAGTAAGGCACCAATGCTCCAACACCAGCTCCACGAAGTGGGAGATAGGGAAATGAAGACCACAAACAAAGAAAATGCGGTACAGGCAGACCTCATCTCCTCGATGGGTGTGAGCATGGTCATCCGGTCCAGGGACACGGAGCACGACCTCAAGGGGTATATGGAACTCTTGACGAAGAGACCCCAAGTTCGAAGAAGTCAAGATGCTAGCAATATGGGCCAACTTACTCCTAGGGTCACCGACAGAAGTGGAAGCTCTAAAGGCCTGACGGCCCTTACTAGGGGCGGAACCTCCAGAGACCTCCTCCTCATCACTAACGATAGGAGAAGGCAAAGAAGCAGAAGTATCTACGAGGGAAGATGACCCCAAAGAAGACTCCTTGATAGATCCGACCCCGACCGAAGTCGGATCAGAATCGTCAGACGAAGACATGAACAGACAAGGAAGCGAACTGGCCACTTACTCTAAGCGAGGGACTACCCAAAACCAAGTAACTGAGGAGAAGAGAAAGGAGATACACACTAAACACGGACACTTGGGGGGCACAATGAGTGGTCACCAGATCCAAAGCTCAAGTGAAAAGTAGAAGAGAAAAAGCAAAAAGGAGAAAAGCTAGAAAGAGAGAGAGAAGTGAAAAGCAAAAGGTGAAATGATAGGATGAGGTAAAGGCATATATCAACAAAAAGAAGGAAAAAAGAAAAAAAGAGACAAAAAGATGAGGAAGGAGGGGTTTGAACCTATAACCTCTCCCTCACCAAGTTATTCACAAGCACACCCTCAGAGAAGAAATTATTCGTAGGGAACCCCCTAGTTGATACAATGAGGTGGAGGATACTCTCTTAAGCCCTCCGTTCCAAGTGAGTGGGGGGCAAATGATGAACCCAAATTCACTCCAACCAATCAGAGGTCGCCGCATGTCCCGGACCAAGAAAGGAAACCAAAACAGGGCCAGTGAAGGACCAACTGCAGGCACCATCCACCAACACACATAGGTGCGGCCACCCTTAGGTGCCAACCCCCTTGGGGGCGTGGACCTCCCTGAGGACCAACCCCCTTGGGGGCATGGACCTCCCTGGGCGTAAACCCCCTTGGGGTGCAGACCTGGGCGCCAAACCCTTTGGGCGCGGATCTCCTTGGGCACCAACCCCTTGGACAAAGACCTTGGGCATGGCTTCCCCGAACACGTCATCCCCGGGCACAGTCTCCCTTGAACACGGTAGTCATCACTGCCATCAACAAGACACAAATCGCATCACCAAGGACTCTAGGCCACTGCCTATCGAATCACGTACTTTGAACAGACTCATATACTGAGAACCTCATCTACCACATAGATGAGGTCTATCCACCAAGGATACCAAGTCTACCATGACACTACTTCTTATGGGAAGACAACTACCAAGTCTATCAAGGACACTACGTCTCACGGGAAGACAACCTATCAAGGAGGAGCCCTGCTACTCAGGGACTCTATCACCTACGACAAATACTCTACATCAACTAGGACTCTCCACACTGCCATACACTACTATAAAAGGCAAGGTACACAGCCCCATCAAAGGGGGCTGGACACATCTTAACTCATCTTGAATACTACTATTCATCTATTTGCCCAGAGAGATCTAACTTAGGCATCGGAGAGTCCTATGCCGGAACCACACCGGTTCTCCTCTGTCACCCAGGGTCTTTTGCAGGTTATGACACTCAAAGGACCACTGAGCGATTTCTTGATGCAACAGGACGGTATACTGGTACCAAACCAATACTGAAACCTAAATTCATGATTTTAATGCACAGTATTGGATCAGGTATCAATTGCCTTCAAAATTGATATAATATCAATACGATATCGATTGTCCTTATCAGAGGATCTGATATGATACGGATACCTCAAACAATGCACGTGATCATTATAAAAACCAGAACCGTACATCCAAGTGAGGGTAGCTGCAAAAAAGAAGTCCAGTCTAAAGCATTTAAAAAAAAGTGAAGATTCAAGAAAGCGTGCACTGCCGTTACTAACAAGTGCCACTTACGATTTTCATTAATCCAACAAACAAAAATAGCTGTCTGTGTCGGAGATTGAAACTCGAGACAATGTGATGGTCCCAAGTTTTCCGCTCCAGCTAGATACAATACAAGCAACTGTGTAACTATGCAAGACAGTTGTTTCAGGCTTTCATTGTTTCTTCTTCTATTTTCTCTCTTTCTTTATTTATCATCGCTGTAAATTAATAGATATACACGTACAAAGGTACTCGAAGCTATTTCACACGTGTGGATTTCATTAATGAGAGAGAAATTTGCACGCACGAAACCAAAGAGGTGTGAGGGAGGGAGGGAAAGGGACTAGGGGAGAGAGCAGAGAAGCCAGAGATAAAGAACCAGATAATGCAGACTAGAAACCGCTGATTTTTCTTTGAAATCAAGATTTTTGAGCTTGTTTCCCAATCTCCTGTAAGCTCCAATGGCTTCGGATTGCCAAAATTTCGCTTTTCTCCAACCCTAATAATCGTCCAAAATCACTAACCCCCTGTGAATCTGTAATAGAGAGCGAAACAAAGATAAAATAAGAAATAGCCAAAAACATGAGAAAGGATAAATAATCTCGTCAATGAAGCTACATTTACCTGTCGGCTTCCAAGACCGTCGAATGTCTTTGAAATGACCTAAATCTACAAAGCAAAAAAGATTGCAGCGATGGAAAAAAAAAAAAAAAAAACTCAATCTCGTCCAAAGATGCACTCGCTAAAGTTAATTAGGGTTACCTGTTTGAGAAGGATCGTAAGAGCAGAGGTAGAGAACAAGTAAACAGAAAAGTGTGAGGATTGGTATCAGAAGTATGGATTTCTCAGGCCGAGAAATCATCAATCTGTGTGGTTTCTTGACCTGGTTTTCTCGTTCATCTACAGTTATAGCTGTACCTCCTCCGCTCTTCCGCTTCTGTTCTCCTTCTTCGAACTTCTTCTCCTTTTTCGCTTCTCCATGGCTATGGAGTTTTAGTCCAGGGGAGCCTAGAGACTGTCTTTGCATGCTCAGAGGGAGGACGAGAGAGAGAGAGAGAGAGAGAGAGAGAAAGATGCTGCTTAGTGGTGTGGTGGTGTTTGCTGTCCAGGCCTTTGACTAGGGACTAGGGTACATTTCTTTGTAGAGGTTTTATATTCCCACATTTGCCCTTTTAAAAGATACGCTTCGCCGTAATCTTATGGGGATCAAATAAGGTTTTTATTTTTTTGGTAAAAGATTAAATAAGGTTAATTATTTATTAATGATATCAAGAGGCGCTGACAGCAGAAGATGCCCCATTCGATCCCCGTGTACATTAGAGTATTAATCAATTTAGAATCAAAATCCAAACCGAATTGGTTTTGTTTTGGTTTCATTTGGAATATTTTATTAGTTCGATTCGATTGTAATTTCATGACTAAAACTATTGAACTAAACTGAATTACCAATTAACAATCCAAATAAAGAATCAGGCAAAATTATATTCTTTTCTAATATTTCAATCAATGTGGATGATAAATTCTATTCCTCTTTAACATTTGGAAAAGTTTGGGTGGATTATGACCCTAACAAAAAAATGCTTTTTTGTTGGTGAAGATGTAAAAAGTTGGCCCAAACACCTAAAATAAGACCTAAACCGAATAAAAATTGAAACCAAACCAAACTACGTTGATTTGGTTTTGATTTTGAAAATGCCTTTCTATTCTTGGTTTGGTTTGCTTTTGGTTTCTACATTTTACATCTTGTATGAACTGAATAACCAAAACGATTGAAACCATTAAGTGTAGTTCCTCCGAAGAAATATGGCACTTGAAACATCTGACACGTCACTGATACAATGGTGGCAATGGAGGAACTCTTATTCAAGTTAAACCCTTCCAAGGAAGAAGATACGTGTGTGTGTGTGTGTGTGTGTGAGAGAGGGAGAGAGAGAGAACTAAAACTTTGACCTTTCTATTTGTCACGCCCCTAGCCCGATAAAGAATATAATAATAATAAATGGGGATGATTAGGACGACACACATCATCCCACTAAGCTATCAGGATCGCAGATACAATGTCCCAATCTACAGTCTTAAACTAACACAATATCTCATCAATATCAGAGTGCAGAAAGGAAGTAAATATCATAATTCAAATCTCAATTGCAAGTGGAAGCGTTTCATATTAATAGTTATATGATGTTCACTGCTAATGATAAATAGTACTATAGTTTTACATTCACATGATCATCAAATAACTACAAAAGGGTATAACAGTAAAATATTTATACAAGGGCTTCATGCCCCAAAAATGAACAAAAAGGGAGCAAAGTCCCAAGTACCAACACAGCCCGTAGGCACAATCATCACATGGGCATCTGTCACTGTGCTCCTCAGCCACAGCTTCCAGATCCTCAGTTCTGATATCATCATATCCCGAGGATTCAACCTCGAGTCCAACAAGATAACCACTACCTGTATCATCATCTAAAAAGAGTGTATGTCACACCCCTATCCCGATAAGGGATAAAGTACAATATCAAGGTATGATTGGAGTGACACGCGTCATCCTACCTCACCACCAGGATCTCGATGCAGTGGCTAACTCACAGTCATAAACCAATATTAAAATACAATAATATCAGAGTGCGAAAGACAAAGGAATATTACATTCTAAGATAGGTCAGAGTTTGCGAAAGCGTAAATGAAATAATTATAAGATGTTCATTGACTAATGATAATAAGTAACATAGTTACAAAATTCCTATGACCATCAAATAGCTACCAAAAAGGTAAAACATAAAAGTTTATACAAAGCACAAGGCTCTCAAAAATAACAAAACAGGAATGATCCCGAGTAACAGTACAGCCCATAGGCACAATCATCATGGGCAACCATCGCCATGATTCTCAGTCATGGTCTCTGGCTCCATAGTAATCATCTGCATCAAAATCTAAAAAGAATGTGTGCACGGGGGTTAGCTCCACCGAGCTAGTGAGAGAGAAAAGGGGATGCACAATCACACAATCATAAATAGTCCATGATGCATGCCATTATTAATTCATTTACCACCTAACACACAATGCTAAGTCAATGGGTATATGCTACTGTAATAACTCAGGAAGACACTGTGGATCCTTCCATTCTCACCACAATGCAACCTTAATTATTACTATGGGGCCTGCATCGATCGTAGCCATCACCACCCAGAGGCAGACCTCGATAACCATTACTACCCTTGGCCTGGCCTCTCTAACTCTCCACAGACAGTAGGTGCTCTGGCTACCCAACACCTAAACCCCTGTTGGTAAGGGTCGTAGCATAGGAAACTGAGCCTAACCACAGATATACTACATGAATCCTATCGTGTTGAGAGGTACATCCGGGTGTGTTAATGTCCCATTCCATCTAACAACTAGGTACCAGCACAACATGGTGCATGCACGCAAGGATGAGATGCAGTATACAATTCCACGTAATCTGGGAGTTCCTGTGCCAGTACTTCCTGGCACCATATCCCAACACAAATCTATATCATCCTAATCATCATCATCATCATCATCGAATAAGAATAAATGCAAATATACAATCATGCTTGAATGATAATGTCATAATATAATTCATAAATGCATGAATAAGCAATAGTAAACAAGCTCAGACAGTCACCCAAACCCACTCACCAATACTTCAAATAGAATTTGTATAAGCACAATGATTTCCGCTCAAAATCACTCCATTGCACATATGCTGGCACTTATGGAAGTGAATAAGAGTGTGAGAGAGTGTAGGGGAGGCCTCATAGAGAAACCCCATAGTTTACATAAGTTATAGGCCTTGAAAACAACATCGGAGGCACGCCGGACTCAACAGTGCCTGCCTCCGACTCTGAGTTCGACCCTTCTTGCAGGCTCAGGCCACATCGGAGGCAGCGTCAGACTCAACAGGCTTGCCTCCAACCCTGAGTCCGACCCTTCCTACAGGCTCAGGCCACATCGGAGGCAACGTCGGACTCAACAGGCTTGCCTCTAACCCTGCATCCCACCTTTCCTGCAGGCTCAGGCCACATCGGAGGCAGCGTCGGACTCAGCAGTGCCTGCCTCTGACCTTGCATCCGATGTAACCCAGGTACAATTTCAAGGTCCTTAAAAGCCTAGGGTTGTCCCATTTGGTTCTTTAAGTTCTAAGGGACTAGGGAGGGGGTGTCTTATGATCTATTAAGGTCTTAGAAGTACCCATCATCAAATGATTGAGGGATTTAAAGGATCAAAAGCTCAAAAATCCAGATTTGGGGTTTCCTTTGGTGGTTGAAGCTTTAGAATCAAATAGATTCAGCAAGAGGTCAAATAGAGGTATTTATAGGACAGTAATACATTAATGGAGTCCCAAAAACATAGCTTAGGATAAACCATTTGGTTCCAAGAGGAAACCCAAACTCAAGACTGAAATTAGGTGAGCCATCTAAGCTCAAAAAGAAGGACGTGGAGGGCCTTCCAAGCTCAATCGAAAAGAGAAAAGAGAAGGGAGAAAGGCAAGAGTGTTCTTGGCCTACCTTCTTCTCCTTCTTCTCCACCTTGCTGCCTCCTCTCTTCAAAGCTCTCCTCTCCTTTCACAATTAGCTTAGGAAAGAAAATGAGAAAGACTAAGGAATAGCCCTAGCTCTCATATCTATAGATGTGCCTTACTAAGGCCTGTTTGGCTAGGGCCTCTTAGCTATAAATCTAGGGCTTGTTTGGGTAGGGTAGTTTAAATGCCCACTTAGGTGTTGTTTGGGTAGGGTCTCTTAATGTACCATAAACATATTACCCATTTAAACTCATTACCCACCTAAACTCAATTAAACACCATTAAGACACAACTTGGGCCCAATGGGCTTCATTTTAGAATAAAGCTTGGGTCTTGTTTGGCTAAGGTTTTTTAATGTCTAAAGTACATTAACCTATTTCAAGCATGACTTAGGCCCAAGGGCCCACTTAAGAGGTCACCAAAATAGAAGGGAGGCTAGGGTAGTAGTCAACCACGACAAGGCACCAACAGCATCATCGATAAAGGGCATGTGGGCCCCACATATGGTCTCACTCAAATTAGCCACAGCAACAGCATCGGATGCAGGGTCGGATGCATATAGGACCCTGCATCCTATGCAATAGAAAGGATAGATAAAGTATCAAAAAGGTCTGGGCTTGGACCCAAACCTCAGGGACTTTAAGGGGAAGGAAACAAGTAAAAAACATCGGTTTAGTAATTTACCATTTGACCATCATGGTGAAAGACACACCGGCAAACAAGGCAGCATAGTCTACTCACCACAAGGATAAATAATAAACAAATAGGCTCTTGGGTGCGGGTGTAACATTCCCCCAACCTTATAAGAAATGTCATCCTCAAAATTTGACGTGCCTGGGGATCCGAATAGATGAGGCTACTTCAACTGCCTAACAACTCCTTGCCTCTAAGCAAACGATCAAAACAAATCCTAGGCTCAATTGGGTTAAAGGTCAATGTGTCTAAGAGTCTAGGGAGGTTCAAACTTCAGATACAAACCACAAGGAAACAAAAGGTCTAACTAAACCTCTGAACTACGCCCAATATTAAACTTCCTTTAACTAGGGTCTCAAGGTTAGGTTTGTACTACTTTTCTTACAAGGCTTTGCTTTGAAGACTTTCACTTCTGATTCCCCAATACTTAAGTCAACTTAAGAATGAATTGGAATATTGATGGAATCTCCTATTGTCGTTGGAGAAGGTCTTGTTACATCCTTTAGTTTCAGCTTTCAAGGTCTTTAAACCCATCTCACAGTGACTCCACAGGAAAAAGTCCCTTATGGTTCTCCTTCGAGAGCCAAACCACCTCCTATGGTAGGTCTAAGTCAATTCATGCTAATTAATTTATCCAGTCATTGATGAATTTATTAACTACTACCCTATGATCACTATGACCAAGGGTCTAGGTTCAACCAAGTGGTCACAGTAAAGCCTAGGTAAGGTTATACTTATAGTACTAGAGAATCATTCTAGTCACACAAGTCTAAGGTCCTAAGGGACACACCTATATATACATATACCACACAAATTCATAGGTAAAATTCAAGAATTACATTCATATCCCTAGGGACATATCTATCATCTAGATCAAATCACAAGAACAAGAGTCCTCGAGTATGGTTTGCTAAGCCTTTTTGGGAAGTCAACTCACGGTGTAGGACTCCCTCTATGAGTCTAAACATGGTTTGGAGGAACCAAGTAAAGTACAAATAGAGTCGTCACTAACTCAAGGTGTCATGAGCAACCTCCAATTATACATGACCTTTGTGGCTCTTTCAAAGGAACCCGTCCAAACCGGTCTATCACTTCCTTCCCTTAATATCTACCCACAAGGTTAGGTTTTCTATCCATAAGGTCCGAGTTCATCAATTCACGGGGTCTAAGGGTCTTCATCCCCAAGAGTAACTCTTCTCCCTTTTAGGTAAGAGGGGAGTCACAACGCACATTGTTGCTTGTCATTCCTTATTGGCTGGTTTGGCCGATGTAGGTCCAAGGATGCAGACATCATGGTTTGTATCTAAGGCAAGCAATTAACCATGCATGGGCCAAGTAAAATGGGTGCCCACCCTAGGATTTAGACATGATAACATCACACAAGGGGTTTGTCATGCCCCAAACCACCCCTTTGGAGGATTTAGGCAAGTGACCGGATATCCTACGACATCTGCCAATCCCCAAGGATCTAGAAGTAGTATTTACACGTCACAAACCACACATTAAGGTTAAAAGATAATAAAAGAATATCAGAGTGCAACGGAAGATCAAACTACCCACAGATGATTTATATCATCAATAATAAAATCCCAAGTACCTATGTTATACCATAAACATATCCATTTATGATCAATAGATACATTATCTTGGTAATTACACTTCTTGAAATAAGGAAACTTAAATAATAACAAATTCGTCGCTAAGCAACGAAATGAGGAAGATCTACAATTCCATCAACGGCTTCCTCGCCCATTAGCAAACCCGAACCTGCAAAATCAGCTAAAAGAGAATACACAAGAGTGTGAGCTCCACCGAGCCCATGAATGAAATATAAACCATGCATGCACATGCAAGCACAACCAAATGAGTCCTACATGAGGTGCAGATCATTTTATTTATTAGCCACCTAACATCACAACTAAGTCGGGTCAGTGCTACTACAATTCTCAATACATGTATCCCTAGTGTGGGCTTGGTTACCTCTTCCCGCGATACACCCATTGAGTTGTTAGAGAGGACTAGTCAGCTCCAGCATCTCCCCCACCAAGGTCAGCCTAACCAGCCTGACGTGATTTACTTATGGGGTAACCGTTAGTATTTAGCTCAATTCTTTCCTTTTCTTTTTTTCTTTGGATTATATTATGGCATAAAGCCCGGCATATAGCTCCTGACATTAATTTTGGCATAAAGCCCAGCATATAGCTCCTGACATTAATTTTGGCATAAAGCCCGGTATATAGCTCCTGGCATTAATTTTGGCATAAAGCCCGGCATATAGCTCCTGACATTAATTTTGGCATAAACCCCGGCATATAGCTCCTGACATTAATTTGTCATAAAGCCCGGCATATAGCTCCTGACATTAATTTGGGCCCCCACAGGCATCCAACACCTTAACCCCTGTTGGCAAGGGTGCGTAGCATGGGTGGTGAAACTCTAGCCCCATGTCTATATGGCATCGTATGAGTCAAGCGGTGTCAACCGTATCCCATAATACGGGCTACCACAGGACTCATTTCCAAGCCGGCTACGGCATCTAGTCAAGCAATTCCACATGCAAGCATTATCATCCATTTCCAAAGTTCATCAGATAAGATTCAAAATTTAAATGAGAATATAAAACAATTTAAAGTAACAAAAGACAGTAAATATTATTGTTGTTGTTGTCATGACCCATCAATCATGTTACACCTACACTCATGGTATAATTCCACTCACCTTGGTTTGATCCTACTAGTTCAAATGTTTGTTCAGTTCCGGTCGATATTTGGCTGTGCACCTCGAGCACAGAAACAAATCCTAAAGCAATAAATTAGAAATATGTTATTTTAATTATTCAAACTATTTTGGATAACCCAATGTTAGTCTAGGCTCCTAGGTCTATCTCGGTGCTCAGTTCGAGATCACTTTCAATTCTCTAGGCCAGTGCCTAGGGTTCAGGGGCAAAGTGGTCATTCGTCAATGCCCATACCTGCCTCTAGGTTAGAACATGGTCCCACAACAGTCTATGACATAATTACATTGCTGTCCACTTTAGGTCAGTGATGTAGAATCAAGCACAGCAGTGCACAGTCACATGCGGGCCCCACTTGGGGTTCCAAAATATTTTTCACATATAGATAGATGTGGGGGAAGGGCATTTTTGTCATTTCCCACATCCCACAATGTCCAGGGATCAAGGCCAATAAGAAATTACAGACCTGCCCCTTCGTGTCTAAAAGATTCCATCACTGGGCCTTGCTGTATCGCCCAGTGCATGGCTCAGTGCCTGCAGAATCGACCTTGGGCTGAGTTTCCAAGGTTGGACATGCAGGGCTGGGCCCACACTTGATCCTCTGGATGTTTGGGGATCTAGGTAGCCCTTGCAATGGTCTATCTCATGGTTCCATTGATTTTCCCATCAGGGTGCCAGTCAGCCTGTCTGTGGCTGCCCAAATAACCTTGGTGAATAGTGTTCAGGGTTTTGGCTATGCTTGAAATTCAGTTCCAGCCTTGTCCAAGGCTGAAATCTCCTGAAACAAGGGGTTTGAGGCTGTACCCATCTAGGGTTAGGACTGTACACGCTTAGCCAACTCCTAGGGTTCCACCAACACTGGCCAATAGGCCATCTGGCAGTGCAGGTGAGCACAACCAGGTTTCGGCCATGGCAGCAGCATAAGTGCCTGCTGAAAAATGACGAAAAACACAGATCTCCCATGCTCTATGCATGCATGGCAGATCTGGAGCCAGACTTGGCAAACCCTAGCTTGTCTGGGCTGCCCAGGGTTGCAAAGCACAGCAAGAATAGAGAAAGAACAGGTACAGCAGGTATGGGGGAGGTTTCTATACCTGAAAATCGCTACAGGTGAGCTCGGATCAGCCAGAGATGGGGCTGCTGCAGCTCCCTCTTCTTCCTTCCTTCTTCCTTCTCCTCCTTCTTCTTTCTCTCCTTTCTTTCCTCTCCTTTCTCTCTCGGATTCAGATCTGCCAAGGGCTCTAAAATGAGCCCAAGGCCCCCTATTTATAAGCTTAGCCTCTACTGAGGCCTATTTGCCAGCTTAGGTCTCCCTTCAAAATGCATTTTTAGACTGATTCTCAGTCATTCCAGGCACTCTGGTGAGGTCCAAAGTGATCCGAGGGTATGAGGTGGTCCCCCAGACTTCCCTCAACCTATGGAAGGTGCCCATGTCTGATATGGGTGGTCCCCACACATCTGTACATTAAAATACAGAAATTTCCCACTCTAGGTGATGTCATTGGGCCTTGCTGCATTGCCCAGTACCATCACCCAGAGAATATATCTGCAGAATTGTTTGGATTGAAATGAAATTTCAGTCCATTTAGAGACATAATTGGATCATGGTTCCTTCTAAGAAAATGAATTCCTATGAATCTTATTTCTAGGAAAATTGGACCCAATGATTGGATTATGAAGTTATGATATTTTTATTACGCAAAGGGCAACCTGTCAAAACAGCAGGATCCGATTTTGACTGAAAGTTGAGCTAAGCTTTTAACTAAATTAGAGACATATCTAGATAATGGTGTCTTCTAACAAAATGCAGCCCTATGAGTCTAGTTTCCAAAAATATTGGAACCAACACAATTGAAGTTTGGGTGGTCGAGTTATATCATTTTAACTAAGAGAAGGTCAATCTATAAATTAGCAAAATTTGTCATTTATGTAGGGATTTAAGATGTATGTATGGAATTGGGTTCTCATCAAATCAATCATGCAAATTGATGTTTGGGTTTAAAAATGTTTTATCTAAAACATTCAAGTTGATGAGGGTCATCATTGGTTTAGCCTAGAACTAGGATTTAAGTCCAAGGGTCCTAGAATCAAGGGTTGGTACCTTCCTCAGGCTGTACATTATGCAGTGGGCTGTACATCTACAAAGGTCTACAATCCATCTTTTGACAGGTATGTAGGGGGACATCCTCGGGGCTTCTCCATTAAATTCAAACACTGGAGTGACACTCCATAGTATGCTTGGATGCCATGTCAGGGGATTCCTGTCCTACCATCAAATCCCTAGCCAGTCAGGGGCGGGTTTGACATTTCTCCCCACCTTACAAAAATTTTATCCTCGAAATTTGCTAACCATGTGGCTCAAAGAGTGTGGGATACTTTTCTTGCATTTCATCTTTGCGTTCCCATGATGCCTCCTCAGTGTACTGGTAGCTTTGACCTTGGATTCTAGACTTTCAACAAAAATTCCAATTAGCCCCTATTTTTGGGCGGGGGTTTACATTCCCCCAACCTTATAAAAATTTCATCCTCAAAATTGAACGTGTCTGGGGATTCTAGCAGGTAAGGATACTCTAACCGCCTTTCATCCTCATCAATCAGACATTTCTTGATCGAGCCGACCATCCCACAGTACCTTTACAACAAGACAATCCGGTTGTGGAGACTGTGCTTCTCACATCCCACATTCTCTTTGGATTTCTCTTGACGGGTTATGGCGACAGCGAGCCTAAGTGGTTGCTGAGTCAAGACATGAGTCGAGTCCAGGAGTTACTTCTTCAACACCGATGCATGGAATACATTAGGGACTTCTTCCAATCAGTATGCCACTGGTCATGATTTACGAATTCAACTTCCCTTTTTATCAAATTGCACCACCCCTTTGGTTGGAGATTCCCAAGAAAATACTTGATTGCCCATGACGTACTTCAGGCCCTTTTGTCTTGTATCGGGATCGCTCATTGTTTCTATTGAGCTATAAAGATCTGGTCCTCAAATATATCCAAGTCCAATAAGTTATTTAGATTACCCCTGAATTTGATTGATCTAATGTCCAGCTTGATCTTGAGGGCCTAAGGAAAATTGAACTCCCAACATATACCTCAAGAGAAATAAAATAGTCCAACTACTTTCGCATATTTTGCCTAATAATCTATAGCTCCTACGACTTTGGGTTGTGTGGTATAAATCTACACCATCTTTCCTACATAGCTCTTCCTATGAGTATTTTAACTTCTGGTATCCCCAATACCTAGTCTCAACTTTAGGATGAATTGGGATATTGATGGAGTCCCTATTGTTCACTCCTAATAACGGAGGGGACATTCGGTGACCTATTATCCCCTTCATACCTATTGTTGAGCAAGGTTTTGTCGGATCTTTTAGTTCCAGTTTCATCTTGATCTTGGTTGTTCTATTCGTTTGGTTTGTGGTATAATGCTTTACCAAGACCTAACTATGCGCCTACAGTCTTTTATCATCCTTCCAGAATCTATGTACGAATATGAAATTTTCAAATGGACAAGGTCTATAATCTTCATTTAATTTCACAACATTTCAAATAACAATGCTAACCACCTATTTGGAAATGTGGGCAGCTTCCTCTTATCAGCAAACTCAGTAGAACGAAAGAGTGTAATGAGCCGAAATCAGAATATCATTTGAACAGGTGAGGATGATATGGGTAGAGTACCTGTTATTATTCCGAATTGGCCTCAGCTCCTCTTGTGTCCAAGGCATATACTTGTTTTTTTTTTTTTTTAACTTTATTGCTTTAGGACGGGAAAAGATGAGTAGTAGGTAGATTTCGTCGTGGCACACGGAATCTGCGATGAGGACAATCTCTGGACATGTGTTTGGGCAGCTTGCATGTGTAGCAGTAGCTAGGTTTAGCAAGTGGATGGGTAGGTGTAGGACGGATAGGCTGAGAAGTAGTCAGGCCTTCTTGACCCGACACCAGGCAAGGTGGTAGAGTGGATTAGCCCGATGCATGGCGATAATACTGTGTGGGCTGTTCGAATATTGGGCGAATGGGTTGATATGCTTGACCCATTTCAAGCCTATGATACTGTGTCGGGCTAGGACTTAGGTTAGATCCTCGGAAGGTCTCGCTGGGCCGTTCTAAATTTTGGAAGAAGTTAGGCCTCTTGCCTAGCTCTATTGATACTCTGGTCCCCCTATTCAGTCTATCTTCTATAGTCTTGGCTTTATCGACCATCTGTGCATAGGTCTGAATATCCATGACTGACAGGATGGACCCGATCTCAGGCTTGAGCCCCTTTTCAAATTTCTTCATTTTGCTAGCCTCCCCCTTTATATGTTCCGGTGTGAAATGGAACAATTCCTCAAATTGCTGCTGGTAATCCAGCACTGACTTAGTTCCTTGTTCCAGTGCAATAAATTCAGCTTCTTTTCTATCCCTGAAGCTCTCTGGGAAGTAATTCTTGAAGAAAACTTCTCTAAATTGCTCCCACGTGGGGTTCGGATGGGTGGCTTCTAGATTTGGCTTAGTAGCCCTCCACCAAGCTTCAGCTTCATTCTGCAACTGATAGCCCGCACATATAATCTTTTGTGCGTCCGTACACTCTAGTACTTCAAATGCCTTCTCCAGGGCACTAATCCATCTCTCCGGTTCCATCGCCTTCGAGTTGATCTTCGAAAAAATGGGCGGCTGTAGTTTCTTGAATCTCTCCATTACCCTAGCAGTGGAGTTGTCTACAGCATGCTGAGGCACCGAAGGTGGAAATTGTGGGGGTTGATTGACTGGTGGCATCGCTTGTTACTGGATCAGGGTCGCAAACTGAGTGGTCACATGGGCCAGCATTTCTTGTTGTTGCTGCATGATCTGCATCATGTTTGCTATGATGCTATTCAGTTCACCGGCAGTCATAGCCGGAGGTGGTGAGGTAGCAGGAGCCGAAGGGGTCTCAGGTGCGGATGTGGGTGAAACTTCTATGTTCTAAGCAACAGGTTCATTAGGAGGATTGACTAGAGGGTTAACAGGAGGACATGCTCCACTAGGAATAATTCTGTTGGATCGAGTTTGCACCATGCTTGCTTTCTGAAAGAAATTTAGGATTTATGTTTATTTGGATGCAACAGGAAAATTCAATATATTTTATATATTGAGGTGACATCTATGTACTTGAAATATTTGACTAGAACGATTTGGAGAAGAAATTTGAAATACATGGTGCAATGATCTTAAGGCAGTGTTGAGTAAGATATGCACCAGCATACCCCGAATCAGGCACTAGATTTGATCTGACCATCGTTCGAGTAAGATTTCGATATAGGTGGTATGAGTCTAGAGGTATTCTATTTCCCTCTTAATTACACAGAAGTCCCTAGCTATCAAGGTTCAATTATATACAGCTGGGTCTATAGGTACCTATGATTTGTTGATTATCATTTCGAGCTTAAGGTTCAGCTCAAGAGTAGGTCTAGTTTTAGAATTTAAAAAAAAAATTAGAGTCTTCCTATTTATGTTTGTGTTTGTTTCAGGTTTATTGGTTACACTCTCCCAGTTTTCCTTCCGGATGTAAAAGTTTATGCCTCTTCAATTATAGAGTTATCGACTTTTGTACCTAGCTAGTCTTCTACTGTGTTCTTCTACTTCTTTATTTCGGTGTTTTCTTAAAACTTTTATTTCTTTGCCTCTAGCCACCCACCATCCTACTTCCATTGTTTGTGAATGTAAATAGAGCTTCTCGCTCTGATACCACTCTGTCACGCCCCAAACCACCCCCTGGGAGGATTTAGGCAAGTGACCGGATATCCTACGACATCCGCCAATCCCCAAGGATCTAGAAGCAGTATTTACACGTCACAAATCACACATTAAGGTTAAAAGATAATAAAAGAATATCAGAGTGCAACGGAAGATCAAACTACCCACAGATGATTTATACCATCAATAATAAAATCCAAGTACCTATGTTATACCATATACATATCCATTTATGATTAATAGATACATTATCTTGGTAATTACACTTCTTGAAAAAAGGAAACTTAAATAATAACAAATTCGTTGCTAAGCAATGAAATGAGGAAGATCTACAATTCCATCAACAGCTTTCTCGCCCATTAGCAAACCTGTACCTGCAAAATCAGCTAAAAGAGAATATACAAGAGTGTGAGCTCCACCGAGCCCGTGAATGAAATATAAACCATGCATGCACATGCAAGCACAACCAAATGAGTCCTACATGAGGTGCAGATCATTTTATTTATTAGCCACCTAACATCACAACTAAGTTGGGTTAGTGCTACTACAATCCTCAATACATGTATCCCTGGTGTGGGCTTGGTTACCCCTTCCCGCGATACACCCATTGAGTTGTCAGAGAGGACCAGTCAGCTCCAGCATCTCCCTCACCAAGGTCAGCCTGACCAGCCCACTGTGATTAACCTGTGGGGTAACCGTTAGTATTTAGCTCAATTCTTTCCTTTTCTTTTTTTCTTTTGATTATATTATGGCATAAAGCCCGGTATATAGCTCGTGACATTAATTTTGGCATAAAGACCGGCATATAGCTCGTGACATTAATTTTGGCATAAAGCCCGGCATATAGCTCCTAACATTAATTTTGGCATAAAGCCCAGCATATAGCTCCTGACATTAATTTTGGCATAAAGCCCGGCATATAGCTCCTGACATTAATTTGGCATAAAGCCCGGCATATAGCTCCTGACATTAATTTGGGCCCCCATAGGCATCCAACACCTTAACCCCTGTTGGCATGGGTGCGTAGCACGGGTGATGAAACTCTAGCCCCATGTCTATATGGCATCGTATGAGTCAAGCGGTGTCAACCATATCCCATAATACGGGCTACCACAGGCCTCATTTCCAAGCCAGCTACGACATCTAGTCTAGCTATTCCTCATGCAAGCATTATCATCCATTTCCAAAGTTCATCAGATAATATTCAGAATTTAAATGAGAATATAAAACAATTTAAAGTAACTAAAGACAGTAAATATTATTGTTGTTGTTGTCATGACCCATCAATCATGTTACACCCACACTCATGGTATAATTCCACTCACCTTGGTTTGATCCTACTAGTTCAAATGTTTGTTCAGTTTCGGTCGATATTTGGCTGTGCACCTCGAGCACGAAAACAAATCCTAAAGCAATAAATTAGAAATATGTTATTTTAATTATTCAAACTGTTTTGGATAACCCAATGTTAATCTAGGCTCCTAGGTCTATCTCGGTGCTCAGTTCGAGATCACTTTCAATTCTCCGGGCCAGTGCCTAGGGTTCAGGGGTAAATTGGTCATTTGTCAGTGCCCATACCTGCCTCTAGGTCAGAACATAGTCCCACAACAGTCTATAACATAATTACACTGCTGTCTACTTTAGGTCAGTGATGTAGAATCAAACACAGCAGTGCACAGTCACATGCGGGGCCCACTTGGGGTTCCAAAATATTTTTCACATATGGACAGATGTGGGGGAAGGGCATTTTTATCATTTCCCACATCGCACAATGTCCAGGGATCAAGGCCAATAGGAAATTATGGATCTGCCCCTTCATTTCTAAAAGATTCCATCACTGGGCCTTGCTGTATCGCCTAGTGCATGGCCCAGTGCCTGCAGAATCGACCTTGGGCTGAGTTTCCAAAATTGGACTTGCAGGGCTGGGCCCACACTTGATCCTCTGCATGTTTGGGGATCTGGGTAGCCCTTGCTATGGTCTATCTCATGGTTCCATTGATTTTCCCATCAGAGTTCCAGTCAGCCTGTCTGTGGCTGCCCAAATAATCCTGGTGAATAGTGTTCAGGGTTTTGGCTAAGGTTGGAATTCAGTTCCAGCCTTGTCCAAGGCTGAAATCTCTTGAAACAAGGGGTTTGAGGCTATACAGCCTTAGCCAGCTCCTAGGGTTCCAACAACACTGGCCAATAGGCCATCTGGCAGTGCAGGTGAGCACAGCCAAGTTTAGGCCATGGCAGCAGCATAAGTGCCTGTTGAAAAATGATGAAAAACACAGATCTCCCATGCTCTATGCATGCATGGTAGATTTGGAGCCAGACTTGGCAAACCCTAGCTTGTCTGGGCTACCCAGGGTTGGAAAGCACAGCAAGAATAGAAAAAGAACAGGTACAGCAGGTATGGGGGAGGTTTCTATACTTGAAAATGGTTGCAGGTGAGCTCGGATCAGCCAAAGAAGGGGCTGCTGCAGCTCCCTCTTCTTCCTTCCTTCTTCCTGCTCCTCCTTCTTCTTTCTCTCCTTTCTCTCTCGGATTCAGATCTGCCAAGGGCTCTAAAATGAGCCCAAGGCCCCCTATTTATAAGCTTAGCCTCTACTGAGGCCTGTTTGTCTGCTTAGGTCTCCCTTCAAAATGCATTTTTAGACTGATTCTCAGTCATTCCGGGCACTCTAGTGAGGTCTATAGTGATCCGAGGGTATGAGGTGGTCCCCCAGACTTCCCTCAACCTATGGACGGTGCCCATGTATAATATGGGTTGTCCCCACACATCTGTACATTAAAATACAGCAATTTCCCACTCTGGGTGTTGTCATTGGGCCTTGCTGCATCGCCCAGTGCCATCGCCCAGAGAATTCATCTGCAGAATTGTTTGAATTGAAATGAAATTTCAGTCCATTTAGAGACATAATTAGATCATGGTTCCTTCTAAGAAAATGTATCCCTATGAATTTAGTTTCTAGAAAAATTGGATTCAAAGAAAAAAATGATTGGATTATGAAGTTATGATATTTTTATTACGCAAAGGTCAACCTGTCAAAACAGCAGGATCCGATTTTGATTGAAACTTGAGCTAAGCTTTTAACTAAATTAGAGACATATCTAAATAATGGTGTCTTCTAAAAAAATTCATCCCTATGAGTCTAGTTTCCAAAAAAATTGGAACCAACACAATTGAAGTTCGGGTGGTCGAGTTATATCATTTTTACTAAGAGAAGGTCAATCCATAAATTAGCAGAATTTGTCATTTATGTAGGGATTTAAGATGTATGTATGGAATTGGGTTCTCATCATCAAATCAATCATGCAAATTGATGTTTGGGTTTAAAAATGTTTTATCTAAAATATTCAAGTTGATGAGGGTCATCATTGGTTTAGCCTAGAACTAGGATTTAAGTCCAAGGGTCCTAGAATCAAGGGTTGGTACCTTCCTTAGGTTGTACATTATGCAAGGGGCTGTACATCTACAAAGGTCTATAATCCATCTTTTGACAGGTATGTAGGGGGACATCCTCGGGGCTTCTCCATTAAATTCAATCACTGGAGTGACACTCCACAGTATGCTTGGATGCCATGTCAGGGGATTCCTATCCTGCCTTCAAATCCCCAGCCAGTCAGGGGCGGGTTTGACATTTCTCCCCACCTTACAAAAAGTTCGTCCTCGAAATTTGCTTACCATGTGGCTCAAAGAGTTGGGGATACTTTTCCTGCATTTCCTCTTTGTGTTCCCATGATGCCTCCTCAGTGTACTAGTAGCTTTGACCTTGGATTCCAAACTTTCAACAAAATTCCGATTAGGCCCTATTTTTGGGCAGGGGTTTTACAGGGTTGGTCGAAAGGTCTCAAAATCTAGGGTATAAATTCTAAAAGAATAGCGAGCGGACTCACGAGCAATATCAGTGCTCTAGTTCCATTCATGTTTCCCTAGCAAGACAGGGAGAGCGGGCTAACAGGCGGATGCGGAAGGTGAATCCGTTTGTTCGTCCGTTCTCAGAAGATCAAAAGTCTGAGAGAATACGAATTGATCAGATCTACGGGCAGACTCATGGCGGTGGATCCGTTCGTTGATCCGGTCAATTATAAAATCACAAATTTTCAAATTTTATGCGGGGCAGATTGACGAGCGGAGTCATGATAATTGATTCCGTTCATTCGTCCGTTCGAGGAATTTAACAAAAAAAAATAGAACCATGAGTTTCAAAACTCACTTGGCTCCAAAGAAGACATAACCGCAGGGAGAGGGAGAAAGGCTCTACAGATTTCTTAAGAGGATTCCTTGCAAGTTCAAGTCTCAAAGATCACTTCTCAATCGATCAAGGTAAAATTTTCTCTTCCTCCACTTTCCTTTCAATCCTCTATTCTTCTCATTGAGAGATTTTGCTTTTGTGTCTTCATCTTCTCTTTCATTTCTCCTTAGATTTGAGATAATTCATCCCAAGTATGATCACGTCTTGGTTTTGGTTGCATTCTTATAGCCATATATACCATGTTCATGCCAAAATCGATTTAAACTAAGGCTTTTGGGTTTGAGTCAAGCTCTAATTATCAATTGCACTATAGGAACGGCTTCTTACTTGTTCATTGTATCTTCATAGATTAAAGAGTTTATGCAAGTATTTTAGGATTTGTTTACTATGCTTTAGTTAGTTTACATGGATTGGTTCTAGGCTCGATTGGATGAACTCTTCAATTCCTTCATGCTTGAGAACCCCTTTTAAGATCATATTTAATCCATTACATGTATCTAGGCTTCACCAAATCATTCCATTGACATACCATCAAGTACATTTCTTATACATTTGTATAACAGTAGATAAAATCCTTGAAATCTATCTTCTTTTCTCAATAGTTCATCCTCTTAATGTATTCCCAAATGCATTTTATATTCTTGGGATTACTTGCACAATCCTTGGTATTCATTCCCTTTTCCTTGACGAATGGTTCTTGTCTCAAGTTGGAATATTCCATTCCACAACTTGTTTGTTTGACATATAATGGGGTGTAAGATAATCAACATATGCTTATTGCTTACTTCAGTCCCATCCTTCACATCCACACATAAGGGATTACACGTGGGGCTTTATTTGCATATTAATCTTGTCTCTTATCCTTTCTCCAAACATATCTCCAATGATTTTCCACGTTCCCATTATATTATCATTTTTTTTTGTCACACTTATATGCACTCCTCTTTTGATTTCCCCATCATGTATAGTCTTCCCTTCAAATCATCTCCACATCAATTGGGCATTTTACTTCTCCAAACTTATTTGCCAATTACATACATCCATATTCCAATTTGACTTACCTTTCTGGTCCTTTTACAGGTTACGGCACTCGAGGGACCCTTGTACGATTTCCTGACGCAACACCAGGTATGTATTTTTTTTAGTTTTAAATTAGTTAATTTTTTAGTTATTACGTTTTAATTTCTGTTTAATTAGCACGTTCAACTTGTGTTGTGATTCGTGCATGGTTGGCGTTCTTTGCACCCCAACTTGACTTCCCTTGACCTAAAATAGAGTGATCTGTACCTAAGGATAAGGATATGGATAATAATATTAACATGGGTGACAGAAATCAGCCAGGAAGGCCGCTGAGTGAGCACTTCACTCCAACTGCCTATACCCCTACATCTTGTATTCAGTTGCCTGCCATTCAGGCTGCTCAATATGAGATCAAGTCCAGCATCATATAGATGTTACCATCCTATTATGGACTTGCTAATGAGGAGCCTTACAAGCATCTTGATGAGTTCTTAGAGGTATGTTCTATAGTGAAAATCAAAAACCTCTCTGAAGATGCTCTAAAGTTACTCCTATTCCCATTTTCCTTAAAGGACAAAGCCAAACACTGGCTTCATTCCCTAGATTCGATTAGGATTTCTACATGGGCAGGGATGCAGTAGGAATTTCTAAAAAAATTCTTCCCCATTGGCTGGACTAATAGCCTTAGAAGAGGCATTACTAGTTTCTCCCAATTAGAGGGCGAACAATTTCGTGAAACGTGGGAAAGACTCAAGGATTTACTTAGGAAGTGCCCCCACCACGCTCTCCCGAAATGGCAGTTAATCCAGTGCTTTTATGATGGACTCCATGACCGATATAGGCAGATGGTGGACTCCTCTTATGGTGGAACATTTATGCACAAGAATGAGACGGAAGCATGGGATCATTTTGAAACCCTTAGTGAGAATTCCCAACATCATTCTTCGGCCTCTCGGACTGAGATTCCACACATAGGGAAACTAAAGAAGGGGGGTCTCTATGAGATCAATCCAACTGTAGAGATGACTGCTAAGGTTGATATGCTGTCCAAGAAATTGGACTATCTGATGTCTGTAGGATAGCATTCTATATTCCCTTTCCCAATGAGTTTTCCTCCACCCAATCAGACCGAAGCTTGTGCCTTATGTGCTAGCCCTAGTCATTATGTGATGGACTGTCCTTCGGTTACACAATACCCTGAACTTGTTTAGGAATAGGTACAAGTGGCTCAAGGTTTTCCTAAATTGGGTAATAATCCTTTTTCCAATACCTGTAACCCGGGATGGCGTAACCACCCAAACCTTTCATGGAGAAACTCAGTACCTAATAATCCTCCAAACCCACCATATAGGCCACCATTTAATGTTCAATCTAATGCCTATAGGGGTGGACAACCACCATATCCTCAACCCCAACAGAATCAATCCTTTGAGGAAAAGGTGCGAAAAGCATTAAGTAGACTCGAGCAGAATACACAGCGACTACACTCACATACTCAGTCCATTAATAAGCTAGAGAACCAACTAGGTCAACTAGCTGATGCTATAAGCAGGAGGGAGGCTAGCCAATTGCCAAGTCAGCCAATAGGTAATCCAAACAATCAAATGGGTCTAGGGAAAGAATAGGTCTAATCGATCACAGTACTAAGGAGCGGCAAAAGGGTGGAAAAACCTGATACACCCTTAGCCATTAATGAGACGTTGCCTACTAAGTCTCAAAGCCAAGGAGAGGCTGAGTCAACCCTAGAGAATTATGGTGGTGGTGTAGAAACACATGATTCCATTACTTAAACACCACCTATGGAAAGCACTCATCAGTTCCCAAGGAAGGGGCAGCACATCCCCATTGTGGAGGGACCATCACCTGACTCTTACATTCCAAAGGTTCCTTTTCCCCAAGCCCTTCAGACATCAGCCCCAGACTATTTGGATAAAAAGGGTGTAAAGATGCAAGAGATGATAGACTTGTTCCAACAAGTTCGCATCAATCTCCCCCTTTTGGATGCTATCAAGCAAGTTCTTACTTACGCTAAATTTTTAAAAGACCTCTGCACCCAAAAACGTAAGTTGAGAACTCAAATCCCTAAGACTGTCCATTTGACTGAACAGGTTAGCTCTCTAATTTTCAGCCACCTACCCCCTAAGCTTAAGGATCCAGGTGTGCCTCTTATTTTCTGTATCATTGGAGATCTCTCCATAAGTAGAACACTATTTGATTTAGGGGCTAGTGTGAATATTTTGCCTAGTTCAGTCTGTGACAAATTTGGTTTAGGAGATTTGAAACCCACTGAGGTCATCCTTCAGTTGGCTGATCGTTCAGTCAAGACACCTTGTGGTTTGTTAGAGGATGTTTTAGTGAAGGTGGAAGAATTGTACTTTCCTGTGGACTTCCTTGTCTTGGATATGGATACAGCCACCACAGCCAAGCTTTCCCCTATCATTTTAGGGCTCCCCTTCTTAGGTACTGAAAATGCTTGTATAAATTGTAGATCAGGTGCCATGGACATCTCTTTTGGGAATAAGAAGCTTAGGCTCAACATCTTCAATGCATCTTTAGGTTCCATTTGAGGGGAAGAGTGTTTTGCATTGGATTTATTAGATGAAGTTGTGGCTGATCACACTTTGCACATGCTTATTGATGACCCTTTGCAGCACTATGTAATGTTTGGAGAGGAGTCTGAGCCATATACTAAAGAGGTGCAAACTTTTCTAGATTCCTCACTCTCTTCAGAATGGCCTCCTTGGACAGTTAGGTTTGAGCCTCTTCCGCCTTTGGCTACGTCTCTCCAACCTTCTTCTTTAATATCCCCTCCAAAGTTGGAGCATAAACCTTTCCCTTCCACCCTTAAGTATGCATTTTTAGGGAAAGGAGAAACCTTGACTGTTATTATCTCATCCGATCTTTCTTCCAAGTAAGAAGCTCAACTTTTGGAAGTTCTTTCTGAGTATAAGGCCGCCATTGGTTGGTCATTGGCTGATCTTAAGGGTATTGACCCTTCAGTCTATATGAACATGATCTATTGTGAGGAGGGAGCAAAACCCTTTAGGGACCCACAACGTTGTCTGAACCCTAATATGAGGGAAGTAGTGAAGAACGAAATAGTAAAGTCGCTTGATGTGGAATCATATACCCCATCTCGGATAGTTAATGGGTCAGCCCCACTCAGGTTGTCCCTAAGAAGTCCGGCATCATGGTTGTTTCTAACGACCAAGGTGACCTTATCCCAACTCGTACCACTATGGGTTGGCGTGTTTGTATTGATTATCGGAAACTGAACAAGGTTGCCCACAATGACCATTTTCCTCTGCCCTTCATTGATCAGATTTTAGAGAAATTGGCTGGGTAGAGCTACTTCTATTTTCTTAATGGTTATTCGGGATACAATCAAGTTCCTATATGTCCCAGTGATCAAGAGAAAATAACCTTGACTTACCCTTTTGGTACGTTTGCATTCATACGCATGCCCTTTGGGTTGTGCAATGCTCCGGCCACCTTTCAAAGGCGCATGATGGCCATCTTTTTTGACATGGTTGGCCAATCTTTAGAGGTTTTCATGGATGACTTCTCTGTCTTTAGGTCATCCTTCGATGAGTGTCTCCACAGGTTATCTCAGGTTCTTAAACGTTGTGTGGAGACAAACCTCGTTCTTAGTTGGGAGAAGAGCCATTTCATGGTTCAAAAGGGTATTGTCCTTGGCCACATTGTTTCTACACGAGGCATTGAGGTTGATCCAGCCAAGGTTCATTTGATTGCTAAGTTACCCCCTCCCACTTTCGTTCGACAGGTCCATTCTTTTTTGGGCCATGCCGGCTTCTATAGGTGTTTCATCAAAGACTTTAGCTTGATTTCTAGGCCCCTGTGCACTCTACTTGCAAAGGATGCCCCTTTTATCTTTGATGATAAATGCCTTCATGCTTTCCATACCCTTCATGATTCATTGGCTAAAGCACCCATTATGAGGAAACCTGATTGGTCTCTCCCCTTTGAGATCATGTGTGGCGCGTCCGACTATGCTGTTGGTGCTATTTTAGGCCAAAGGGTTGATGGGAAGCCTGTTGTGATTTACTATACTAGTAAAACCCTCTCTGATGCACAGATGAATTACACCACTACTGAGAAGGAGTTACTAGAAGTAGTTTTTGCCCTTGATAAGTTTAGATCATATCTTTTGGGCTCAAAGGTGATTGCCTATTCGGATCACTCAGCTCTTCGGCATCTCCTATCCAAGCGTGATGCTAGGCCGAGGCTCACCCGATGGATTCTCCTCCTTCAAGAGTTTGGAGATCAAGGATAAATAGGGATCGAAAAATGTTGTAGCAGACTATTTATGCCAGATTCTTCTAGATTCCCCTCCCACACCGGAGTTAGTTCGGGAAACTTTCCCCGATAAGCAGTTGTTTTCCATTTCATCGAAACCAACTCAATGGTATGCAATTATAGTGAACTATCTTGCTATTGGACAATTACCTCCTGATTGGGATAAAGCAGCTTGAGATAAGTTCCTCTCTACTGTGTGATACTACTACTGGGAGGATCCAGAATTGTTCCGATACTGTTCGGACTAGGTCCTTCGTCGTTGTGTCCCTGAGAGTGAGTTTCAGAGCATATTATCATTTTGCCATACTCTCGCCTGTAGGGGACACTATAGTGGCAAGAAAACTGTTGCCAAGGTACTGCAGTCTAATTTCTATTGGCCCATGTTATTTCGGAATGCACACACCTTCTACAAGGCATACGTAAGATGCCAACAAGTTGGTAATCTATCCCAACGTGATGAGATGCCCCTGAGCCCTATCCTAGTAGTTTAGATTTTTGATGTTTGGGGTATAGATTTTATGGGCCCATTTCCTGCCTCATTTGGTAATAAGTATATTCTTGTGGCAATTGATTATGTCTCGAAATGGGTAGAAGCCAAGGCTATGAAAACCAATGATCACAAGGTGGTTATGTCTTTTATTCAGGAATACATCTTTAGCTGTTTTAGATTTCCTAGGGCCATCATTAGTGATGGTGGCTATCATTTTAGACATTGGAGGTTAGAGGCTTTACTGAAGAAGTACTCTATTACCCATAAAGTGGCCACCCCTTATCATCCCTAGACATCTGGTCAGGTGGAGGTATCTAACCGAGAGATAAAATGGTTATTGGAGAAGATAGTTATACCGGACAGTAAGGACTAGTCTACTCGACTGACTGATGCTTTGTGGGCTTACCGAACTGCATATAAAACTCCTATAGGTATGTCTCCATACCGATTAGTTTTCGGTAAAGCCTATCATCTTCTAGTTGAGTTGGAACACTAAGCATATTGGGCCATAAAGACATTTAATTTTGATATGACTCAGGCTAGTTCCACTCGCCATCTCCAGTTATCCGAATTGGAGGAGTTGCGCAATGATGCCTATGAGAGCTCACACATCTATAAGGACCGCACTACAGTGTTTCATGATAAACACATAGGTCAGAAGTCCTTTAAGCCTAATCAGCGTGTTTGGCTCTTTAATTCTAAATTGCATTTATTCCCTGGGAAATTGAGATCTTGGTGGGATGGGCCTTTTGTGGTTGTATCTGTTACACCTCATAGTGCTATTGGGATAAGAAATCCATAGAATAGGAACACATTTAAGGTTAATGGTCAAAGACTGTAACACTATGTTGATGGCCTTGCTGATGGCCAATTGATTGAGTCTTTAGACCTAGTGGAAGTGGATTTTGATCATGCTTCTGATGGACTATCCTGAGCTTTACTGTCGTCTGGCTGAAGACATTAAACTTAGCGCTCTTGGGAGGCAACCCACTATTTTTTTTTCTTTCTTCTTTAGTACTTTTGTTTTTGTGTTTGTTTGTTTTTTTTTTTTTTAGGTAGTTGCTACTGATTACTGGATGCACTGTTCTGCCGTATGTTGCTGATTTCTGGTACACTCCTTCCCTTATCCCTATTTTTATTCTTCTGCATGCATTGAGGACACTGCATACTTTAAGTGTGGGGGGGGTGTGAGACCGATTGATAGATTTTTGTTTTTTGGCTTTTGGTAAGTTTTACATGTCTCTCTGTTACTTTGATGCGAAACACAAGAGAGAGAGACGTAGGAACCCTAATCTGAAGTAATGAAAACCCTGTTGAGAGGACAGTAGCTAGTATGTATCCTGAGGTGGGTTTTAACTCAGACAATAAGAGCCCCATCTCCATCTTATCGAAGGGACAGACCACTTGGCTGTCTTGTGTTTCTTTGAGCTTTTGGTTAGGAGCTGAGACCAAGTTTAGTTTTGGCGTGACATAAAAAAAAAATCATGAGAGTTTAGTTCTGTTGCTTCAACTTAGTAACCGTGGCATCTAGGCCACAAGCCTGGAGTCTCGCGTACAATGGTTGGAGTGACCAGTTAGGTTATTATTACTAGTATTCTTGAATCCAGTTCGGGCTTGTAGCCTTTTTGGTTCGAGTGAGTAAGCCTGAGGAGTTTTTCACACTCAATCCCCTAAAGCCATCTGGCTTGGGAGTAGCTGGCTTAAAGCTCATTACATGATCCTTCTAGAAAGCTTAAAAGGCCAGAACATTGCACGGATCTGAGAATCACGTAATTTTCAAAAAAGTTAAAAAAAAAAAGAAAAAAAAAAGTAAGAGTTGAATTCCTTGGAGCTAGACAGGGCACTCCGCCTCAGGAAGCGAGGTGACTTGATCGACACTCTTTGGGGTGAAACCTCTGAAAAATAACTCTAGCATCACTATCCTTGTGGATATCCTTGTAGTGATCCCCCCCCCCCTTTTATTGGACTCAGACAATGAAATGCTCACCAGGATTCCGTCTATGGAGGAGATCAAGGCAGTGGTTTTTGATTTGGACCCTACAAGTGCCCCTGGACTAGATGGATTCCTAGGCATGTTTTTTAGAACTTGCTAGGAAGTTGTGGGAAAGGATGTCTATTGCGGTATCCAAAATTTATGTAGGGAAGGAGTGGTAACAAAAGGGATTAATTGCAATTTTCTAAGCCTCATACCAAAAGTCGAAGGTGCAAACAAGGTGGGGCAATTTCGCCCAATCTGCCTAGGAAATTTCTTCTTCGAGCTGATCCCAAAGATAATGGCAACTCAGCTCTCCTCAATCCTTCACAAGCTTATCTCAGATGAACAGGGGGCTTTTCAGAAGGGAAAAGTAATTTTTGGCAACATTGGTGTGACCTCTGAGTTGACAAACATGATGTCGATAAAGTGCAGAGGGGGAGGTTTGGGCATGAAATTGGACATTCAAAAGGCCTTTGACACCCTTGTTTTAACTCAAACAAGTATTTGGCGCCGTTGCCGGGGAGATTATTGTCCACTTTATTTTTCTGATTTTTAAGTAATTCGAAGTGCTTTATTTTATTTTTACCTTTTCTTCTATAAAAAAAAAAAGTTTTTGAAAACCTCTTCTTGTTTCTCTTCTGTTTCAAATAGTGTGCGCCCAATCTAAAGTCCTTCATATGCTCCAACTCTCCATCTTTTGGTGTCCCTCATAGGATTAAGTTACCTATGACGCTACATCTTGACTTGGTTGGGTGGATTAGCATGTGACTTATCTTTGGAGGTGACTACTCTTGATAACAGGAAAGTAACATAGTGAGTGATTTTGGAGACAAAAAACATATAGTAGTCCTCCACCCTACATTAGAATCCACTTGGAGTCATACGTAGGTGGCTATAGCTGTTTGGTATTGCAGCGCTTGAGAGAAAAGCAACTATATGCCAAGTTCAGCAAATGTGAATTTTGGCTGCAACAAGTGGCATTCCTGTGGCACCTTGTTTTTGCCAAGGGAATTGAAGTTGACCCCTGTAAGGTGAAGTCGGTAGTTTACTCTGGGAGACTCCCAAGAATGTGGTAGACATTCATAGCTTCTTGGGCATAGTTGGTTACTACAGAAGGTTCATTGAGAACTTCTCAAGAATTTCAGCTCCTATGACTCAACTGACTTGAAAGGGAATGAAGTTTGAGTGGTCCAATATCTATGAGAAGAGCTTCTAGGAGTTGAAGAGGAGGTTGGTTTCCACTTCAGTGCTTACCTTACCTAACAGTATTAGAGGGATGGGGGTATACAGTGATGCGTCTAAGATGGACTTGGGTTGTGTTCTGATGTAAGATGGGAAGATAGTGGCTTACGCTTCTCATCAGTTGAAAAATTATGAGAAGAATTACCCAACCCATGATCTGGAGCTTGCAGCTATGGTTTTCACTTTGAAAATCTAGAGACATTATTTGTATGGTGAGAAGAGCGAGATCCACAAGAGTCTCAAGTACTTCTTCACACAGATGGAACTTAACATGAGACAACAATGGTGGTTGGAGTTGATGAAGGATTATGATTGCACCATCTGTCACACCCTAAACCACCCCCCTAGGAGGATTGGGTAGGTGACCCGAATTGCGTAATGACAATCCGCCAAATCCCACGGATCTAGAAGCAGTGCTTACGATCATGGAACCATATCCACATCTTAACCATAAGTAAGATCAGAGTAATGAAGGACGTCTACAATTTAAAAGTAAAAGGGAAGCATAGCGATACGGGAAATGGTAATAATATATACATAATAAGTCTTGTTTGATACATCTCCCGGCCACGCACAACCCACAACAAAGAAACAAAAGCTAATAAGAACAGTACTACATACAAAAATACATACAGGGCGAGCATTCTCAGCCCCAAAAAGGAAAAGAAAAGAAAACTACAATAACCAAGTCAGTACGGGGATAACTCCAGAAAACCCATAAGGAGTCCCCAGTTAAAACATCACATGCACACTTTAATGGTCTTCATCCGTAATGACCACCGAGAACGTACGCAGAATTGGTATAACCTCCGTCGGGGTCCACACCAACATCATCGTAATAATCAAAACTCTCCTCCTCGAGATAGCCTGCCATGCCACAGCGGCATCCACCTACAGTCATAATTCTTTACCAATTCTAGCCACTGCCTCTGTCTCATGTTCAGCTCCTTTTAGGTGAAGAAATACTTCAGGCTTTTGTGATCGCTAAAGATTTCACTCTTTTCACTGTATAGGTAGTGTTGCCAAATTTTCAATGCGAAGACTACCGCTGCTAACTCTAAATCATGAGTGGGGTAATTCTTCTCGTGTTCTTTTAACTACCTGGAGGCATAAGCGACTACTTTACCTCTTTGCATCAAGATGCCACCTAGGCATGTTCTAGATGCATCCGTATATACTACCATTCCTCCAGTTCTGTCTGGAATGGTCAAAACCGGAGCTGTTACCAATCGGTTCTTCAGTTCTTGAAAACTCTTCTCGCACGTCTCATTCCATTCAAACTTAGTACCCTTCCTCGTGAGTTTTTTCATGGGCGCCGAAATGCGTGAGAAATTCTCAATAAATCAGCGGTAATAACCGGCCAATCCTAAGAAACTTTGGACCTCAGTGGCATTTTTCAGAGTCTCCCATTCAAGAATTGCTTTCACTTTGTCGGGGTCTACCTTGATGCCATCTTTGGTGACGATATGCCCCAGGAAACCAATTTGGTTGAGCCAAAATTCACACTTACTGAACTTGGCATTGAGTTGGTGTTCCCGCAGCCGCTGCAACACGAATGTAAGGTGTTGTGTGTGCTCTTCCTCATTCTTAGAGTACACCAAGATGTCATCAATAAATACTATGACGAATTTATCCAGTACATCATGGAATACTCTGTTCATCATATCCATAAATGTTGCTGGGGCGTTGGTTAATCCGAATGACAACACTAAGAACTCGAAATGTCCGTATCGGGTTCGAAACGCCATTTTATGAATGTCACCACTTTTGATCTTCAGTTGATGGTATCCTGACCTAAGATCAATCTTGGAGAAAATTCTTGCTCCTTGTAGTTGATCAAACAGGTCATCGATACGTGGTAACGGATATCAATTCTTAACTGTCAGTTTATTCAACTCACGGTAGTCGATACATAGCCGCATGCTACCATCTTTCTTCTTTACAAACAGCATAGGTGCTCCCCAGGGTGACACACTGGGTCGAATAAATCCCTTCTTCAGTAGATCTTGAAGTTGTGTCTGCAACTCTTTCAATTCGACTGGTGCCATTCTGTATGGTGCCTTAGATACCCATGCTGCACCAGAATCAGGTTAATCACGAACTCTATATCGCGGTCCGGCGGCAACTGTGTCAGATTCTCTGGAAATACATCAAGAAATTCTCTGACAGCGTGAAGTTCCTCCAAGGGTTTTATCTTCGCCTCCGTGTCTATCACAGTGGCTAAAAAGCCTTGGAATCCATCATCAAGCAACTTCTGCACCTGAAGTGCAGATAATGTTATCCTTCTGGACTTCCTCCTCGGTTCACTTTGATAGGTGAATTCTGACCCATCTTCTAGTTTAAACTTTTCTCCACACACATGACGTTTGCACCATAGGCAGACAGCCAATCCATATCTAGTATCACGTCAAAATCATTTATATCCATTTTTATCAGCCGTGCGGTTAGATTCTTCCCACAAATTTCAATATGACAAGGGTCATAGTCCTCTTTTAAACTCACGACACTCCCTGTCGGGGTACTGACTATTAACTCGTGCCCGATGTCCCTTGGTTGATCTTCCATCTTACTCGCAAAGGTTGAGGAGACGAAAGAGTGGGTTGCGCTCGAGTCAAATAATACTCGTGCGGGTATGGTTAAGACATTCAGGGTACCTAGGGTTTATAGGTAATTTAGGTTACATGATGTAAGACAATTATTCCCTATAGTCAAGTAGTGTTTAGCAACATACCTGTCAATACGTCGGGGTTCGCCTCAGCTTCTTCATTTGTCAAAGCGTACACCTTTCCTTGCATCCAATTGTCCCGTGACTGGAAAGGCCTAGCGTAGGGCTGATTAAATGAATTGTTGCCATATCCACGAGATTTGCAATCCCTAGCCATATGTCCTTCCTTGTTACACAGATAGCACTTAAAGGGCAGAGCTTTAGGTATTGAGGCCTTGCTCGCTTGACTTGCAACTGGTTGGGCTGCCAAAACTGTTGTCGTAGCTTGACTTGTAGTAGGTTGAGCGGTTCGAGTAAATGTAGGGTGAAAAGAATTCTGACCTATGCTTGGCCTACGATATAGAGTTGGAGTAGGGCTTGAATTTGTTCCTCGATAAACCTTATTTGGCCAACCATAGGTTTGAAAATTATTTGACCTTTTGTTCAAACTAGGCGACATCACAGTCTTTTCTTTCTCTTTTTCCTTGATTCTATCCTCCATTATCTTCGCCTTATCAACCATTTAAGCATAATCCCGAATATCCATGATTGACAAAACTGAACCAATCTCAGTTTTAAGTCCCTTCTCAAATTTCTTGGCCTTACTAACTTCCCCGTTCAAGTGCTCTGGAGAAAAATGGAATAGATCTTCAAACCGTTGTTGGTAATCTAGTACCGACTTGTTCCCTTGCACCAGTGTGATGAATTCTGCTTCCTTTCTATCTTTGAAACTTTCGGGAAAGTAGTTTTTGAAGAATACCTCTTTAAACTATTTCCATGTGGGGTTTGGGTGAGCAGCTTCCAAATTAGGCCTCGTGGCTTTCCACCAAGCTTCGGCTTCATTTTGCAACTGATAACCCGCACAAATAATCTTTTGCGCATCCATGCACTCGAGTACTTCAAATGCTTTTTCCAGGGCACTAATCCATCTTTCCGGCTGCATTGCCTCAGAGGTTATTTTAGAAAATGCAGGCGGTTGGAGTTTCTTGAACCTTTCGATAAGCTTGGCGGTAGAATTTTCCGCTAAGTGCTGAGGCACAGGTGGTGGAAATAGCACTGGTCGATTTGGTGGTGGTGGTGGTGCAGCGCGTTCGTACATCATAGTTGCAAACTATGTAGACATCTAACCAAGCAACTCCTGTTGTTGTTGCATGGTTTGTATCATCGTGGTCGTGAACGCAGTCACGTCGCCGGCTGCCACACTTGGCTGAGGTACTACTGCAGTAGTTTGTGCAGCTGCTGGTGCTCCTGATGAAGCAGCCGATGGCTCAGAGTTTTGAGCCTCAGTTCCGTTGGGCAATTCAACCTCCGGTACAATTCTAGGTTGTTTACCCTTACGACCTCCACGAGAACTTCTAGTGTTGACCATTGTTGCTTCTCTGAAAAGAGGAGCGTGTTCAATATTCCAATTCCATCTGTATGGATCAACAGTTGTTTCCTAACTAAGCAGGTATAAATCTAGTCCACAGTTCCAATGAGTATCATGCGCCATACCAGTAAGGTGGATTGTTAGATTCAATCTCTTGGTTTGTTAGGTGTTGTGTCTTATTGAATACCTTATGTTTCTCTTTCTTATGTGTTTTATGAGTCAGTATGTTATGCATGGCACTAATAAAAAAAAAAATTTCAGATTTTTAAATAAAGACTTTTAATTAATTACTTGATCTAGCAGGCAAACATCTCCAGCTTCTTCCCAGTCTCGAACTCTAGTGCCAGTAGAAATTCTGTCAGCTATTACCTCTCCAGGTAGACCCAGAAAATGCTCTTAGTCCTCGGGTCCACTAATGGCTGCAATAGCCAAGTAAAAGTCCAGTCGACTCTCAGCCCAGGGTAACACTAACCGTATCCATCTCAGTCTCTCTCGTAAATGTCTAATATAAAGCATGATGCTGGGGTCACCAACCTCAGTCAACTCACTGGTCCTGTCACATAACATGGTTCTAAGCATTAGGACATACTTAATTGAAAGAATTAAGTACACGACTATTGGAAGCTTAAATAACCATAACATCAATATAACAAATCCTTGGGTTGGGTCGAGGTACCTTAGCGTCTAAGGATTTGATTGACTAGACAACCTATCAGATCCTGCTCTCAGCTATCCTACACCTTGGTTAGGGTAAGATCTATGCTTCCCACACTTAGGAAACACATAATACAACATACCTACGTAACTAAGTTCTATTTTGCATAACAACAGTCCGGTCAGTTCGTACATTATAATAGGCACGCATTTAGCTTATTTGTAATACACCATATACTATAATTATATACATGCTAATATACTCACCAATATGTAATACATCCTTATTTTAATCTAGCCATATAGGTTCTTTTCCCTTAGTCCCTAGGTGTTGCATTTGTAAAATTTTCACTTTCTTGAATCAATGAGATCTAAGTTCTTAGGTCATGAATTATTTATTATTATATTGTATTAATATAATATTCTTATTATTTAATAATAATAAATTTTTTTTTTGTCCTTGTTTTTATGTCCTATGGGGTTATTATGCCCAAAACTAAGTTCCCATGTGTAAATTCTGGATTTTCTGCAAATTTACCATCACTGGGCGATGTCTCTGGGCACTGCCACATCGCCTAGTGTCATTGCCTGGACAATTGGGCTTAGGCTTTTTAAGTCCGAGAGGGCCCCATTCTTTCCTAGTTTCATTCTAAACTCCTCTAAACACTTGGGAAAAGTTCTAGAAGAGCAAGGGGACCACTTCCACACCAATTCTTGGTAATTTCTCGGCCTATTTGCGACTTCACACGTGCCTAGGTAAGTTCCTTTTATTTTTAGGTTTTCTCTATATGCTTTACTTGTTTTCCTCCATTTCTTCTTTACCTAGGTTAGGTTTTATTTATTTACTTGCCCTAAACATGGTATTCTCTCTCTTGTTGTGTAGAAAATGTCTACTAATCATCGTACTACATGGAAATCGGTAGCCCAAAAGAGGCTATGAGTCGAATCCGAGGAGTCTTCTTATTCTTCGATTCCACCATCATCTCCTAGGGAGGATTCATCTTCCGAGGAGCCAGATTTCGATCACCATCTTTTCTCTAAGTATGAGTACGCCAAGGAATGGAGAAATTTTGCTTCTATAAAGATAGTAAATGGGCAGGTGGTACGAGTAGAGGACTTCCACCAATATGGCCTCTTTGCCAAATTTAATGCCCTAGGCTGGGCATCGTTGTTATCCCCAACCGAGCCTTGTTATCCCAACCTGGTTTGATATTTTATTGTAACTTGATGCCATTCGGGGCACAAGATTTCACACTTCAGAGTCGGGTAAAGGGAGTGGATATCAGATTGACCACTACCCTCTTGGCAGAGATCTTGGATTTACCTGATACAGGTGATAAGGTTTATTACCAACCTCGCATGGACATATCCGAGATGTTCTCCCTCGAGACTAGGAGGACAGTTCTCACTACTTTGACCGGTTCAGGGAATACTCCCAAGTCAGAGACTGCCTACAAGCCTAGTGCTAGAGTGATCAGTAGGTGTGTAACCTACAATATTTACACTAAGGGTGGAAACAAGGGCAGCATTTCTATGATGCGGGCGTATATCACTTACTGCCTCTTGGGAACTGGTCAGGGGGGTCCAGTCATCAACCTCCCGTATTTGTTGCTTTAGGTGATGCTTTATCACGCACGGAATCCAGCCGATGGTAACCTTCCTTATGGGAAGTTCCTTACATTGGTCTTTCGATACTTTGGGGTTTCGTTAGAGGGGGAGTACATTGACAGGGTCCGATCCAGGCCTATAGACAAAACTTCTATCTTGAAGATGAAACTGCCTGATGAAGATCCAGTAGAGGGCGAGGAGCAGATGGGAGTGCCAGAGGGCGAGCTCCAGGGTGGTGATGCACATGATGAGGGTCAGATTGGAGAGGGGCAGGGCGACATTGGAGTAGACACTTAGGGCATGTACATAGAGGAGCAGGGGTTAGGTCTAGATGATCTCGATGGTTTTGACACAGTTTACGGACTTACTTGGTTATGAGACGACCGGTGCCACCAGTTCACAGGTTCCAGGGCCTCCAGATTGGGCTCAGGTGATGGCACAGCTTCAGAGCCTCCGTACACAAATGTCAAAACTGGGATCCAGGGTGGACCAGGGCTTCACTTCCTTGGGCAGTAGAGTGGGTGCTATCGAGCAGAGATTGGATTTCTGGGATAGATTCTACAGAGTTGACTCTTGCCAGACTCAGCCTCTGCCGAGCAACTTGCCTCCTACAGAGTAGTTCCTACAGTACCAGACTTTCGTGCTATATGATTTTGACTACTGTTATTTTCTTTATGCTTATGTACTTTTCTTTTTTTATCTTCAGTTTATGTACTTGTTGAATTGCACTCATGCAATCAAACTTTTGTAACTATTTCTGAGTTCATAAAATTCTTGCATTTTACTTACTTACATCTACCTCCCCTATGGTTTTTAGTTCTTGCATGTTTTATTATTTAAGGCTTATTAGTCCTAGTCTGCAACCCATAATCGTAAGAAGAGCCTCTCGCTCTGATACCAAGCTCTGTCACACCCCAAACCACCCCCCTAGGAGGATTGGATAGGTGACCCGAATTGTGTAACGGCAATCCGCCAAATCCCACAAATCTAGAAGCAGTGCTTATGATCATGGAACCATATCCACATCTTAACCATAAGTAAGATCAGAGTAATGCAGGACGTCTACAATTTAAAAGTAAAAAGGAAGCATAGCAATACGGGAAATGGTGACAATATATACATAATAAGTCTTGTTTGATACATCTCCTGGGCACGCACAACCCACAATAAAGAAACAAAAGCTAATAAAAACAGTACTACATACAAAAATACATACAGGGCAAACATTCTCAGCCCCAAAAAGGAAAAGAAAAGAAAACTACAATAACCAAGTCAGTACGGGGATAACTCCAGAAAACCCAAAAGGAGTCCCCAGTCAAAACATCACATGCACACTTCAATGGTCTTCGTCCGCAATGACCACCGAGAACGTACGCAGAATCGGTATGACCTCCGTCAGGGTCCACACCAGCATCATCGTAACAACCAAAACTCTCCTCCTCGAGATAGCCCGCCATGCCATAGTGGCATCTACCTGTAGGATCATCTAAGAAGAAAGCAACATATAACAGAGTGTGAGCCCCACCAAGCTCGTGAGCAAATAACATCCATCATGCGTGCATATGCAATCACAATCCCCAATTCATATGATCTACATGATATGCAAGTCCAGATTCTTTATTATTAGCCACCTAGCAATACAACTAAGTCGGGTCTGTGCCACTACAATCCCCAATACATGTATCCCTGGTGCGGGCTTCTAACCCCTTCCCGCGATACACCCATTGAGTTATCGGAGAAGACTGGTCAGCCCCCGCATTCATTCACCAAGGTCGGCCTGACCAGCCCTCTGTGATTATCCAAGGGGACAACCGTTTCTTCCCTTATGCACCATTCCGGTGTTCTTTTATTTATGCACCATTCCGGTGTTCTTTTATTCTTTCTTTTATTTCTTCACTCCCTGATGATGGTCCCCCAGGCATCCAGCACCTCAACCCCTGCTGGCACGGGTGATGAAACTCTAGCCCCATGTCTATATGGCATCGTATGAGTCCAGCGGTGTCAACCATACCCCCTAATACGGGCTACCACAGGCCCTATTTCCAAGCTGAGTACGGCATCTAGTCTAGCAATCACAACCATCATATAGAATTCACAGTGTTGATCAACAACAGTCATTATGTAGGGATTTAAGTAACTTGAATTATAAGTAAATAACACAGCATTCATGATTCAATTATTAATAGCCGGCATCAGATCATAATTACATTTGCACATACGATAGTATTATTCACTCACCAGTACTGAGCTCTAGGTACTCAGTCACAAATTCAGTCCCAGTAGTTGTCAGGTTGTTGACCTCGAGCTCGGGATCAAGTCCTAGATGTAAATCACAAGTTATCATGTTAAGTTATCAGTCTATCATTAGAAGTCCTAGGGTTACCCTAATCTTACTGGGTTGACCTGGGGTTCAATTGGTTCACTCTTGGAATCACTGAGCCTTACACCGGTCCTTAGGTCATGTTTTGGTGCATGGCCAGTGTTAGGGCACAGGGGCAAATTGGTCATTTGTAATATTAGTACCTGCCACTAGGTCAGAACATGGTCTCGGTGCTGTCCATAGCATGTCTGTGCTGTAGGACCAAGCACAGCAGTGTACAGTCACATGCGGGGCCCACTAGGGTTCCGAATCATTCCCAAATAAGGACAAATGTGAGGAAGGGCTTTTTGGTAATTTCCAGCCTTCCCACAGTGCCCAGGGGGTATGTGAGTAAAATCCCCCAAGTCTGTCCATCATTCCAGCAAAATTCCCTTCACTGGGTGTTGGCTCTGGGCGATGCAGACATTGCCTAGTGCCTGTAGAATCGATACAGGCTGAGTTTCCAAGGCTGGGCTTGCATGGTTGGGCTCACACCTGATCCTCTCCATGTTAGGGGTGTTGTGTAGCCCCAGTGAGGGTCTACATCATGGTCCAATTGGTTTCTCCATCAGGGTTCCAGTCAGGCTGACTGGGGCTGCCCTAATAACCCTAGTGAATACTGTTCAAGGTTTTGCCACACCTGGGAACCTGGATTCAGCCACATGCAAGGCTGGATATGTATGTTCAACAAGGTTTCAGGGATGCACCCACCTAGGGTTTGGTCTCTGTAGCCATGGCTTACACTCTGGGCTTCAATCCATCAACCAGAAGGGGATCTGGGCAGTGTAACCATGCACAACCAGATTTTGGCCATGGCAGCAGCATAACTAACTACTGATTTTCATAAAAAGCCTCAGATCTACCATGCATAAGGTCTGCATGGCTGATTTGGACCAAGGCTGGGCAAACCCTAGCTTTTCTGGGTTGCCCAGGGTTACAAGGCACAGAAAGAGCAGAGAAAGAACAGGTACAGTAGGTATGGGGGTGGTTCTTTACCTGAATGATGCCGTAGGTGAGCTCGGATCAGCCTGAGATGGGCTGCTGCAGCTCCTTCCTCTTCCTTCCTTCTTCCTTCCTCTTCTTTCTCTCCTTTCTCTCCTTTCTTTCCTCTCCTTTCTCGCTCGGATTCAGATCTGGCAAGGGCTCTAAAATGAGCCCAAGGCCTCCTATTTATAAGCCAAGACCAACTAAGGCCTGTTTGCCTTCAGTCCCTCTTTTAAAAACTGAGTTTTGGAACTGATTTTGTTCAGTTCTGGGTTCACTGGTGGGGTCCACACTAAACCAGGGGTATGAGGTGGTCCCTCAGACTCCCCTCTATCAGTGGAGGGTGTCAATGGTCATGTTGGGTGGTCCCCCCATTTATAATAATTAAAAATATACAAAATCAGCCACTGGGCGATGTCTCTGGGCCTTGTTGCATCGTCCAGTGCCATCGCCCCGAGAATTCCAGCAACAGAATTCAAAGGGGAAAAGCACAGGGGTTTGACCCTGGGTTAGGGTATTGTCTCCATATGCCCATTATGGGTTTTTACATGATTTTTTAGAGATGGGTCCCACCACTTTAAGGAGGAGAGAGAATACCTGGGGTTCAAGCCATACATCAGGCTGTGGGCTGTGCAAGAGCAGGGATCCACAGTCCATCTTCTCATAGGTATAAAAGAGGACATGCATAGGGTTTCTTTATTGATCCATGTCACTGGAGTGATGCTCCATAGTGATCCTGGTTGCCTGATCAAGGGTTCCTGTCCTTGAACCAAAATTCCAACTTGTCAGGGGGCAGGGTTTGACACCATCCATTACCACCCTGGAAGGACAAATGTAGTAGCGGATGCGCAGAGGTGGAAACCTCAGACCTTATCACTGGCTGTTAGCAACATACTTGTTGAGGAAGCTAGGAGGATGGACCTAGAGTTACTGGTAGAGGGTGTTACCTTATCTTTGGCGGCCTTATCAGTACAGTCAATACTTGTGGAATAGATCCATTTAGCTTAGGCCTCCGAGGAAGAATTTTAAAGGATCATTGAAGCTATTTGGAAAGACACACAATAGGATCTAGACTTTACATTGACAGAGGGTGGTATCCTCATGTTTAAAGACCGGCTATGTGTTCCTAGTGATGAGTAGTTGAGAAATGAAGTGTTTTCAGAAGCCCATGACTCTCCTTATTCAATCCATCCAGGCAACACAAAAATGTATAGGGATTTTAAAGGCTACTACTGGTGGAGTGGAACGAAAAAAGATGTGGCTGAGTTTATGGCAAGATGTCTCACTTGTCAGTAGTTGAAGGTGGACAGGCAACGACCTCATAGTCTTTTACAATCCTTGCCCGTCTCGGAGTGGAAATGGGAGCATGTTACTATGGACTTCATCACTGGGTTACCCCTTATACCTAGAGGTGCCGATGCCATATGGGTTGTTGTGGATCGATTGATGAAGACAGCTCACTTCATCCCGATGAAAATTTTATACAAGATGGATAAGCTGCCCTGCTTATACATAGATACATGGAGTCCTAGTTAGTATCATCTCTGACCGAGATCCTAGATTTACATCTAAGTTTTGGGGTGGATTATAGAAGGCTATAGGTACATTGTTGAGTTTTACTAGGGCTTTCCATCCTTAGATAGATGGACAGTCGAAAAGGACCATACAGACATTGGAAGACCTGCTTCGAGCCTATGCCATTGACATGCAAGGTAGCTAGGATGAGCACATCTCACTCATAGAATTTGCTTATAATAATAGTTACCAAGCTACCATTTGCATGGCACCATTTGAAGCTCAATATGGGAAGAAGTGCCAAACACCTTTGTACTGGGATGAGGTAGGTGAGCGGCGTAACCTTGGGCCCGAGTTGATCTAGACAACATGTGAGAAGGTGGACTTGATCATGAGCAAATCAAGGCAGCCTAGTTTAGATAAAAGGTTTATGTGGATCAGACACGAAAGGACCTAGAATTCTCTATCGGCGACAAATTATTCTTCAAGGTGTCACCCACTAAAGGGGTGATGCGATTCAATAAGAAGGGCATGTTGAGTCCGAGGTTCATCAGACCTTATGAGATCTTGGCAAGAATCGGGCTGGTGTCCTATCGGTTAGCACTCCCTCCATCCTTAGAGGGTGTGCAGGACATCTTCCACGTGTCCATTTTATGGAAGTATGTTCACGATCCAAGTCATGTTCTATCACAAGAACCACCGGAGCTAGCAGCTGATATGTCTTACAAAGAGCAACCCGAGAAGATTCTAGACAACAAGATTGTTAACCTTCGCATTCAACCTATTCACTACGTGAAGGTGAAATGGTGTAACCATCTTGAGGAGGAAGCATCTTGGGAAGCAGAAGTAGAGATGCGGGTGAAGTACCCTTCCCTGGGTTTCTTAGATGGTACGTCAAATTTTGGGGATGAAATTTCTTGTAAGGTGGGGGGGAATGTTATACCTGCATCCAAAATCCTAATTAATTATCCTTTTCTTCCCTGTGATGTGTAGATACGATTGCCCAGTATGCTAGTAAGTTGTTCACGAGGGTTGTCAAGCCTAGGTACAAGGTCATCAACTTTGGCACGGGTTTTCCTATCGAAGAAAGGTTCCTCAATCGGGAATGGGGGAGATTCATCGATGATGACTTCATCTATTTTCCTCCTAGTACAAGCCCTAAGAGTGACGCATACCGGAAGGCACACCTTGTGTCATGCCATATCGACACTTCATTCACTGATGAGGTCAGCATCGCTATTGGAAAACTCTTTGGGATCACAGAGCACACACCGTGATGGACGAAGGGTGAGTTACTGCACCCTATCTATTGCCAGTATTACCCTCTCTAAGTCCTTAAAGTGTGGGCCAAAGCCCAGACCTTTTTTTAGATTTTTCAATGCCCTATTCTTACCTCAGGTAGGTTAGTGTTCACCCGAGGCCATGTGTCATGCCCCCATCCCGATATAATATATATACTACCACATAGGGGGTGATTGGGACAACTCGTGTCATCCCAATACCTACCAGGATCACAGATACAGTGTCCCAAGCCATAGTCCACCCTGTCACCATATTTTGATAACAGAAAAGGGACGTACCAAAATGGAATAAATTGTCCCAATTACAGGGTTAGCGGAAGCAAAATTTAATTAAATCATGTGAAATTATAGAGCATCGGTTCTCTAATGATAATACATAGTACATTGTTCACAAATGTAACCATTCAATCTCTCCTATAATTAAACATATATTTTATACATGATTGTAGAATGAAAATAGAAAATAATTAATAATTACCCCATGGGCACCATTCTTGGGTGTATATCAATATCCAAGTCACAGCCACCGACTCTACTTGATTCGCATCCAGCGGTGCTCATTAAGAGTAGTACCTTCTGCATATCAACTAATAAAAAAGGGGTTGCACAACGGGGTTAGCTACACTAGCTAGTGAGGGAGCAAAGGGGAATGCACATACATCATACAATCAATATCAATAAAAATGATGCATGCTAATATTAGATTCATTTTTCACCTAGCACATAATTCCATCGGTCAAGTATATGCTACTGTGATAACTCGGGAGACACTGAAGGTCACTTATCCTATCGCCCCAGTGAAACCTCAATTATCACAAGGTGACCTACACTGGTAGAAGCCATCATGACCACCCAGTGGCAGACCCCGATAGCCATCACTACCCCTGACCTGGCCTCTCCCGCCTCCATAGCCATCAGGTGCTTAGACTATCCAACACATAAACCCCTGTTGGCAAGGGTCATAGCATAAGGGAACAAGCATCCTAGCCACATATATACTATATGCAGGCTCTATCATCTCGAGAGGTATTCCGGGTGCATCAATGTCCCATTCCATCTAGTACCTGGGTACCAGCATGGCACAGCACATACAGTTCAGGATGATATGTAGCAGTTTTCATAATTAAATAAATTGGGGTTCCGACACCGGCACACCCAGCACCGTAGCCTATTACAATGGTGAGAATAATATCACATTCACAACAGTTCACATTTAAGATAATTAATGCAATGCGCATAATGCTTACAAATATAATAGCATGCTTAAGATTTCATATTATATATATATTCAAACCCAACAAATCACCCAAAACCCACTACCTAACACGGGTGTCGCCGTGTGTGGTTGACATGAATCTCACCTGGGCTTCCCACTATCCATCAAGTTGGGTAGCCTAGGAATATAAAAGAAATCATTAAAGCATGCCTAGGTGGGTCCTATGCTAGATCCCCAAGGTTAAAATCAAGTTTCAACCAAGACAGCACGAGCGGACTCATAGACGGTTTCAGCAGAGGTGAGTCAGTCCCTGACTCCATCCAGGCCAATAGGTAAAAATAGAGAGAGAGGACCCACGAGCGGAACATCTTACTTGGATTCGATTGTGCGTCCGTTTGACACCTAAAGCACACCAGAAAGGGAGCGGATCAATGGGCGGATGTGCTTCTTGGGTCCACCCCTGCATTCGTTCAATCCCTGAGACATGCCAGAGAGTGAACTGGCCTCGGGCGGATGCAACAAGCTTGACTCCGTTCGTTCAACCGTTCAGGTCATTTCACAGGGTTTACACTGGGCGGGCTAACGGACGATACCAAGATTGGTGGATCCGATCGTGCGTCCGTTTGCAATCTCTTTCGAGATTTTAAAGGGCTTTTACTCCAGCTTGAAGCTTGGAGCTTTATAGAGGGGGTGTCTAAGCCTCCCTGGGGTCACTAGAACCTAGGTTCACCTCTTGGATCCAAGATCCTTCAAGGGTTTGGTCTCAATTGGTCCAAGGGTTAGGTTTCAAGTTTTAAAACCAAAGCTTCACCAACCATGGCTGCAATGCAGCACAATTAGGTCTCAAATGGGATTTGGTCTGCATTAATAGGACTCCCAAATTAGGGCCAAGCATCACCTTGAGTCCCAAGTGGAACCCTAGGTTAGCCTTAGCTCAAGAAAGCATCAAAATACAAATGGAAATGGAGGGAGATACCAAGCTTGGAGTCTTACCTTGGTGAGATTCTCCTTCCAACCATCCTCTCCATCTCTTCTCCTTCACCTTCTTCTCCTCCCTTAGTCCGGTCATCAAGAGAAGGAGATATGGGGCAGCTAACCATTTTGGCATAGCTCCCATCTTCTTCCCTTCCCCTCCTATTTCCTCTTCTACTTCTACTTCTACTTCTTCTTCTTCCTTCCTCCTTCTCCTTCTTCTCTTGTCTCTTCTCCTCCATGACTTGTTTGGGAGGGGGAGAGATAAGGGAATAAGGATTCTGTTATTCCTTTTTGGTTTAAAGGGGCTTTAGGTAGTGTTTGGTTAGGGGTCCTTAGAATGTAGTTAAGCCCTTAGGCTTTAATTGGATTTTAGTTTGGTCTTAGGGCTTGTTTGGCTTTAGTCAAAACCATTAAGTCCATTAGGTCATATTTGGGGTGCACCCTAAGTCTATAGGACTTAATTGTCCTCTAAGGTCTGTTTGGTTTAGGTTAGGGTGTATAAAACCCATTATTCATTTAAGTTAAGTCTTATGGGCCCACCTTCATGCCCCAATTTACCAAATAATGGTAGGGGTGGGGGTCCATATGGTCCAAAGTTCCAATTAGGGTATCCGGGACACGGGGAGGTGGGTCCCATAGGAAAATTACCAAAAAGGGGAGGCAACAGCACGGGCGGATCCTTGAGTGGATTCAGTATGAGTGAGTCCGTTCATGACTCCGGTGCTATTGTCAAGGCCCAAACTTCAAGGAAAGTTGTGGGGCTTTGACCCATACTTCTAGGTCTTCGAGGGGATACTTTTAGTAATATTTTAATTCTGAGGCTACAGGTGTTGACCAATGCCTCCGTGGCATTACCCCTTAGGTAAAGGTCTAAATTACGCTGGGGTGTGGGTGTAACATCCCCCCAACCTTATTAAAAATTTCATCCTCAAAATTTGAGGCAACCTAGTCTCCAGGGTGAGGACTTGCTGAGCAATAATACCCCCCTTTACCCAATACATGAACTAAGTCAAAGGTCGGGTCAAAATAAGACAGTGCCTATTTGACGCAACAGATCAGGTTCTACAAATTCTCTTTCCTTTCAGGGGCACATTACCATAGGGGTGTGGTTCACAATAATCCTAAGCTCCATTGGGTTATGGGTCGGTGGTTACCACATCCCAGAGGTAATCACAAGGTCTTACATACTAAGCTAAGCCACAAGGAACAGAAAGTTCCCTAGATCCTCCAGATCAGGTGATACTACTCTGGCCTTTACTACTTTGGTCATTCTTGGGTTGCAAGGCTTAACCTGTCTAGTTCCCAACACAGGGTTTACATTTTGAATGCTTTTACTTTGGGTTATCTCATTACCTAACCCAACTTTAAAATGATTTGGAATATTGATGGAATCTCCATATGTGTCACTCCCAGTACGGAGGGAACGCATTTGGTGACCCATTACTCCCTTCATATCTGTCGTTGGAAAAGTTCTTGTTACATCCTTCAGTTTCAGCTTTCACGACCTTTAAACTTACTACACAGTTATCCCATAGGGGAAAAGTCCATACCCGTCCTCTTTCAAGAATCACACAACCTTCTAATAGTTTTAATCTGAGTCAATTCCTATAAGCAGGTTCCATTACTAACCTACCCGATCATCATTAAATTAATTTCCTATTAACTTAAGGTCTGGCTGAGTAGGGTTGGGGCTTAAACTAGCTACCATGATAAAGTCAAACCAAGGTCACACTTGTGGTTTTGAGGAACTAATCTAGTCCCACATCAGGGTTCAAAGGATATACTTATATATTCATTTTCACACCAATTGTAGGTATAAATCTAATAGTTACATTCATATCCCTATGGACATATCTATAACCTAGGTCGATCCATAGGAACAAGGAGTTTTTAGTTACGGTATACTAGGTCTCTTTGGAAATCAAGTCACGGTGTAGGACTCCCTCTATGAGTCTAAACAAGGTTTGGATGAACTAAGCAAAGTACAAATAGAGTCATCGCTAACTTAAGGTGTCATGAATGATCTCCAAGTACACGTGGTTTCAATTAATCACTCAAACTAAGCTATTCCAACCCGGCCTACTATTTTCCTTTTTCTAGTCTGGCTACAGGTTTGAATCCTATGTACCCCTATAAAGGTCACTATACCTCATAGGTTTGGTCCTATTAATCACTCCCAATTCGCTCACTAACGGGGTCTAAGGATTCTCATCCTCAAGGGTAACTCTCCTTCTCTCGCATAGGAGGGGAGTCACAGCGTATACTAATGCTTGCCATTTCTTATTGGCTGGCCTGGTTGATGTGGGCCCAAGAATGTGGACACCGTAGTTTACATTCAAGGCAAACAATAACTATGCATGGGCCAAGAAAAGGGGTGTCCAATCTAGGGTATAGGCATAAAATCATCACATATAGGCGTGGTCAAAAGGTCTCAAAATCTAGGCTCAAAATCCTAAAAGAAATCGAGCAGGCTCACAAGCGGTATCCGTACTCTGTTCATGGCTCCTCCTCAAAATAGGGAGAGCGGACTAACGGGCAAATACGGAATGTGAATCCGTTCGTTCGTTCATTCTCAGAAGGTTCAATGGCCGAGAGGAAATGAATCGAACGGATCTATGGGCGGGCTTATGAATGTGGATCCGCTCGTTGATCCACTCAGGCTAACAAATCCAAAATTTCAAGTTTTATGTAGGGCGGATTGACGGACGGAGTCACGATAAGTGGATCCGTTTGTTGATCCGTTCGCAGAATTTTAACAAAACAGAGCCGCGAGTTTTAAAACTCACTTTTGGCTCCAAGAGGGGATACAACCGTAGGGGAGAAAAGGCTCTAAGGGATTTCGTCCAAGTCTCCTTGCCCCCATTTTGGTTGATTCCAAGCCTAGAATCGATCTCTCCTTCACTCAAGGTAATGCCTCTCTTCTCTTTCCCTTTTTTCATTGTCCTCTTCTCCCATTGTAGGGTTTTACTTGTGCCTCTTCATCTTCTCTTTTCTTTTCTTCTTGGATTTGGGATGAATCATTCCAAGTGTGTGATCATATCATGATTTTGTCTACATTTTAATGATTATGTACACCAAGGTCATGCCAAAATCGGTTTGGACTAAGGTTTTGGGTTTAAATCAAGCCCTAATCGATCAATGGCACTATACGGTTGGAACCTTGTTTGTTTATTGTATTTCTTATAAATTTTAAAGTCTTTGCAAACATTTTAAAGATTGATTGCTATGTTTGTCATAAGTAGTTGAATTACTTGGATCCGTTGTAAGTTTATTGATTGTTTGTCTTTCCTTTTCTTCCTTGTTTATTGTTGATTGCTTTGTTTGGGTAAGGTAAAGTTCTCAAACCTTCAATGCTTTGAGAAAACTTTTCAACTTTGTGTTTAATCCATTGTATGCATCTCAATTTCATAGATATTATCCCATCAACGTATCCTCAAGTACATTTCTCATTTTCATTCAAATAGCCTTCTCTTCAAGTCATTTTCGTATCATTTAAGCATTCTACTCCTATAAATTTATTTGCTAATCATATGTTATCATTCCAATTGGCTTACATTTATTGTCCTTCTTTGATTGGTGTCTTATGTGTAGGTAACTAATCATGGGTCCCAAAAGGAAGAGAAACCTATCCCTTGTGCAAGCTATCCCCACTACCTACAACCTAAACCAGTTTACCTCAGAAAAGACTGAAGGAATCTACAGGGAGCATCTCTTCAATAGAAAGATTCTTGTGGAGAGAGATGTAATAGTGGAGGAGCTTTTGGCCTACAAGGTGGGGGCCAGGTTTGATAGATTGAAGTGGACTGACATGCTCATTCAACAAGAATTCTACTACCCCACCTTGGTCAGAGAATTCTATGCAAACCTAGTAATGGTCCAGGAGGATGACAACGGCTCCAGGTTGACTTCCTATGTAAAGGGAGTGGTCATTAGCTTCAATACCATGGAGCTGGGGGTTCTTCTCAATGTATCCTCAAAAGGTGAGAGGGTATACTATCCTCCAGGCAGTCATCCAGACAAGTGCCTCCCCCCAGATGAGAAGCAAAAATTGTTTAAAGTCCTCTCTAATGATAGGTTCGAGGAGAACGAAGATCTTTCCAAGTTCCCTCCTTCACAGCGTGTTCTGATCTTTATAGCCAAGACCAATCTGGCTCCCTCTGAGGCACACAACACCTTGCCTCCTTTGATGTCTGTAGTTCTGGCCCATTCTCTGTACGCTGGCCAGCCTATCTGTCTGCCTCACGCGGTTATGCAGCATATGGCCCACGTGGTGATGAATCCTGCTCGCAATAATACTCTACCCTATGGTCGGCTGCTCACTAGGATTTTCTTATTCCTTGGGATTGATCTTGACCGTGAACCCAAGAAACAATACTGAGGGACCTATTGGGTTCAATGCACTATAGAAGATAGATCTGTACTATGATTATGATAGTGTAGGGGAGCAAGTTCAGTACGGGGATGGCAGAGAGGCCAGGGAGGAGGATGAGGATGACAATGATAATGATATCGAGTTCATGGGCTTAGGGCCATCTGCAGTAGGTACTTCGGGTGCACCAGGGGGAGGTAGGGACATCTTGATGGCTATTCGGCGACTAAACCTGAGGATGGCGGACAGCTTCGATGATGTCAAGAAATAATTCTCCGATCAGGCTCCGCATTTAGAGAGCATAGAGCGAGGAGTGGATGATATTAATGCCTTCTTGGGTTGTGGTGGTGGCGGTGGTGCATATGGCTAGCCCAGTTCTTCTCCAGAAGTTCTCTGAAGTTATATTGGATCAATTCTTTTAGTTTCTTGTCTTTTGATGGATTTGGGGATGTTGGAACTATTTTCTTTTGGGTTTTTTTTTTTGCATTTTTTTTTCTTTTCTTTTGATAAACAATTTGGAAACTTTTGTGGTGAAATTGTGAGGAACTTTTAATTATGGTAGATTTGGGTGTTTTGATCATAGATGGACAAAATCAGGTGTTTTCTAGACAAAATTTTGATCAAAACAGTAAGAACAAAAGGATAAAATAATTTATTCATCAAAAGGTAGCAACTTAGAATCTTAGCCCTACTGGTTGTTACTTTTGCTATTTAAGTGGGAGGTTGCAGGTTCGAATCCCCACCCTTGTATACTTTTACATGTACATAAAAATTTTAAATAAGTTAAATAAAAGACATATGATGAGGTGGAAATTCAACTTTAAAAATAAATATACATGTGGGGCCCAGCTAAAGTGGTAGCCACGTGGTACACTCAAGCAGTGACATATGTTGCATGTTCCATGCATACAATAGTTGGAGGCCGCATGGCATCCCATGTGTTACGTCAAGAAATCGCACAGCGGTCCTTCGAGTGCTGTAACCTGCCAAAGACCCTGGGTAACAAAAGAGTACCAGTGTGGTTCCGGCCTAGGACTCTCTGATGCCTCAGTTAGATCTCTCTCAGCAAACAGATGAATAGTAGTATTCAAGATGAGTTAAGATGTCCCTTGATGGGGCTGAGTACCTTGCCTTTTATAGTAGAGCATGGCGGTGTGGAGAGTCCGAGTTGGTGTAGAGTGTCCGTCGTAGGTGATAAAGTCCCTGAGTAGCAGGGCTCATCCTTGACTGGTTGTCTTCCCGTGAAACATGGTGTCACGATAGACTTGGCAATCGCCTTCCTGAGAGACGTAGTGTCATGATAGACTTGGTATCCTTGGTGGATTGACTTATCTACGTGGTAGATGAGGTTTCTGGTACATCAGTCCTTTTAGACTACGTGACTTGATAGGCGGTGGCCTAGAGTCCTTGGTGATGTGGTCTGTGTCTTGTTGATTGTGGTGGTTGCTGTTGTGTGTTCGAGGGAGACTATGCTCGGGGATGATATGCCCGAGGGAGTTGTCACCCAAGGGGGTTGGCGCCCAAGGAGGTCCATGCCCCCAAGAGGGTTGGCACCCAAGGGTGGCGCACCTAAGGGGGTTGGCGCCCGTGGGTGTTGCTGGTTGGCGTCTGCGGTGGATCCTTCACTGGCTCTATCTTGGCCCACTTTTCTGGGCCGTGACACATGGCGACCTCTGATTAGTTGGTGTGAATTTAGGTTCATCATTTGCCCCCCACTCTCTTGGAATGGAGTGCTCAAGAGAGTATCCTTTGCATATTTGTACCAATTAGGGGGTTCCCTACAAATAATCTCTTCTCTAAGGATGTGCCTATGAATTGCTTGGTGAGGGAGAGGTTGTGGGTTCAAACCTCTTCGCTCCCATTTTTTTTTCTTTTTCTTCTTTCCTTCTTTTTGTAGATATATGCTCTTATCTCATTCTCCCTTTTCACTTCTTGCTTTTCCATTTCTCTTCCTCTATCTCTTGCTTTTCCACTCTTTACTTTTTGCATCTTCCACTTTTACTTGGCTTTGAGTTTTATCACTATTCATTATGCCCCCCATGTGTTTGTTCTTGGGTCACCATGGAGAGTAGTGTCTTCCACTTGCTTGCTTGACTCTTCTAGTCTTGCCTCTGGACTTGGTTTGCTTCATGGCATGCATGGCTCGGTGCTTGGCTTTTGCCTTGTGCTCCTATTCTCTTGCTTGTTGACTTGGGCTTGGGCCCTTTTGTGTTTGCGGCCAAGCTTTGTTTGTACCTGTGCCCGACCATGCTTGTGCTGCACCACATTGGGGATCCGCGGCTGTGCCTGAGCTTTGATCCATGCCCGCTTGATTCTCACCCAAGCGATCTGCGCCCAAGCGTCGATCGATGCCCGAGCTTGATCCGCACCCAAGCTTCTATCGGCTCCCGGGGACAATCCGTGCCCTAGCGATCCAAGCCCAAGCGATCCGTGGCTAAGGGTCTGTGCCCATGCGATCCGTGCCCAAGGGTCCACACCTAGGCAATCGACGCCCAAGCTGTCTGTGCCCAAAAGATCTGCCCCCAAGCAATTTGTGCCCAAGGGTCTACGCCCAATCAATCGGTGCCCAAGCTGTCCGCCCCCAGGCGATCCGCGCCCAAGCGATCCGCGCCTGAGCTTGTTCAACGTCCGTGCTTGGTAAGTTCTCTTCTTTTCTCTTCTTCTCTTTTTTTTTTTTTTTTTTTTTTTTTTTTTTGATTGGTTCTGCATTGGTGGTTGTAGGTTGGCATCCCTCTCTTCTCATCGGTTGCTTGGTCTTGGGAGGTCGTCGTTCTAAGTAAGTAGTTAGTCTACTTCATTGTTTATCTATGTCATCTTCGGACTACTCTGATCCGACTACGGTCGTTGTTGGATCAGCTGAGGAGTCTTCTTCGGGGTCGTCATCCCCCGTGGATACTTCTTCTTCTCTACCTTCCCCTGCTACTAGTGATGGGGAGGAGGAGGTTTCTAGAGGTTCCGCCCCTAGTAGGGGTCGTAAGGCTTCTAGAGCCTCTACTTCAGTCGGTGACCCTAGGAGTAAGTTGGCTCACATTCCTAGCATCTTGACTTCTTCGGGCTTGGCATCACTTCGTCGGGAGTACCATATACCCTCTGAGGTCATGCTTCGCGCTCCTAGGCCTGATGACTATGCTTATTCCCATCAAGCGGATGAGGTCTGCCTTTACTGTATTTTCTTCACCCATGGTCTTTGCTTCCCTATCTCCCTCTTTGTGGAGTTGGTGTTGGAGCACTGACGTCGTACCCCTAGGCAAGTGTTGCCCAACTCTTAGTGTGTCATCTTGGGTTTCTATGTGTTCTTCACCCGGATGGGGCGTGCTGCTACCGCTCCCCTGTTCTCATACTTCTATGTTTTAAATAAGGGGGAAGGTGGGTGCTACCACTTCACCCGTCGTCTCCCTAGGGGGTCTCTCGCCACGCTAGATCCTCTTGGGGGGATCACTAGCTCGGTGAAGTACTGGAGGGATGCTTATTTTTTGCCATGGTCCCCCGATGTGCACTGCGATCTACCTGGGAGGTCATTGATGTCAAGGGGGTGAACTGCCCTCTTAAGTTGAGCGATTTTGAGTCCGACTCCCTCCAGCGATGTTAGGGATGCGACCCATTCGACGTCCATCAATTGGATTCTGAGGCCTTCTTATGCCTTTGGAAGTTGAGTCCTGGTAAGATATTTGGCTTCTTGGATGTTTGCTTGTGTACTTTTCTTCTATGTATCCACTGTTTGACTTGCCTTATGTTTTTGATTGGGTGTCGTTGTGCAGTGGACATATGACCAGATCTTAGTGTCTTCCGCTCTAACCTGCAGAAGAGGAGTACTCAGACTGCTTCCCCTGGGGATGGTTCTTCTGCTGTTGATCCTCCTGTTCCTACTTCTTCTCCTTTTGGGGTCATTGGGACTAAGCAGAAGGGGGGCCCTGATCCTTCTAGTTCAGTGAGGACTGGGCCGCGTGTTATCCTTCCGCGTTCATCTTCTACCGCCACTGCCCCTGGATCTTCTGCTCCACCCCCCTCGAGAGGCAATGGGGTGGTCTCCTCTTCTAGTGGCGTGACTGCTGATCCGCCAACCTCCTCCCCTTTGGTGTTACCTTGGGATCTTCAGGAGGGAGCGACATTGACTAGCCATGGAGTATGCTGAGAGTGGCTGGATATGGGAAGGCTTCCCGGGGGAGCGCTCTATCTTACAGGGGTTTAGCGACGCATTCTTTATGCAGACCCTCTACCAGGATATGGCTTCTGTGAGTTGTGCTTCTCACTCTTTTGCTTTTTATGTTGTTGCTTTTCCTGTACTTGGGATGATTCTTTGTGGGTATGTTAATTGTAGGTCCAACATCATATCACGGAGACGGTGCTTCGCCTGGAGAGTCATACTTTCCGAGAGATCCAGTTAAACCGCAAGCTGTAGGGTTTAGAGAAGGAGCTTTAGGGACATAAGGTCGCCCAAGAGGAGGTCGTGGCACTTGAGAGGAGTATAGCTGAGGAGCTTAGGGTGGCGTCTGCTGCGGTGTCTGAGAGCTCATTTAGAGTTCGTGCCCTGAAGGAGGAGCTTCACGCCTTGAGGCGGAGTCATGAGGTTGAGGTGTCTGAGGCCGGGGAGCGAGCAGTGGCAGCTTATCAGCAGTCTCCTGAGATCACTGTATACTTCTATAAGTACAACTAGGAGATATATGATGCAGGCATTCAAGACTTGGCGGTCCGCATTCTGGAGAAGACCCCTGACTATGATTTCTCAGGGTTCCCGGAGGTCACCACGCTGTTGCCTACAACTGCTGCTATGGCTTGTGTTTCTCCTGAGGATAGTGTTATGGCGACGGAGGAGGTGTGGTCTTGCCAGAGGAGAGTGTTGCTCATCCAACCGAGGTCGTTATGATGTCCCCCGCTGGGTCGGATGTCGCTCCTCCATCAGATGCCCCTTCAGTATATAGGTGTTCTTGGATGTTGAACTTTGGATTATGATCTCTTTTTGGATTGTATGTACTTAACTTTTTACCTTCTTCGATGTGGATGTTGCATATATGTGATCTTTGTTGCTTTGATGGTTCTCTTACTTTGACAACCCCCGGTGCTCTGTAGTCCTTAGTGATGTTACGTCTTGGCGATCTATGGACCTTGGTGGCCAATGGGCCTTGGTGGCATAACGCCTTAGTGGTCATCGGACCTTGGTGGCATAACGCCTTGGTGGTCAACGGACCTTGGTGGCCGACGGGCCTTGGTAGCATAACGCCTTGGTGGTCAACAGACCTTGGTGGCCAATGGGCCTTGGTGGCATACCGTCTTGGTGCGGTGGCAGTGATTTGACTGAGTAGTAGAAGACGACTATTTCTGAAACAAACTCTTTACTTCAATAAAAAATTTCAAATTATTCTTGAAACAACGATGCCATCTATTGCTACTGCTACTACTACTACTACTACTGTTACCACTACCGCTACTACTTTACTGCTACTGTTGGTGGTGCTGCTGCTCTACTGCTGTTACTTCTACTGATAGTACTTCTTTAGGTGTTCTGAGTTCCAAGTACGGTCTACCTTCTTGCCCCCTGGAGTTTTCAAGTTGTATGTCCCTGGACGTATCTGCTTGAAAACTATGTAAGGTCCTTCCCAGTTTGTTGATAGCTTCCCTTCCTTCCGTGGCTGCAATGCACTTTCCCTCCTTAGGACTAGGTCCCCTTGGTGGAATGATCGTTCTCGCACCTTAGCATTGTAGTACTTGGTTGTGCGCGGCTGGTATGCCATGTTTCTCAGTAGTGCCTTCTCTCGTACCTCATCCAAGACGTTTAGGTTTGCTCGTAGTCCATGAGTGTATGTCCTTTCATTGAAGTGCAGTACTCTGTGGGACATGGTGATGACCTTTACCGATGCCAGTTCCTCTGTGCCATATGCTAGGCAGAATGGGCTTTCTCATGTGGGTATTCTTACTGTGGTGCGGTATGCCCACAGGACGCTCAGTAGTTCCTCAACCCACTTCCTTTTGGCTCCTTCCAATCTTTTCTTTATTCCATCTAGTAGGGTTCGGTTTGTTACCTCCACCTGACCATTGGCCTGTGGGTATGCTACCGAAACAGGCCGATAGTCAATGTTGTAGCTTTGGCAGAAGGCTCTGAACTTGGGGTTGTTGAATTGCTTCCCATTGTCAAAAACTATGATTTTTGGCACATCGAACCTATAGATGATGTCGTCACGGACGAACTTCTCCATCTCATTCTCTGTGATCTTGGCCAATGGTTTAGCCTCTATCCACTTGGTGAAGTAGTCGATGGCGACCACCAAGTACTTGCGGTTGCCTGATGCTGCTGTGAATTCCCCCAAGATGTCCACCCCCCATATGACAAAGGGAATAGGGTTGAGGATCGATGTCAGTTTGGTGGCGGGTAGATGGGGTACTGGGGTGAACAATTGACATTGCTCGCAAGCCTTGATGTTTTGCACTTCTTCCTCTTGCATTCTCGGCCAGTAGAATCCTTGTCGGAGGATTTTGTAGGCTAGATTTTGTCCTCCCATGTGGCTTCCACAAATCCCCTCATGTACCTCTGTTAGGGCATATTGGGCTCCCTTAGGTCCTAGGCACTGAAGCAGTGGTGTTGTGGCCCCCCTCTTGTACAGTACTCCATCCAGGATGGTGTACTTTACAGCTCTCATCCTTATCTTCCTTACTTCGACCTTGTCTTTTGGTAAGACGTCGTTCTGTAGGTAGTTAAGTATAGGGTCCATCCACCTAGGCCCTTCCTCAATTTCATTGACTTGCTTCTCGTGGTATGTTGGTTCATGCAATATTTCCACATACACTGCACTGGCCAGGTTTCTGAGTTCATCATTGGCTAGCCTGGACAGTGCGTCAGCAGTGGCATTCTCGATCCTAGGAACCCAAACCATCTTGAACTTCATAAACTCTTCGATCAGCTCTCGAGCACGTGCTAGGTATAACGCCATTCGATTGGCCTTTGCTTCATATTCTCATTCACCTGATTCACTACCAGCTGGGAGTCACTCCGGATGGATAGGTGTGTGACTTAAATGGCCTTGGCCACCTGGAGTCCAGCCAGTAATGCCTCGTACTGCTTCATTATTGGATGCCGGGAAGATGAATCGGAGAGCATACTGGATTCAAAATTTTTGGGGCTGGTGAGTATGAAACCAGCTCCGCTTCCTATGGCGTTACTCGAACCATCCACGAACATCTCCTATGCTTCTCGATCCTAGTCCTCTAGTTCCTCTACTTCTACCTCAGTCTCAGGTAGGGTGCATTCGACGACAAAGTCTGCCAGGGCTTGCCCTTTAATGGCCATCTTGGGTTGGTACCTGATGTCGTGTTCGCTCAGTTCAACCGCCCAGGTGATCAACTGTCCAGAGATATCTGGCTTATGCAATACCTTCTTCAATGGTAGGTTGGTGAGGACTGTGATGGTATGGGCTTGGAAGTAAGGTCTGAGCTTCCTAGCCACGATCACCAATGCGTATGCTACCTTCTCAATCCTTGTGTACCTAGTCTCTACATCAATTAAGACATGGCTAACATAATAGATGGGTCTCTATATCTTACCCTCTTCTTTTAGTAGCATTGTGCTCACTGCGACGGGTGTCATAGCCAAGTAGATCTGTAACTCTTCGTTGGGCTTTGGGCTCCCATGCAATGGTGGATTCTCGAGAAACACCTTCAGCTCTTCAAATGCTTTTTGGCACTCCTCTGTCCATGCAGAGTCTTTAGGACTTCGGAGGTTCTTCAACGTCTTGAAGAATGGCAGGCACTTGTCTCCCGACCATGACACGAACCTTGAAAGGGCAGTGATCCTTCCATTCAATCTTTGTATTTCTCTAACTGTCTGAGGTGGTGCCATCTCTTGGATGGCCTTAATCTTGGATGGGTTGGCTTCTATTTCCCGTATTGGGACTATGAACCCCAAGAATTTTCCTGACGTCACCCCGAAGGCGCACTTCATAGGGTTTAGCTTCATCTGGTTCCTTCTCAGCACAACGAACACTTCTTCCAAGTCGATCAAGTGTTGATAGGCTTGGACGCTTTTCACGAGCATGTCATCTACGTACACCTCCATGTTGCGCCCAATTTGTTCCTCGAACATCTTGTTGACCATCCTCTAGTAGGTGGCCCCTACATTCTTCAATCCAAAAGGCATGACGTGCTAGCAGTAATTCTCCTTGTCCGTTCGGAAGGCGGTGTAAGACTCGTCATCCTCATGCATGAGGATCTGATTGTAGCCGGAGTAGGCATCCATGAAACTCAACATCTAATGTCCGGCGGTGGCGTCAATGAGCAGATCAATCCTGGGTTGTGGGTACTCGTCTTTTGGGCACGCCTTGTTCAAGTCAATGTAGTCGATGCACATTCTTCACTTCCCATTAGGCTTGGGTACCATGACCACGTTCGTGAGCCAGGTAGGGAACTTCTCTTCTCTGATGAATCCTGCTCGGCTTAACTTCTTGACCTCTTCCTTTATGGCTCCCTATCGGTCTAGGGAAAATTTTCTTTTCTTCTGCTGGACGGGCTTCCTGGTTGGGTCTACATGTAATCTGTGCTCTGCTATGGATCTGGGTATGCCTGGCATGTTTGCAGTATACCATGCGAAGACATCCATGTTAGTCTGGAGGAGGTGCCCCATCTCTTCTTTCTGTTCATCACTCAATAATGAGCCAACTTGTACGACCTTGGAAGGGTCGTCTTTGCTGAGTGGCCAGGGGATGAGGTCCTCCATCAGTCTTCCTCTCTTTTCTGTCAGTTCATCTCTCTGGTCACTGACCAGGTTCTCTATGCACAGTGTCATCCCACGTGTGTTACTATTGTTCTTCTTCACGAAGGTGCCGTAGTAGTCTCTGTCCTTCTTCTGATCACCTCGAACTTCCCCCACTCCGTTGTCAGTGGGGAACTTCATCTTCAGGTGGAGTGGAGGCACCACACCTCTAAGGGCTATCAGGGAAGGTCGCCCTAAGAGGCCATGATGACCTGACGACCATGATGGTTACCTGTCGAGGGTGCTCTCTAAGGGTGACGGGTAGCACTATGGTGCCTCTGATGGAGGCTGTGGCACCTGAGAATCCATGGAGGTAGGTGGGCTCTGGCTTGAGTTGATCGTCTTCGAATCCAAACTTAAAATAGGCTTCCAGTGAGAGTACATCCATGGTCGTCCCTATATCTATCAGCACCGTGTGTACGGGTCGGTTGGTTATCTCTACCTATACAACCAGGGCATCCTCATGTGGAAAGCTCACACCTTCCAAGTCCTCATCCGAGAAGGAGATCACCATCTTGGTCTTTTCCATCTTGCTTGGCTTCTCTGCTACTCCCACGAACCTGGCATGGGCTTTAGCCTTCCTGGTTGATTCTTGCCCCGGTCCTCCAAGTATGGTGAGGATGGGGGCTCCCTTGGTGCCGCTGGGCTCTGATACATATCTTCTTTCATTAGTACAGTCTCTCTCCCTATCTTGGTCCTCTCTTCTTTCTTCCCTCCTTGGTTCTCTTTCTTGATCACGTCCTCGATCTCCTTAGCCTGAACGGCCATCACGTCTCCCCTTCATGTACTTGTTCAAACTCCCTATTCTTACAAGGCCTTCTATCTCCCTCTTCAGTTGGTAGTAGTCTTCTGTGTCATGCCCATAGTCCTTGTGGAAGAGACAGTACTTATTAGGATTGCGCTTCTCAGGTCCTACTAGCATGGGTCGTGGCCATCAAATTAGGTCATGGTCCTAGATCTGCATAAGAATTTGGGACCTGGTGGTGTTCAGAGGAGTGAACTTTGGATTGCCTAGTCTCTCACACCTCTCTGGGCGACGTTCACTTCTCCCTGATGGGTGATCCCCCTTCTCCTACCGACGTTCGGTCTTCTACCTCTTATTATCTTTACAGTCCTCTGGTGCTGACCTCTTATTGTCCTGTGGCATGGCTTCAATTGCCTTCTTCCGAGCTTATACTATCTCGGCCATATTGGCAAACTCATTGCATTGCTCCAGGAGCTCCTTCATAGTCCTAGTCTCATGACGCGCCAGGTCCTTGATCAACTCCATGGCTCGGATGCCCCCAGCCAAGGCAGCTTACTAGGTTTGGTCGTCTAGGTCTCTGACTTCTAAGGGCTCCTTGGTGAACCTGCTGACATACTCCCTGAGGGACTCCCCAGGGTTTTGTATAACGTTTAGTAGATTGACCGTGGTCTTCTTTTGCTTGACGCTGCTCTGGAAGCGGGTCACGAACTGTTCGCATAGCTTTGCAAATGACCCAATCGACTGTGGTTGCAGTCTGGAAAACCATAAGGTCGCTGCACCCTTGAGGGATGTAGGGAATGCTCGACAGGATACCACGTCTGATCCACCATAGAGGGTCATCATCTCGTTGAAGTAGTTGATATGGTCATTAGGGTCGGTGGTACCACTGTAGAGTTCAAAGGTGGGTAGCCTGAACCTGGATGGGAGTAAGGCTGACATGATCTCTTCTGAGAAGGGGTGTTGTCCAGAGATTGACTGTGTCTCACCCTTGGTCTGCTTCTTCAACCCTTTCAGCTTCTCGTCCAACTCTTAGAGTCTTTTGTCTTGCTCTTCATCCCGTGTTTGTCCTTAACGTCTGACTGGTCATTCGCTGTGAGCTCGTTCGCTTCCTCTCCTGGAAGTCCCCTCCTGTCTTGACAATTGGCGAAATGATGAAGGGTCATGTCGTGATGAATCTTGTCTTGACCGTGAGGGGCTTGCTCCATGGTAAGTCCGACTTTGCTCTAGTACATAGCTTCCTCCTAGTCAACCATCAAACACCGACCTCCGGATGGACCCTTCAGGGTTAGGTACTATGGATCAATGTGATGGTGTTCTCCCCTGATTCGACTATGCTAGAGGATCCGCCGATCTCCCCCTAGGCTGGGAAGGCTCTCCCCGCTGCCTGGTGTGCCTCTTTGACCTATCACCCCTGGGAGGTGACCTCCTGGGGCTCTGTTCCCGTCGAGGGTCCGTCCTGCGATGGTGTGATGTTGCACGCTGCCTCAGGTAGTCGCGAAAGAGTTGTTGATCCTTGAGGATCTATCATTGTAGGTCATTGATCTAACCCATAGTTGCTGGGGCATTGGGGTCAGGTACCACCTCCACCACCACTTCGTTGTTGGGTTCGACTACTGCAACTTGATCATCGTCTGGGATCTCCCTCTCTAGAGAGACATGGTCTTGGTCACAGGCTCTGCGATGTGAGTTCTCTGGAGGAGGTGATCCATTCCCCTCCCTCGGGGCATTGTTCGTGGAGGGAACGGTCTTCTTGTCTCGTGGTGCCATGGTTGAACAGATATGGAAACTGGCTAGTAAAGGTGATGGCTAGCGTCGTTCCCACAGACGGCGCCAATCTGTTGCGTCAAGAAATTTCTCAGCGGTCCTTCGAGTGCCGTAACCTGTAAAAGACCCTGGGTGACAAAGGAGAACTGGTGTGCTGTCGGCCTAGGACTCTCTGATGCCTTAGTTAGATCTCTCTGAGCAAATAAATGAATAGTAGTATTCAAGATGTGTTAAGATGTCCCTTGATGGGGCTGAGTACCTTGCCTTTTATAGTAGAGCATGGCGGTGTGGAGAGTCCCAATTGGTGTAGAGTGTGCGTCGTAGGTGATAGAGTCCCTGAGTAGCAGGGCTCATCCTTGACTGGTTGTCTTCCCATGAAACGTGGTGTCACGATAGACTTGGCAATCATCTTCCTGAGAGACGTAGTGTCTTGATAGACTTGGTATCCTTGGTGGATTGACCTATCTACGTGGTAGATTAGGTTCCTGGTACATGAGTCCTTTCAGACTACGTGACTTGATACGTGGTGGCCTAGAGTCCTTGGTGATGCGGTCTGTGTCTTGTTGATGGTGGTGGTTGGTGCCGTGTGTTAGAGGGAAACTGTGCTTGGGGATGATATGCCCAAGGGAGTTGTAGCCCAAGGGGGTTGGCGCCCAAGGAGGTCCTCGCCCAAAGGGAGGTTGGCGCCTAGGGAGGTCCATGCCCCCAAAGGGGTTGGCGCCCAAGGGTGGCCACGCCTGATGGGGTTGGCGCCCAAGGGTGGCACATCCAAGGGGGTTTGTGCCCGTGGGTGTTGGTGGTCGGCGCCTGCAATCGGTCCTTCACTGGCTCTGTCTTGGCCCACTTTTCTGGGTCATGACACATGACGACCTCTGATTGGTTGGTGTGAATTTGGGTTCATCACCATGTGGAAGGATTCTATTGCTGAGAATTAAGAAACTTCAAATTAATAAATAGGTGGCAAGTTGGGATAGGCTAGATATAATTGAAATAAAACAAAAGACTAAAGGGTAATTAAGTCTTTTCACTTTATAGGGGTACCTTAGTCAAAGAAGAAGACTAATCACTATTGGTAGAAAATGGAGGCAAGGTAGGGTAGGACTGGAATTTCATAGGTTTGGGACTTAAAGACATTTCATTTAAGGTATGGGGACATTGATGTCCTTACACATTTAGATGGGTACCTAAGATACTAAATAAAGAAAATATAATATATTGGCTATACAAGCATAAAGAAGGGGTAAAGTTGTATTCTCATAAATCAAATCTAAATAAAAATAAAATAACATATAAAAGAACCCATCTTCATTGGTTTCACTTCAGCAAAACTGAAAAAGAAGAGAAGAACTTGACAGAAAGTGGGGGAGAAGAGAAGAAAGAAAAGAAGAGATCAAGAAGAGAAAGATAAGGAGAAGAATAGGGAGCCTTGCTCACCTCTTGCTCTCAAAACCCAAGGTAAGCACCACTAGGATCTGATCTTCTCATCTCATAAACCTTCCTTTATAAAATTCTATTTTGGGAAAACATTTATAGAATTGAACCTAAACTCCTACCTTGCACGCTACCATGTATGAAATGCTTAAATTGGTAGCTAGGATGCATGATCCTCTTGCATAACCTCTCTCTCCTACCTCCTACCTTCTTCTCAAACTTGGAATGTACCTAAACTTAAGTTCCAGCCATGATTTGGCTAACCATGATGCTAAACTATGAATGTAAGCCATGATTTGCAGGATAGAACCATGGATCCTTGCATGCATGCCATGGATTCTATGTTATTGCTCTTCATCCACATTCTTACAAACCCAGAATTGCTTAGACCTCAGTTCAAGCCATGAATATAGCTTAGTTTTATACACAACCATGTGCATAAAGCATGAAGATTAGGATAGAGCCACGGATCCATATATGCATGTTAAATCCCAACATAAATATCAAATTCTGCTACTCTACAGATTGAGCTTCTCTTAGTAAAATGATATAACTCCACCATCCGGACTCCATTTATCTTGATTTCAATTTTGTTAAAAAGTAGACTCATAGGGCTACATTTTATTAGAGGAAACCATTACCCAGTTATGTCTCTAAGTTAGTTAAAAGTTCATTTCAAGTTGCTATCAAAATCGAATCCTACTGTTTTGACAGATTTACCTTTGTATAATAAAAATAACATAACTTTAGAATCCAATCTTCATTTTATTTGATTCCTATTTTTCTAGAAACTATATTCACAGATCTTCATTTTCTTAGAAGGAACCATAATCCAATTATGCCTCTAAATGAACTGAAATTTCATTTCAATCTAAGAAAATTCTGCAGATGAAATCTCTGGGGGATGCACTGAGCGATGCACTAGGAGATTGACCCAAACGCCCAGTGCAAGGCCCAGTGATGCTGTTTTGGCCAGAATTGAAATCAGCCTTTTTGGGGCCATCACTCTCAAGCCTAGAATAGTGTGTACAACCCATGAATGACCTAAATACCCTACCCCAATTGTTCTTGCTGTTATATATGCTTTGGGTGCTCAAGTGGGCCCCACAGAGCCAAGTATACACACCTAGACTGAGCCAAACATGAGCTGAAACCTTTGGCCCTGCTTTGCATGCTTGGTGGGGCTGTGATTAAGTTAATCTTTTCCTAAAATTTATTAGAACATGGGTTCTGCATCTCTGGGTGATGCACTGGTAGTTTGACCCAAAGGCCCAGTGCAAGTCCCAGAGAATTACAGCTCAGTGATTATGAATTCAAACCTGAATCAAACAAAACCTAGACCAACCCTTGGACCATAATTTGATCTGAACCATGTTTGACACATCTTAATGGTCCGATTAATTTAGGTTATAACCCCGAGCACGAGACACAATGTCAGACACCGGTTGGGACCGAGCCGATAGAAGAGTAAGCATGAGCACTACAAGGTGAGTGGAATTACACCATGAGTATAGATGTAACATGACTAATGGGTCATGACAACAAAAAAAACAATATTTACTGTCTCTAACTACTTTAAATTGCTTTAAATACTTATTTTAATTCTGAATCTTATCTGATGGAAATTGGAAATGGATGATAATGCTTACATGTGGAATTGCTAGATTAGATGTCGTAGCCGGCTTGAAAATGAGGTTGTGGTAGCCCATAGAATGGGATGCGGTTGACACCACCCAACTCATACTATGTCATATAGAATGCATCTGCTTAGGATATCATCACCCATGGTACGGACCCTTGCCAACAATAGTTTAGGTGTTGGATACCACAAAAGTGTGAGGCCAATGTCTCAAGGAGGCATTGCTCGGTCAGTTGACCCATTATGATCATTAGGACGTGGTGGTAGCACAGAAATGTGTGAGGCCAATGTCTCAAGAAGACATTGCTCGGTTAGTAGGCCCACCAATCAATAGGGCTGGTGGTAGTACAGTGGTAACCTAGAGGGATGGTCGGCCTGACCTTGGTGACTGATGCAGGAGTTGATCGGTCCTCTCCGACAACTCAATGGGTGTAGCACGAGAAGGGGTTAAAAGCCCGCACCAGGGATACATGTATTGGGGATTGTAGTAGCACAGAACCAGCCTTTGTTTTGATGCTATGTGGCTTAATAATAATAAACAATCTCATTTCATATAGGATTCATTTGGTTTGTGCTTGCATGTGCATGCATGGTTATGTTTCATTCACGGGCTCAGTGGAGCTCACACTCTTGTATATTTCTTTTTAGATAATACTGCAGATGGACATCTCGATAGCTGGGAGACTCATTTCGCTGAGGAGGATGATGGTGATTACGACCTTTCAAGTTTGGATCCCAAGGGAGGTTATCCCTCTTGTGCGGGTGACCAGGGTAGCCCTTGAGGATGATCCTTAAGGGATGAGCAACATACTAATCTAACCTTTTGGGGACTCTCTTTGGGTAGATAGGATATACTAAACCCCCCTTGTCTTGTATAGCTTGTTTGTGCTCTTGATGTTGTAGCCCTCTTTTATATTTTGTAAAGCTATTGGTTAGAAAAGTATTGACTGCATAATCAAGTGGTGAAATGGAGTAGTGAACAACGTACTATTTATTTTGAATGTTTAATGACAAGCTTTAGCTTCCGCAACACTCTGTATTTCTTTTATCCATTGTTATGGGTGTGTGTGTTTATGAGGTATATTAACTGCTTCTTGACCTTTGGGGATCGGCAGATGTCATAGGATATGCGGGTCACTTGCCTAAATCCTCCCATGGGGTGATTTGGGGCATGACAGAGTGGTATCAGAGCGAGAAGCTCCTCCTATACCCACAAACAGCGGAGATAGAATAACTAGTAACATAGAATCAAGAGAACAAATAGATAAACAAACGTGAGATAACTTGTAGATAAAATACCATAGGAACTAACATAATGTGAAGATAACAAAACTTCGTAAACCAAAAGAGCATAAGCCATTACACCTTGTTTGAGACTAGAAGTATTATTTCAAAACTACAACATAGAAAGGAAAGTACAACTGATAAAAAATAAAGAATAAAACAAAACAAAACACATCTCATCCTATCTTAGTGCTTACTCCCATTGTATTATTTATAAATTCCCATGTTTTTGGTTACGCATCCCTATATGTGCGATGTTTTACAATCGTGCCATACCATAGCTAACATACCATAGCAAATGTTAGCTTTTACGCATAAGTACAAATTAGTATCTTCCTTAGTTAGGAAGTGTAGATTTATTAATACCCAAGGTTCCTTTCTAGAGAAATAACCATGGTTAACACAAGATCCAACCGGGGTAGTCGTCGTGGAAGAGGCCCTCGATTTGTTCCAAAAATTGGATTACCGAACGGAGTCAAAGCTCAAAACTTTAAAGTGTCAGTCACTTCGGTAAGGATGCCCCGGGACTTTCCAAACTCGGTGCCTGCGACCCCTCTGGCTCCTGCCACCGCACCACCTCCGGCTATGGCTGCCAGTTAACTGAACACCATCTTGGCAAATATGATGCGGATCATGCAGCAACAACAAGAATTACTGACCCATATGACCATTCAGTTCACGACCATAATGCAGCACCAGGCGATGCCACCACCCAATCAGCCTTCACAATTTCCACCTCTGGTGCCTCAGCATGCCATAGAAAACTCCACTGCTAAGGTAATGGAGAGGTTCAAGAAACTTCAGCCACCCGCTTTTTCTAAGATCGGCTCAGAGGCAATGGAACAGGAGAGATGGATTAGTGCTTTGGAAAAAGCCTTCGCTGTATTAGATTGTACCGATGCCAAGAAGTTTGTTGCTAAAAAGTGCTCATACATAAACTCCAATCATCTATCATGATGATATAAATGTTTTAATGATAACAAATAAAATGAATTGTACTAACTCTTATGTAAAAGATGCATAGATAAGAGCGGAGCATCAAGTAAGGGGGAGCATTTAAAAGATTGATGCACCAAGTCAAAGCTTTCAAGATATTTGAAGAGAAGAACACAACTCAAGACTTATCTTCAAACAAATGGGATACAAGACCTCAAAGAACTTGTTTAATTTTGTATCAAGTTGTATCATAATTAAAGTCACAATTAATGTAACGCACACACAAGCATACATTCATTTAGATGGACTTTAGGAGGTTTAAATTAAACTCAATCCATGTGCCCAAGCCCATTTGGAATCATTCAAGTAAGTCCAATAAAGGACTTAACAAATTTCAGCAGAAATTTGGTGAAAAGATATACCAGATCAAATGACTTAACAAATTTCAGCAGAAATTTGGTGAACTGGTATACCAGATCATGAAATGGCATACCGGATCAGCTATTGATCTCGAAAAATAAGTCACAGTAGCCTTCCAGCCCACGCTGGATTGTAATCCAGCATATCGGATCATAGGCTTATTGTGTTTTACCCTGAACCGGCATACCGGATCATAATCCAATATACCGGATCAAGATATGACTGTTATAATTTAACCATTACTCCTTACTCATATATGGAAATTTAGTGAATTGACATACCGGATTGGGAAACGGTATACCAGATTATGGCTGTCTAAATCAATCCGATCTTAAGACAGTTTCTATATTGATTAGAGCTATCTAACCTATAAATACCCACTTGTTTAAGGCTCTAATTACCACTATTGATCACAATTAAGAGCCTCCAATACAAGTTACTTTCAAGTAAGAATTCAAGCATCCATTCAAGGCATAGACTCTCACAAGCTTCCTTCATTCCCTTTGCATTAAGCTTCAAAGATTAAAAGGTAACAAAATATTACTAAAGTTGAGGTAACTCTAATCTTTAGTACCCTTTATTTTAAATGGTAGTTTGAGTCTTGCTTGGAATCAAGAGTAGTTTGAGTCCTCTTGCTCATTAATCAGGATTAGTTGGTTGTATGAGTCATCTTGCTCTTAATCAAGATTAGTTGAGTTCTCTTGCTCTTAATTGATATTTGTACAAGTTCTCTTTCTCACACTTAAGATTTGTTTTAGTGGAATTCTCCCTAAGGTGAGAGGAGTGGACGTAGGTAAGTATTGGCCGAACCACTATAAATCTCTTGTGTTATCTTTGTTATTTGATTGTATTTCATTAATAACTTGTTTATTTTTGCAATAATTTTTTATTCCCTACCTTCACCTATTCACCCCCTCTAGGTGAATTCACAAAGTTGATATATGCCAGGTACTAGTTGCAGAATGAGACTAAAGCATGGTGGAAGTCGACGCGACCAAATTTGGAGGTGACTCATCCCAACCCCACCTGGGATCAGTTCAAGGAAGTCTTCTTTAAGAATTTTTTCCCGAGAGTTTTAGAGACAAGAAGGAAACTGAATTCTCTGTCCTCATACAAGGATCGAAGACAATGCTAGATTACCAGCAGTAGTTTGAGGATTTGTTCCATTTTGCACCAGAACATATGAAGGAGGAGGCTAGCAAGATGAAGAAATTTGAAATGGGGCTCAAGCCTGAGATCGGGTCTATCCTGTTAATCATGGATATTCAAACCTATGCACAGATGGTCAATAAAGCCAAGACTATAGAAGATAGACTGAAGGAGGGGACCACAGTGTCATCGGGGCTTTGCAAGAGGCCTAACGCCTTCCAAAATTTAGAGTAGCCCAACAAGACCTTCCGAGGATCTAGCTTAAGCCCTAGCCCGACACAGTACCATGGGTTTGAAATGGGGCAAGCATATCAACCCATTCACCCATCATTCAAATAGCCTACACAGTATTATCGCCATGCCTCGAGCCAATCCACTCTACCACCTTGCCTGGTATCGAGTTAAGAAGGCCTAACTGCTTCTCAGCCTATCTGTCCTACACCTACCTATCCGCTTGCTGGACCTAGTCACTACTATACATGTAAACAGCCTGGACACATGTCTAGAGATTGTCCTCGTTGTAGGTTTCTTGCACCACGATGAGGTCCACCTACTACTCGACCTTTCCCGTCCCAAAGCTATAGAGTCCAAAAACAAGTATATGCCTTGGACACAAGGGAAGCTGAGGCAAATCCGGATATGATGACAGGTACTTTATCCATATCATCCTCACATGATTGAGTGATAATGACTCTAGTACATCACACTTTTTCATTTCTGCTATTTTGCTATAAGAGAAATGTGCCCTCGAAGAACTTGGAACACAAACCGGTAGTTAACACTCCCATTGGAAACTTGGTGAATTTAAACGAAGTATGGGAACCTTGTCTAGTAAAAATATGTGGGTGAAACATGATAGCTCGTCCAATCTAGTCTGACATAAAAGACTTTGATGTGATCCTAGGCATGGATTGGTTGTTCGCCTACGGAGCTAATGTCAAGTGAGCGGGGAAACAGGTTTTATTTAGGCTAAGAGAAGATAATGAACCCACTTATAAGAATGTGTAACTGATAGAAGAATGAAACTGGAACTGAAGAATTTAAAAAAACCTTGCGCAACAATAGGTATGAATGGAATAATGGATCCCCAAATGTCCCCTCCGTGATTGGGAGTGAACAATGAGGATTTCATCAATATTCCAACTCATCCTAAAATTAAGATTAGGTATTGGGGAACCAGAAGTGAAAGTATTCATAGAAAAAGCCGTGTGGGCAAGATGGCGTAGACTTATGCCACACAACCTAAAGCAATAGAAGTGTAGATTATTAGGCAAAATACGCGTAGGTAGATGAATCGTTTGATTTTGAGGTATATGTTGGGAGTTCGATTTCCCTTAGGCCTTTATAATCAAGCTGAACATTAGATCAATCACACCCAGGAGTAATTTAGATAACTTGTTGGGAGTTGATTATGTTTGAGAACCAAACCTTTATAGCTAAATAAAAATAACGAGCGATGCCTATATAAGACGGAAGGGCCTGAAGTACGTCGTGGGTGATCAGGTATTTCCTTGGGAATCACCAACCAAAGGGGTGATGCGGTTCGATAAGAAAGGGAAGTTGAGATCCGAGAATCATGACAGGTAGCGTAGTGATTGGCAGAAGTTCATGACGTATTCTATGCATCGGTGTTGAAGAAGTACCTCCCGGACTCGACTCATGTCTTGACTGAGGAACCACTTGGGCTCGTTGCCGCCATGACCTGTCAAAAGAAACCCGAAGAGAATGTGGGATGTGGGGAGTACAATCTCCACAATCGGATTATCTTATTGTAAAGGTACTGTGGAGTAGTCGGCTCAATCAAGGAGTATCCGATTGACGAGAAGATGAAAGGCTGTCGAAGTATCCTCATCTACTTGATGCCCCAGACACGTTCAATTTTGACAAAATTTTATAAGGTTGGGGGAATGTTAAACCCGTGCAAAAAAAAAAATGCAGGCTAATTTGAATTTTTTTGGTTGAAGGTCCAAAACCCAAGGTCAAAGGTATCAGTACCTTATGGAGCATTGAACGAATGGTCGAGATAAATGACGTAATGTAATACCCGCATCTTTGTATTAATATTTTCCCGTTAATTTTGGTTGCCAACAAGTGCATCGTCGGTCTAACCTGGCGATCGGTAAACAATAAAACAACTTATATTTGTAATATAGGGGCATTAGGATAATTATACCAACTCATGAAAAATTGAGTAGTGACAACGTGAAATAATTGTTAGGATCAATAAATTATTGAGAAGAACCTTAAAACGAAACCTATACAACTGATGAAAGTCGATTCCGGGTTTCCTAGACAAAATTTTGATCAAAACAGTAAGAACAAAAGGATAAAGTATTTTATTCTTCAAAAGATAGCAAATTAAAGTCTTAGCCCAATAGGTTATTACTTTGGCTATTTAAGTGGGAGGTTGCAAGTACAAATCCCCACCCATGTATACTTTTACATATAGATAAAAATTTTAAATAAGTTAAATAAAAGGCATGTGATAAGTTGGAAATTCAACTTTAAAAACAAATATACATGTGGGGCCCAGTTAAAGTGGTAGCCACGTGGCATACTCAAGCAGTGACATATATTGCATGTTCCATGCATACAATAGTTGGAGGCCACATAGCATCCCATGTGGAAGGATTCTATTGGTGAGAATTAAGAAACTTCAAATTAATAAATAGGTGGCAAGTTGGGATAGACTAGATATAATTAAAATAAAACATAAAACTAAAGGGTAATTAAGTCTTTTCACTTGATAGGGGTACCTTAGTCAAAGAAGAAGACTAATCACTATTGGTAGAAAATGGAGGTAAGGTAGGGTAGGACTGGAATTTCATAGGTTTGGGACTTAAAGACATTTCATTTAAGGTATGGGGACATTGATGTCCTTACACATTTAGATGGGTACCTAAGATACTAAATAAGAAAAATATAATATATTGGCTATACAAGCATAAAGAAGGGATAAAATTGTATTCTCATAAATCAAATCTAAATAAAAATAAAATAACGTATAAAAGAACCCATCTTCGTTGGTCTCATTTCAGCAAAACTGAAAAAGAAGAGAAGAACTTGAAAGAAAGTGGGGGAGAAAAGAAAGAAAAGAAAAGAAGAGAAGAAGAAGAGAAAGAGCAGTGTGAATTCACCTAGAGGGGGGGTGAATAGGTGAAGGTAGTGGAATATAAAAACTTATGCAAAAATAAAAAAGTTATCAATAAGAGACAATTAAAATTGCAAAGATAACACAATAATCTATAATGGTTCGGCCAAAACTTGCTTACGTCCACTCCTCTCACCTTAGAGAGAATTCCACTAAAACAAATCTTGAGTATGAGCAAGAGAACTCGTACAAATCTTAATTGAGAGCAAGAGGACTCAACCAATCTTGATTCTGAGCAAGAGGACTCAAACTACTCTTGATTCCGAGCAAGAGGACTCAAACAAATATATAAATAAAAGGTACTAAAGATTAGGATTACCTCAACCTTAGTAGAGTTTGCTACCTTTCAACTTTGAAGCTTAATGCTAAGTGAAGGAGCTTGTGAGAGAGTGTGCTTTGAATGAATGCTTGAATTCTCACATGAAAGTCACTTGTATTGGAGGCTCTTAATTATGTTTTACAATGGTGTTTAGAGCCTTAAACAAGTGGGTATTTATATGTTAGATGACTTAATTTAATTAGGAATCTAAATTAAGATCGGATTCCAAAAGCCATATATAATCCGGTATGCTGGATTCCAATCCAGTATGCCGGATCACCTAATTTTCTTATTCAATAAAGGAATAACAGTCAAATTATAATAGCCTTTTATTGATCCAGTATGCTGGATTATGATTCGGTATGCCGGTTCATGATCCGGTATGCTGGAATACAATCCGGCGTGGGCGGGAAGGCTACTGCAGGCAATTTCCTGAGATTACAACACTGATCCGGTATGCCGTTTCATGATCCGGTATGCCGGTTCACCTGATCCGGTATGCCTTTTTTTGATCCGGTATACCTTTTCACCAAATTTCTGCTGAAATTTGTTAAGTCCTTTATTGGACTTACTTGGATGATTCCAATTGGGTTTGGTCATATGGATTAGGTTTGATTTAAATCTCCTAAAGTCCATCTAAATGAATGCATGCATGTGTGTGCATTACATCAATTGTGACTTTAAATTATGACACAACTAGCTAAAAAAATAAACAAGTTCTTGAGGTCTTGTATCTCAAAGAGTTGCTTGAATAGAAGTCTTGAAAGTAGTCCTTCACTTCACAACATTCTTTGAAATCTTTGTCTTGGTGCATCAAGCTTTTACATATTCCCTCTTACTTGATGCTCATCTCTTATGAAGTCTCTCTATATAATATAACACAGGTTAGTACAACTAACTTATTTGTTATCATCAAAACCATAATGGGTGATGTGTGGAATTTACCCCAACAAGAAGGAGAAGAATAGGGAGCCTTGCTCACCTCTTGCTCTCAAGACCCAAGGTAAGCACCACTAGGATCCGATCTTCTCCTCATAAACCTTCCTTTATAAAATTCTATTTTGGGAAAACAATTACAGAATAGAACCCAAACTCCTACCTTGGATGCTACCATGTACGAAATGCTTAAATTGGTAGCTAGGATGCATGATTCTCTTGCATAACCTCTCCCTCCTACCTCCAACTTTCTTCTCAAACTTGGAATGTATCTAAACTTAAGTTCCAGCTATGATTTGGCTAACCATGGTGCTAAACTATGAATGTAAGCCATAATTTGCAGGATAAAACCATGGATCCTTGCATGCATGCCATGAATTCTATGTTATTGCTCTTCATCCACATTCTTACAAACCCATAATTACCTAGACCTTAGTTCTAACCATGAATATAGCTTAGTTTTATACCCAACCATATGCATAAAGCATGAATAGTAGGATAGAGCCACGGATCCACATATGCATGTTAAATTCCAACATAAATATCAAATTCTGCTACTCTACAGATTGACCTTCTCTTAGTTAAAATGGTATAACTCCACCATCCAAACTCTATTTGTCTTGGTTCTAATTTTATTAGAAAGTAAACTCATAGGCCTGCATTTTATTAGAAGAAACCATTACCTAGTTATGTCTTTAAGTTAGTTAAAATTTCATTTCAAGTTGCTATCAAAATCGAATCCTGCTATTTTGACAGATTTACCTTTGTATAATAAAAATAACATAACTTCATAATCCAATATTCATTTTCTTTGATTCCAATTTTTATAAAAACTAGATTCATAGATATTCATTTTCCTAGAAAAAACCATAATCCAATTATGCCTCTAAATGAACTGAAATTTCATTTCAATCTAAGAAAATTCTGTAGATGAAATATCTGGGCGATGCACTGGGCGATTGACCCAAACAGCCAATGCAAGGCCCAGTGATGTTGTTTTGGCCAGAATTGAAATCAGCCATTTTAGGAACATCACTCTCAAGCCTAGAACAGTGTTTAAAACCCATAAATGACCTAAATACCCTACCCCAACTGCCCTTGTTGTTATCTATGCTGTAGGTGCTCAAGTGGGCCCCACAAAGCAAGTATACACACCCAGACTGAGACAAACATGAGATGAAACCTTTGGTCCTATTTTGCATGCTTTGTGGGACTGTGATTAAGTTAATCTTTCCTTAAAATTTATTAGAACATGGGTTCTGTATCTCTGGGTGATGCACTAGGAGTTTGACCCAAAGGCCCAGTGTAAGTCCCAGAGAATTTCAACTTAGTGATTATGAACTCAAACCTTAATCAAACAAAACCTAGACCAACCCTAGGACCATAATCTAATCTGAACCATGTTTGACACATCTTAATGGTCCGATTAATTTAGGTTATAATCCTGAGTACGAGACACAGTGTCAGACACCGATTGGGATCGAGGCGACAAAAGAGCAAGCAGGAGTACTACAAGGTGAGTGGAATTACACCATGAGTGTAGATGTAACATGACTAATGGGTCATGACAAAAACAACAACAATATTTACTGTCTCTAACTACTTTAAATTACTTTATATTCTTATTTTAATTCTGAATCTTATCTGATGGATATTGAAAATAGAGGATAATGCTTATATGTGGAATTACTAGATTAGATGCCGTAGCTGGCTTGGAAATGAGGCTTGTGATAGCTCGTAGAATGGGATGCGGTTGACACCACCCGACTCATACTATGCCATATAGAATGCATCTTGTTAGGATATCGCCACCCATGCTATAAACCCTTGCCAACAGGTGTTTAGGTGTTGGATACCACAAAAGTGTGAGGCCAATGTCTCAAGGAGGCATTGCTAGGTCAGTTGACCCATCATGATCATCAAGACATAGTGGTAGCACAGAAATGCACGAGGCCAATGTCTCAAGAAGATATTGCTCGGTCAGTAGGCCCACTAGTCAATAGGGCTAGTGGTAGCACAGTGGTAACCTAGAGGGCTGGTCGGGCTGACCTTGGTGACTGATGCAAAAGCTTATCGGTCCTCTCCGACAAATCAATGGGTTTATCTCGAGAAGGGTTTAAATGCCCACACCAGGGATACATGTATTGGGGATTGTAGTAGCACAGACCCTGCCTTAGTTTTAATGCTAGGTGGCTTAATAATAATAAACAATCTCATTTCATATAGGATTCATTTGTTTTTGCTTACATGTGTATACATGGTTATGTTTCATTCACGGGCTCAGTGGAGCTCACAATCTTGTATATTTCTTTTTAGACAATATTGCAGGTGGACATCTCGATAGCTGGGAGACTCATTTCGCTGAGGAGGATGATGGTGATTACGACCTTTCAGGTTTGGACCCCGAGGGAGGTTATCCCTCTTGTGCGGGTGACCAGGGTGGCCCTTGAGGATGATCCTTAAGGGATGAGTAGCATACTAATCTAACCTTTTGGGGACTTTCTTTGGGTAGATAGGATATACTAAACCCCCCTTGTCTTGTATAGCATGTTTGGCCTCTTGATGTCGTATCCCTCTTTTGTATTTTATAAAGCTATTGGCTAGAAAAGTATTGACTGCATAATCAAGTGGTGAAATGGAGTAATGAACAACGTATTGTTTATTTTGAATGTTTAATGACAAGCTTTAGCTTTCGCAACACTCTGTATTTCTTTTATCCATTGTTATGGGTGTGTGTGTTTGTGAGTTATATTAACTATTTTTTAATCCTTGGGGATTGGTGGATGTCGTAGGATATCCAGGTCACTTGCCTAAATTCTCCCAGGGAGTGGTTTGGGGAATGACAGCAAGTGTACGGGTCAATCGTAGCTACGGGTCGAACACAAGGAACTATGCCACTCTATCTTACTCAATTAAAGTAACGCGAAAGTGAACCAAATTAAGATGATTAAACTAACTGTCCTAACACATGCATCTAACAATACCAACGGCTTAACCATTCATCTTCTAACCAATCAAAAACTAATACGGATTATGAGATTGACAGATAAAAATTACCACATCCACACACATGCAAAAAACATAAATCCAAGAGCAAAGAAAAAAAACCCAAAAATTGTTTGAACCGAACTGAACTTGATAAGGCTTCCTCTACCAAACTTGAATTGGCATCTACCAAATTTGAAAAATAAAAGTCTAATCATAAGACATGAAGATGAATGTAAATAAAATAAAACAAAATTGCAATGAGAGTACTTGAAAGAATGAGAGTGAAAGAAATAAAGAGGATGAGAATAAAAGAAAGAAAGAAAAATAAGATTGATTACTCCCTTCTACCAAACTTGCAATTGAATGTGTTGAATGAGCATTGAATGGATGTTGTTGATGAAACTTACATTGCTTGAATTAACTTGCATACCTTCCTCTTCCAAATCTCTAAATCATCTCACAAGAACTAGAAACCTAGAACTAGAAGGCTTGAAACAAAAACTACACCTAGAGATTGAAGAGCTTACAACCACAATAGAAGAACAATCCTTGAATTAAACTTGCATAAAAGAAATTACAACCATTGAAATAAAAATTCAGAAAAATAAACTAGAAAACTAGAAGCCAAAAATATGAAGAAGACTAAAATTCTCAATAGCAATTAACACTAACAACAGCCCAACCCCCTTATGTATTTATAAGGGAAGGAGAAAGAAGAGAGGGGAGGAGGGAGAGCTTCCACGATTTGAGTGGGCCCCTCCTCCAAAAATCGTTGGAGTGTGGAGAAGCTCTCTCAATCTCTGGATTTGATCCCTACTTCCTTTTACATCAAAGCTTGATTGCCAAGAAAAAGAAAAAAAATAGAAAATAGAATATTATAGTTCCTAGTTTAATACACCTGCTATTTTCTAATTTGAAAGCTTCCTAATTTGACTCTTGAGCATAGATTCCACTCTCCTGTATTTCCTTTTTCTTACAGGTGTCTTCTCCAAGTAATGTGATCAAGGCTTTCTCAATTTTTGATTTTTTAACTTTCCAAGGATGAGAGAATATTACCCACAAAATATCCATCACTAGTTAAATCCCCATAATGCCCTTGGAAATTTGGTGGAGAGAGAGAGAGTGTGTGACAATTGGGATTCCTTCTTCAAGAATTAATTTAATGCCCACTCTACCCTTCAAAAAACGTGGACCATGGGTTGCTCTAAAGAAAACGTGGAAGGTGGGGTCCATGTGTAGTTGACAACCATTCTCTCTCTTTTAACAAAGAAAAATGCAGAAGGTTGTCTTGTGCTTGATGAAATCTCAACCCTTGATAAAAAAATACCTTCTTTGATGCCAAAAAATACCCTTAGAAAAACGCAGACTAGCTTGGGCTTGCATTCCAGCTCATTTTTGGCCCATTATTCTTTTCCGGTCCAAAAAAAATAATCACTTGCATGATGGCCTAAACGAATGTGTACTTTTAATGCTTCACAGCCATCTTGCTCAAAATCCAGCCCTCTTCACAGACATAGAAAGAAATATGGTGACTTTACGTGTAAATTAGGGGATATAGCTTTCGATAGCCCAAAATAGCATAAAATGACCTAAAACCTAAAAAACACAAAAAAATACCCGAGTAACTCTGTTCAATGTGGTAAAATGCTTGCTTTATGCCCTAAGATTTCACACATAAATGTGCTCATCAGATTCCCCCACACTTGAACTTTGCTTGTCCTCAAGCAACAAAACAAAAATTATCCTAGAATGCAAAAATCCTAACTCACTTTCGTAGGAATCACGGTTGCACTTAATACGTGCAACAAGCCTTTAAACCCCTAGTGGACGAGTTTTGTCTCGTTAGTGTTTGTAGTGAATGTACACCCAAAATTCAATAAGTTCAAAAATATTGCAAATTCTAATTATGGCATAAGTAGGATAGTGCATGTTTGAGTTAAAATAAAACCACAAGCGTACGGGTCAATCGTAGCTACGGGTCGAACACGAGGAGATATACGTCACTCTATTTAACTAACTTAAAAGTAATGCAAAGTGAACCAAATTAAAGTGTTAAATTAAACTAATTAAACTAACGAAAATCAATGCATCCTAACTCATAAGCATCTAACAAAATTAAGGGATTAAATCGGCGTCCTAACACATGAGCATCTAACCTATCAAACTAAAGCGAATTGAAAGGAATAAAAATGCAGCCATGCATACTAATCACATAAAAAGAAATAAGAGAATAAAAATGCATCCATAAACCACAACCATATAAAATTAAAATAAAAGAAATAGAGGGGGAAGAAGAAGAAGATAGAGAAAGACGGAGGAGATGGAGAATGAGATTGAGAGTTTAGATAGTAAAACCTGGATGTGCTTGCATGAATGTAATTGAAAAGCTTGAATACTTGCATAAACTTACCATGGCCTCCTCTTCTAAATCTTCAAGTTTTGTTATCAACTTAAGAACTTAGACTAGAAGGCTTAAAACCTAAACTAGAATTAAGAAATTACAACCCAATTGAAGACTTAAATTGAAATTAAAGCATAAACTAAACCTATTATAACCATTAACTAAAAATCATAAAAGCAAACTAAAACTTAAAAAAGCCAAAAATCACAAATTAGAAGGAGAAGAAGAGAAGAAATTTCACTAAGTGAATGAGCAATTTTTACAAGAGAGGAGAAGAGAGGAGATGGAAGTGTAGGAGAAATATTCCCTAAGAAAAGAGAATATTCTCTTCTCTTTCCTCTTTTACAATGCCTTGAATCCTAAGAAAAAAGAAAAAAAATAGAAAGAAGAAGAAGAGAAGATTGTTTACATAGACTTTCTATTTCTAGAAAAATAAACTTCCAATTCTAACAAGTGCTTCCTTTTCTTTGTAGATATATTCTCCAAGCAATAAAATCAAAGCATCTTTGATTTTTCAACCTTCCATAGATGAGAAAATATAAATCTATCCAAAATAGAATTCCAGAAGTGCCCTTGAGAAGTTGGAGGAGAGAGAGAGTAAGGGTGATGACTAGGATTCCTTCAAAAATAAATAAAATACCCATTCTGTCCTTCAGAAAATGTGGAGCATGGGATGCTTAAATAGGCCTCACCATTTTGTTCCCTGCGAAAAATCACCCAAAATAGACCCAAATTTCGTCCAATTCAGAGTTGGGGAGCCCAAGATATCTCAAGTTGAAGTTGGATTGTCCAGAGCCTTCCAAATGGAATCTTTCGGGTACAGTAAAGTAACTTCTGATAATTATGTTAAGGCCCCTGGAATCCGAACTTCCGCTTCACTTTATCCCCGTTCAACTATCAATAATTATAAATAAACCCCTACAGACCATTTTCACGCATCGATACGAAAACGGCCATAACTTCTTCGTTTCAACTCGGAATCAAGTGTCGTTTGAACCATTGTGAAGCTGACTCGATGGGCTATGCATCCATACTATTGACACCTCTAAAAAGCTTATAAACATCTCCTTAGCATCATCTTCTCCATTTTCACAATAATTCACCTAAACCCTGACAAGCACAAGAAAGCACCGAGTAACTCTGTCCAATGTGGTAAAATGTATGTTTTATGCCCTAAGATTTCATACATAAATGTGCTTATCAGATTCCCCCACACTTGAACGTTACTTGTCCTCAAGTAAAGCAAAAGGTAAACTAACTTAGAATGCAAAAAAAAATCCTAACTCACTGTCGTAGGAATCACGGTTGTACTTAGCATGTGCAACAAGCCTTTCAACCCCTAGGTTACCCCTAGTGGATGAGTTGTGTCTCGTGGGTGTTTGCAGTGAATATACACCCAAAATTCAATAAATCAAAAAGAATGATGTAAATTTTTCTCATGGCATAAGTAAGATAGGGCATACAATCTCAAAGAAATACTCAACTAAAGATTAAGGAGCCAAAGGTTCCCCCACACTTGAATTTTATCACCCCACATCAATTCAAGTAATAAGCATGCATCAAGGTCAAGGGATCTCCTCATATTTTCTGAATACTACTCACCTTCAAGTAAACCACTCATAGCACTGATGGAACCAAAGACTTAGGCATTGAGTATTTTTTACCATACTTTCTTTTCCAGGCATTAAGGCAAAAGTTTTTTTTTTTTTTTCTCAACAACAAACTCTTTTTCTACTCTATTACTGTTCTTTGAATGACATAGTGGAGCATACACCAGACACCCAAATACTTGGTGGCTTTGCTGTTTGCATGTATCCATAAGACATTGAGACATTGATGCACGAGTTTTTTTTTTTTGAGTTTCCTTCCAAGGAATTTCGATCAAGTCACCCTGCTTCATGAGGCATAGTGCCCTGTCTAATCCCAAGGAATTCCACTTTTCTTTCTGTTTGTCTCTTTTTTTTTTTTTTTTTTTTCCATTCACTTTTACTTTCATGCCTTGCCACAAACAAATTGGTCTCAACTACTAGCCAAAAGATCAAAGGGGTCCATAAACACATAGAGGAATCTAACCATCACATGAAGTAGCACTCATATTTTCAAACTCAATTCCCCATCACCGGATACAAGCCAACTACCATCCTTGAAAAGGGATTTTTTTATTATTTCGCATGCTAGGGCACCTAATTCCCTCTCACTCTCGCTTTGCAAATCGAAAAGACTTATGCACATAACCAAAAATTATCTCCAAGGGAGGGGAATACATACCAGCATATCAGGGGTCAAGGTAAAGAGGCTCATGGAGATCCATGACCTCTTCTTCAATTGGAGTAGGCATCTCTATGTACGGCTTCAATCTTTGGCCATTGACCTTGAAAGTAGCTCCTGTACTTAGATTGAGGACTTCAACAGCCCCATGAGGATAAACTTTTTGAACAATATAGGGGCCATCCCATCTAGAACGTAGCTTATCTGGAAAGATATGCAAACGAGAATTATACAACAAAACTTTCTGGTCTACCTCAAAAGATTTTCTCAAAATGTGCCTATCATGGAAAGCCTTGGTTTTTTCCTTGTAAATCCGGACATTCTCATTTGTCTCATTCCTAAGCTCTTCGAACTCAGATAGTTGGAGTTTCCTATGGGCACCTGCAGTGGGTAGGTCAAAGTTAAGCTTCTTGATAGCCCAAAAGGCCTTGTGCTCAATCTCTACAGGTAAGTGACATGCCTTTCCATACACCAGACGGTACGAAGATTGACCAAGATCGGTCTTGAAGGCTGTCATATGGGCCCACAACGCATCAACCAATCGGTTAGACCAATCCTTGTGGTTCAGGTTGATGATTTTCTCAAGAATATGCTTGATCTGCCTATTTAAAACCTCAACCTGGCCACTGGTCTGGGGATGATACGGTGTGGCCAACTTATGGACGACACCATACTTTCTCTTGAGGGCCTCAAAAGGCCGATAACAAAAATGCTGGCCCCGATCACTAATGATAGCCCGGGGAGTACCAAAACAGGAGAAGATGTTCTCCTTCAGAAATTTCACAACCACCTTGTGGTCATTAGTCTTACAAGCAACTGCCTCAATCCATTTGGACACATAGTCCCCAGTAAGTAATATGTACATGTTACCAAAAAGTTAGGGAAAGGCCCCATGAAATCAATACCCCATACATCAAACACCTCAACCACCAGAATTGGGTTGAGGGGCATCATATTTCTCTTAGTAAGATGCCCTAAGGATTGGCATGAAGAACATGCCTTGCAATAAGTAAAAGCGTCTTTAAACAGACTAGGCCAATAAAATCCACACTATAAAACCTTGGCCACAGTCTTATTAGGCCCAAGATGGCCTCCACAAGCCTAATCATGGCAAAAAGATAAGACAGATTGTTGCTCATGATCAGGGACACATCTCCGGATTACTTGATCCGGGCAGGTCTTAAAAAGATAAGGATCATCCCAAAAGAAATACTTAACTTGTGAAAAGAAACGATTCTTATCTTGGGTGGACCAATGTGCAGGTGTCACACCCGTAACTAGATAATTAACAATGTCAGCAAACCAAGGTTCACTAGACACTGCTATCAGATACTCATCAGGAAAATTCTCGTTGACTGGAGAATCAACAGTCAAGGAATTAGGCATCCGGGATAGATGATCTGCAACCAAATTTTCACTCCCTTTCTTATCCCTAATTTCAAGATCAAATTCTTGTAACAAAAGGACCCACCTAATGAAGCGAGCCTTGGCATCTTTCTTCTACACAAGATATTTGATAGCTGCATGGTCAGTATAAACAATCACATGTGATTCAACCAAGTAGGGCCTAAAACTTCGCTAACGCAAACACAACAGCTAAAAATTCTTTCTCAATGGTGGTATAATTAAGTTGTGCATCATTAAGAGTCCTACTTGCATAATAAATCAAATGGGGCAATTTGTTGATTCTTTGCCCAAGAACAGCCCCTATAGCAAAATCAGAGGCATCACACATAAGCTCAAATGAAACTGTCCAATTTGGAGCTTGAATAATAGGGGCTGAGGTCAAAGCTCTTTTCAATTGTTCAAAACTATCATGACACTCAGAAGAGAAATCAAATGGGCATTCCTTTGCCAAAAGAGAAGTGAGAGGTCTAGCTATCTATCTAAAGTCCTTGATCAATCTCCTGTAAAAACCTACATGGCCAAGAAAAGATCTAATGTCCTTTACACTCTTGGGTGGTTGTAAATTGGCAATGAGGTCCACCTTAGATCTATCAACCTTGATCCCTTCTTTGGACACAATGTGACCAAGAACTATGCCTTGCTTCACCATGAAGTGGAACTTCTCCCAATTCGGGACCAAGTTCTTTTCTATGCATCTTTTAAGAACCAAAGAGAGATGATGCAAGCAATTAGAAAAAGTAGAGCCGTGAATCGAAAAATCATCCATAAACACCTCTAGGAAGTGCTCTACTATATCAGAAAAGATACTCATCATGCACCTTTGGAATGTAGCAGGGACATTGCAAAGCCAAAAGGCATACGCCGGTAAGCAAAGGTTCCATAAGGGCATGTGAAAATGGTCTTGTGGTGGTCCTCTAGAGTAATAGGAATTTGGTTATAGCCTGCATAACCATCAAGAAAATAATAATATTCATGACCAGCTAGTCTCTCTAACATCTGATCAATAAAAGGCAAGGGGAAGTGGTCCTTCCAAGTTGTCGCATTCAATTTCCTATAGTCAATGCACACTCTCCATCCCGTTTGGATACGGGTTGGAATCAACTCATTATTGGCATTCTCAACTACAGTGACTCCTCCTTTCTTAGACACAACCTGCACAGGACTCACCCATTGGCTATCAAAAATAGGATAAATGATGCCATGATCCAAGCATTTGAGGATCTCTTTCTTGATTGCCTCTTTCATCACAGGATTAGCCCTCCTTTGGGGTTCCCTAAAAGGTTTGGAGCTCTCCATCAGATGTATATGATGTTGAACAATGGAGGGGCTAATACCATTGATGTCAGACATGGTCCAACCTATGGCTTCCTTATGGTCCATTAGAAGCTTAATCAACTCTTCTTCTTGAATAGAAGTCAAATCAGAAATAATAATAACAGGAAGAGTATGATCATGTCCTAAGAAGGCAAACTTGAGGTTGGAGGGCAATGCCTTCAACTCTACTGTGGGGGGCTCAATAATAGAGGATTTGGGAATGGAAGTGGATAGGGGTCCAAGGGGCTCCAAAGGTGGTTGGATGCTCCAGACCTCAGATAAGGGGGTATCATCAACACCCTCCAATTCCTGCATACATTCTTGAAATCTCGAATCAAAATCAATCTCAAAGAACGTATCAATATCATGGGGAAATCCTTGAAGCATATGCACCTCGTCATCCATATCAGGCTGCTTGTCCAACCTAAACACATTAAAGTCAACAGAAGTATTGCCAAAAGATAATTTCATGAGACCATTCCTGTAATTGATTAAAGCATTACTGGTAGCTAGGAATGGTCTACCCAATATGATTGGAATTTGGTCCTTGAAGTTGGCAGTGGGTTGGGTATCTAAAACAATAAAATCCACAGGAAAAATAAATTCCCCAACCTTCAATAGGACATCCTCAATCATTCCCTTAGGAACTTTAACCGACCGATCTACAAGTTAAAGAGTAATTTTGGTCGGTTTCAGTTCTCCCAATCCCAGTTATTGGTAGACATGAAAGGGTAAGAGGTTCACACTTGCACCAAGGTCCAATAAGGCATGATCAATAGTGGTATGGCCTATTGTGCAAGAGATGGTGGGGCTCCCAGGATCCTTATGCTTGGCTGCTACTGGTTGTGAGATTAGAGAACTAATGTTAGCAGCCAAGAATGCCTTTTTGGGCACATTGGTGGTCCGCTTTTGGGTGCATAAGTCTTTAAGGACTTTAGCATAAGCGGGGATCTGGGCAATAGCATCCAACAAGGGGATATTCACCTGAACCTATTTGAACACATCTAATATCTTCTCCAAAGAAGGAGACTTCTTGCTAACCAACCTATTTGGGAAAGGGGCAGGTGGGGTATAAATTCTTTCAGGGTTGGTCTTTTTAACTTCCTCAACAGAATCCTCTTTGATTTCCTCAACCAAATCATCTGGTATATCTTTAGATTCATCAGATGAACCTGGAACAATAGGCACTTCAATTGCCTCTTCAGAAGGGGGAGAGTCAACAGGAGTATGAGATGGTAAAGATTGAGGTACACTAGCCTGTTGATACTCACGGCCACTCCTTAAAGCATAAACCACATTTACCTGTTTGGAGGGCCCTTGGTGCTGTTGGCCTTATGCAACATTGGTTGGAGGAGCTTGGGTACCTTGCTGAATATGAACCTGATGCCTAGGATTTGGCTCAGGCTGGCTAGGTAACTTCTCCGTTTCCCTCTCATGCAGGATTGTGACAAGTTGGGTGAGTTATTTTTCCATATTATTGTGGTTTGTCATGAGAAGAGCTATCTTGTTGTCCATCTAATTCAATCTTGTTGCCTCTCCTGTATTGGTAAACCCTGGGGGTTGCTGATAACGTGCAAGGAGAGGAGGCCTAGCAGAATTAATAGAAGGTCCTGGATGAGGACGAGGGGGAAAGGGCTTAGGAGACATTCCTTGGCTTTGTGGTGCATAGTTGGGCCTTTGGGCACCAACCTGGCCTTGATGGTTAAAGTTGGATGGGCCTACTTGGTTCCCTTGATTCCATGAGAAATTGGGGTGATTTCTCCATCCTGGACTGTAAGTATTGCTATATGGGTTATTTTGGTAGAGAGCACTTACATTCTCAGTGCTAGAATTATCCATCAAGGTGTTGGGGCATTCCTCAGAAAGGTGTCCAGGGGTTTGGCACCAACTGCATACCGACACATGGTTGACCTGGCTGACCGGATTAACTGGTATAGACTCTTTAAGAACTATAGACTCCAACCGTTTTATGAGACTGTCAAGTTTGGCCTCCTTGGCTGGCATACCCTCAATGAGATACCCCTTAGTGGTCCTTTCAGCCTCTTGGGAAGATTCTCATTCCCTAGTCTTATCAGCCAAGTTGGTTAAGAATGTCCATGCATCATTCTCCTCAGAAAAAGAAGTAAAGCCTGCTGGACACATAGACTCTATAAGTTGCTCGGTCTAATAATCAATACCCTCATAAATAATTTAGCATAGCTGCCACAAGTCAAAACCATGGTGAGGGCATTCTAAGAGGAGGTCCTTGAATCTTTCCATGAATTTAGAAAAGGACTCATGTGGTTTCTGCCTGAACTGGCGGATGTCACTTTTAAGCTTATTGGTCTTATGAAGAGGGAAGAATTTTTTCAAAAATACAATGGTGAACTCATCCCATGTATTAATGGAGTTTGTTGGCAGTCCATAGAGCCACTTCTTGGCCTGGTCTTTCAGGGCAAAGGGTATAAACCTAAGCCTAACTGCATCATCAGTCAAATTTTGGACCTTAATTAGAACACAGACCTCCTCAAATTCCCTAAGGAAGAGATATGCATCCTCATTAGCCATCCTATGGAAATAGGGTAGCATGCTGATGAAGTTGGTTTTAAGTTCATAGTTATTCCCTATAACAACAGGTAGACTAATGCATGAGGGCTGTGCAGCCCTGGTGGGGTAAAATCTATCCTTAAGAGTCTTGGGTTGTTGGTCACCCATGATCAAAGGTGGTAGAAAAGGTGGTCTTCTAATAAGACGATTACTTGAATCACGAGTCCACACCTTAGCCACCTAAACAGATATGAGGTCTCCTTTAGAAAAATTAAAGAAAAATAAAACACTTAAAAAAAAAAAAAAAAAAATAGAAACAAGAGGGAGCCCAAGGTAGATAGTGCATCTCTATCCCTCAAAAAGTGAAACAATGGTTCAAAAGCTGTAAGGATGCCATATAGGTTGACAACAAGGGAACCCGTATAGTCTTCTATAGCCACCTACGTGCGACTCCAATATGGATTCTGATGTAGAATGGAGGTATACTATACGTTTATGTTTCCAACACTCTCACTATGTCGCTTTCCTGTTATCAAGAGTGGTCACCTCCAAAGATAAGTCACATGTCAATCCACCCAACCAAGTCAAGATGTAGCGTCATAGGTAACATAATCCTATGAGAGACACCAAAAGATGGAGGGATGAAGCATATGAAGGACTTTAGATTGGGCGCACACTATTTGAAACAGAAGAGAAACAATAAGAGGTTTTCAAAAATTGATTTTTATTTTTTTCAAAAAAAAGAAGAGAAAATAATAAACTAAAACACTTCGAACTACTTAAAAATCAGATAAATAAAATGGATAATAATCTCTTCGGCAACGGCGCCAAAAACTTATTTTTATTAAAATAAAACCGCAAGCGTACCGGTCAATCGTAGCTACTGGTCGAACACGAGGCGATATACGCCACTCTATTTAATTAACTTAAAAGTAATGCAAAGTGAACCAAATTAAAGTGTTAAATTAAACTAATTAAACTAATGAAAATCAATGCATCCTAACTCATAAACATCTAACAAAATTAAGGGATTAAATCGGCGTCCTAACACATGAGTATCTAACCTATCAAACTACAGCGAATTGAAAGGAATAAAAATGCATCCATAAACCACAACCATATAAAATTAAAATAAAAGAAATAGAGGGGGAAGAAGAAGAAGATAGAGAGAGATAGAGGAGATGGAGAATGAGATTAAGAGTTTAGATAATAAAACCTGGATGTGCTTGCATGAATGTAATTGAAAAGCTTGAATAGTTGCATAAACTTACCATGGCCTCCTCTTCTAAATCTTCAAGTCTTGTCATCAACTTAAAAACTTAGACTAGAAGGCTTAAAACCTAAACTAGAATTAAGAAATTATAACCCAATTGAAGACTTAAATTGAAATTAAAGCATAAACTAAACCTATTATAACCATTAACTAAAAATCATAAAAGCAAACTAGAACTTAGAAAAGCCAAAAATCACAAATTAGAAGGAGAAGAAAAGAAATTTCACTAAGTGAATGAGCAATTTTTACAAGAGAGGTAGGGGGTATTTATAGGTAGAAGAGAGGAGAAGAGAGAAGATGGAAGTGTAGGAGAAATATTTCCTAAGAAAAGAGAATATTCTCTTCTCTTTCCTCTTTTACAATGCCTTGAATCCTAAGAAAAAAGAAAAAAAATAGAAAGAAGAAGAAGAGAAGATTGTTTACATAGACTTTCTATTTCTAGAAAAATAAACTTCCAATTCTAACAAGTGCTTCCTTTTCTTTGTAGATATCTTCTCCAAGCAATAAAATCAAAGCATCTTTGATTTTTCAACCTTCCATAGATGAGAAAATATAAATCTATCCAAAGTAGAATTCCAGAAGTGCCCTTGAGAAGTTGGAGGAGAGAGAGAGTAAGGGTGATGACTAGGATTCCTTCAAGAATAAATAAAATATCCATTCTGTCCTTCAAAAAACATGGAGCATGGGGTGCTTACATAGGCCTCACCATTTTGTTCTTTGTGAAAAATCATCCAAAATAGATCCAAATTTCGTCCAATTCGGAGTTGGGGAGCCCAAGATATCTCAAGTTGAAGTTGGACTGTCTAGAGCCTTCCAAATGGAATCTTTCCGGTACAGTAAAGTAACTTTTGATAATTACGTTAAGGCCCCTGGAATCCAAACTTCCGCTTCACTTTGTCCCAGTCGACTATCAATAATTATAAATAAACTCCTGCAGACCATTTTCACGCATCGTTACGAAAATAGCCATAACTTCTTCGTTTCAACTCGGAATCAAGTGTCGTTTGAACCGTTACAAAGCTGACTCGATGGGCTATGCATCCATACTATTGACACGTCTAAAAAGCTTATAAACATCTCCTTAGCATCATCTCCTCCATTTTCACAATAATTCACCTAAACCCTGAAAAGCACAAGAAAGCACCGAGTAACTCTGTCCAACGTGGTAAAATGTATGTTTTATGCCCTAAGATTTCACACATAAATGTGCTCATCAGTGCACACAATATCTGAAAAATGCTCAATTAAAGATCAAGGGGCCAAAGATTCTGCCACACTTGAATTTTAGTACCCCACATCAATTCAAGCAACAAGCATGTATCAAAATTAAGGGATCTCCTCATATCTTCTTAATAGTACTTACCTTCAGGTAAACTGCCCATAGCATTAATGGAACCAAAGACTCAAGCTTTGAGCATATTTTACTATACTTTTCCTTTCAGGCATTTAAGGCAATAATTTTTCTTTCTCTTCGAATGGTGAACTCTATTTGTACTCCACTACTATTCCCTGAATGACATGGTGGAGCATACACCAGACACCCAAGTACTTGGTAGCTTCACTTTTTGCATATATCTATAAAGACATTGATGCTAGAGTTTTTTTAGAAGTTTTCTTCCAAGGAATTTTGAACTAGTCACCCCGCTTCCTGAGGCACCAGTGCCCTATCTAGTTCTAAGGAATTCCACTTTCCTTTCTTGTTACTTTTTTTTTTTTTGCACTTTCATGCCTTACCACAAATTGGTCTCAGCTTCTAGCCAAAAGATCAAAGGGTCCATAAAACACATAGAGGAATCTAGCCATCAAATGAAATGGTGCTCATATTTTCTAAGTCAGTCCCCATCACCGGATACATACTAATTACCATCCTTAAAAAGGGATTTTTTATTATTTCGCATGCTAGGGCATCTAAGTCTCTCTTTCTCTCGCTTCTCAATCAAAGAAACATATGCATCAAAATTCACCAATTAAGTTCACACCCCCCACACTTAATTCATGCAATGTCCTCAATGCATGCAGAAAATAAAGAATTAGGACAAGGGAGGGCAGACATACCAAGAGATCAATCATCAAGGTAAAGAGGCTCATGGAGATCCATGACCTCTTCCACAACTGGAACGAACATCTCAATGTATGGCTTCAAACATTGGCCATTCACTTTAAAAGTAGCGTCTGTACTTGGATTGGCAATGTCAATAGCCCCATGAGGAAAAACAGTTTTAACAATATAAGGACCATTCTATCTAGAGTGCAACTTACCGAGAAAGATATGCAAATGAGAGTTGTACAACAACACTTTCTGACCTACCTCAAAAGATTTTCTCAAAATGTGCTTGTCGTGGAAGGCCTTGATTTTCACCTTGTAAATCCAGGCATTCTCATATGCATCATTTCTCAGCTCTTCCAACTTAAATAGTTGGAGTTTTCTATGGGCAACCGCAATAGGCAGATCAAAGTTAAATTTTTTAATGACCCAAAAGGCTTTGTGCTCTAGCTTAACAGGTAAGTGACACATCTTTCCATACACGAGACGGAACAGAGATTGATCAAGGTCGGTCTTAAAGGCAGTCCTATGGGCCCACAAGGCATCTACCAAACGATTAAATCAATCCTTGCAGTTCGGGTTGATGGTTTTTTCAAGGATTTGCTTTATTTGCCAATTTGAAATCTCAACCTGGCCACTGGTCTGAGGATGGTAGGGCGTGGCCAACTTGTGAATGAAACCATATTTTTTCATTAGGGCCTCAAAGGGACGGTTGCAAAAATGCTTGTCCCGATCACTAATAGTGCGGGGAGTACCAAAACGGGAGAAAATGTTCTCTTTTAGAAATTTGATAACCATCTTGTGGTAATTGGTCCTGCAAGCAATTGCTTCAATCCACTTGGACACATAGTCCATAGCAAGTAAAATGTATATCTTACCAAAAGAATTAGGGAAAGGCCCCATGAAATGTTAAATCCGTGCCCAAAACCCAGTTTAAAACTCGATCTGACCACCGGTCTGGTTTGAACCTTTTGTGTAGAATCGGGAGTGGAGTAAGCTCGTGAACTGTGGGTCATAATACTCAAGCCATCACACAAGATTGTCGATCGCGAAATAGGGGAAGTCCTCGAGGAAAAATCCACCGTCAGAGACAGGGGGAAAATCATCCACGAAAGCATATTCTTGGAATTCCCATATGATGGGGATCCGCGGGGCCCACACCTGAATCGCCCTTATCCACTTAGCGATGACTGGGAGTAAGTCACTATCCGAATAATTCATGCCTATGCATGACCATTAATAAGCATAAGAACTAGAATGGGCTTGGGCTTAGGAGCTTAGCCTCTTTCTATTTATAACTAGAACTTAGGACATGGGCCATGGGCCATGGGCCCAAGTGGATCCAATGGCCCAATGACTTAAACTAGACCTTGGGCTTATACCCAACCAAACAAGCTCCTAAGCAAATAGGCCTAAGGACTTGAGACTAACCAAACAAGACCTAATGCCTAGATGGGTTATTAAAGACCCAAAACTACTATTCACCTCACATTACAATCCTAAATTGTGGAGAGGAGAGGAGAAAAAGAAAGAAGAAGAGGAGAAGAAAAAAGAAGAAGAAGAAAGAAGAAGAAAGAAGAAGAGGAAGAAGGAAGGAGAAGGGAGAAGTATGGTGGAGCACAAGCTATCATCATCAACCCTTGGTGAGTCTCTTTCTCTCTCTCTCTCTCCATCTCTCTTTCCCTAATTCTATTACCTAGGGTTTGAATTGGTTGAGCACACCTTGAGTGCTCCATCTACTCAATTGGAAGGCCATTAATGGCTGACCTTGTGTCTCGTGGGGGTACCTAACCTCACATTGAGCCTCTCTCCCTCTACATCTATTCCTATTAACTAGGGTTTTGGGAATGAACTACCATTGATGGATCATTACTTACCTAAGTAAAGAAGCCATGAATGGATAGTATCATTCTTAAGTAATGAGAGTCAATGAACCCTTATGATTTCTATTTCACCTTAAACCCTTCCCCATTGATAAGCCCTAAGTGGGATTTTACCTCCATTTATGGGTTTCACCAACCATTTATGGAAAACCCTAGGTGTGAGGTAGAAATCGATGAGTTTTCTTAACAAGGAAAACCCATCTAAGCGTTGGATTCATGAACCCATGTGGGGGATGGCACCTTTAATGGAGTGGAACTCATAGCCAAGAACCCTTAAATAACACTAAGAATACCCCATTTTACCCCAAGGTAAAATCATTCTCAGAATGGCATGAACAGCAAGACTGACACATGGACATGCACATGCAAGTGCTTGTCCCTGAGAAACTAGATCTGCTGGTGAGAAGTCCGAGAGGGACAGGCACATGGACAGGCACATGTAAGTGCTAGTCCTTGAGAAACTAGATCTGTCGGTGGGAAGTCCGAGAGGGACAGACACATGGACAGGCACATGCAAGTGCCAGTCCCTGAGAAACTAGATCTGCCGGTCCTTGAGAGGGACAGACACATGGACAGGCACATGCAAGTGCCAGTCCCTGAGAACCTAGATCTACCGGTGGGAAGTCCGAGAGGGACAGGCACATGGACAGGCACAAGGACAGGCACATGATATAGCCTTGCTGTATGTGCCGGTCCCCTATTTTAGCCTTATTTGATAACTTATGGGGCCCAACTCTTCTAGCCCTAAGGCACTAATCTCTCTCCACGTTGTACACTCTCGTTAGATTGACTGACCCGGCTCAGGGGTGTATTAGTACGTGGGATAGTGTACTTGGCATCGAACGCCGATTTGAAGAACTCCGTACTGACGATTGACTGAGAATCAAGGTGAGTGTGTTAAGCAAACGTTTTAATTTATGGAATGTTTGTGTGTCGTATCTTGCGAATGCCATTCATGCCAGTGTGCTATAATATATAATTATTGGTAAGATATAGGACGATATAAATGTTTAGATGTTGATAGGACTTTACATTCTTGTCTTCCGATATTATTTATTTTATTGCACTATGGTGCAAATGGTATTGGATTTAGTTATGGAACTCGGGTGCCGGTTGGTGCTGGACCTAGGGATTCCATAATATGGACTCACTCATGGCATGTAGATTTAGGGCTTCGGAAGCGGGATCCAAGTGCTGGTGGGTGCTGGGCTTGAGATTTTCATACTTTAAATTGCATTAGAGTTATCCATTGCATTAGGTGGAAACGGGATGGTGACCGACCGATTGCCTTCGATATTCACATCTCTTACTTGTATACGTACGTATGGGCTAGAGGGGCAAGAGGATAGCCGGCCGACCATATTTTGGTATCTATGGACTCGACCTCTGGCCTATGCACATGCATACCTCACTCATACAATAGGTGAATGCTGGCTAGGATAAATGTTTACCCAGTACTATGACCCTTACCGACAGGGGATTAGGTGTCTGTCAAATCCGTGGGTTCCGACCGTTATTCAGGTATACCCACTCGGGAAGTTTGGGCACCGACCGTATTTTGGGCCGAACTCCAGGACGGAATTTGACTTGGGAGTTTACGTATATCTCTTGGTGGAGACCGATACGGCAGACTTCCAGAGCAACTCGGGTTTGTCATCGCCGGTATACCATCCGTTTATGGTACCGATGTCGGGGATGCTACCTAAGGTGTTGTTATAGTACTATACCTGACTTAGTTGTGTGTTAGGTGGATAACAATAAAATTATACATCATCATTCATTCATGTAGCATGATTGTAAATTGTATGTGATGTACGGTCTATCTTGGTGGTATGGGACACCTTGGTATCTGTCCATCATGTATGGTTTGCTGTCAACCCCATTCATTATTATTATTGTGTATGCTTGTGTGGCTTAGCCACTCATTGGACTCAGTTGGAGCTCACTCCTAGAGGAAACATATTTTTAGTTGATGCAGGTATATTCGAGCAGGACAGCACGGAGTTCAAGACTCCTGAAGAAGGTCATGAAGAGTGGTGGACTCCAGAGTATGAGGATCATGGACCGGAGTGCTATTGTGAGATGTGTTCCATGAGGAAACAGTGATTCTTGGCTGGTGGTCATCTTTTGTTACGCTTTGATAAACTATCTTCTGATTCAAAGGTGTATTCTTTTTATTCCTTTCTTGATAAGTGTATTTATTATACAGTGATAATACATAGATCCTGATTAGAACGAATTGTACTTGAAGGGGTAAACTTGAATAGACAATGTTTTATATGCTATCACCTAGCTTCTGCTAACTCTGTTGTTATTAATATTAATCATTTCCTTTTACCTATTATCTGTTGTTGTGAATGAGTTAGTATTGGGTACTGCATCAGTGATTCTGGTAGTTGGAGAGTGTAGTTGTATGCTCCAATTGCATTTCCCGTGGTTCAGGGATGGGGGTGTGACAACTTGATATCAGAGCGCGATGCTCTACCTCATGGACTAACTCAGTGTTCACACGACCTGATTTACTCTAAATTAGGGTTAAATATTAAAAGTCTTATCCATAAACAAGAATCAGTAGAACAAGGGAGAATATATAAATTTTGCTGATAGAACAATGCTTTGATAATACAAATAAAGGTAGGAGATTTCCATAGAACATAAACCAGTTTAGAAATGAAAAAAAGATGAGAAACTACATACTAAACCCTAGGAGTTACAAAAAAAAAAAAAAAACAGAGAAAAGAAGAAGATATATACTAAGGTTTATGAGGGTAAAGTCATGAACAATGATGTAAAATATAATGATAATTGGGATTAGCCTAACCATAAAGAGCTATTGTATATATTAGGAAAATTTATACATTATAGGATTGCTGTTGTGGGAACGGAAAGAAGCTTACACATTGAGATGGATTAGCAAATAGCTAATTTATACAAAAGAAAAGCTCACCTGAGCCTTTTCACAAACACCTCAAACTCATCACCTGGGCATTCGTTGCTACAACTGCAACAAGCGGGGGCATATGTCCAAGACTTGCTCGTATAGTAAGCCCATGTATGTGCCAAACCTGTAAGCCATCGGTCCCATGCAACCCCAGGGGAGTGTGTTCAACATGCCTGCAGATGAGGCAGAGTCATCATCAGGCGCAGTGGCAGGTACCTTACCTAACTCACTAATGCTTGGCATTCATTATTTTCCTTACATTGTTAGCATGACAATAAGGTAAATTTCATTGAGTCAGGTACCTTATGTCTATACCTATCACCTGTGCACGCATTATTGATTTTAGAGTTTATGACTCAATTTAGTCACCCACGGTCGTTAGTTGTAATTCCAACTTGCGTAAGCTAGCTGTCGGTGAGAAACTCTCTGTAGGACTTGTTACATAAGCTAATGATTAGGGGGAAATTATCTTTCATTTTTCTCGTGACCTCAGTGACTGGCCCGGGCTTTCTTTGGGAACCACCTAGAAATTTTGAGTATTGATCCTAAGTACCCTTGGGTAAGCCTATGGCCCCACATGTCTCTCAGGAGAGCCATTTTTGGGACTTGTTGGTAAATCTACCAGGAATGCTGGGATTGGCTTGGTGTATAGGCCTGGTACGTTCAGGGACCTTGTCCAGTAGGAAACCCTAGATTTGTGTCTAGATTCTGAAGGGACGGTAAAAAAAAATATATATATATAAGCACGTAGTTAAATCTCGATATGTCTATACACCCACGAACCGATGGATATCTAGAAAGGATAATTTAGGACGGATGCTAGGAGGTATGGATTATATCATGTAGTTGGAAGACAATGATAGATCTAGCAATTTAAGTTGATGAATAGTATTATATCGGGTGTTAGTGTAGCCAAGTGCAGTCAAGAACTAAAAGGAACTAGAACTGAAGGATTCGACAAAACTTTGCTCAACAATAGATATAAGTGGAGTAATGGGTCCCTGAATGTCCCCTCCGTTATTGGGAGTGAACAGTAGGGATTCCATCAATATTCCAATTCATTCTAAAGCTGAGTTAGGTATTGGAGGATCGAAAGTGAAAGTCCTCATAGGAAAAGCTAGGTAAGCAAAATAGTACAGCCTTGTGTCATTCAACCCAAAATTTTAGGAGTACAGATACTGGACGAAGTATATGGAAATAGTTGCATCTCTCTATTTCTAGAAGTATAAGCTCAAAGTTTGATTTTCACTGGGTCCTTATATACACTGGACTTTATATTAACTAAATCGGAATTGATTTATACCATTGTGTAAGGTGGATACTATTAGAGGACAAATCAATACAACTTAGTTTAAGCTAAATAACTAAGCAGTCCCAGAGCGAAAGTTGAGCACAGTTTTAACCCCTCTATCCGGCACTATCCAATACCATTTAAGCAAAGCCAATGTGGTGGCAGGTGCACTTAGTAGGAAATCACAAACCCTTCCTTGCCAGCTTTAACAGTCAATGAGCGGCTTATAGAGGAAGCCAGAAGAATGGGGTCGGAAGTGTTAATTGATGATGCTACTATGTTATTTGTCGCCCTGACAGTACAACCCTCATTGGTGGAGAAGATTAAGGAAGCCCAACCTACTGATGCGGAGTTAAAGAAATTGATAGATGGCATTCAGGAAGAGATGTAGGAGGAATCAGATTTTACCTTGTCCAGAAATAACATCCTTCGGTTCAGGGATAGGTTATGTGTACCCAATGGTGAGCGAGTTAAGGTGGCATGGAGTGGCAATGACTATATGGACTAGTGCAATCACTTTCTATTCCCGAACGAGAGTGGAAATACATCATTATGGATTCTGTCACTAAATTGCCCTGTATAGCTAAATGTATTGATGTTGTTTGGGTCATTGTTGACCGACTTAGCAAGTTAGCACATTTATCCCAATAAAGGAGATCTATCCAATGGACAAGTTGACTAAGCTATACACGGATAATGTGACTCACTTACATGGAGATCCAGTGGATATCATTTCTAATCGTGATCTTAAGTTTGCATTGAAGTTCTATAGCGGTTTCCAGAAGGCTATGGGTATACTGCTGAATTTTAGCATGGTTCTCCATCCACAAACTAATGGTAAGTCAGAGAGGACTATTCGAACCCTAGAGGACGTGCTTAGGGTTTGTGTCATTAATATGAAGGGTAGTCGGGATGAGCACATCTCACTCGTAGTGTTTGTTTATAACAACAGTTACCAGACGGCTATAGCTATGACACTATTTAAAGCATAGTATAATAGAAAGTTCCGAACACCACTATATTAGTTGAAGTGATTAGCAAAGAATATTGGGGTCCGAATTGATACAAGCCACTTGCAGAATAGTAGATTTGATAAAAGATCGAATCATGGTGGCTCAGTCTAAATGGAAGAGCTATGCCAACTTGAGACAGAAGGAAAGTAAGTTTGTCGTGGGCGATTATGTTTTCTTGCGAGTATCGCCAACTAAGAGAGTAATTCACTTCGACAAGGAGGGCAAGTGTGTTAATGTATTTTACGTAATGATGCGAGAAAGTACACCCCTACATTGATATTGTCAAGACTAAAAAGCCACATCAGCTTGTCATGGACTGACATATGAAGAGCTACCTGAAGAGAACTTTGATTATAAGGACAGCAATCCTCACAATCGAACTGTAACTTTTTATAAAGTTCGGCGGAGTAATCTCATTGATTAAAGGGGCATCTTGTTAATGAGAAGGTGAAGTGCGGTCGAAGTATCCTCACCTATGCGGATACCTAGACACGTCAAATTTCGAGGATGAAATTCTTATAAGGTGGAGAGGATGTTAAATTCGTGCCCAAAACCCAGTTTAAAACCCGATCTGACCATTGGTCTGGTTTGAACCTTTTATGTAGAACCGAGAGTGGAATACACTCGTGAACTGTGGGTCATAATACTCAAGCCATCACACAAGATTGTCGACCGCGAAACAGGGGAAGTCCTCAAGGAAAGATCCACCATCAGAGACAGGGGGAAAATCATCCACGAAAGCATATTCTTAGAATTCCCTTATGATGGGGATCCACGGGGCCCGCACCTGAATCGCCCTTATCCACTTAGCGATGACTGGGAGTAAGTCACTATCCGAATAATTCATGCCTATGCATGACCATTAATAAGCATAAGAACTAGAATGGGCTTGGGCTTAAGAGCTTAGCCTCTTTCTATTTGTAACTAGAACTTAGGACATGGGCCATGGGCCATGGGCCCAAGTGGATCTAATGGCCCAATGACTTAAACTAGACCATGGGCTTATACCTAACCAAACAAGCACCTAAGCAAATGGACCTAAGGACTTGAGACTAACCAAACAAGACCTAATGCCTAGATGGGTTATTAAAGACCCAAAACTACTATTCACCTCACATTACAATCCTAAATCGTGGAGAGGAGAGGAGAAAAAGAAAGAAGAAGAGGAGAAGAAGAAAGAAGAAGAAGAAAGAAGAAGAAAGAAGAAGAGGAAGAAGGAAGGAGAAGGGAGAAGTATGGTGGAGCACAAGCTATCATCATCAACCCTTGGTGAGTCTCTTTCTCTCTCTCTCTCTCTCTCTCTCTCTCTCCATCTCTCTTTCCCTAATTCTATTACCTAAGGTTTGAATCGGTTGAGCATACCTTGAGTGCTCCATCTACTCAATTGGAAGGCCATTAATGGATGACCTTGTGTCTCGTGGGGGTACCTAACCTCACATTGAGCCTCTCTCCCTCTACATCTATTCCTATTAACTAGGGTTTTGGGAATGAACTACCATTGATGGATCATTACTTACCTAAGTAAAGAAGCCATGAATGGATAGTATCATTCTTAAGTAATGAGAGCCAATGAACCCTTATGATTTCTATTTCAGCTTAAACCCTTCCCCATTGATAAGCCCTAAGTAAGGTTTTACCTCCATTTATGGGTTTCACCAACCATTTATGGAAAACCCTAGGTGTGAGGTAGAAATCGATGAGTTTTCTTAACAAGGAAAACCCATCTAAGCGTTAGATTCATGAACCCATGTGGGGGATGGCACCTTTAATGGAGTGGAACTCATAGCCAAGAACCCCTAAATAACCCTAAGAATACCCCATTTTACCCCAAGGTAAAATCATTCTCAGAATGGCATGAACAGCAAGACTGGCACATGGACAGGCACATGCAAGTGCCTATCCCTGAGAAACTAGATCTGCCGGTGAGAAGTCTGAGAGGGACAGGCACATGGACAGGCACATGCAAGTGCCAGTCCCTGAAAAACTAGATCTGCCAGTGGGAAGGCCGAGAGGGATAGGCACATGCAAGTGCCAGTCCCGGAGAAACTAGATCTGCCAGTGGGAAGGCCGAGAGGGACATGCACATGGACATGCACATGCAAATGCCAGTCCCTGAGAAACTAGATCTGCCGGTCCTTGAGAGGGACAGACACATAGACAGGCACATGCAAGTGCCAGTCCCTGAGAACCTAGATCTACCGGTGGGAAGTCCGCGAAGGACAGGCACACGGATAGGCACATGGACAGGCACATGATATAGCCTTGCTGTATGTGTCGGTTCCCTATTTTAGCTTTGTTTGATAACTTATGGGGCCCAACTCTTCCAGCCCTAAGGCACTAATCTCTCCCCATGTTGTACACTCTCTTTAGGTTGACTGACCTGGCTCGGGGGCATATTAGTACGTGGGACAGTGTACTTGGCATCGAACGCCGATTTGAAGAACTCCGTACTGACGATTGACTGAGAATCAAGGTGAGTGAGTTAAGCAAACATTTGAATTTATGGAATGTTTATGTGTCGTGTCTTCCGAATGCCATTCATGCATGTGTGCTATAATATATAATTATTGGTAAGATATAGGACGATATAAATGTTTAGATGTTGATAGGACTTTACATTCTTGTCTTGCGATATTATTTATTTTATTGCACTATGGTGCGAATGGTATTGGATTTAGTTATGGGACTCACGTGCCGGTTGGTGCTGGACCTGGGGATTCCATAATATGGACTCACTCATGGCATGTAGATCTAGGTCTTCGAAAGTGGGATCCAAGTGCCGGTGGGTGCTGGGCTTGAGATTGCCGTACTTGAAATTGCATTAGAGTTGCCCATTGCATTAGGTGAAAACGGGATGGTGATTGATCGACTGCCTTCGGTATTCACATCTTGTACTTGTATACGTACGTATGGCCTAGAGGGGCGAGAGGATAGCCGGCTTACCGTATTTCAGTATCTATGCCTGTTTACCCAGTACTATGACCCTTACCGACAGGGGGTTAGGAATCGGTCAAATCCGTGGGTTCCAACCGTTATTCGGGTATACCCACCGAGAAGTTTGGGCATCGACCGTATTTTGGGCCGAAAACGCCAGGACGGGATTTGACTTGGAGGTTTGCGTATATCTCTTGGTGGAGGCCGGTACGGCAGGGTTCTAGCACAACTCGGGTTTGTCATCGCCGGTATACCATCCGTTTATGGTACCGATGTCGGGGATGCTACCTAAGGTGTTGCTATAGTACTATACCTGACTTAGTTGTGTGTTAGGTGGATAACAATAAAATTATACATCATCATTCCTTCATGTAGCATGATTGTAAATTGTATGTGATGTACGGTCTATCTTGGTGGTATGGGACACCTTGGTATCCGTCCATCATGCATGGTTTGCAGTCAACCCCTTTTATTATTATTATTGTGTATGCTTGTGTGGCTTAGCCACTCATTGGGCTCAGTTGGAGCTCACTCCTCGAGGAAACATATTTTTAGTTGATGCAGGTACATTCGAGCAGGATGGCGTGGAGTTCAAGACTCCTGAAGAAGGTCATGAAGAGTGGTGGAGTTCGGAGTATGAGGATCATGGACCAGAGTGCAACTGTGAGATGTGTTCCACGAGGGAACAGTGATTCTTGGCTGGTGGCCATCTTTTGTTACACTTTGATAAACTATCTTCTGATTCAAAGGTGTATTCTTTTTATTCCTTTCTTGATAAGTGTATTTATTATATAGTGATATTACATAGATCCTGATTAGAACGAATACTTGAAGGGGTAAACTTGAATAGACAATGTTTTATATGCTATCACCTAGCTTCTGCTAACTCTGATGTTATTAATATTAATCCTTTCCTTTTACCTATTATCTGTCATTGTGAATGAGTTAGTCTTGGGTACTACATCAGTGATTCTGGTGGTTGGAGAGCGTAGTTGTATGCTCCGATTGAATTTCCCGTGGTCCAGGGATGGGGGTGTGACATGAAATCTATACCCCTTACATCAAACACTTCAACCACTAGAATTGGATTGGGGGGCATCATATTTCTCCTGGAGAGATGCCCTAAGGATTGACATGAAGAACATGCCTTACAGTAATTAAAAGCGTCCTTAAAAAGACTAGGTCAATAGAATCCGCATTGTAAAACCTTGGCCGCTGTCTTATTGGGCCCAAAATGGCCTCCATAAGCCTGATCATGGCAAAAAGATAAGATAAAGTGTTACTTATGATCAGGAACACACCTCCAGATGACTTGATCTGGATAGGTCTTAAAAAGATAAGGATCGTCCTAGAAAAAAATATTTAACTTGAGAAAAGAAATGATTCTTATCTTGAGTGGACCAATGTGCAGGTGTCATACCCATAACCAAATAATTAACAATGTCTACGAACCAAGGTTCACAAGACACTGCCATCAGATACTCATCAGGAAAGTTCTTGTTGATTGGAGAATCATCAGTCAAAGAATTTGGTAGCCGGGATAGATGGTCTGTAACTAGATTTTCACTACCCTTCTTATCCCCAATTTCAAGATCAAATTCTTACAACAAGAAGACCCACCTAATGAGGCGAGGCTTGGCATCTTTCTTCTGCACAAGATATTTGATAGCTGCATGGTCAGTGTACATAATGACATGTGAGCCTACAAGTAGGGCCGAAACTTCTCTAATGCAAATACAACAGCTAGAAATTCTTTTTCAGTGTAGTTATAATTAAGCTGTGCATCATCTAGAGTCCTACTTGCATAATAAATGACATGGGGCAATTTATTGATTTTCTGCCTTAGGACAGCCCCTATAGCAAAATCAGAGGCATCACATAGAAGCTTGAATGGCTATATCCATGTCGGAGCTTGAATAATGGGTGCCGAGGTCAACTGTCTTTTTAATTGCTCTAAGCTCTTATAACACTCAGAGGAGAAATCAAAGGGGCAGTCCTTTGCCAACAAGGTAGTTAAAGGTCTAGCTATCTGACTAAAGTCCTTGAAAAATCTTCTATAGAAGCCAGCATGACCCAGAAAAGATCTAATCCTTCACACTCTTGGGTGGTGGTAAATTGACAATAAGGTCCACCTTAAATCTATCATCCTTAATCTCATCTTTGGAAACAATGTGACCAAGAACTATGCCCTGTTTCACCAGGAAGTGACACTTCTCCTAGTTCAAGACCAATTTCTTTTCTATGCATCTCTTAAGGACCAAGGAAAGATGGTGCATGCAATTAAAAAAAGTAGAGCCGTGAATAGAAAAATCATCCATAAACACCTCTAGGAAGTGCTCTACCATATCAGAAAAGATACTCAATATGCAGCTTTAGAATGTAGCAAGGACATTGCAAAGCCCAAAATGTATATGCCGATAAGCAAAAGTTCCGTAAGGGCATGTAAATGTGGTCTTATATTGTTCCTCTAGAGCAATAGGGATTTGGTTATAGCCAGCATATCCATCAAGAAAACAATAATATTCATGGCCAGCTAATTTCTCTAACATCTGATCAATGAAAGGCAAGGGGAAGTGGTCCTTCTACGTTGCCGCATTTAGCTTCCTATAGTCAATGCAAACTGTCCATCCCGTTTGGATACGGGTTCGAATTAGTTCATTATTTGCATTTTCAACTATAGTGACTCCTCCTTTCTTAGGCACAACTTACATAGGACTCACCCATTGGCTATCAGAAATAGGATAAATTATGCCATGATCCAAGCACTTTAGGATCTCCTTCTTAATTGCCTCTTTCATCACAGGATTAGCCCACCTTTGGGGTTTCCGAGAAGGATTGGAACTCTCCATTACATGGATAGCATGCTGAACAATGGAGGGGTTAATACCCTTGATATCTGACATGGACCAACCTATGGCTTCCTTATGCTCTTTCAGAAGCTTGATCAACTCTTCTTCTTGACTAGAAGTCAGATCAGAAGTAATAATGAAAGGAAGAGTTTGATCTTGTTCTCGGAAGACATATTTTAGGATGGAGGGCAATGCTTTCAACTCTAATGTGGGGGGCTCAATAATGGAGGGTTTAGGAATGAAGGTAGATAGGGGGTCCAAGGGGCTCCACTAGTGGTTGGATGCTTTAGACCTCAGAAAAGATGGTATCATCAACACCTTCTAATTCATCCATTACTCTTGAAATCCTTAATCAAAATCAATCTCAAAGAAAGTCTAAACGTCATCGGGGAATCCCTGAAGCATATGTACCTCCTCATCTATATCGGGCTGCTTGCCCAACCTAAACACATTAAAGTCCACAGATGTGTTGCCAAAAGACAATTTTATGAGACCATTCCTACAATTGATTAAAGCATTACTATGTCAAGGAAATGACTTCATATACTCCAAGTCATCCACCATGATGACATAAAGGTTTTGATGATAACAAATAAAACTACTCTTGGACTAACACTTGTTTAAGTTGTTTAGATGAGAGCGTAGCACCAAGTGAGGGGAAGCATATATAAGAACGTATATAAGAGCATATACAAAGCATATAAGAGTACACACTCAAATTAATTGGACTATTGCTCAAGTTGATTTCAAAGACATGAAAGTCAAATAATCAAGTCTTGAAGATAAAGACCAAGTCAAACAAAATAGTCTATGTTGAAGACTGTCAAACTTAAAGATTGGGGACTTTGTAATTGTTTGATTTTTGTAAATTAAAGTCACAATCAATGTAATGCATACACCATGCATACATTCATATAGAATGACCTTAGGAGGTTAAATGAACCCCTAACCATATGACTATTTAAGTTTGAGACCCCCCAAGATAGCCCCTTAAAGGAACTAGCTCATTTCAGCAGAAATTAGCTAATCCGACAAATCGGATCCTCAAAATGGCATACCGGATCAGTATTGATCTTAGGAAACAGGCCATAGTAGCCTTCCAGCCCATACTGGATGGTGATCCAGCATACCAGATCACTTTTGGTTTTGGTTTACCCCGAAACGGTATACCGGATTGTTATCCAGCATACCGGATTACTATATGACTGTTATAATTTGACTATTAATCTTAAGTCATATAAGGAAATTTGGTGAACCAGCATACCGGATTGGAAATCGGTATACCGAATTATGGCTGTCTAAATCAATCCGATCTTAAGACAGTTTTCATATTAATTAAAGTGACTCAGCCTATAAATACCCACTTATTTAAGACTCTAATTACTACTACTAATCATAATTAAGAGCCTTCAGTACAAGATACATTGTAAGATCACCAAAGTGAGCCATTCATTGATCATAAACATCAAATCATCACAAGCTCACACACTCAAGACTACTCTAGCTCAATTAGCTTCAAGCTTCAAAGGTGGAAGATAGTTTTTCACATCTAAGGTTGAGGTAATCCTAATATTAGTACACTTTTCATTTCTATGTGTTAAGTTGAGTTCTCTTGCTCAGAATCAAGATTGATTGAGTCCTCTTACTCCCAATCAAGATTAGTTGAGTTCTTTTACTCACTCTCAAGATTCTATTTAGTGGAATTCTCTCTAAGGTGAGAGGAGTGGACGTAGGCAAGTATTGGCCGAACCACTTTAAATCTCTTGTGTTATCTTTGTCATTTATTATATTTCATTGATAACTTGTTTATTTCCGCAATAATTTTTTATTCCACTATCTTCACCTATTCACCCCCTCTAGGTGAATTCACCTTTGGAATCAGAGCGGGAGCTCAAGACCTTGATTGTTTTTAATCTAACTAAGAGTTAAAGACCATGGGATCCTCTGCCAATCGTAAGATTGAAAGATATAACATTACCCGACCCCTCTTCTTTGAAGGTGAAGGATTTTTGTTATTGAAAAAATCGTTTCAAGAACTTTGTTTGTGCCAATAACATTGATGCTTGGGAAGTCATTGAGAATGGACCAAACACAATAGACAAACCCAAAGAAGAGTGGGCTGCCCCTGAAAAAGTAAAAGTTCAACTCAATTATGTAGCAATAAGTTACATCCAATATGCTTTGGGAGAAAAGGAATATAATAGAACCTGTATGTGTGATTCCTTTAAAGAGATGTTTGACAAGCTCGTTGTAACCTATGAAGGTACTTTGGATGTCAAACACTCTAAGATTGACATGCTTGTAAATGAGTTTGAATTATTTAAGATGAAAAATGATGAGGATATATATGTAATGTTTACACATTTTACTAACATTGTAAACAAACTGAAAGGTTTAGGGAAGATTTATTCAAATGGTGAAAATGTTCGAAAGATATTGAGATCTCTTTCAAAGGAATGGAGACCTAAAATTATGGCAATCAAAGAATCTAAGGACATCGATAAGTTGAGTCTAGATGAATTGTCGGGATCACTCCAAACCCATGAAATGGAACTCAAACAGGATACCAAAGAGGATGAACCAAAAGAACCGAAGAAGAAGGTCATAGCTTTCATGTTATGCTACGAAATTAGTGATGATGAGGAAGAACTCTCGGATGACGAAATCGCCTATCTCTCCAAGAAATTCTCAAAATTCTTGAAGAACAAAGAAAAAACTTCATTTAGCAAAAGAAGATTCTCTAAGAATCAGAAAGGTAAGAGTATTTCTAAAGATAATACTGACTTTTCTTCAAAAGATGTTATTTATTTTGAATATAGGAAATTAGGACATTATAAGGGAGACTGTCCTAAACTGAAGAAGTATAAAAAGGCCTACAAAGCTAAACACTCTTTTGATTTAAGTGATGAAGAAGAAGAAGAAGCAGAAGAAGCTCAAGAAGAAGAGCAAACCAACCTTTCTCTTATGGCTACTGAAGATGAAGAGAATCAAAACGAGGTAACCCCTACTTGTCTATCTCATAAACTAAAATTAGAAGAAGCCTTTGAAGACCTATATCAAAGTAGTATGAAATTAGCTACTATAAAAAAGAATTCCCTTAAAGACCAAAACATCACTTTAACTTCTCAAGATAACGACTTGCAAGAAGAGAAAAAAAAGTTATGTAAAGCTTTAGAATCTTTCACTAATGGTTAAAAGACCCTTGACATTTTACTTGGAATCGCATCCAAAACACCTCTCAGCAAGGAAGGAGTAGGCTATGATGTGAACAAAAGTTCAAATCAAACCAAAGAGCCAAGTATAAGTAAAATGACAAATAAAAAGATAAAGAAGAAGTTTTGTAACTATTGTAGGAAGAAAGAACACTCCATTGAGGAATGTTACTCCAAGAAAAAGAGCCCTCAAGTTAACAAACCAATCCCAAAGGAAAGACTCCATATATCCCTCAAATTGTTGTATGCAATAATTGCAACAAGAAGGAACATACTATTTGGGAATGTTATCATATGAACCAATCCTTCCTCCATCCTAAAAGACTTTATATTTGTCAAAACACGAGGAGTCATCCAAAGATGCAAAGGCCAACTAGAACTCCACCTAAAATGGATACTTTGTTAACTTCAATGCCTCTAAATGTGTAATTAAGGATTCTAATGATAATATGATTCTTGAAGGATGCAGGAGAAATAATGTTTATATTTGCATATTTAGTGTAAACTCTCATGATGCATGCTTTATTTCAAAATTTGATAATGCTACTTTATGGCATAGGAAATTGTGACATATTAATCCTAAAATAATTAGATCCCTTTCCTTTAAGAACTTGGTGAGAAATCTACCTAAGTTGAACTTTGACAAGCAACACACCTATGGAGCATGTCAAAGAAGTAAACTTATTAAAGCTTCTCACAAGGCCATTAATTATGTTGTTACTTCAAGACCTTTGCAATTACTTCACCTTGACTTGTTCGGACCTATACAAACCACAAGCTTAGGAGATAAGAAGTATACATTTGTTATTGTAGATGACTACTCCCGATTTACTTGGACCCTCTTTCTCAAGCATAAAAATGATGCATTTGAGGAGTTTATATCTCTTTACAAGAGAATACAAAATCAGAAGGGTTACTTGATCACTTCTATCAAGAGTGACAATGGTGGTGAATTTGATAACATAGATGAATTTGGAGACTTTTATAGAAAACAAGGTATAACCTATAACTTTTTGGTTCCTAGAATACCACAATCAAATGGTGTGGTTGAAAGAAAAAATATAACTATCCAAGAAACTACAAGGACAATGCTCAATGAGTATTCTTTACCAAAATACTTTTGGGCTGAAGCTGTTCATATAGCATGTTACGTGTTAAATCGAATTTTGATAAGACCTATACTTTTGAAAAGTCCTTATGAACTCTTTCATAATAAGCTTCCTAAAGTTGATTATTTTAAAATTTTTGATTTTGCATGTTTTATTTTTAATATTACAAACAACCTAGAAAAATTTAAAAAAAAGGCCGATGATAGTATATTTCTAGGCTACTCCACAAATAGTAGAGCGTATAGAGTATTCAATAAAAGAACTCTAGTTGTGGAAGAGTCTATGAATGTAAAGCTTGATGAATGTATGGCCAAAAATAAGTATAAGGACTTTGAAGAAGAAGATGAAGATGAAGTACTTGAAATTAGAAAAAGAATTGAAAATGTCTCTTTAGAAGAACCTAATAATCAAGTACATCAACTTCCAAAAGAGATAAGGACTATTAAAGATCACCCTCTTGACCTTGTCATTGGGAACCTAGAGAATGGCATATAAACTAGAAATAAAGTTTAAAATGTTTGTTCTAATGTAGCCTTCATCTCTTCCATTGAACCCAAGAACATAAATGAAGCCATTTTAGATAGTAATTGGATAATTGCTATGCAAGAACAGCTTAATCAATTTGAAAGAAATCAAGTTTGGGACTTAGTGCCAAGACCCTCGAACACCAAGATAATTGGAACTAGATGGGTATTTAGGAATAAACTTGATGAAGATGGTAACGTAACTAGAAACAAGGCTAGATTGGTTACCCAAGGCTATAACCAATAGGAAGGCATTGACTTTGATGAAACTTATGCACCTGTAGCTAGACTTGAATCTATCAGAATGTTGCTTGCTTTTGCCTGTTATAATAACTTTAGATTACATCAAATGGACGTGAAAAGTGTATTTTTAAATAGCTTCATTAATGAAGAAGTGCATGTTATCCAACCCCCTGGATTTGAAGACTCAAAGTATCCTGACCATGTCTACAAGCTGAAGAAGGCCCTATATGGCTTGAAACAAGCCCCAAGAGCTTGGTATGACAGGTTAAATAAGTTTCTAGTTGATAATGGATTTTCAATGGATAAGATTAATACTACTCTATTAAGCATAAGAAAGATGATTTAATTATAGTTCAAATCTATGTTGATGATATCATTTTTGGTTCTACTAATGAATCACTTTGCTATGAGTTTAGTAAATCCATGAGTAGTGAATTTGAAATGAGTCTAATGGGAGAATTAAATTTCTTTCTAGGACTTCAAATAAAATAGACCCCTTATGAGATTTTCATCAATCAAACTAAGTACCTTAAAGAGCTTTTAAAGAAGTTTGACATCAATAGACAGAAATCTTCTGGTACTCCAATGAGTACATCTGTAACCCTGTCCAAAGATGAAGATGGAACTCCTGTTGATCCTACCAAATATAAAGGTATGATAGATAGTTTACTTTATTTAACGGCTAGTAGACCAAACATAATGTTTAGTGTCTATGCTTGTGCTAGGTTTCAAGCCAAACCTATGCAATCCCATTGAGTACTGTGAAGAGAATCTTTAAGTACTTGAAAGGAACTCCAAGCATTGATCTCTGGTACCCTATGGACAATGACTTTGACCTTGTTAGCTTCTCCGACTCTGACTTTGTCGGGTATCATGTTGATCGGAAGAGAATAAGTGGAGCTTATCACTTCTTAGGATCATGTTTGGTTTCGTGGTTTAGTAGGAAGCAAAATTTTGTTGCTTTATCTACCACTGAGGTCGAATATATCGCAGTCGAACGGTGTTGTGCACAAGTGCTATGGATAAGGCAAACTCTCTAAGACTATGGGGTTAAGTTTGATACTTCCTCTATCAAGTGTGATACCACAAGCACAATAAACTTAAGCAAGAATCCAATTTTACACTCAAGAGCTAAACACATTGATATCCGTCATCACTTCCTACGTGATATAGCTCAACGAGGTCACTTCTTAAGACCGAGAAGCAACTAGCGGACATCTTCATAAAACCCTTAAGTGAAGAAAGATTCTACTCTCTTAGAAAAGACTTAGGCATATGTGACTCTTTTGAGTGATTGAATATGCTATTAAAACTGGTTTTTCTCACTGTTTCTGCTGAAACAGTATATCGGATTACCAAACGGTATACCAGTTTAGCAAATATAGCTGTTATTTTAACCGTTGGACTTGAAACGGTATACCGGATTAGTCTTTTTGACCATTTTATAGCTGTTAACCACCTAATTAAGCCTATATAAATCCCTCTCTTTGTCATTTTCCTAATCACTATTCACTCCACTCTTACTCAAAACTCTAATTACACTTTGTTAAGCAATTTCTCTTTGTTTTTTTTTTCTTTTCTCTCTTTCAACTCTCTCCTTCACCATGAGTAGAAGAGGCAAGGAGACTGTGACCGAAAGGCAACCCAAAAAGAGGAAGAACCGGAAGAAAAGGAGGCTCCTCAAGACAACCATATGTGGAAGGAGAAGACTGCCTCTTTAGATCTCTAGAATGCCGTGAAAATTGGTCTCTCAATCTTGCCCGAAAGATAGAAGAAGGACGTGAGGTTGATGTGCTCTCTTTCAATAGCATTCAACTTTAAGAAAGGTTCAAGGACATCGGATGGGAACCCCTTCTCAACATGTCGAAGCCTTGCTACCCCAACCTAGTCAAATAATTCTATGCTAATCTCTATTTTAGCAGGGCGGAGTAAAACTTGAAACTCTACTCTTATGTGAAAAGTACTCATATAGAGCTCTCTATTGATGACTTTGCCCGACTCCTTCAAATTTTAAGTGATGGACCGTATAATTTTTGGACTCCAAAGAACCCCAACTTTGGAGATTTCATCAACCATGAAGAAGTTTATTCCTCCATCCTCAAGCAATTTTATGCTAATGCGACAACCGTTGTCACCGGACGACTTTGGCTGATTCCTCATGTGATTTCTTACATCATCCAACATAATTTTATCCCTAGAGGAGGTGATAGAAGTAAGTGTCTCACACCACAAGCTTATCTCACCTATTGTGTCTATACAAATACCCCCACTTATCTTCCATACTTTATTATGAGGTACATGGAATTGTGTGCTCACCCCCCCGCAAGCACACTAATCTACCCTATGGCCGGCTTCTCATTTGCCTATTTCGGGCCATTAATATCGACCTTGATCGTGAGGAGGCATCCACTTTGTCTTTCCAACACATCACCCGTAATAGTTTTCACACCATTTCTATTCCTCCTTCTTTTGATGTTTTTGTGGAAGCCGAAGAGAACTTGAATGCCCCCTTGTCGTCAAGCACAAGAAGGGATACCGGCATCTCTATAAGAATGGGTTTCTAACATTGATGAGTACATGGACGAAGCCAACAATTGGATCATGGAACTTGAATTTGACCAACAAAGAATTCAAGAAGATGTGACCTCTCTTCGCCAAGAAGTGAAGACCGGCTTTGACTCCATCAACTCTTGCCAAGATGGAATCCTAAATGCCATCCACAATCTCTCTTTCAATCTTTGTCATCTAACTTTGACACACTGGGAGCTACACCTCAAGGAACTAATCCTCAAGGATTTAGACCACCTTTTAGAGCACCCACCCCCGATGAATCAAGTTGAATTCCACATATTCAATCTTTTGACCCAAATCTTTGAATTGTCTCTACCCTCTTTTTGACAATGACAAAGGGGGAGAAGTATATGGGCATCGAATGAAATAAAATGTAATGGATTTTGGAATGAATGTTTATGTGATGTTTATGTTTTGAAACCTTTGAAACCTTTATAATTTAATTTGCATATTTGATTTCAAGTTTCAAATTGTATGATTGTGCAACTTTTCTTGACTTTAATGATATGTGCAATTCTTTGAATTTTCTATACATTGCTTCAATTTAAAATTGCTCTATTATTTTATTTACTTAGATTATTTGTCATCATAAAAAAGGGGGAGATTGCTGAGGAAATGATCTCATATACTCCAAGTCATCCACCATGATGACATAAAGGTTTTGATGATAACAAATAAAACTACTCTTGGACTAACACTTGTTTAAGCTGTTTAGATGAGAGTGTAGCACCAAGTGAGGGGAAGCGTATACAACAACGTATACAAGAGCATATACAAAAGCATACAAGAGTATGCACTCAAATTAATTGGACTATTGTTCAAGTTGATTTCAAAGACATGAAAGTCAAATAGTCAAGTCTTGAAGACAAAGACCAAGTCAAACAAAAGAGTCTACATTGAAGACTGTTAAGCTTAAAGATTGAAGACTTTGTAATTGTTTGATTTTTGTAAATTAAAGTCACAATCAATGTAATACACACACGCATGCATACATTCATATAGAATGACCTTAGGAGGTTAAATGAACCCCTAACCATGTGACTATTTAAGTTTGAGACCCCCCAAGATAGCCTCTTAAAGGAACTAGCTCATTTCAGCAGAAATTAGCTAATCTGGCATACCAGATCCTCAAAACGGCATACCGGATCAGTATTGATCTCAAGAAATAGGCCAAAGTAGCCTTCCAGCCCACGTTGGATGGTGATCTAGCATACCAGATCACTTCTGATTTTGGTTTACCCTGAAATGGTATACCGGATTGTTACCCAGCATATCGGATTACTATATGACTGTTATAATTTGACCGTTAATCCTTAAGTTATATAAGGAAATTTGATGAACCAGCATACTGGATTGGGAATCGGTATACCGGATTATAGCTGTCTAAATCAATCTAATCTTAAGACAGTTTCCACATTAATTAGAGTGACTTAGCCTATAAATACCTACTTGTTTAAGGCTCTAATCACTACTACTAATCACAATTAAGAGCCTTTACTACAAGATACATTACAAGATCACCAAAGTGATCCATTCATTAATTATAAGCATCAAATCATCATAAGCTCACACACTCAAGACTACTCTACCTCAATTAGCTTCAAGCTTCAAAGGTGGAAAATAGTTTTTCACATCTAAGGTTGAGGTAATCCTAATCTTAGTACACTTTTCATTTCGATGTGTTAAGTTGAGTTCTCTTGCTCGAAATCAAGATTGATTGACTCCTCTTATTCCCAATCAAGATTAGTTGAGTTCTTTTGCTCACTCTCAAGATTTGTATGAGTTCTCTTGCTCATATTCAAGATTCTATTTAATGGAATTTTCTCTAAGGTGAGAAGAGTGGACGTAGGCAAGTATTGGCCGAACCACTATAAATCTCTCGTGTTATCTTTATTATTTATTGTATTTCATTGATAACTTATTTATTTTCACAATAATTTTTTATTCCACTATCTTCACCTATTCACCCCCCGTCTAGGTAAATTTACATACTGCTAGCAAGGAATGGTCTACCCAAGATGATAGGGATTTGGTCCTTGAAGTTTGCAACAGGTTGGGTATATAAGACAATGAAATCCATAGAGAATACAAATTCCTCAACCGTAAGTAGGACATCCTTAACCATTCCCGTAGGAGTTTTTACTGATTTATCTGCAAGCTGAAGGGTGATTCTAGTGGGTTTCAGCTCTCCCAATCCCAATTGTTGGTAGACATGAAAAGGCAGTAGGTTCACACTTGCACCAAGGTCCAATAAGACATGATCAATAGTGTTGTTGCCTATAGTGCAAGATATGGTGGGGCTCCATGGGTCCTTATGCTTGGCTACTACTGGCTGTGGATTGAGAGAACTAATGTGAGCAGCTAAGAATGCCTTTTTGAGCACACTGGTGATCCGCTTCTGGGTATATAGGTCTTTGAGGACTTTTGCATAAGCGAGGATCTGAGCTATAGTATCCAACAAAGGGATGTTCACCTGAACTTGTTTAAAAATATCAAGTATTTTCTCCACAGAAGGAGATTTCTTGCTAACCAACCTATTTGGGAATGGGGCAGGTGGAGTATACACTCTTTCCGGGGTGGTTCCTTTAACTTTCTCAAAAGAATCATTTTTGGTTTCCTCAATCAAATCATCTTGAATTTTTTTAGGTTCATTAGACGAACCTGGAACAGAAGGTACTACAACGGCCTCATCAGTAGGGAGAGTGAACAGGAATGTCAGATGGTAAAGACTGAGGGGTACGAACCTGTTGATACTCAAGGCCACTCCGTAAAGCATATACAATACTAATCTGGCTGGAGGGTCCTAGATGCTGTTGACCTTGTGCAAGATTGAACTGAGGAGCTTGGGTTCCTCGAGTCTGATGTCTAGGATTCGGCTTAGGTTGGCTAGGCAATTTCTCTTTTTTCCTCTAATGCAAGATTGTAACAAGCTGGGTGAGTTGCTTCTCCATAGTATTATGTCTTGTCATGAGAAGGGCCATGTTTTTCTCCAGCTCACTTATTCTTGCTGTGTCTCCAACATAGGTAAACCTAGGGGTTGTTGATAAGGTGCAAGGAGAGGTGGCCTAACAGAATTCATTTAAATTCCTAAATGAGGACGAGGAGGAAGGGAATGAGGACACAAACTTGGGTTTTATGGTGCAAAATTAGGCCTTTAGGGACCATGCTGGCCTTGATGCTAAAAGTTAGATGGGCCTGTTTGGTTCCCTTGATTTCAGGAGAAATTAGGATGATTTCTCCATCCTGGATTGTAAGTGTTGTTATATGGATTGTTATGATAAGAAGCACTTACATTTTTAATGTTGGAATTACTCACAAAGGTGTTGGGACATTCCTCCATAAGATGACCAGGTGTATGACACCATTTGCACATGGAGACATGGTTGACTTGGTTAACTGGGACAGGCTCCTTAGGAACTATGAATTCTAACCTTTTGATGAGGCTATCTAATTTGGCTTCTTTGGCTGGTACACCCTCAATGAGGTAACCCTTAGTGGTCCTTTCAGCCTCTTGGGTGGACTCCCATTCCCTAGTCTTATCAGCCAAGTTAGAAACAAATGTCCAAGCCTCATTCTCATCAGTAAAAGATGTAAATCTGGTAGGACACATACACTCTAATAGTTGCTTGGTTTGAAAGTCAATGCTCTCATAAATGATTTGACAAATTTTTCACAAGTCAATACCATGGTGAGGTCATTCTAACAGGAGATCCTTGAACTTTTCCATGAATCTAGAGTAGGACTCATGTGGGTTCTGCCTAAATTGAAGAATGTCACTCTTGAGTTTATTGGTTTTGTGAAGAGGAAAAAACTTTCTCAAGAAGACAATTGTAAATTGATCCCATGTAGTAATGGAATTAGTCGACAATCAATAGAGCCACTTCTTGGCATGGTCTTTCAGAGCAAAGGTTATGAACCGAAGTCTAACTGCATCATCAGACAAATTTTGAACTTTAATCAAAACACAAACCTCCTCAAATTCCGTAATGAAGAGATAGGCATCTTCATTGGTCATCCCATGGAAATGGGACAACATACTAATGAAGTTGATCTTGAGTTCATAATTATTTTCTATAGCAACTGGTAGACTGATGCAAGAAGCCTGTGCAACCCTTGTAGGGTAGAACCTATCCTTAAGAGTCCTAGGCTGAGCTTGGTTAACCATGGTCAAAGTTGGTGGAGGTGAAGGTGGTATTTTAACAAGTCAGTTGGTTGAGTCACTGGTCCACACTTTAGCCACCTAAACTGATTTAGAAGTCTCCCATTCTTTTTATTTTATTTCTTTATAAAGAAAAATAAAAAGACTAGGAAAAAAAATACTAAAAACACGAGGGAACTAAAGACAATTGGTGCATCTACCCCTCAAAGATCAAAACAATGATTCTAAAGCTCTAAGGTTGCCATATAGGTTGACAGCAAGGGAATCTGTATAGTCCTCAATAGCCACCTACGTGTGACTCCAAATGGATTCTGATGTAGAGTGGAGGACTACTATACATTTTTTATTCCAAACAAGAGCACTCACGATGTTGCTTTCCTGTTATCAAATTTGGTCAGCTCCAAAAACAGGTCATATGCCAATGTAAACCACCCAAACGAATCAAGGGGCAACGTCATAGGTGATGAAATCCCATGAGGTACACCAAGATTGGCTGGGTTTGGGCATATGAAAAATTTTGGAATGGGCGCACATTCTTTGAAACAGAAGAGAAACAAGACAAGGTTTTTTTTTTTTTTTTTTAAGAAAAGGAAAAAGAAAATAAAACACTTCGATTTACTTAAAAAATAAGAAATAAAAAGTGGACAATTATCTCCCCGGCAACGACACCATAAACTTTTTTGTCAAGAAATAATACCGCAAGCGTATGGGTCGAACACAAGGAGATAAGCCACTCTATCTTACTCATTTAAAGTAACGCAAAAGTGAACCATATTAAGATGATTAAACTAACTAACGGTCCTAACACATGCATCTAACGATACCAATGACCTAACCATTCATCATCTAACCTATAAAAAACTAACGTGGATTTCAAGATTGACGGATAAAAATTACCACATCTACACATATATGAAGAACATAAATCCAAGAGCAAAAAAATAAAACCTAAAAATTTCTTGAACCGAACTGAACTTGATAAGGCTTCCTCTACCAAACGTGAATTTACATCTACCAAATCTGAAAAATAAAAGTCTAATCATAAAACATTGTTGGTGATAAAACTCCCAATCACTCACACACGGGGTTACACTTGTAGTGCGAATAATGCGGGCATGCCAGAACCTTTGTGCAGGTTCAAACGAGGCCGAAACCAACCGAATCTGACTCCTTACCAAGCTAGTAGGTTTCCCTCCTGCCTGAGTAGCTCTAAGATCTTTTGGGTTAAGCCAACAATTACGGACTACAGCCTGAAATGCCACGGACCTTGGAATGATCAAAAGTAATTTGAAACACAAACAATAATGAGACAGAAATGGAAATTATATCAATCAATCATACTAGATACAAGTGTGGGCTCCATGGATTCACTCTTGCGGCTCCTAGTATGTGACCGTACATCCCTTCGATCACAATTGATAACAAACACCGATAAAGAAAGGCAATAAATAAAGAAATAAATGGATCAAGTAAAAAAAATAAAGAAGTCTGCTGGTTGTCAGATGTTTGTGTGTCCCTCCCACGGATAAGCCTCCCTCCTTATATAAGATAAGCCTAGGAAGTTATCAGCCTGTGCAACTGTTCCCTCCAAAGCTACTCCATTCAGCCCATCTCTCTCGAGCTCCAATCAGATGATGCCATGCAGGCCATCAATCCCTGCTCTTACTCCAACTGTTGCAGCAGTGGCGGGCCCACCAACGTGGTTTATCACCTTGCTCCCTGCGAGACACAAGCTTGCGCCTAAGGTTGCCTGTGCCTTTACCACGTGGGCCACCCCTTCCCAACCGTCAGGGGTGCAGCCACATTCCGACGCTCTCTCTCGCTCCTGGCCCAATGCCAAGGACCCAGCCTCGGTTCTCTCCCAGTCCAACCTGTCCAGAGCCTGGTGGTTTTGGGCCACAAATAATGCCCCTCACAACCTTCCTGAGCGATGCCACATGGCCCAAGCTCAGAGGAGGTTATGGTCAAAATGGCAGTCATCTCCAGCTGATCCACCGCGCACAGACTCCCTAGCCGCTTCATCTTCTCGGGCCATCAGGGATTTTAAATTTTATGCCCCCCACCATAATGATGGCGCAAGTTCCAGCCCATCATTAAGACCCCTGCTGATTACCGAGGCCCCTCAATGGAGAATCCCTCGCCTGGCTCCTCATATCACCCTTCGCCCATCCTCCTCTCCAATCTTCCTTTCTCGCCTCTGCTCAATCCCCTACCCTGACGCTATGGCCAAGAAGAAGGAACCAGCAGCGGCGAAAGATGCAAAAGACCTTTTGGCATAAAAATGCTCGCTTCTGCCTTCCTCAGTCCTTATCGAGGTACAAATCCCCTGTTCCAAAGTCTCCATTTTTAGGTTAGGTCCAGCCTTTGCCTCCTAACTCCACGGTGTGGCTAACTTCCCAAAATTTGAATGGGAACAGCTGCTTGCCTAAACTCCTGATCCCCAGCAACTCAAAGATAAGGCTTTTGCATGTCTATGGCCCCACTACCTCCCAGATTGGAAGACCTGGGTGGATAGGGTAGTCTGTGACCAATCAGAGCCATTGATCAAGCTCGGTGCCCTTCACGCTATTCAGCTTTTAACCACCCCTGTTCCTCTCGATCGTCCCCTGCCCCAGGCTGTACTCTAGTTCTGGTCGCGATCCACCAATATCTTCCACTTTTGCTTTGGTATGGCTGCTCCAACCCTTTTGGATGTCGGGGCTCTCACCGGTCTGAAGGCCAGGGGTGAAGAGTTCAACGGCTCTTCCCCTGGTTTGACTGATGACAAGGATGTTGAAATACTGAGTTTTCAAAGTCTTCCAGTTACAACTTCTACCTGCGGACCTATCGAGAGACCCGTGGTTCTGTTTCCCCTAGAGACCTCACAGCTTTCTTCCTGTTCAGAATTTGTCATCATGTCACTTGCATTCAGTCTAACAAGATCTTGAAGACCTACCTTTGCCTGGCCAATGCCCTAGGGCAAGGTCGTGTGGTTGATTTGGCTGCCCTGACTCTGGCAACCCTCTTCTGGGGTTGCAATGATATTATCGAGTCTGACTTCGATTATGGTGGTGGCTGGTTCTGGCTCCTCCAGATGTGGCTCTGTGCCCACTTCATTGACCTGTACACTGTGCCCTCACCGTTCCCAATCTGCCCTGTGGCTGGTTACCTGTTTGTGTCGGCTCCCCGCCATGACCTGAGAACTTTGCGAGAGTATTATGACTTCTTTTCCTCCTTCGAGCTTGATTTTAGTGGCAATTTCTTCCTCCCCTACCGGACGGGGGAGGCCATCCCTGAGTGGCTCTCATTAGCCATCGATTGTCCTACCTCTGATCCACCACTGTGGGGCAAGTTCCTAGTGTGCCGGGATCTTCATATCGGCGTTACCCTAGAGCTGTCAGGCAGCAACACCTGTGGTTTTGAAATGTACAGTCCCCACTTCTGTGCGTTCTAGTTCGGCCTTCGCCAGGCAATCCCCTGCCCCAACTACTATTCAATCACGAACTACGCACTGGACAGGCTGGTTTACTCAGATGTGACCGATATACTTCATGCATCAGCCATGAATGCCCTGGTCCTCTCAAAGTTTTAATTGCAGTTCTTTGTCAAGGAACCCACAGAGATCGAAGATTTTGTGGTCTGGTGGGATACCTATTTCAAGTCTCTCCTCTCGTTTCGGTCTTTCCAAAAAAGCAACAAACGCCCCACGTCATCCTCGGGCACCACCAGTCATCAGACCGCTGTCCCGAAGCAAAAAAAGGCATCAACCTCCAAACAACCCTCCAGTAAGCACTGTCCCATCTTTCCTTGTTGCTCTGCCTTACAAGCCCTTGTTGACCGTTTCCTTCGTAATCGTAGGTAAATCTTCGGCCCGGCCGACGTGTTCTTTTCAATCAGCCTGAAGCGATCATGGGTCCAAGCCGGAGGACGATGAAGATTCTGAAGACGATCCTCCTCCAGTGAGTAAGAGGATGAAAAGCATCAGTCCATCGAAGTCTGTTCAACGCCAAGCCGTTCTCCCAAGTGTGTTCCAAGGGCTTCAGCCCACAAGTATCAAGCCCCTCTCTTCCATTGCAGCATCTCCTTCAACCACCTCCCATTCAACAAAGGACCGCACTCGGTCCAGTGCCCGCTTGAAATAGGTTGTCACTAAGAAGTCTCCTCAGGTCGTTATTACTAGTTCCTCAGAGTCTGAGTCCTCCTCTCATCCGAATGGTGCCTCTAAAAGCAGTTTTAAAGAAGAAGAGACTGGTACTGACGTACCCGGTAACTATGATGTGGCCGAGCCTAGCGGGTCCAAGACCCCAGTCCTCAAATCGGCCTCACCATCTCCTCCCAGCCACGTTGTCCCTGCGGTGACCCCTATGGTACATATGCCTCAGCCCTAAAGCTTGCCCCCTGCCTTACTAGTGCTGATTCATCCTTCTTTCAGGTTGCAAGTCTGGAAACCCTTTTGGTTGGCCTGAGTTCTTCTGATGATGAAAAAGAGACCGGTGATGCCCCCACCCTTGAGCCTATTCCTTCACAGGTCACAGGGGTAAAAGCACTCCTGCACTCTTTCCTGCAATCATCCTTTTGCGAGGCTGCGGTCGCTAGTAACCTGACATCCATCGCTGAAGCGCTTTGCACGCTGTTGCACTGCCAGACCTCCTTGCTCCTGTCAAAGGGTGGTTGGACGAGGCCATTATGTTTATGTTTGATCTGACCACTTCAGCCCCCCTTGCCATCCAAGATGCCCAAAAATATGAGGCCCTTCTCAAGGAAAGCGATGCCGTAGATGAGAGCTTGCAGAAGCTAAGGGATGACCTCAAGGCGATCATTGATGTGGTGAAAGAAGGGAAGGATCGGCTGGCTCAGATGGATAAAGACATATCAAGTTTGGAAGCCTAGATCGTGGCCTTACGGTCTAACAGGGCTGCTTAGCTCAAGAGGTTCACCAGAAGCTGCTTGGTTCCCAGGCCGTGTTAGACAAAGCCACCTCTGCGAAGGCCTAGGTGAAGCAGTTGAAAGCATTAAGGCCCAATCGTGAAACCGGTTTAGCCGTGGCGAATGAACGCTTACTGGTGATGGAGAAATAATGGACCGAACTCCAAGGGTCCACCCCGCAAGACTTTCTCAAGTAGGCCTGCATGCCTTTGTTGGGAGTGACCCAAAATGCCCTGCCCAGATCCCGGCTCGGGGAAGGGAGCGATGAGCACTGGCTGGTGTGCAATAAGAAATTAAAGTTGCACCTTCCCTCACAAGGCGTCTTTTGGGGGATTGGCAAGCGCTTAATCCTGCAATTCGTATCAGAGCAGGTGGTCGTGAGTTCGAGTCTCCCCGATGCCATGGGTGCTCTATTATTAGGCGTGCATTTAGGGGGGATTGTTGGGAGTGACCCAAAATGCCCTGCCCAGATCCCGACTCGGGCAAGGGAGCGATGTGCGCTGGCTGGTGTGCAATAAGAAATTAAAGTTGCACCTTCCCTCACAAGGCGTCTTTTAGGGGATTGGCAAGCGCTTAATCCTATAGCCTTCCCTTCCCCTGCCAAAAGAACTATGATATTTTGTTTGTCTTTTAGCTTATTTTGTACTTGACCTTCTTAGGCCGTGTTTGTACTTCTTTTAGGAGTAAAGCCTGCTTTTTCCTTAATTTGTTGCCTCGCTCCAATGGTGTGGTACCCTCGTGTTGTTCACCCTAAATCCCATATCGTAGGATGAAAGGTCTTTAGGAACTTACCATTGATCGGCTTGATCTGGATGCAGCCTCCTAAGTCACGTAGCCTGTAGGCCCCACCCCAGAGCACCTGATAGACCGTAAAAGGTCCTTCCCATGCCGGGGACCATTTGCCTAGCCTGGGATCTTTTGTCCCAACCGACAGTATGGCCTTCAGGACAATGTCCTCCCCTTGGAAGTGCTTAGAGCACATCCTCTTATTGTAGATGGTTGCAACTTTCTTCTTCTGAACCTGCATCCTGTCCAGCGTGGCCAAGCGTTCTTCCTCCAAATCATCGAGCTCAGCCATCATGGCCTCGTGGTAGGCCATTGGTGTGAGCCCCCATTGGAATGCCACCCACGCTGATCTCATGCTGACCGCAACAGGTAGCACTGCATCGTGGCCATATGTCAACGCAAAGGGCGTAGTGGCCGTGCTGGTCCACTGTGATGTCCTGAATGCCCACAACACATCAGAAAGCATGCCTACCCATCTTCGTGGGTTGTCATCCACAACCTTCGCTAAACATCCCTTCAGAATCTTATTACTTGCCTCAGCCTGACCGTTGCCTTGTGCGTAATATGGGGTGGAATGGGTGAACGTTATCCCTAACTCCACTGTAAACATCACCACCTCATCCCCAATGAAAACGCTTCCGTTGTCGCATTTAACGGTCTTTGGTAGCCCAAACCTGTGAATGATGTGGCTTTTGAGGAATTGGATGACTTCGGCCTAACTGACGCCCTTCATTGGCATGGCCTCAACCCACTTGGTGAAATAGTCCGTGGCCACGATAATAAAGCAATGCCCCCGCATTGCGGGAGGGGTAATCTTCCCTATGAGGTCCATTGCCCAACCCCTGAATGGCCACGGCTTAACCATAGGGTTGAATTCTATCGTTGGAAACCGCTGCACTGGCCCATGAGTCTAACACACCCAACACCCCATAGTGTATTTGACACAGTCGGTAGTCATGGTTGGCCAATAATACCCATGATGCCGGATCAACCATCTCATCTTTGGCCCCACCTGGTGCGCTCCGCAGATGCCCTCGTGAACTTCGGCCATGACTAGCGCTGCCTCATTCAGGTTGACACACTTGAGCAACAAGTCATCTTTCCCTTTCTTATAAAGGTCTTCCCCAATCAGCACGTACCCCGTCGCCCTATCTTTGATCCTTCGGTCAAACCCTGGCCCGGGGTTACTAAAGTATTGGACGATCAGCGTTCACCAGTCAGGCTACATATCCTCGATGTGGTTGACCTCTAAGTAGCTGCCATCATGGACCGTAGACCATGTCTACCTTTCGATGACTATCATCTTCTCTGCACTACCTTCTGGCAGACCGATGCTAGACGCCACCTATGCTAACCCTTTTGCGGCCTGATTCCTTGATCATGGGACCTGAAGCACCCCTATGTCCTGGAATCCTTTGATTAGCTTCGTGGCCTACGCAAGATAGCCCACCAATTGTTCGCTCTCACACCGATACTCCCCGGCCAGCTTCTTGATTACCAGCTACGAGTCTCCGATGATTTTCATGGTGTCGGCCTTAAGGCCCAGAAGCAGGCCCAACCCCAGTATGAGAGCTTCGTATTCGGCCTAGTTGTTTGAACAAGGGAAGTCGAACTGAAAGGCTACTTGAGTCTCCGTTCCTTCTGGGGATCGTAGGATAACTCCTACCCCGGCCTCCTGCTCGGTCTTGGACCCATCAAAGAAAAGCTTCCATGGTGTCTGGCCGAGGAGGGAGACCTCCATTACTTCCCTTTCAGCCTTGATGGGTGGGTGACCTGCCAGAAAATCTGCAAGCGCCTGCCCCTTGACTGCTTTCTGGGGCACATATTAGAGGGCAAACTCCGTAAGTGCGAGAGTCCATTTTCCCACCCTCCCCCTAGAAATTGGTCATGTGAGCATGTACTTGATAACGTCGGTCTGGCAAACCATGTCCACTGTTGTCGGCAATAGATAGTACCTAAGCTTGCTGCAGGAGAAGAACAATACCAGACAAAGCTTTTCGATCACAGGATACTTCTGCTCTACTTCCGTCAAGGCCCTGTTTAGGTACACCACAGCCTGCTCTTTCCCGGCTTCATTATCCTATGCGAGTAGGCTCCCTATTGAACCTTCCGTCGCGTCCACGTACAGTTTTAGAGGTACTCCTTTCCTTGGAGGCATTAGGATCGGAGGCTTTGTTAAGTAGGCCTTTATCTGGTTGAACGCCTCCTGGTGGGCTTCCTCCCATCTGAAGTCCTCGTCAGCCTTCAATTTTAGCAGCGGGGAGAAGACCTTTGTCCGCCCTACGGAGTTGGCAATAAAATGCCTAAGAAAGTTCACCTGTCCCAGGACTGTAACTCCTTTTTGTTTGTAGGCGGCCTTGCCTCCTGGATGGTCTTAGCCTTGTTCTTATCTACCTCAATTCCTTTTTGATGAACCAAAAACCCCAGGAAGTTACCAACCGTTACCCCGAAGGCACATTTCAACGGATTCATCATCACGCCGTGACTCCTCATTCTAGAAAACACTCGCCTCAAGTACTCCAGATGCTCGTGCTCCTGCTTCGACTTGACCACAACGTCATCAATGTAAACCTCAACAAAGGTGCCAATCATGTCATGAAAAATGGTGTTCATTCCTCGCTGGTAAGTGGCGCCAGCATTCTTCAACCCAAACGGCATGACCAGCCACTCATACGTCCCTAAAGCGCCCGGGCATCAAAAGGCTATCTTTGGGACATCCTCTTCCGCGATGAAGATCTGATTATATCCAGTGTGGCCATCCATAAAAGACATGATGTGGTTTTTTGAGGCCGCATCAACCAGCATGTCGGCCACTGGCATCGGGTATTCGTCCTTGGGGGTGGCGTTGTTCAGATCTCTAAAGTCAATGTACACCCTCAGCTTTCCATTCTTCTTTATGACCGGCACTATATTCGACACCCATTCCACGTACCTGGTAGTCCTGATGAAGCCTACCATAAGCAGGTGTTCGATTTTGTCCTTGATTTTCAGAACAACGTCCAGTGCCACTCGCCTAGGTAGCTGTTTTATGGGTCTGTAGTTATCTTTGATGGGCAACCGATGTTCGACCAACTTTCGGTCTAAACCAGGCATCTCAGAATAGTCCCAAGTGAAACAGTCTTTAAATTCCTTCAATAAACTTACAATATCCCCCCCTTAACTCAGGTGAGAGTAGGCCACTTACATAAATAGGCCAGTGGTCCTCGGTCGTTCCTAAGTCTACTTCTACCAAGGGATCTTGGACCTCTGCCAAAGTTTCCTCCATCTTCGGCTGTGCTGGTGGCAGATCTTGCACCCTTACTTCAGGGCCAGCCACCACTTGCTCCTTGGCCACTACCTCAGCCACCAATCCCATTTCGTGAGACATCTTCTACTCCAGGCTTGCAATTGTCAGCCGGCGTATTATGTCTGCTACAACCTTCTGGCTTATCTTCATAGGTAGTCTTCGTCAGTCTTCCTCTGCCATTCTCTAAGATTCGACAGGGCTTTCATCTGCGGTCCCTTCAACTAGAATACTTCTTCTAAGACCGTAGAAGAGGTAATCAGAGACATAGGCCTCCCGTGTTCATCTGGTCCAGTGAACTAGATAGGACCGATGCATCCATCTTACAAGACGGCCTTTGTATGGCTGGCGTAGACCATGAACGACCGGTTATCAGCCATCACCAACTCAATCTTCCCTTTCAGCCACAGTATTAGGAACTGGTGCAAGGATGATGGGACGCATGAATTTGCGTGGATCCAGTCTTGTCCTAGGAGGGCGTTGTAGTTGGCCATGGCATCCATGACAAAGAAATCCATCAAGGACGTATGGTTCCCCACCTTTAGGTCGATCGGGAGTACTCCTCTTGGTCTGGTGGAGCAGCCCAAGAAATTTGTGATTGATACATCGGCGGGTAGCAAATCGGTCTCGTCTCTCCCAAGACATTTCATCATCCTTGAGGGTTACATATTTACAGCCGCTCCATTATCGACCAAGACCCTGGTTATTGGCTTGCCGTCCATATGAGACTGTATGTACAATGGCTTCAGGTGCCGCATCATCTCACGAGTTGGCTCCTCGAATATGTCGGCCACCTTCCCCCGTGACACTGGATTACCAAAGGTGTACTCTGTTTCTACGGTAATGACTATCCTAACATTGTCTTTGGGGCCCTGCTAGTCTGGCTCACTGCAGTCCACCTTCTTCGTGGTCTGTTCTTGATTGGGTGCCATTTCTATCCCCAATATCTCTGGATGCGAGCCTCCCTCGTCTACGTCTCCCTCTAGCTATGTCTCCTGGCCGGGCTAATACTGGAATGTCTTTGGCAGGACATACACCATTGAGATCTGTACCTGAGTCAGGATCACGCCGAACATCATTTCAACCAACCCCCCAAAGTCGATAACTGGTGATTGGATGGGGCCACTGTTGTCCGTACTGTGAACTCTTGGGCTGGCGCTCGTTACTGTTTCTCCAAAGACTTCAGGGTCACTATCCTCGGTCTTGTAGTCTAACACCTCTGGCTCCAGAGCTCCTTCTCCGCCTAAGGCATTGTCTGGTTCTTTTGCCCCTGATGCCCCTTTGGTCACTAGGCTCTGTACCTCAGAGCTTATGCCCTCCTCAACCTGGACCTGGGGGAATCCCCTAGTACGGCCCTCGTTGGTCTGGGCCTGCTGGTGCCATCTTCGGGCCGCCCTCTTTCTCTGTCGTCTTCTTTTTTGTGCTCTGGACAGGCGAGCTGGATCAGGGCTAGTCGGGAACTTTGGATGCCTTGTAACCTTCCATCATTCTTCATCTGTCTTGGGAACAACCATCCTCGGCCTGTGGCCCTTCTAGTGGTGAGCGGTCTCCCATCCATAGTATTCTAAGCCCGAGTAGCCAAGCCCGCACTGTTCATACGTCAAACGCCTCCTTACTGAAGCCCTCCCAAGCCGATCTTTGGCAGACGGCCTGGAAGTGTGTGATGCCTGATAAGGAACTGGCCTCTTGTCTACTGGATTAATTTCCTCTCGCACCCCGAGGGAAGACCGTGTGTCCTGATCAAACAGTGCTCGGCCTGACCAAGCTGTGTTTCTATTCCATCGTCCCTTGATTGGGCGACTGCAACTGGGATAGACTTCCTGGTGGATCCTTGGTGCTTCACTCAGCCTGGGTGTGCCAGTCCCAAGTCCTTCTGCCCCTCTTGGTTCCTCTTGCAGACTAAACTCATAGCGGGGATTGACTGTGGGCCTTCTGCCCCTCCTTCGCCGTCTCTGGACCCTGTCCTGCACTTTAGACTAAGCTAGCACATTACTGGACCAGCTCACAATAGGTGCCCTAGGTCGCTCAGGTGGGGCAAAGCACGCCTGCTCCATTTCGCCCGATGCATCCCTCAGATTGTTAGCTGCCCGACCGCTGTTGGCCTGGGTGCGGAAAGGAGTGGCCCATAGGCTTAAACGGGATCCTGACGACCTTGCCACTGGATTTGGCCCGTGTAGATGGCTCCCCTGCCCAATCCTCACAGTTGGTACTACATCCTCTCTTGGTCTGGCCATCCTTGAAAAGTCGACGCTGACCATGTTGACTGGAAAAGGGTCTTCATCGACCATCATGACCCCCTTTACCTTTCCAGGGAACTACAAACGTCCAGCCATAATTTCTTTCTACAAGGCATTACGTAAAACCACACAGTTAGTAGTAGCGTGGGTGCGAGTGTTGTGCCACTTATAGTATTTCTGGTCTTTTAGCTCGTGACTGGGCGGTATCTGGAGCCCTGGCGGCAACTTAACCTGCTTATCCTTGAGCAACTGGTCAAAGATCAATTCGGCCTTTGAAATGTCGAAGGAATATGTCACCTTCGAATCAAAGGTCCTCTAAGGAGCAGCCTTGGATGGCTCGGTTTGCTTGGCCTGATCATTCGTCCTGGCCAAAGTCTTACATACATAGGGTTTTCCTTCTGCGATTTTCGTAGCGTCTACCTCAAACTCAACGTAGTCAACCTATTTTTGCTCACTGTTTCCTAACAACGGGAAGGCGTGGCTAGCTGCATCTTTATAATATGTTCCAATAGAGGCCGCTTTCCGCTGACCCTCCTCTTTTAAGAGTTGCTCAAAAGGTGCGGCCTGCAGCACCAGCTGATCGAGGTTAGCAAAGTACTAACCAGCAAACCTTTTTTGGAGCTCAAAACCGAGTCCCCCCAAGGCCATCCTCGCGTATTCGGCCTCGGGAAAAGTGGTCGGACATTTGTATTTGGCCGTCTTGAACCAGGTAACGAACCTCTCAACAGCCTCACCCGGCTCCTGGGTTATTTTGGCTAGGTCCCCTATGGTGATCTCAGGCTCAGTCCTGTAGAACTGAGTGTGAAAGAGGTCTTCCATTGCCTACCAACTCTAGACCAAATTGGCGGGTAAATTAAAGTACCAAGTGAAGGCCGATCCTGTAAGGGAGTTGGGGAACATCCTGAGCTTGGCCGCTTCCAGTCTACCCAAATTACCACACTGGACAGTAAAGCGGGCTATGTGTTTGATAGTGGACACCTTGTCCTCGCTTGAGAACTTGGTCAACTCTGGGATCTTGGGACTCCTCCCGAGGTCCACTGCATCAAAATACTCAGGGTAGGGCTTCCTATATGCAGGACATGGGGTCGTCCTATAGAAGAGATTAATGTTGTCCTAGATGATCCTGGCCAGTTCTCCCCTGTCAACTATCAATGGTACCCCTTGAGAGGCTGGATACCCCACCGCGTCGGGCGGTCATGGATTACCGGGGTAGGCCAGGCCGGGCTGAGCGTTTGGGAAAGCCTCCGGCCTTGGTTCGAATTCGGGCATACTCTCCCTAATGTTCGCCCCTATGGGTCTGTACCCAGGCACTCTAGTGGTCGCACTGCCACATCCTAGAGGGGGGTATCCCCTTAAAGGAACAGCATTTGGCCCTATGGCGGCCGTGTTATTGGACCCCGGGATGGACCTGATGCCCCCTATCTGGGCAGCACTCGCAGCTTCTGGCCACTGCAGCGCCACTGGGATAACCGCTAAGGGCGCATGGCCTGCCCCTAGGGTTTTTGCCTGATTAGCGCCCCCTAGAAGCTTGCGGGAGGGCTGTTGGCCACATAGCTCCCAATCGGGTTGGGGACGCCGAGTGGTGTGGCCTGATACAGGGGATTGATGAAAGTCGTCATTGGCAAACTAACCCTAGGCCGGTCCCCAATAATGGGATTTTGGCTCGAACTGCCGCCAAAAGTGGCCTGAGCCGGTAAACTTATGCGGCCCACCTCTAGTCCTCTACCTTCGGCCCCTGCTACAGTCCCATCAGGTGGTGTGACCATGGTGTTCGGTCTCGCCCCTGCCATGGCATGCTGCCTTAGGGCAACAAGGGTTTCACGGAACTCCTCGAATTAACTTTGCTGACTGGCTACAGACTTATCAATCGCAGCCATCATGTGGCATAAATCATCGAAAATGAGTCTAAAGACGTCCACAAGCTGTTGAATACTGCCCGCGAGGGGGTCTACAACGTCATGCACCATAACCACCAGCTGATGTGCTGAGTCATGGATGGCGTTACTGCCATGTGAACTGTATGGTTCGTCCTCGGCTTGGTCTGCAAACTCAGCCCTCGTACGATTCTCCATTTCTTCATCCACCATATTTTCCTTTTGGATACGAGGATGTCTTGGTCCTTTCTTTTGCTTGACCATAGCAGTTGTTGGCTTATGAGGGTCCCACCGGGCGTGCCAAAATGTGTTGGTGATAAAACTCACAAGCGGGGTTACACTCGTAGTGCAAATAATGCGGGCATGCTAGAACCTTTGCACAGGTTCAAACGAGGCCGAAACCAGCCTAATCTGACTCCTTACCAGGCTAGTAGGTTTCCCTCCTGCCTGAGTAGCTCTAAGGTCTTTTGGGTTAAGCCAACAATTATGGACTACAGCCCAAAATGCCATAGACCTTGGAATGATCAAAAGTAATTTGAAACACAAACAATAATGAGACAGAAATGGAAATTATATCAATCAATCATACCATATACAAGTGTGGGCTCCGTGGATTCACTCTTGCGGCTCCTAGTATGTGACCGTACATCCCTTCGGTCATAATTGATAACAAGCACCGATAAAGAAAGGCAATAAACAAAGCAATAAACGAATGAAGTAAACAAAATAAAGAAGTGTGCTGGTTGTCAGATGTTTGTGTGGCCCTCCCACGAATAAGCCCCCCTCCTTATATAGGATAAGCCTAGGAAGTTATCAGTCTGTGCAACTGTTCCCTCCAAAGCCACTCCATTCGGCCCACCTCTCTTGAGCTCCAATCAGATGTTGCCACGCAGGCCATCAACCCCTGCTCTCACTCCAACTGTTGCAGCAGTGGCAGGCCCCACCAACGTCGTTTCTCACCTTGCTCCCTGCGAGATGCAAGCCTACACCTGAGGCTACCTGTCTCTGCCACGTGGGCCACCCCTTCCCAACCGTCAGGGGTGCAACCACGTTCCGACGCTCTCTCTCGCTCCTGGCCCAATGCCAAGGATCCAGCCTCGGTTCTCTCCTAGTCCAGCCTATCCAGAGCCTGGTGGTTTTGGGCCGCAAACAGACATGAAGATGAAAGTAAATAAAAAAAAAAAACAAAATTGCGATGAGAGTACTTGAAAGAATGAGAATATGAATGAGAGTGAAAGAAATAAAGAGGTTGAGAATAAAAGAAAGAAAGAAAAATAAGATTGATTACTCCCTTCTACCAATTGAATGTGTTGATGAGCATTGAATGGATGTTGTTGATGAAGCCTACATTTCTTGAATTAATTTGCATAGCTTCCTCTTCCAAATCTCTAAATCCTCTCACAAGAACTAGAAACCTAGAACTAGAAGGCTTGAAACAAAAACTACACCTAGAGATTGAAGAGCTTACAACCACAATTGAACAACAATCCTTGAACTAAACTTGCAGAAAAGAAATTACAACCATTAATATAAAAATTCAGAAAAATAAACTAGCAAACTAGAAGCCAAAAATATGAAGAAGACTAAAATTCTCAATAGCAATTAACACTAACAACAACCCAACCCTCATATGTATTTATAAGGGAAGGAGAAGGAAGAGAGGGGAGGAGGGAGAGCTTCCACATTTTGGAGTGAGCCCCTCCAAAAATCATTAGAGTATGGAGAAGCTCTCTCAATCTCTGGATTTGATCCCTACTTCCTTTTACATCAAAGCTTGATTGCCAAGAAAAAGAAAAAAAAAATAGAAAATAGAATATACAAGTTCCTAGTTTAACACACCTGCTATTTGCTAATTTGAAAGCTTTCCAATTTGACTCTTGAGCATAGATTCCACTCTCATGTTTTTCCTTTTTCTTGCAGGCTTTCTCAATCCTTGACTTTTCAACTTTCCAAAGATGAGAGAATATTTCCCATACAATATCCATCACTAGTTAAATCCCCATAATGCCCTTGGAAATTTGATGGAGAGAGAGAGAGTGTGTGACAATTGGGATTCCTTCTTCAAGAATTAATTTAATGCCCACTCTACCCTTCAAAAAACGTGGACCATGGGGTGCTCTAAAGTAAACATGGAAGATGGGGTCCATGTGTAGTTGGCAGCCATTCTCTCTCTTCTAACAAAGAAAAACACAGAAGGCTGTCTTATGCTTGATGAAATCTCAACCCTTGATCAAAATCACCTTCTTTGATGCCAAAAACTACCCTTGGAAAACGTAGACTGGCTTGGGCTTGCATTCTAGCTCATTTCTGACCCGTTATTCTTTCCTGGCCCAAAAAGAATAATTGCTTGCATGATGGCCTAAATGAATGTCTACTTTTAATGCATCACATCCATCTTGCTCAAAATTCAGCCCTCTTCACAGCCATGGAAAGAAATATGGTGGCTTTACGTGTAGATTAGGGGATACAGCTCCCTATAGCCCAAAATAGCATAAAATGACCTAAAACTTGAAAAACACAGAAAAATACCCAAGTAGCTTTGTTCAATGTGGTAAAATGCATGTTTTATGCCCTAAGATTTCACACATAAATGCGCTCATCAATCAACCAGTCCGATCAACCAGTGCTGCTATTGTGTGTATTTTTCACTTCTGTTGTGTGGGGCCCAGTGTCTTGCACTATGGATCACCTTCCCACATTCCAAGCAACTCATGGGAATATTGTCCCAGCAATGTGACCATGTGGGGCCTACTTATAGGCCTATATGCTATAAAATAAGCTATAGAATGTGTTTTTCGTAAAACAAGCACTAGCCAAACAGGCCCTAAGCCTAGCCTCTATATAAAGCATCTTAACCTCTAGAAACCATTCTTGTTCATTTCGTTGAGAAGAGAGGAGAGAAAAGAGAAAAGAAGAAAGGAGAGGAAGAAGAGAATAGAAAGGAGGAGCTTGGATTTTCTTCCTTGCACTTGGATCATTAAGTAACACTCTAAAGGTTCTTTCCTCTATTGTTTATGTTGTACTCTTGATCAGATCTTGATCATTCTACTGATTCCTTTTATCTAGCCATGATCCACCATGTCTATGTGGTGTAATTCATCAGTTTACCTACTTAGGAACTAGGATCTTCGTATGCATGTTGATTATACCTTTCTAAACCTTGCATAAGTATTGTGCTATGTTCAAACTTCTGTAGATTCCTATTTAATCTATGTAGGACTACCTAGCATGTTGGGAAATGGGTTAAATCTTAGTCTTATGAAGTAGAGCTTGTATTTCCTTGAATGCATGTTGAATCCTTAACCTAAAGCCTGTACCAGTAATATTATACTGTAATTCGAACCCTTCCTTGAAGGTATTCTGTAGACCCATGTGTTTGAAACCCATGCATGTTGGCTATGTGAGCCATAAACCCCTAAACCCCCATGCATGTTCAATCTTCTTTGGATTATGAAATTTGTCATAGATGTAGCTTATTTTTTATCCCTGATCATCTTTATCAATGATAGATTAGTAAAACCAAGCCAAAACATTGATTGCATGTAAAATTTCTTGAGCGGTACAGTACTGGTCGATTGGATCAAGCACTCCAATTAACCACTGCTAGAACTTTGAGCCAGATCTAAACCCAAACCACTCTATGGCCCAGGGCATCATTTAGAGGGCTATTTGTATAAACCAACTAGGAACCCATGACCTTCTAGCCTTGTTACTACCTTTGGGTAATAGGTTGATTCACTTGGGTTGGTTGGATCGACCTCTCCAATCAACCAGTGGGCACACTTGAATGAAACCATGACCAAACCATGTAGGATCTCTTGGCTTATCATCTAAAATCCCTATGGTGTGAAACCATGTGAAGTTCCATATTTTCCTTTCAATTTTGTTGCCGCCAGCCCAACTGGTCGATCCCTACTGGTCGATTGGATCGGCTACTGTTGCTGTCATTTCAGATTTGAGTCTGGCCTTGGTTTAAAACTTAGACCAAGAGTACCCCTGGACTCCTTGGCTAATTAAACACTTATTGATGATTGCTTTTGACTTAATTAACATTAGGCTTTAACAACTTGTCCAATGACGCGTATCAGAGTTCTGACGAGAACTGACAATCCTTCGAACAACTAGAGTTTATCCAAGGTGAGTGGGTTTGGGTGATTGTTTGGGTTTGACTATATCTATGCATATTCATTATTATATTGAGTTGCATTCAACCATGTTGCATAATTGCCTTATATTCTTAATTGATGGATTATTTGATTTTGGTTGTGAATTATACTTCATTACTTATACCGGGTTATTGTACCGGGAGTGCCGATATCGAAATCCCATGGAATAAATTGCTATTTCTTGTCATATTGGCCTGTATGTGTCGTGTCGTGCTGGTACCCAGGTGCTAGATGGTATGGGACGTTGATGCACCCGAAATACCTCTCGAGACAATAGGATTTTGCATGTAATATAACTGCGATTAGGTTTTATTTCTCTTAATCTACGACTCTTACCAACAGGGGTTTAGGTGTTGGGTGATCAAGGCTTCTTGTTACCTGTGGGGGAGAGAGGCCAGGTCAGGGATGACCACTGATCATCGGGGTCTACCTCTAGGTGGTTTTGGTGGCTTCGACCGGTGCGGGCCCCTGATAACAGTTGAGGTTTCACTGTGGTGATAAGATAAGTGACCCTTGGTGATTCCTGAGTTATTATAGTAGCATATACCACTGACTTAAACTGTGTATTAGGTGAAAAATCTACTAACATTTACATGCATCAAGGACTTTGTGTAAATTGTGTCTTTGTGCATTCCTCATTCCCTCACTATCTTAGTGGAGCTAACCCCCTTTATACACATTCTTTTGGACTTTGATGCAGATGGTGAAGGTTACTTTACTGGTCTCGAGGTCCAGACTTCGAGCTATGATGATATTGGTACTATGGAGGCAGAGGCCGTGATTAAAGATCATGGTGATGGTTGCCCCTGTGATTATTGTGCCTACGGTATTGATACTTGGGACTAGATCCCTTTTGGATCATTTTGAGCCTCGTGCCTTGTATAAACAATTATGTTATACTCCTTTTGGTAGTTACTCAATGGTCATAGAAATTTTGTTAACTATAGTACTTATTATCATTAGCCATTGAACATCTTGTAACTATTTAATTATACGCTTCTGCAAAAACTGATCTATTTTATTCCACCGTCGGGAATAGGGGGTGTGACAATGAATGTCCTATTCCCACATGTATGGCTAAATAATTGTCAAACCTACCCCTAACTGGATGGGAATTTTGAACGAAGGACAAGGACCTCTGGTCAATCATCCAAACACCCTATGGAGCATCACTCCAGTAGCTGAACCATTGAGGATGACCTCCTACATACCTGCCAGAAGGTGGATTGCAGCTCCATGAAGTTGCACTGCACACTGCTTAATGTACTGCATAAACTCCAGGTATTCTCTCTCCTATCCATGAATGTGGGGCCCACACCTGGGAAGATGTGTGTTGGACCCTGGCTGAGTTGTAGGTACAAGGACTAAGTCCTGGGCGAAGCCCCTATGCAAGCATAGAGGATTTACAGCCTTGTTGTATTCTTTGGGCGATGCACTGGGTGATTGCCCTATCATCCAGTGAATTGCCCAGAGTGGCTAAATTGATTGTTTTGAACTCCAGACAAGTGGGGACCACCCATACAGACCATGGACACCCTCTAGGGGTAAATGGGAGTCTTGGGAACCATTACCTAACCTTGGACCCCTGTGGACCCCACCAGAGTGGCCAGAATGGCCTAGAATCAGTTTGGAGAATGCATTCTGAGGAGGGGGTTGGCTGCCAGACAGGCCCTAAGTTGGGCTCGCCTATAAATAGGCAGACCCAGCCCAACATAAGGCCCCTACACTGTTCAGACCATGGGGGAGAGAAAAGAGAGAAAAGAGAAGAAAAAGGAGAGAGAAAAGGAAGAAGAAGGGAAGAAGAAGAAGAGGAAGAAGAGGAGGGGAGCATACCTTACATCCAGCCTCAGTTCCAGCAGCTTACCCAGTCCATCTCAGGTATAATCCATACCTCTATATGCTGCTACTGCTATTTACTATTTTCTTCTTTGGATCTCTGCTCTACTGAGGTGAAACTGGTCAAAGATAGCCCAGAACACCTGGGGGCTGCCTTGTGCTACCTCAGATCTAACATCCAAACCTGTTGCATGGAAGATTTGAGTATTTTTCATGTGTTTGATATGCTGTTTCATACCTGAGACTGAGATCAGTCTGTGTCAGACTGCATTGCCATGTTGCACCTAGAACAGGCAGTCTGGGCTTGGATCTGTGCATACAGGCTAGCCCTTGCCTGGATCTTGGTAGGGACAGCCTACTACCATGATTTCATATGTGAAACAGTCCTTGCATGTTGACCAAAACGTGGCCTTGAGCTGAGACACAACTGGGCAGCTGTTCTCTAAGCTGGCTGGACAGCTCTTGGTTGCCAAATGATGGGCCCGGGCCATGATCCATGTGGACCATTGGAATCCACTCTCCAGGGGGTCCACAACAACCCTACATGCATTGAGGATCAACCTAGGCACTGCATATGCAGAAAAATCCAAGTTTTGGAGCCTGTTCATGCTCCAAACAGGCTCTGGGCGATGCACTGGGTAATTGCCCTATCGCTCAGAGAATGGAAATGGGCTGATTTGATGTCTTGACTCTGTGGGCCTTCACCAGTGGGCCATGTATAGTGTAAGGAGGTGGTAAATGACCAAAATAACCCTCCTCACATCTGTCCATTAATATTTATAACTTGGGTACCCAAGTGGGCCCCACAAGGCCTGGCAACCCTGCCAATGATGGTCCAGCTGAACTACTGACCTTAGGACTGATTTGTGAGACTATCGGGACCATGCACAACTTGTTACACTAGTAAATACCAGACTTGACCTTGATCCACATCTCCGGATGATACACCAGGACATGGACCCAAAGGCCCAGTGCAAGACCTAGAGAATTCCAAGTGATATCAGACTGAGCACCGAGTCAAACCAGTGAACCTAGATCAGCACTAGGACACCTAAAATAGTTTGACTAATTAATTAATACATTTCTAATTTATTACTTTAGGATTTGACCCCGCGCTCGAGGTGCACTGCCAGACATTGTAAGTATCGTGGTCCTCGTCGTGATGAGGTTTTCGTAACCTTGTTGGCGACATATGATAGTATGGATAATATTGTCAATGTACGAGCATGGCATCAGGGGGGGTTGGGGTCATACGTTAAAACATGTTAAAAGAAAAAAAATGAAATGAAGTTGCCACCTAGGGTTAGGGCTTAGGACCCAATAAGTGTAGTCCTCGTCCGTTACGGACGGAATCGGGCTACGAGACTCCACATGGTCTGACCAGAGGTTTGGGTAAGGGTTTAGGTTACAAGTGTGGGAAGGTGTTAGGCACCCACCTCACCCACCACCTCACCTGGACGAAACCGGTCTCCCTATTATAGATGCTACCAAATGACCAATATTCTCTCCCCTTTTATTGCAACGAGGTTACATTATATATGCTACATTATATCTACAATATGTTCATTAAAATGATAAAACACCAAGGGACTACATTGAATCGATAAAAATGCAGTAATTATACCTGTAGAAATGTGTTCCCTTGGCTCAGGGGAGACGGACGAATGGAGCGATGCCGATTTCTTTGAACAGAGTAACGGCTCTTTAAATTAGCTTAGTGGTAAGAAAAATGGACAGAATAACGTCTATAATGGGGGGTTTTCAGTGGTTATCCACTCACTGACGAGATAATGAACTCTAAGACTAGGTTCATTCTATTACCGAACGGATAATCGAAGGATCTATCCGCATTCGACGAGAACTTCACTCAAACACTCATGAGGAGAGCGAATTAGGGAAAGAAGGAAAAAAAAAGGGGAAATCCGCACTGTGGGGGGTCTCCCCTACCCGAAAAATTGTGTCAAGAGGGGAGGGGGACCCTCCTATTTATAGGGGAGGGTGCCTCTTAGCCTGGGCCAGAGAAGCCCTCCACGGCGCCTTGGGCAACGTCATTGGGCTGACATCAAAAGTGGCCCCGGTGGCGTGGTTTTGTACCTTGTTGCCGTGGGAGGCCTCTACGGTGCCGTGGTCAGTGTGGTCCCCTTTTTTTCACTTTTTGGGCTAAAAATGGGCTTTTCAAAGTTCAAGGTATGTCTAGGCCCATGGGCTGGGTGTTTTAGGGTCTGGGAAAGGGGAAAATGTATCGCCTATCGTCCGTGTCGCTTTGTCATCCTCGCCAAGGGTGGTGACAAAAATCAGTGTCTACAGTTTGCCCCTCTTTGGCCGAGGCCTGTGCCAACAGCCGAAGGGCAAAGACAAAAGACCAACTAATTTTGTCACCGAGAGCATGTACTGCTGATGCTTTGCTCAAAGGCGGCAGAGTTGCTAAAACATACGGTCAATCACGATGAAATCCTTTGGTAAAATTCAAAAGAAAACTCGAGAACGCTAAACCTTTATTATGGAGATTCATAATGGTTTGACCAAGGCTGGTCTATGTCCACTCATCCTTCGCTGAATGGATCTTTAGAGTGAGTAAGAGAACTCATAAAAAACTTTGATTGAGAGTCAGAGGACTCGATTGATCTTGATTATGGGCAAGAGGACTCGACTCGATTGATCTTGATTAGGAGCAAGAGGACTCGATAGATCTTGATTAGGAGCAAGAGGACTCGATCATTATTATTATTATTTTTTTTATATTTTTGTTTATTTTATTGTTATTATTATTTTTAGGGCTATAATTTATTACTTCTTATTTTTTTTCTTCTCTTTTTTTTATTATTATTTATTTTTATTTTCTTCTATTTTTTTTTTTGTTTATTGTATCCTTGTGTTTTATTTATTTATTTATATTTATTTTTTATTATGGCTATTACTTCCCCCTTTTTTTTATTATTTATATTTTTTTATTTCCTTTAGGGTCTTTTCGAGAGACATGGCTTACCGTAGGTGACCATGACAGTCTTCTCGTGGCCCGTTGCTGGGGATCACTACGACGGATGATCGGGCGGATTGGTACCCAGTCGAGACGACTTTGCGGGACATCGCTCGCCACATATGTTGCGCCATTTGGGGGCGATAGCCTGCTGTAAGTGTTTCTATCTAGTCTTGTATTTCTTTATTTATAGTATTTATCTAGTTAGCATTTCAAACATTTAGACACGTAAACCGAGGTAAGGCCCTTAGGTGCTTTATCAGCTACCTTTGGGTATGCAAATCGAGGCAAAACCTACGAACACCAATTTAGACATTTTTAGGTTCGTAAATTGGTACAAGGTCATTAGATACCTCATCGATAATCTTTTGGCCCAGAAAATAAGATGATGGCATTGGGTGCCACATCGGCAGCCTTTTGGCACCCAAATCGAGGTAAAACCTGCTGTTCCATCAAGAAATCGCTCAGCGGTTCTTCAAGTGTCGTAACCTGCAAAAGACCCTGGGTGACAAAGGAGAACCGGTGTGGTTCCGGCCTAGGACTCTCCGATGCCTAAGTTAGATCTCTCTGAGAAAATAGATGAATAGTAGTATTCAAGATGGGATTATGGGGTAGAGTACCTCCCTTTTTATAGTTGAGCATTGCGGTGTGGAGAGTCCCAATTTGATGGCGAGTGAGCCGTCGAGTAGATAGAGACCTTGGGTAGCAGGGCTCTTCCCTGGTTGGCCGTCTCCCTACGGGAGGGAGTGTCCTGGCGGTGTTAGGATCCTGTGGTGATAGCTCCTTGGGTCTTTGAGTCCGTCTGGGCGACGTGACTTCTAGGCGGTGGCCTAGAGTCCTGGAGGTAGCATATGTCTATAGTGATGACTGGATCACAGGCTAGGTGATTTGATGTCCGCGTAGGTCATGTCTGGAGAGGTCGCGCCCATGGTGGAGGTTGCCCCGAGGAGTGAGGCCACGCCCATGGGAGAGGCCAGGCCCGTGGGGGTCGCACCTGTGGGTGAGGCCGTGTCTGTGATCTTCCTTGAGGCTTACGTCCGAGCTGGTTCTCCCCTGATTCTAGAACGGGTCACTTCGTGGACCGTGACACGTGGCAGCCTCTGATTGGTTCGTATAATATTGGATGTATCATTTGCCCCCCACTCTCTTGGAATGAAGTGTTCAAGAGAGTAATGCTTTCATGTAGTGAGGGGTTTTCCACGAATAAGCTTCTCTTGAGGGGCTTACCGGTAAATCTTCTAGTGAGGTGGGAGAGGTTGTAGGTTCAAACCTCTCTTCCTACAGTTTTTCTTTTTTTTTTTTATATATATCTCCTTCCTTATCTCTTCTTTTTCACTTTTCACTTCTTACTTTTTCTCACCATCTCTTTCTCACTTTTTGTCTTCCACTTTTTGAAATCTTGTCTCTTCCTTGTACTTGTTTGACCTTTGTCTTTATGGTGCCCATCATGTGTATGTCTTTGAGCAACATAGAATAGTGTGTCCTTTTGTTGGCTTCTTTCTCTTTTGGCCCTTGGCCTTGGTGCTTCCTTAGTGCTTGCTTGGTGCCTTGCTTCCCATCGTGTGGTTGCCTTCACTTGTTCAAGGTTTTGCCCCGTTCGAGTCTGATCTTACCCAACCCGGTTGGGGATTGGGTCATGCCCAAGGCCACGCCCGTAGTCACGCCTAAGGCCGCTCCCGTGGTTGCGCTAGAGGCCGCGCCCATCATGCCAGAGGTTGTGCCTGTGGTCACTCTAGAGGCCGCGCCCGTGGTCATGCCAGAGGTTGCACCCATCACGCTAGAGGCTGGGCCCGTGGTCACGCCAGAGGCCACGTCCATCACGCTAGAGGTCACGCCCATGGTCACTCTAGATGTTGCGCCCGTGGTCACGCCAGAGGTCGCGCCCGTGTATCCATTTGAGGTAAAAAAAAATAAAAATTTATATGCCCTTCATGAATTACCTCTCATGGATTTATTGGTTAACCTTTGTAGCTAGTCTTCTTCCTTCTGGTGTCACCGCTTCTCGTCCTTGGGGGAGATCACTTTCTGAGTAAGTAATCTACCCTTAGTGTTGTTTATGTCGTCTTCTAGTGACTCTGATCCTGCCATGGTCATGATTGGATCCTCAGAGAAGCCTTCCTCGGGGTCGCCTTCCCCCATGGGTACCCCTTCTTCAGTGCCTTGCCCTAGTGCTAGTGATGGGGAAGTGGGACCTTCTAGCGTCTCTAGCCTCGATAGAGGTCTTAGGTCTTCTGGGGCAGCACCTACATCAGCTGGTCCTGCTAGTAGGTCAGGTCATGTTACCAGTATCTTGGCCTCTACAGATCTGGTCTCCCTGTGCCAGGAGTACCACATTCCTTCGGATGTTGTGCTTCGTGTTCCTGGACCCAATGACTATGCCTTCTCTCACTGAGCGGATGAGATCTGTCTCTACTGCATTTTCTTCTCCCAGGGCCTTTACTTTCCTGTTCCTCGTTTTATTGAGTTAGTGTTAGAGCACTGGCACCTCACCCCTGGGCAAGTATTGTGCAATTCCTAGAGGGTTATTTTGGGCTTCTATGTGTACTTCACCCGTCTGGGGCATGCTGCTACTATTCCCCTATTTTCGTATTTTTACTTGTTGAAGAAGGGGGATGGTGGATGCTATCATTTTGGTCGTCGTGTCCTTAAGGGACCCTATGCCACTTTGGAGCTCCTTGAGGGGATCACTAGTTCAGTGAAGTATTGGAGGGATTGCTTCTTTTTTGCTATGGTCCCTTGATGTATGCTGCGGACTACCTGGGAGGTTATCGACCTCAAGAGGGTCAATCGCAGCATTGAGTTGAGTGATTCTGAGGGCGATTCCCTCAAGCAATTTCTGGGACGTGATCCATTCAACGTTAGGGAGCTGGACTCGGAGGCCTTCCTATTTCTTTGGAAGCTGAGTCCTGGTAAGGTTACTGCCACCTGGACTTGATCTGTATGCCTGTATTCTTCTCTTAGTGTATTGGTTGTTGACTTTATCTATTGTTGGATGTTACCATGTAGTGGACCTTCGGCCGGACATCAATGTCTTTTGTGCTTAGGGCGGTTCATCTTCTGGTGGGAGTGCTCCCGCAACCTCTAGCCATACCTCCGCTGGTATCAAGAGGAAAGGGGGTCCTGATCCACCCTGTAATGCGAGGAGTGGTCCACGAGTTATCCTTCCGAGACCGAAGTCTGCTGCTGGGGCCTTGAGGCCTTCTACTCCCCCTTCAGTGGCGTAGGGGGTGGTTTCTCCTTCTGCTGATATTTCTGTTGATCCACTGCCTCCATCTACTGTCGGCTTGTCGACTCCTTCTACTTTGGTGCTCCCTTGGGAGCTTCAGGAGGGTGCGGTCTTGACTAGCATGGGTGTACCCCGTGAGTGGTTGGACCGGGGGAGGCTTCAAGCCGAGCATTCGAGCCTGCAAGGGATGAGTGACTCAATCCTGGTGCACGCTCTATATCAGGACATGGCTTCAGTGAGTTAGACCTCTTCCCTTTTTAATTTCAATGTCCTTATGTGATAGGCTTCTGACGTTCTTGCTGGTCATAGGTTCAGCATCGCACCATTGAGGTGGTACTCCATCTTGAGCAGAAGGCGTTCCAGGAGATCCAGTAGGCTCGCAAGCAGCGCAGTATAGAGAGAGAGCTCCAGGAGCACCGAGTCACTTGAGAGGAGGCCGTCGTTCGAGTGAGGAGGATGGCTGAGGAGCTCAGGGCTATGTCTTCCTGGAGTGTGACTATGGAGGCTGAGCGTTCATCCCATATCCCTGCCCTAAAGGAGGAGCTTCGAGATGTGAGGCGGGGTCATGAGGTGGAGTTAGCCGAGTCTGGCAAGTGAGCTGTGGCAGAATACAAGCAGTCTTCGGAACTCGTGGATTGGTTCTACCAAGAGAACCAGGGGATATACGATGCGGGGATCCAGGACTTGGCCGCATATGTTTTAGAGAAGACCCCTGGTTATGATTTCTCACAGTTTACGGCTGTTGCGGCTTTGACCACAGTCGTTGCTGTGTTTTCTGAAGTTCCCGCGGGAGAGAGCACTGTGTTGCCCGAGGAGGGTGTCATTTGACCTGACGAGGGCACAGTTCCTGCTGAGGAGGGCGTGGCACACCCACCCAAGGCTGAGATAGCTTCTCCTCCCGAGGAGGATGCGACTCCCCCAGGGGAGGTCTCTTGACTTTTACTTGTGTGGTGTTTCTGGAACTTATGAACTTTTGAACTCTGCTTTGGAATTACTGTGATCTCTCTTTGGATTGTATGTACTTAACTTTTTACCTCCTTCGATGTGGGTGTTGCATGTATGTGATCTTTGTTGTTTTGATGATTCTCTTACTTTTGCAACCCCCGGTGGTCTGTAGTCCTTAGTGGTGTTACGTCTTCTATGGACTTTGGTGGCCAACAGGCCTTGGTGGCATTGTGCCTTGGTGGTCTATGGACCTTGGTGGCCAACGGGCCTTGGTGGTCAACGGACCTTGGTGGCCATCGGGCCTTGGTGGTATAACACCTTGGTGGTCTACGAACCTTGGTGGCCAACGGGCCTTGGTGACATAACGCCTTGGTGGTCAACGGACCTTGGTGGCCAACGGGCCTTGGTGGCATAACGCCTTGGTGGTCAACGGACCTTGGTGGGCAATGGGCCTTGGTGGCATAACGCCTTGGTAGTCTACAGACCTTAGTGGCCATTGGGCCTTGGTGGCATAATGCCTTGGTGGTCAACGGACCTTGGTGGCCAACGGGCCTTGGTAGCAGTGATTCAATTGAGTAGTAGAGGAAGACTATTATTTCCGAAACCAACTCTTTACTTTGAATGCAAATTTTTCAAATTATCCTTGCTACTACTACTGTTACCACTACCACTACCGCTACTGCTACTACTTTACTGCTAGTGTTGTCGGTGCTACTGCTGCTTCTACTGGTAGTACATCTTCAAGTGTTCTGAGTTCCAGGTACGGTCTACCTTCTTGCCCCCCGGAGTTTTCAAGCGGTATGTCCCTGGACGTATCTACTTGGAAACTATGTAAGGTCCTTCCCAGTTTGCTGATAGCTTTCCTTCCTTCCTTGGCTGTGATGCACTTAATCTCCGTAGGACTAGGTCCCCCTGATGGAATAAGCGCTCTCGTACCCTGGCGTTGTAGTACTTGGCTGCTCTCTGCTGGTATGCCACATTTCTTAGTAGTGCCTTCTCTCGTACTTCATCTAGGAGGTCCAAGTTTGCTCACAATCCGTCGGTGTAGGTTCTCTCATTGAAGTGTAGTAGGACTTTGTGGGACATGGCAAGGACCTCTACTGGTGCTAGTGCCTCCGTGCCAAATGATAGGCAGAATGGGCTTTCTCCCGTGGGTTTCCTTACTGTGGTACGGCATGCCCACAGGACACTCAGTAGTTCCTCGACCCACTTCCCTTTGGCTCCTTCCAGTCGTTTCTTTATTCCATCTAGCAGTGTTTTGTTTGTCACTTCCTCCTGACCATTAGCCTGTGGGTATGCTACCGAACCAGGTCGATAGTCAATGTTGTAGCTCTGACAGAAGGCTCTGAACTTGGGGTTGTTGAACTGCTTTCCATTGTCCGAGACTATTATCTTTAGTACCCCAAACCTGTATATGATGTCATCTCGGATGAACTTCTCCATTTTATTCTCTGTGATCTTGGCCAATGGCTTGGCTTCTACCTACTTGGTGAAGTAGTCTATGGCGACCACCAAGTACTTGCGGTTGCTAGATGCTGCTGTGAAGTCACCCAAGATGTTCACCCCCCACATAGCAAAGGGAATGGGGTTGAGGATCGATGTCAGCTTTGTGGCGGGTGGATGGGGTACTGGGGCAAACAACTGACATTGATCGCAGGCCTTGACGTACTGTATGGCTTCCTCTTACATTCTCGGCCAGTAGAGCCCCTGACGGAGGATTTTATAGGCTAGGGCTCTTTCTCCCATATGGCTTCCACAGATCCCTTCATGTACCTCTGCCAGGGTATACTGGGCTCCCTTGGGTCCTAGGCACCGAAGTAGTGGTGTTGTTGCCCCCCTCTTATATAGTACTCCGTCCAGGACGGTGTACTTTCTAGCTCTCATTCTTATCTTCCTTGCTTCGACCTTGTCTTCTGGTAAGACATCATTTTGTAGGTAGTTTAGTATGGGATCCATCCAACTAGGCCCCTCTTCAATCACATTGACCTACTTTTCTTGGTATGTTGGCTCATGTAGTATTTTAATGTAGATGGCATTGTCCAGGTTATGAAGCTCATCGTTGGCTAGCCTGAACAGGGCGTCGACGGTGGTGTTCTCGATCCTAGGAACTCGAACCATCTCGAACTTCACGATCTCCCTGATCAATTCCTAAGCACATGCTAGATATGATGCCATTCACTCGTCCTTCGCCTCATACTCTCCATTCACTTGATTTACCACTAACTGGGAGTCACTCCGGATGGATAGGTGTGTGACTTGAATGGCTTTGGCCACCCGGAGTCCAGCCAGTAGTATCTCGTACTCTGCTTCATTGTTGGATGCTGGGAAGGTGAAGCAGAGAGCGTACTGGATTTAAAATCCTTCGGGGCTGGTGAGTATGAAGCCAACCCCGCTTCCTGTGGTGTTACTCGAACCATCCACGAACATCTCCCACGATCCTCGATCACGCTCTTCTGGTTCCGCTACTTCTGTCTCTATCTTTGGTAAGGTGCATTCAGCGACGAAGTCTGCTAAGGCTTGGCCTTTGATGGCAGTCCTGGGTTGAACCTGATGTCATGCTCACTCAACTCTACTGCCCAGGCTATCAATCGTCCAGAGACATCTGGTTTGTGGAGTACCTTCTTCAGCGGTAGGTCAGTGAGGACTATGATGGTATGGGCTTGGAAGTATGGTCATAGCTTCCTAGCCGCGATCACAAATGCATAAGCTACTTTCTTGATCCAGGTGCACCTGGTTTCTGCATCAATTAGCACATGGCTGACATAGAAGATGGGTCTTTGTATCTTACCCTCTTCCTTTACCAGCACTGCGCTGACCGCGATGGGGGTCGCTGCCAGGTAGATCTGCAATTCTTCATTGGGTTCTGGTCGCCCTAGCAGTGGTGGACTCCTGAGGTATTCCTTCAACTCATCAAATGCCTTCTGGCACTCCTCTGTCCATGCAAAGTCTTTAGGACTTTGGAGATTCTTCAACGTCCTAAAGAATGGCAGGCACTTGTCTCCTGACCGTAACACAAACCTGGAAAGGGCAGCAATCCTTTCATTCAACCTCTGTACTTCTTTAACTGTTTGGGGTGGTGCCATCTCTTGGATGGCCTTGATCTTGGATGGGTTGGCTTCTATTCCCCATACTGAGACCATGAACCGCAGGAATTTCCCTGATGTAACTCCGAAGGCACACTTTGCAGGGTTTAGTTTCATCTGGTTCCTTCTCAGCACAGCGAACACTTCTTCCAGGTCGGCCAAATGTTGATGGGTTTGGACGCTTTTAACGAGCATGTCATCCACATACACCTCCATATTGCACCCAATCTGTTCCTCAAACATCTTGTTGACCATCCTCTGATAGGTGGCCCCTGCATTCTTTAGTCCGAACCGCATGACACGGTAGCAGTAGTTCTCCTTGTCTGTTTAGAAGGCGGTTTAAGATTCATCATCCTCATGCATGAGGATCTAGTTGTAACCAGAGTAGGCGTCCATGAAACTCAACATCTTATGTCTGACGGTGGCATCGATCAGTAGGTCAATCGTGGGTAGTGGGTACTCGTCTTTTGGACATGCCTTGTTCAAGTCAGTGTAGTCGACGCACATTTTCCACTTCCCATTGGGTTTGGGCACCATGACCACTTTCGCAAGCTAGGTAGGGAATTTCTCTTCTCAGATGAATCCTACTCTACTCAACTTCTCGACCTCTTCCTTGATAGCTGCTTGTCGATTGAGGACAAAATTTTACCTCTTCTGCTGGACGGGCTTCCTGGTTGGGTCTACGTGCAACCTGTGCTCTGCTATGGATCTGGGAATGCCCGGTGTTTGAGTTAAAATAAAACCGCAAGCGTACGGGTCAATCGTAGCTACGGGTCGAACACGAGGAGATATACGCCACTCTATTTAACTAACTTAAAAGTAATGCAAAATGAACCAAATTAAAGTGTTAAATTAAACTAATTAAACTAACGAAAATCAATGCATCCTAACTCATAAGCATCTAACAAAATTAAGGGATTAAACCGGCGTCCTAACACATGAGCATCTAACCTATCGAACTAAAGCGAATTGAAAGGAATAAAAATGCAGCCACACATACTAACCACATAAAAAGAAATAAGGGAATAAAAATGCATCCATAAACCACAACCATATAAAATTAAAATAAAAGAAATAGAGGGGGAAGAAGAAGAAGATAGAGAGAGATAGAGGAGATGGAGAATGAGATTGAGAGTTTAGATAGTAAAACTTGGATGTGCTTGCATGAATGTAAATGAAAAGCTTGAATACTTGCATAAACTTACCATGACCTCCTCTTCTAAATCTTCAAGTCTTGTCATCAACTTAAGAACTTAGACTAGAAGGCTTAAAACCTAAACTAGAATTAAGAAATTACAACCCAATTGAAGACTTAAATTAAAATTAAAGCATAAACTAAACCTATTATAAGCATTAACTAAAAATTATAAAAGCAAACTAGAACTTAGAAAAGCCAAAAATCACAAATTAGAAGGAGAAGAAGAGAAGAAATTTCACTAAGTGAATGAGCAAATTTTTACAAGAGAGGTAGGGGGTATTTATAGGTGGAAGAGAGGAGAAGAGAGAAGATGGAAGTGTAGGAGAAATATTCCCTAAGAAAAGAGAATATTCTCTTCTCTTTCCTCTTTTACAATGCCTTGAATCCTAAGAAAAAAGAAAAAAAATAGAAAGAAGAAGAAGAGAAGATTGTTTACATAGACCTTCTATTTCTAGAAAAATAAACCTCCAATTTTAACAAGTGCTTCCTTTTCTTTGTAGATATCTTCTCCAAGCAATAAAATCAAAGCATCTTTGATTTTTCAACCTTCCATAGATGAGAAAATATAAATCTATCCCAAGTAGAATTTCAGAAGTGCCCTTGAGAAGTTGGAGGAGAGAGAGAGTAAGGGTGATGACTAGGATTCCTTCAAGAATAAATAAAATACCCATTCTGTCCTTCAAAAAACGTGGAGCATGGGGTGCTTATATAGGTCTCACCATTGTGTTCCTTGCGAAAAATCACACAAAATAGACCCAAATTTCATCCAATTCGGAGTTGGGGAGCCCAAGATATCTCAAGTTGAAGTTGGACTGTCCAGAGCCTTCCAAATAGAATCTTTCGGGTACAGTAATGTAACTTCTGATAATTTCATTAAGGCCTCTAAAATCCGAACTTCCGTTTCATTTTGTCCCCATCCGACTGTCAATAATTATAAATAAACCCCTGCAGACCATTTTCACGCGTCGTTACGGAAACGGCCATAACTTCTTCGTTTCAACTCGGAATTAAGTGCCGTTTGAACCATTGCGAAGCTGACTCGATGGGCTATGCATCCATTTACACTTCTAAAAAGCTTAAAAACATCTCCTTAGCATCATCTCCTTCATTTTCACAAGAATTCACTTAAACCCTGAAAAGCATAAGAAAGCACCGAGTAACTCTGTCCAATGTGGTAAAATGTATAATTTATGCCCTAAAATTTCACATATAAATGTGCTCATCAGATTCCCCCACACTTGAACGTTACTTGTCCTCAAGTAAAGCAAAAACAAAATCTAACCTAGAATGCAGAAAATCCTAACTCACTTTCGTAGGAATCACGGTTGCACTTAGCATGTGCAACAAGCCTTTAAACCCCTAGGTTACCCCTAGTGGACGAGTTGTGTCTCGTGGGTGTTTGCAGTGAATATACACCCAAAATTCAATTGTAAATAAATGCTGCAAATTTTAATCATGGCATAAGTAGGACAGTGCACATAATCCCAAAAAGTGTTCAACTAATGATCAAGGAGCCAAAGGTTCCCCCACACTTGAATTTTATCACCCCACATCAATTCATGTAACAAGCATGCATCAAGTTCAAGGGATCTCCTCATATTTTCTGAACACTACTCATCTTCAAGTAAACCCCCCATAGCATCGATGGAACCAAAGACTTAGGCATTGAGTATTGTTGACCATACTTTTTTTTTTTTTCAGGCATTAAGGCAAAAGTTTTTTTTCTTTCTCAACCACAAACTCTATTTCTACTCCACTACTGTTCTCTGAATGACATGGTGGAGCATACACCAGACACCCAAATACTTGGTAGCTTCGCTTTTTGCATATATCCATAAGACATTGAGACATTGATGCAAGAGTTTTTTTTTTTTTTTTTGAGTTTCCTTCCAAGGAATTTCGATCAAGTCACCCTGCTTCATGAGGCACAGTGCCCTGTCTAGTCCTAAGGAATTCCACTTTCTTTTCTGTTCCTTGTTTTTTTTCTTTTTCTTTTTTTTTTTCATTCACTTCCACTTTCATGCCTTGCCTTGCCACAAACAAATTGGTCTCAACTACTAGCCAAAAGATCAAAGGGGTCCATAAACACATAGAGGAATCTAACCATCACATGAAGTAGCACTCATATTTTCAAACTCAATACCTCAAAAGATTTTCTCAAAATGTGCCTATCATGGAAAGCCTTGGTTTTTTCCTTGTAAATTCGGGCATTCTCATATGCCTCATTCCTAAGCTCTTCCAACTCAGATAGTTGGAGTTTCCTATGGGCACCTACAGTGCGTAGGTCAAAGTTAAGCTTCTTGATAGCCCAAAAGGCCTTGTGCTCAATCTCTACAGGTAAGTGACATGCCTTTCCATACACCAGACGGTACGGAGATTGACCAAGATCGGTCTTGAAGGCTGTCCTATGGGCCCACAATGCATCTACCAATCGGTTAGACCAATCCTTGCGGTTCGGGTTGATGGTTTTCTCAAGAATTTGCTTGATCTGCCTATTTGAAACCTCAACCTGGCCACTGGTCTGGGGATGGTAGGGTGTGGCCAACTTATGGACGACACCATACTTTTTCATGAGGGCCTCAAAAGGCCGATTACAAAAATGCTTGCCCCGATCACTAATGAGAGCCCGGGGAGTACCAAAACGGGAGAAGATGTTCTCCTTCAGAAATTTCACAACCACCTTGTGGTCATTGGTCTTACAAGCAACTGCCTCAATCCATTTGGACACATAGTCCACAGCAAGTAATATGTACAGGTTACCAAAAGAGTTAGGGAAAGGCCCCATGAAATCAATACCCCATACATCAAACACCTCAACCACCAGAATTGGGTTGAGGGGCATCATATTTCTCTTAGTAAGATGCCCTAAGGATTGGCATGAAGAACATGCCCTGCAATAAGTAAAAGCGTCTTTAAACAGACTAGGCCAATAAAATCCACACTGTAAAACTTTGGCCGCAGTCTTATTAGGCCCAAAATGGCCTCCACAAGCCTGATCATGGCAAAAAGATAAGACAGATTGTTGCTCATGATCAGGGACACATCTCCGGATTACTTGATCCGGGCAGGTCTTAAAAAGATAAGGATCATCCCAAAAGAAATACTTAACTTGTGAAAAGAAACGATTCTTATCTTGGGTGACCAATGTGCAGGTGTCACACTCGTAACCAGATAATTAACAATGTCAGCAAACCAAGGTTCACTAGACACTGCCATCAGATACTCATCAGGAAAATTCTCATTGACTGGAGAATCAACAGTCAAGGAATTAGGCAGCCGGGATAGATGGTCTGCAACCAAATTTTCACACCCTTTCTTATCCCTAATTTCAAGATCAAATTCTTGTAACAAAAGGACCCACCTAATGAGGCGAGCCTTGGCATCTTTCTTCTGCACAAGATATTTGATAGCTGCATGGTCAGTATAAACAATCACATGTGATCCAACCAAGTAGGGCCTAAACTTCTCTAAAGCAAACACAACAGCTAAAAATTCTTTCTCAGTAGTGGTATAATTAAGCTGTGCATCATTAAGAGTCCTACTTGCATAATAAATCACATGGGGCAATTTATTGATTCTTTGCCCAAGAACAACCCCTATAGCAAAATCAGAGGCATCACACATAAGTTCAAATGAAACTGTCCAAATTGGAGATTGAATAATGGGGGCTGAAGTCAATGCTCTTTTCAATTGCTCAAAACTATCATGACACTCAGAAGAGAAATCAAATGGGCAGTCCTTTGCCAAAAGAGAGGTGAGAGGTCTAGCTATCTGGCTAAAGTCCTTGATGAATCTTCTATAAAAACCTGCATGGCCAAGAAAAGATCGAATGTCCTTCACACTCTTGGGTGGTGGTAAATTGGCTATAAGGTCCACCTTAGATCTATCAACCTGGATCCCTTCTTTGGACACAATGTGACCAAGAACTATACCTTGCTTTACCATGAAGTGGCACTTCTCCCAATTCAGGACCAAGTTCTTTTCTATGCATCTTTTAAGAACCAAAGAGAGATGATGCAAGCAATTAGAAAAAGTAGAGCCATGAATAGAAAAATCATCCATAAACACCTCTAGGAAGTGCTCTACCATATCAGAAAAGATACTCATCATGCACCTTTGGAATGTAGCAGGGGCATTGCAAAGCCCAAAAGGCATACGCCGGTAAGCAAAGGTTCCATAAGGGCATGTGAAAGTGGTCTTGTGTTGGTCCTCTAGAGCAATAGGAATTTGGTTATAGCCTGCATAACCATCAAGAAAACAATAATATTCATGGCCAGCTAGTCTCTCTAACATCTGATCAATAAAAGGTAAGGGGAAGTGGTCCTTCCAAGTTGCCGCATTCAATTTCCTATAGTCAATGCACACTCTCCATCCTGTGTGGATACGGGTTGGAATCAACTCATTATTAGCATTCTCAACTACAGTGACTCCTCCTTTCTTAGGCACAACCTGCACAGGACTCACCCATTGGCTATCAGAAATAGGATAAATGATGCCATGATCCAAGCATTTTAGGATCTCTTTCTTGATTGCCTCTTTCATCACAGGATTAGCCCTCCTTTGGGGTTCCCTAGAAGGTGTGGAACTCTCCATCAGATGTATATGATGTTGAACAATGGAGGGGCTAATACCTTTGATGTCAGACATGGTCCAACCTATGGCTTCCTTATTATCCTTTGGAAGCTTAATCAACTCTTCTTCCTGAATAGAAGTCAAATCAGAGGCAATAATAACAGGAAGAGTATGATCATGTCCTAAGAAGACATACTTGAGGTTGGAGGGCAATGCCTTCAACTCTAATGTGGGGGGCTCAATAATAGAGGATTTGGGAATGGAAGTGGATAGGGGTCCAAGGGGCTCCAAAGGTGGTTGGATGCTCCAGACCTCAGATAAGGGAGTATCATCAACACCCTCCAATTCTTGCATACATTCTTGAAATCCCGAATCAAAATCAATCTCAAAGAATGTATCAATATCATTGGGAAATCCTTGAAGCATATGCACCTCTTCATCCATGTCAGGCTGCTTGCCCAACCTAAACACATTGAAGTCAACAGAAGTATTGCCAAAAGATAATTTCATGAGACCATTCCTGCAATTGATTAAAGCATTACTGGTAGCTAGGAATGGTCTACCCAATATGATTGGGATTTGGTCCTTAAAGTTGGCAGTGAGTTGGGTATCTAAAACAATAAAATCTACTGGAAAAATAAATTCCCCAACCTTCAACAGGACATCCTCAATCATTCCCTTAGGAACTTTAACCGACCGATCTGCAAGTTGAAGAGTAATTTTGGTCGGTTTCAGTTCTCCCAATCCCAGTTGTTGGTAGACATGAAAGGGTAAGAGGTTCACACTTGCACCAAGGTCCAATAAGGCATGATCAATAGTAGTATGGCCTATAGTGCAAGAGATGGTGGGGCTTCCCGGATCCTTATGCTTGGCACTATCGGTCGTGAGATTAGAGAACTAATGTTAGCAGCCAAGAATGCCTTTTTGGGCACATTGGTGGTCCGCTTTTGGGTGCATAAGTCTTTGAGGACTTTAGCATAAGCGGGGATCTGGGCAATAGCATCCAATAAGGGGATATTCACCTGAACCTGTTTGAACACATCCAATATCTTCTCCATAGAAGGAGACTTCTTGCTAACCAACCTATTTGGGAAAGGGGCAGGTGGGGTATAAATTCTTTCAGGGTTGGTCTTTTTGACTTCCTCAACAGAATCCTCTTTGGTTTCCTCAACCAAATCATCTGGTATATCTTTAGGTTCATCAGACGAACCTGAAACTGTAGGCACTTCAATGGCCTCTTCACAAGGGGGAGAGTCAACAGGAGTATGAGATGATAAAGACTGAGGTGCACTAGCCTGTTGATACTCACGGCCACTCCTTAAAGCATAAACAACATTTACCTGTCTAGAGGGCCCTTGGTGTTGTTGGCCTTGTGCAACATTGGTTGGAGGAGCTTGGGTACCTTGCTGAATATGAACCTGATGCCTAGGATTTGGCTCAGGCTGGCTAGGTAACTTCCCTGTTTCCCTCTCATGCAGGATTGTGACAAGCTGGGTGAGTTGTTTTTCCATGTTATTGTGGCTTGTCATGAGAAGAGCTATCTTGTTGTCCATCTCATTCAGTCTTATTGCCTCTCCTATATTGGTAAACCCTGGGGGTTGCTGATAAGGTGCAAGGAGAGGAGGCCTAGTAGAATTAATAGAAGGTCCTAGATGAGGACGAGGGGGAAAGGGGTTAGGAGACATTCCTTGGCTTTGTGGTGCATAGTTGGTCCTTTGGGCACCAACCTGGCCTTGATGGTTAAAGTTGGATGGGCCTGCTTGGTTCCCTTGATTCCATGAGAAATTGGGGTGATTTCTCCATCCTGGATTGTAAGTATTGCTATATGGGTTATTTTGGTAGAGAGCACTTACATTCTCAGTGCTGGAATTGCCCACCAAGGTGTTGGGGCATTCCTCAGAAAGGTGTCCAGGGGTTTGGCACCAACTGCATACCGACACATGGTTGACCTGATTGACTGGATTAACTGGTATAGACTCTTTAAGAACTATGGACTCCAACCGTTTTATGAGGCTATCAAGTTTGGCCTCCTTGGCTGGCATACCCTCAATGAGATACCCCTTAGTGGTCCTTTCAGCCTCTTGGGAAGATTCCCATTCCCTAGTCTTATCAGCCAAGTTGGTTAAGAATGTCCATGCATCATTCTCCTCAGAAAAAGAAGTAAAGCCTGCTGGACACATAGACTCTACAAGTTGCTTGGTCTGATAATCAATACCTTCATAAATAATTTGGCATAGCTGCCATAAGTCAAAACCATGGTGAGGGCATTCTAAGAGGAGGTCCTTGAATCTTTCCATGAATTTAGAAAAGGACTCATGTGGTTTCTGCCTGAACTGGAGGATGTCACTTTTAAGCTTATTGGTCTTGTGAAGAGGGAAGAATTTTCTCAAAAAGACAATGGTGAACTCATCCCATGTATTAATGGAGTTTGTTGGCAGTCCATAGAGCCACTTCTTGGCCTGGTCTTTCAGGGCAAAGGGTATAAACCTAAGCCTAACTGCATCATCAGTCAAATTCTGGACCTTAATTAGAACACAGACCTCCTCAAATTCCCTAAGGAAGAGATATGCATCCTCATTAGCCATCCCATGGAAATGGGGTAGCATGCTGATGAAGTTGGTCTTGAGTTCATAGTTATTCCCTGTAACAACAGGGACTAATGCATGAGGGCTGCAGCCCTGGTGGGGTAAAACCTATCTTTAAGAGTCTTGGGTTGTTGGTCACCCATGGTCAAAGGTGGTAGAGAAGGTGGTCTTCTAATAAGACGATTACTTGAATCACGAGTCCACACCTTAGCCACCTAAATAGATATGAGGTCTCCTTTAGAAAAATTAAAGAAAAATAACACTTAAAAAAAAAAAAAAAAAAAAAAAAAAAAAAAAAAAAAGAAACAAGAGGGACCCCAAGGTAGATAGTGCATCTCTATCCCTCAAAAATCGAAACAATGGTTCAAAAGTCGTAAGGATGCCATATAGGTTGACAAAGAAGGGAACCCGTATAGTCTTCTATAGCCACCTACGTGCGACTCCAATATGGATTCTGATGTAGAATGGAGGTCTACTATACGTTTATGTTTCCAACACTCTCACTATGTCGCTTTACTGTTATCAAGAGTGGTCACCTCCAAAGATAAGTCACATGTCAATCCACCCAACCAAGTCAAGATGTAGCGTCATAGGTAACTTAATCCTATGAGGGACACCAAAAGATGGAGGGTTGAAGCATATGAAGGACTTTAGATTGGGCACACACTATTTGAAACAGAAGAGAAACAAGAAGAGGTTTTCAAAAACTAATTTTTTTTTTTTTTTTTCAAAAAAAAAGAAGAGAAAATAATAAACTAAAACACTTCGAACTACTTAAAAATCAGATAAATAAAATGGACAATAATCTCCCCGGCAACGGCGCCAAAAACTTGTTTGAGTTAAAATAAAACCGCAAGCATACCGGTCAATCGTAGCTACGGGTCGAACACGAGGAGATATACGCCACTCTATTTAACTAACTTAAAAGTAATGCAAAATGAACCAAATTAAAGTGTTAAATTAAACTAATTAAACTAACGAAAATCAATGCATCCTAACTCATAAGCATCTAACAAAATTAAGGGATTAAATCGGCGTCCTAACACATGAGCATCTAACCTATCGAACTAAAGCGAATTGAAAGGAATAAAAATGCAGCCACACATACTAACCACATAAAAAGAAATAAGGGAATAAAAATGCATCCATAAACCACAATCATATAAAATTAAAATAAAAGAAATAGAGGGGGAAGAAGAAGAAGATAGAGAGAGATAGAGGAGATGGAGAATGAGATTGAGAGTTTAGATAGTAAAACCTGGATGTGCTTGCATGAATGTAAATGAAAAGCTTGAATACTTGCATAAACTTACCATGGCCTCCTCTTCTAAATCTTCAAGTCTTGTCATCAACTTAAGAACTTAGACTAGAAGGCTTAAAACCTAAACTAGAATTAAGAAATTACAACCCAATTGAAGACTTAAATTAAAATTAAAGCATAAACTAAACCTATTATAAGCATTAACTAAAAATTATAAAAGCAAACTAGAACTTAGAAAAGCCAAAAATCACAAATTAGAAGGAGAAGAAGAGAAGAAATTTCACTAAGTGAATGAGCAAATTTTTACAAGAGAGGTAGGGGGTATTTATAGGTGGAAGAGAGGAGAAGAGAGAAGATGGAAGTGTAGGAGAAATATTCCCTAAGAAAAGAGAATATTCTCTTCTCTTTCCTCTTTTACAATGCCTTGAATCCTAAGAAAAAAGAAAAAAATAGAAAGAAGAAGAAGAGAAGATTGTTTACATAGACCTTCTATTTCTAGAAAAATAAACTTCCAATTTTAACAAGTGCTTCCTTTTCTTTGTAGATATCTTCTCCAAGCAATAAAATCAAAGCATCTTTGATTTTTCAACCTTCCATAGATGAGAAATTATAAATCTATCCCAAGTAGAATTTCAGAAGTGCCCTTGAGAAGTTGGAGGAGAGAGAGAGTAAGGGTGATGACTAGGATTCCTTCAAGAATAAATAAAATACCCATTCTGTCCTTCAAAAAACGTGGAGCATGGGGTGCTTATATAGGTCTCACCATTGTGTTCCTTGCGAAAAATCACACAAAATAGACCCAAATTTCATCCAATTCGGAGTTGGGGAGCCCAAGATATCTCAAGTTGAAGTTGGACTGTCCAGAGCCTTCCAAATAGAATCTTTCGGGTACAGTAATGTAACTTCTGATAATTTCATTAAGGCCTCTAAAATCCGAACTTCCGTTTCATTTTGTCCCCATCCGACTGTCAATAATTATAAATAAACCCCTACAGACCATTTTCACGCGTCGTTACGGAAACGGCCATAACTTCTTCGTTTCAACTCGGAATTAAGTGCCGTTTGAACCATTGCGAAGCTGACTCGATGGCCTATGCATCCATTTACACTTCTAAAAAGCTTAAAAACATCTCCTTAGCATCATCTCCTTCATTTTCACAAGAATTCACTTAAACCCTGAAAAGCACAAGAAAGCACCGAGTAACTCTGTCCAATGTGGTAAAATGTATAATTTATGCCCTAAAATTTCACACATAAATGTGCTCATCACCTGGCATGTCGTCGGTCGACCATGCGAAGACATCCATATTGGCTTGGAGGAGGTGTCCCAGTTCTTCTTTCTGTTCATCGCTTAATAATGAGCCAACCTGCACAACCTTGGAAGGGTCATCTTTGCTAAGTGGCCACGGGACAAGGTCCTCCACCGGCCTTCCTCTCTTCTCTGTTAGTTCATCTCTTTGGTCACTGACCAGGTTCTCCATGCACAGTGCCATCCCCTGTGTGTTGCCATTATTTTTCTTCACGAAGGTGGCATAACATTCTTTGGCCTTCTTCTGATCGCCTCAGACTTCACCCACTCCGTTGTCAGTGGGGAACTTCATCTTCAGGTGGAGTGGAGACACGACACCTCTAAGGGCTATCAGAGATGGGCACCCTAAGAGGACGTTGAATGACACCACGGACTTGACGACTATGAAGTTTACCATGATCATCACCTGGTGAGGATGTACTTCGAAGGTGACGGGCAGCTCTATGGTGCCTCTGATGGAGGCAGTAGCGCCCGAGAATCCATGGAGGTAGGTGAGCTCTGGCTTGAGTTGATCGTCTCCGAACCCAAACTATCGGTAGGCTTCCAGTGAGAGTACATCCATGGACGCCCCTGTATCTATCAGCACCCTATGTACGGGTCGGTTGGCTATCTCTACCTGTACGACCAGGGCATCCTCATGTGGAAAGCTCACACCTTCCAAGTCTTCATCTGAGAAGGAGACCACTATCTCGGTCTTTGCTACCTTGCTTGACTTCTCTGCTACTCCCACGAACCTGGCATGGGCTTTGGCCTTCTTGGTTGATTCCTACCCCGGTCCTCCAAGTATGGTGAGGATGGGGGCTTCCTTGGTGCCACTGGGCTCCGGCGCATCTCTTCTTTCGTCAGTGCGGTCTCTCTCCCTATCTCAGTCCGTTCTCCTTTCTTCCCTTCTTGGTTCTTCTCTTTCTCGATCACGACCTCTGTCTCCTAGGGTCGAATGGCCATCACGTCTCCCCTTCACATATTTGTTCAAACTCCCTGCTCTCACAAGGCCTTCTATCTCCCTCTTCAGTTGGTAATAGTCTTCGGTGTCATGCCCATAGTCCTTGTAGAAGAGACAGTACTTGTTAGGGTTGCGCTTCTCAGGTCCTACTAGCATGGGTCGTGGCCATCGAATTAGGTCACGGTCCTGGATCTACATAAGGATTTGGGACCTGGTGGTGTTCAGTGATGTGAACTCGGGACTGCTTGCTCGTTCGCTCCTCTCTAGGCGACGGTCACTTCTTCCTAATGGGCGATCACCCTTCTCCTGTCAATGCTCGGTCCTTGATTTCTTACTTTCTTTCCGGTCATCTGGTGCTAACCTCTTGTTGTCCTGTGGCTTGGCTTCGATTGCCTTCTTCCTAGCCTGCACTACCTCGGCCATGTTGGCAAACTCGTTGCATAACTCTAGGAGCTCTCTCATAGTCTTGGTTTCATGACGTGCCAGGTCCTTGATCAACTCCATGTCACGGATGCCCCCAGCTATGGCAACATGCTGGGTCTGGTCGTCTAGGTCTCTGACTTCTAAGGATTCCTTAGTGAACCTGTTGACCTACTCCCTGATGGACTCTCCAGGGTTCTGTACCACGTTCAGCAGATTGACTGTGGTCTTCTTCTGTTGGACGCTGCTCTGAAAGTGGGTCACAAATTGTTTGCATAGCTCTGCAAATGACCCAATCGACTATTGTCTCAGTCTGAAAAACCATGAGGTTGTCGCACCCTTGAGGGAAGTAGGGAATGCTCGACAGGATACCACATCCGATCCGCCATAGAGGGTCATCATCCTGTTGAAGTAGTTGATATGGTCATTAGGGTTGGTGGTACCGTTGCACAGTTCAAAGGTGGGTAACCTGAACCTGGATGGGAGTGAGGCGGACATGATCTCTTTTAAGAACGGTGTTGTCTAGGGATTGAGTGTGTCTCACCCTTGGTCTGCTTCTTCAACCCTTCCTGTTTCTCTTCAAACTCTCGGAGTCTCTTGTCTAGCTCTTCATCCCATGTTTGTCCTTCACGTCTGACTGGTCATTTGCTGCGAGCTCGTTCGCGTCCTCTCCTGGAAGTCCCTTCCCGTCTCGACTGTTGGTGACATGGTGAAGGGTCACGTCATGACGAATCCTATCTTGACCGCGAGGGGCTTGCTTCACGGTAAGTCCGGCTTTGCCCTGGTACAATACTTCCTCCTAGTCGACCATCAAACACTGACCTCCGGATGGACTCTTCAGGGTTAGGTACCACGAATCGGTGTGATGGTGTTCTCCCCTTGTTTGACCGTGCTGGAGGATCCGCTGATCTCCCCCTAGGTTGGGAAGGCTTTCCCCACTGCCTGGTGTGCCTCTCTGATCTGTCACCCCTGGGAGGGGACCTCCTGCGGCTCTGTTCTCGTCAAGGATCCGTCCTACGATGGTGTGATGTTGCACGCTGCCTCAGGTAGTAGCGAAAGAGTCATTGATCCTCGAGGATCAGTCGCTGTAGGTCATTGATCTGACCCATAGTTGCTGGGGCATTGGGGTTAGGTACCACCTCCACCACCACTTTGTTGTTGGGTTCGACTACCGCAACTTGATCATCGTCTGGGATTTCCCTCTCCAGAGATACATGGTCCTGGTCATTGGCTCTGCGACGTGAACTCTCTGGAGGAGGTGATCCATTCCGCTGCCTCGGGGCATTGTTGGTGGAGGGAGCAGTCTTCATACCCCGCGGTGCCATGATTGAACAGATATGGAAACTGGCTAGTAAAGGTAATGGCTAGTGTCGTTCCCACAGACGACGCCAATCTGTTGGGTCAAGAAATCGCTCAGCGGTCCTTCGAATTTCGTAACCTACAAAAGACCCTGGGTGACAAAGGAGAACCAGTGTGGTTCTGGCCTAGGACTCTCCGATGCCTAAGTTAGATCTCTCTGAGCAAACAGATGAATAACTAGGATTCAAGATGGGATTATGGGGTAGAGTACCTCCCTTTTTATAGTTGAGCATGGCGGTGTGGAGAGTCCCAGTTTGATGGTGAGTGAGCCATCGAGTGGATAGAGACCCTGGGTAGCAGGGCACTTCCCTGGTTGGCCGTCTCCCTGCGGGAGGGAGTGTCCTGGTGGTGTTAGGATCCTTGGTGGATAGACACCTGCGTGTGGTGATAGCTCTTTGGGTCTTTGAGTCCGTCTGGGCGACGTGACTTCTAGGCGGTGGCCTAGAGTCCTGGAGGTAGCATATGTCTATAGTGATGACTGGATCACAGGCTAGGTGCCTTGACGTCCGCGTAGGTCATGTCCAGAGAGGTCATGCCCATGGTGGAGGTTACGCCCGAGGAGTGAGGCTGCGCCCGTGGGAGAGGCCGCACCCCTGGGGTTCGCGCCTACGGGTGAGGCCGCACCTATGGTGAGGCCACTACTGTGGGTGAGGCCGCGCCTGTGGTGAGGCCGTGCCTATGGGTGAGGCCACGTCCGTGATCTTCCTTGAGGCTTACGTCCGAGCTGGTTCTCCCCTGATTCTGGAACGGGTCACTTCGTGGACCGGGACACGTGGCAGCCTCTGATTGGTTCGTATAATCTTGGATGTATCACCCGCGAACACCAATTTAGGCATTTTTAGGTCTGCAAATTGGTATAAGGCCATTAGATACCTCATTGGTAATCTTTTGGCCCAGAAAATAAGGCGATGCCTTTGGGTGCCATTTCGGCAGCCTTTTGGCACGCAAATTAAGGCGAAACACGCGAACACCAATTTAGGCATTTTTAGGTCTGCAAATTGGTTGAAGACCATTAGATACCTCATCGGTAATCTTTTGGCCCAGAAAATAAGGCGATGCCTTTGGGCGCCATATCGACAACCTTTCGACACACAAATTGAGGGGAAACCCGCAAACACCAATTTAGGCATCTTTACGTCTGCAAATTGGTACAAGGCCATTAGATACCTCATCGGTAATCTTTCGGCCTAGAAAATAAGGCGATCCCGTCGGGCACCACATCAACAGCCTTTTGGCACGTAAATCCAGGCAAAATCGGCAAACACGAAGTTAGGCATCTTTAGGTCCATAAATTGGTACAAGGCCATTAGATACCTCATCCGTAAATCTTTTGGCCCAGAAAATAAGGCGATGCCATCGGGCACCACATCAATAGCCTGTTGGCATGCAAATCGAGGGCGAAACTTGCAAACACCAATTTAGGCCTCTTTAGGTCCGCAAATTGGTACAAGGCCATTAGATACCTCATCGGTAATCTTTCGGCCCAGAAAATAATGCGATGCCATAAGGCGCCACATCGGTAGCCTTTTGGCACACATATCGAGGCAAAACCCGTAAACACCAATTTAGGCATCTGTAGGTTTGCAAATTGGTACAAGGCCGTTAGATGATACTTCATCGATAATCTTTGGGCCCAAAAAATAAGGCGATGCCATCGGGTGCCACATCGGCAGCCTTTTGGCACATAAATCGAGGCAAAACCCATAAACACCAATTTAAGCATCTTTAGGTCCGTAAATTGGTACAAGGCCATTAGATACCTCATTAGTAATCTTTTGGCTCAGAAAATAAGGCGATGACATCAGGCGCCACATTGGCAGCCTTTTGGCATGCAAATCGAGGGGAAACACGCAAACACCAATTTAGGCATTTTTAGGTCCGTAAATTGGTACAAGGGCATTAGATACCTTATCGGTAATCTTTTGGCCGAGAAATTAAGGCGATGCCATCAGGCGCCACAACGGTAGCCTCTGGCACACAAATCAAGGCAAAACCTGCAAACACCAATTTAGGTAGTTTTAGGTCCATAAATTGGTACAAGGCCATTAGATACCTCATCAGTAATCTTCTGGCCCAGAAATTAAGGTGATGGCATCAGGCGCCACATCGGTAGCCTTTTGGCATGCAAATCGAGGCGAAACCCGCAAACAACAATTTAGGCATTTTTAGGTCCGCAAATTGGTACAAGGCCATTAGATACCTCATCGGTAATCTTTTGGCCCAAAAAATAAGGCGATGCCATCATGCGCCACATCGGCAACCTTTTGGCATGCAAATCAAGGCAAAACCCGCAAACACCAATTTAGGCATTTTTAGGTCCGTAAATTGGTACAAGGCCATTCAATACCTCATCGGTAAATCTTTTGGCCCAGAAAATAAGGCGATGCCATTGGGCGTCATATCGATAGCTTTTGGCACATAAATCGAGGCAAAACCTATAAACACCAATTTAGGCATCTTTAGGTCCACAAATTCGGTACAAGCCCATTAGATATCTCATCAAAAATCTTTTGGCCTAGAAAATAAGGTGATGCCATCGGGCACCACATCAGTAGCATTTTGGCACACAAATTGAGGCAAAACCCGCAAACACCAATTTAGGCATTTTAAGGCATGCAAATGAGTATAAGGCCATTAGATACCTCATCGAAAATCTTTCGGCCCAGAAAATAAGGCCATGCCATCGAGCGCCACATTGGCAGCCTTTTAGCACGTAAATCAAGGTAAAACCCGTAAACACCAATTTAGGCATTTTTAGGTCCGCAAATTGGTACAAGACCAGGTTGACTATTTGTAAACTTGCATTTTTTTCTTTTAATCATGATTGTTTGTTATCAACTGACTAACACTATCCTTTTTTGTCTTTTTTTTTCTTTTTTTCCAGGGTAAGTCCATCCCTACACCGAAGAAGTACTGCGGTACACAGAAGGTGAGGGAGTGGTATGCAGAGCTTTGCCCGGAGGTCGCTTCCCTGGTCAGATGTACCAGACTGGGGCACCTTGCTGCTTGCCCCATCCGTGAGCTGGACACCCCGACCGCCCAGGCGCTAGTGGAGAGATGGTGGCCTAGCACTCACACATTCCATCTCCCACTAGGAGAGGTGACTATCACACCTATCGATTTTTATATGATTACGGGGCTGCCGTTTGGAGGGGTGCCCGTGGTATTGGCTCCAGAGGATCAGGTTGACGACCTTGATTACTGGAGTAGGATGACCGGACTAGTGGTTACCCATCGAGGCATTCTAGCTTCCTCTATGAGGCAGTTCTGGAAGGCCAAGAGGGTAACTGATCAGTCCCCTTCAGTGGAGCATGACCAGGAGGCGAGGAGCTTCCTCCTTTTCCTACTATCCATTGACCTTGTTCAATATTAAGCACATTAAGTATTTATTTTATATTTTTATATCACTGTAGGTAAATAGTGACAGCAGAATTTTACAATTGATGATTTCCACTAGAACCTATCTTGGATTGAAGAGATTTTGAGCTTGTTGAGGATCTTACATACGAACCCTAAGTTTTGGGTTTTTTATTTGAAGAACATGGACCCTCGAAAGGCCGACATTAATTGGATGATCGGAACCCGAAAGTGTTGGTAAGGAAGCATTGTTAGTCGATGATTAATATTGTAGATTGAAAGCATATATGTTTATGCAATGTTTATGGTGATATTTAGTAAAGATTTCTTGATATGACTATGTTAGGTCTCTATATGCTTGAATGTTGAATGATCTTATGTGCTGACGGGCACGGCCAACATACGACCTGGTGCTCATGAAGTGCCTATGAAGATGGGTGTTGAGGCCATCACTGAACCCATTCAAGTGGTTTGCATCTGGAGCAATTTCGATGGTACGACTGAACCCATTCTAGTGGTTCGTAACTAGAGCTACTTCGGTAGTACGATGAAGATATACTAGATGAAGATTTAAGACTGAAATGAAATGAAAAATGATAAAATGAATGAAATGTTATCGATAGACAAATGATTGAAAGATTGATGGAAATTGGCTGTTTGAATGTTTATTATACGAATGATAAGAAATGATACCATGCTTATGGATAGGAAAATGAAATTTTAATTGCATGTATATTGTGAGCATGATTGGCAATGTTATTTCTTACTGGGTGACAGCTCATTCCTTGAATGATAATCTTTTTACAGATTAGACAGGCATGAATAAGGGCAAGGGCATTACTATCGTCGACCAAGATGAAGACTGATGATCTGAGGATCATTTTTGGAGTCTATTACTTTGAAATAGATAGAACTCTGTTATCGTAAAGGATATTTTTTTTGAAGGAGGATCTTGAATCTGGATGACTGTAATTATTTTGAAGTTCTGTTCCTCTCCTTGGAGAGTATGGATCGTAGACGTTACAACCATCAGTACCATGTTTGAAGTTTTAAATCGTTATCTTCCGCTTACTATTATGTCTTTAATTTTATGCACTTTGATTATATTGAATGCTTGACCAAATGTTTTCCCGTGCGGTCCCGACTGGACTCTGGTATCATGGGCCCCACCTGGTCTTTGGATTGGGGTCGTTACAGTCTTGGTATCAGAGCAATAGGTTTAGATAGGTTCTGTAGACTAGTAGTCTGATGGCATAGGAATGCTATCTGAACAAAACTAAATTGAATGAGAACTGGATGGAATTGATTATCAATGTAAATGGACTATTTAGAATAATGGATGATATTGAATTGATAGTCCTTTTTTGGATGAGGAATTGATTGAATCCATGTTTTTGGTTACTAGGTAATGGCACCCAAGAGAAGAAGAGGTACTAAAGTGCCCCAAGAGAGCCCTGCAATGCCAATGAATGAAGGGCAAATTCAGATGGAACAAGTACTAGATGCTATTGGCAACCTTCTGGGGGCATTACAGAACCAAACTAATTGGGTAGAGGTGACTGCTCAAGCTACACCAACTGTTGGTAGTGGTGGCAGAAAGGAAGTGACTGAGACTGAGGACAAGCATGTCCTAAGGATTTTAAGAAGCTCCATTCGGTAGCTTTCAAGGGAACAAATGCTGATCCAGCTATTGCCAGACAATGGATTAGTGACTTGGAGAAGGTTTATGAAGTGATCAAGTGCACTCATGCACAGAAGGTTATGTGCGCCACCTTTATGCTTCAAGGAGAAGTGGATCAGTGGTGGAAAATAACTAAGCCCATATTGGAAGCAGGTGATAGGCAAATCACTTGGGATGGATTCAAGGCGGCTTTTGATGGTAAGTATTTCCCACCTTGTGTAAAGCAAAAGAAGATCTTTAAGTTCATGCATTTAACTCAAGGAAGCCAAACAGTGATGATGTATGAGAGGAAGTTTGAGGAACTATCTAGGTACGCACCACACATGGTGAGTACGGAATTGATGAAGGCTTGACAGTTCGAGCAAGGCTTAAGGGTGGAGATCCAGAAGAGTATCTCCCCCATGCAACTGAAGACATATGCTGAAGTAGTCCACAAATCTCAGATTTATGAGGCTGTGGAGAAGAATGCAACAAAAGATGAAGAAGTTGAACCAAAGAAAAAGTTCAAGAAGAGTTTTGCTACCCCTACAGCAAACAAGGACAATTGGAAGAAATTCCACAAGAAAAAGCCCCAAGGAAATGTTGACTGCAAGAAGTGTGGTAAGAACCACAAGGGCGATTGTTTGGTGGGAACGTTCATGTTTGCACAAAATAATAACCGCAAGCGTACGGGTCAATCGTAGCTACGGGTCGAACACAAGGAGATATACGCCACCCTATTTTACTCACTTTAAAGTAATGCAAAGTGAACCAAATTAAAGTGTTAAATTAAACTAATTAAACTAATAAATTAATGCATCCTAACTCATAAGCATCTAATGAATTAAATTGGCATCCTAACACATATCCATCTAAGCTATCAAACTAACACGGATTGGAAGGGATAAATTGCAGCCACACACCACAACCACGTAAAAAAAAAAAACCAAAAGAAGAAGAAGGAGAATGAGATAGAAGAAGAGAGAATGAGATAGAAGAGAGGGAGAATGAGTTTAAGAGTTTAGAGAGTAAAAACCTGGATGTGCTTGAACCGGACTGAAACTGCTTGCATGAATGTAGTTGAAGAGCTTGAACACTTGGACAAACCTTGCATGGCTTCCTCTTCTAAATCTCCAAGTCTTGTCATCAACTTAGGAACTTAGACTAGAAAGCTTGAAACTAAACTAGAATTATTACAACCATATTGAAGGCATAAAATTAAAGTAAGAATCAAAAGCATTACAACCATGAAATTGAAAGCATGAAATCAAACTAGAACTTAGAAAGCCAAAAACTAGAAGAAGAGAAGAAGAAATTTCACTAATTAATTGAACTAAAGATTGATTTAAAACTAAAATAAAACTAACTCAAAAAATTGAACTAGAACTGACTAGTTACAACCCAAAGGGCAAGGGGCATTTATAGGGGGGAGGAGAGAAGAAGGGAGAAAAGGGAAGAGGGAGAGAGGCCTCCACGATTTTGGGGGCTCTCTCCTTCTAAAAATCGTGGAGGGGAGAGAGAGAGGGAGAAGAGAATCCAAAAATAGGGAATATTCCCTTCTCCTTCCTCCTTTATAGTGCTTGACTCCCAAGAAAAAAGAGAAAAAAATAAAAAGAGGGAGAGAAGACAATCCTAGCTACATAAACCTTCTATTTTTACAAAAGTAACTTTCTAGTGCTAACTTGTGCTTCCTTTTCTTTGTAGATATCTTCTCCAAGCAATGAGATCAAGGCATCTTTGACTTTTCAACCTTTCATGGATGAAAGAATATTTTTCAAAAGAAATCTATCCCAATAAAATTCCAAAAGTGCCCTTGAAAAGTTGGAGGAGAGAGAGAACAAGGGTGATGACTAGGATTTCACTCAATCAATTAATCAAATACCCATTAAGTCCTCTAGAAAAATCGTGGAGGGTGTGTGTGCACCCTCTAAAAATCGTGGACAGCTATGGGCCTTCAAAAATTGTGGAACCCTATGGTAGTGTGGGTTCCCCCATGTGGGTAGCAGTACTTCTCTCTCTTTAAGAATGAAAAATTGCCGAAACAATCCTATTACTTGCAGTAGATCTCCACCATTGCTTAGAAGTACCTTCTTTAATGTCAAAAATATCCTTGGGCAATGGCAAAATGACTATGGGCTTGCACTACAGCTCCTTTCTAACCCATTATCCTTTCCTGACCTAAAAAGAATAATCGATTGCATGGTGGCCTAAACGAATGCATACTTGCATTCTGTCATGTCCATCTTGCTCCAAATTTAGTCCTCTATACAGCCATGGAAAGAAATATGGCAACTTTACATGTAACTTGGGACATGCAGCTCCCGATAGTCCAGAGTAGCCCAAAATAGCCCAAAACCTGAAAAGCATAAGAAAGCACCAAATTAACTCTGTCCAATGTGGTAAAATGTATGATTTATGCCCTAAGATTTCACACATAAATGTGCTCATCAAATTTATGAGGCTGGACATCCAGAAGAGTATCTCCCCCATGCAACTGAAGACATATGCTGGAGTAGTCCACAAATCTCAGATTTACGAGGCTATGGAGAAGAATGCAACAAAAGATGAAGAAGTTGAACCAAAGAAAAAGTTCAAGAAGAGTTTTGCTACCCCTACAGAAAACAAGGACAATTGGAAGAAATTCCACAAGAAAAAGCCCCAAGGAAATGTTGACTGCAAGAAGTATGGTAAGAACCACAAGGGCGATTGTTTGGTGGGAACGTTCACATGCTTCAAGTGTAAGGAACCTGGACATCTTGCAAGGAATTTTCCAACTCTAAAGGAGCAGCCAGAGCTAAATCCCCAAGGAGGGCAAGCCAATCAAAATGCCCATAATAGATAGGACACTCAAGGAAACCAGAAGCCAAGAGCCTCTGGTAGGGTTTTCACAATGACTAAGAAGGATGCAGAGGCGTCTCCCTCTGTTGTGGCAGGTACAACTACTTTACTTTAAAATGTTATGAATGAGTGTATTAGGATGATGATGTTGTAGGGTGGTTTCCCTATACTAATTGATGAATAATTATGTATGATTAGGTATGCTGAAAATCTTTGGAATACCTGCTTATGTCCTATTTGATTCGGGATCCACTCATAGTTTTGTATCAAGTACCTTTGCTACTAGATTGAATGTTGTGCCCAAAGGTTTGAATTACTGGTTGTGTGTGTCTACACCTTCTGGAGGAATGATAGAGACAGAATTAATTTGTGAAGCATGTGATGTAGAGATTATGGATAGAAAATTGATTGCAGACTTAATTCTGTTAGAAAAGAAGGATTTTGATGTTATACTTGGAATGGATTGGCTAGCAGCATATCATGCTGGTGTTCTTTGTTTTGAAAAGAGAGTGGTCGTAAGACCTATAAAGGAACCAAAGTTTGAATTTTCTGGGATGATGATAGGAACTCCACCATTGGTGATAATTTCGATGATGCAAGCCCGAAAGTTGCTGAGGCAAGGATGCCAAGGATTTTTAGCTTCAATTGTTGACAGTGAAGGGATCAGTTTTAACTGATGTACCTATTGTGAGGGATTTTTTAGATGTGTTTCCAGGGGATTTGGTAGAATTGCCACCTGAAAGAGATGTGGAGTTTGCTATTGAGTTAGTTCCTGGTACGGCGCCAATATCCAAAGCATCGTACCAAATGGCTCCATTAGAACTGAAAGAATTGAAGAATCAATTAGAAGAGTTGTTGGACAAGGGTTTCATACAGCCTAGTGTTTCACCATGGGGAGCTCCAGTCCTATTTGTCAAGAAGAAGGATGGTACCTTGAGGATGTGTATAAATTATAGAGAATTGAACCAGGTAACCATAAAGAATAAGTATCCGTTACCCCGGATTGATGATCTATTTGATCAACTTCAAGGAGCAAAAGTCTTTTTGAAGATTGATTTGCGATCAGGATACCATCAATTAAGAATTAAGCAGGATGATGTCCCAAAGATAGTATTTCGGACGCGATATGGACATTATAAATATTTAGTTATGCCATTCGGGTTGACTAATGCCCCGACAGCCTTTATGGGTTTAATGAACAAAGTGTTCCATGACGTACTTGATCAGTACATGATTGTTTTCATTGATGATATTTTGATTTACTCTAAGAGTAAGGAAGAACATAAGGAGCATCTGAGGGTAGTATTGCAGACACTGCGGAAAAAGAAGCTTTATGCTAAGTTCAAGAAGTGCGAGTTTTGGCTTGACAAGGTCGTGTTTCTAGGTCACATTATTTTAGCAGATGGCATTATGGTAGACCCTAGTAAAGTGCAAGCTGTGATGAATTGGGCTAAACCGACAACTGTAACTGAGATTAGAAGCTTTCTTGGTTTAGCTGGTTACTACAGAAGGTTTATAGAGGGGTTTTCCACCGTTGTTGTACCATTGACCAGACTCACTAGGAAGGAAGTTCGATTCATATGGTCTGAGGACTGCGAAAAGAGTTTCTAAGAATTGAAGAAAAGACTGATTTCTGCCCCAGTGTTGTCTATTCCACATGCAATGGGAGGTTTTGTTATTTATAGCGATGCTTCAAGAAGTGGGTTAGGTTATGTACTTATGCAACATGGAAAGGTGATAGCTTATGCTTCAAGGCAACTGAAGGTTCATGAATAGAACTACCCAACCCATGATCTAGAATTGGTGGCAGTGATCTTGGCACTGAAGATATGGAGACACTACTTAAATGGTGAGAGGTGTGAGATCTATACCGACCATAAAAGTTTGAAGTACATCTTCACCCAAAAGGAATTGAATTTAAGGTAGAGGAGATGGCTAGAATTACTCAAGGATTATGACTTCAATATCAACTATCATCCTGGTAAGGCCAATGTGGTGGCAGATACACTGAGCAGGTAGTCCCAGGGAGTGATGGCTGCAATGTTTACTAGCCAGCCTCATTTAATTGAAGACTGCAAAAGATTGGGTTTGGAGATGGTGACTGGGAATGCCACAGCCTTGTCGGCAAGTTTGACAATTCAACCTTCCATTACTGATCAAATAAAGGAAAGGCAAAATGAAGATCCATTCTTGGAGAAGGTGAGGAAAGAGTTACACGAAGGTAAACAGACAGGCTTTTCTATTGCAATAGATGGTTCCCTAAGATTTTGAACCAGATTGTGTGTGCCAAATATTAAAGAATTGAAAGAAGTACTACTAAAGCAAGAACACTGTAGCCCATATACCATTCATCCTGGAGGCACCAAGATGTATCAAGACCTGAAGGAAACTTTTTGGTGGAACAACATGAAAAGAGAGATTGCAGAGTATGTCCAAAGGTGTTTGACTTGTCAACTTGTGAAGATTGAGCACCAACTGTTACACTCACACCCCAAATATTCCCTTATACCCCAGGGCAATCTAGACCTTACCCAAAGGGTAATGCCTTATGGCCATGGTCAACACTAATGGCCTTGAACTGGGAATACCATAAAAAGAACCCCCGCGAAGACCTAGAGATGTGGGCCAAAGCCGCGTAACTTTTCTTGAAGTTTAGGCCTTGACAGCAGCACCGGAGTCACGAACGGACTCACTCTTACTGAATCCGCTTGAGGATCCACTTGTGCTATCATCAGCCTTTTTGGTTTATTTTCCTGTGGGGCCCACATCCCTGTGTCCCGGACACTGTAATTTGACCTTTGGACCATGTGGACCCTAGCCCTTACCATTAGTTGGGTGAGTGGGCCATGAAAGTAGGGCCCACAAGGCCAAAAGTTAAAGAAATAATGGGTTTTATACACCCTACCCTAATACCAAATGGGACTTAAGGACCAATAAGTCTAATGAGGCTTAGACCCAACCCAAACAGACCCTACTTAACTAAATGGACCTAAGGGCCATGACTTGGACTAAACATGGCCTAAGACCAACCTAAAACTCATTTTAAGCCTAAGGAGCCAACTACATTCTAAGACCCCTAACCAAACACACCCTAAGGACCCTTCTAACCCCTTAAAGATAAAGGAATTCCCTTTATTCCCTTATCTCTCCCCCTCCCAAACAAATCGTGGAGGAGAAGAGACAAGAGAAGAAAAAGGAAGAAGAAGGTGAAGGAGAAGAGATGGGAAGGAAGGGAGGAGGCCAAGAAGGCTCACCTAGCCTTGGATTCCACCTCTCCATTAGAGAATCTTACCAAGCTAAGACCTGAAACTAATTCTCCTCCTTTTCCCTTTTTTATTTGGTAGATTCCTTGAGCTTGGACTGACCTAGAGTTCTATTTGGGACTCAAGGTGGAGCTCAGTCCCTAGATGGAGCTCTAATGGAGCTGACCTAGGTCTAGTTTGAACCCCTGGGTGCTGCATTTGTAGCCATGGTGGTTGAATCCCTGGCTTAAACTCGAAACCCAACCCTTGGACCCCAATTGAGACCAAACCTTGTAGGATCTTGGATCCATGAGGTGAGCCTAAGATCTAGTGACCCTAGGAAGGTTTAAACACCCCCTCCATGACCCTGAGGTGCTAAGGAGCTCCAAGCTTAAAGCTGGAGCTGAAACTCTTTGAAATCTCGAAAGAGACTGTCGATAGACGAACGACCGGATCCATCTATCATGGTACCGCTAGTTAGTCCACCAGTATAAACCCTAGCTATTGGCCTGAGCGGACGAAGGCACGGATTCACTCTGTTTGCCTCCACCCGAAGCCTGTTGCTCTCAGGTCTGTCTTAGTAATCGAACGGATGCAGGGGCAGACCCAAGAAGCACATCCACCCGTGGATCCGCTCTCTTTTATGATTGCCTCAGGTGTTGAACGGATCAATGATCGGATTCAACTAAGAAGTTTCGCTCGTGGGTCCACTCGATCTGATTTCACCATTTGGCCTGAATGGAGTCAGGGGCGGATTCACCTCTGCTGAAACCGTCCATGAGTCCGCTCGTGCTATCTTGGTTGAAACTTGGTTTTAGCTTTGAGGGCCTAGCATAGGACCCCTCTATACCTATTTTAATGATTCTTTTGTATGTCTAGGCTGGTGCACCGGCGAGATTCATGTGAACCAAGCCGGATCATACCCGATGTTCAATGAGATTCATGCCAATCATGCCGGGCTACACCCGTGTTAGGTGAGTGGGTTTTGGGTGCCTTTATTGGGTTTGAATATTATATAATTGTTAATATTAAGCATGTTATGATATATTTATAAGCATGGTATGCATTGTATTTTATTCCATTGTGAACTGTTGTGAATGTGACAGTATGCTCACTAATGTATCGGGCTATGATACCGGGCGTGCCAGTACCAGAATCCCAATTTATTTAAATTATGAAAACTACTATATGTCATCCTGATCTGTATGTGCCGTGCCATTCTGATACCCGGGTACTAGATGGAATGGGACGTTGATGCATCCAGAATACCTCTCGGGATGATAGGACTTGCATATAGTATATCTGCGGCTAGGATGCTTGTTCCTTTATGCTACGACCCTTGCCAACAGGGGTTTATGTGTTGGATAGTCTGAGCAGCTGTGGTCTGTGGAGGTGGGAGAGGCAAGGACAGGGGTAGTGATGGCTATCGGGGTTTGCCACTGGGTGGTCATGATGGCTTCTACCAGCGCAGGTCCCCTCATAATAATTGAGGTTTCACTGGGATGATAGGATAAGTGACCCTCAGTGTCTCCCGAGTTATCACAGTAGCATATACTTGATCGATAGAATTATGTGCTAGGTGGAAAATAAATCTAACTTTAGCATGCATCATTCTGCTTGATATTGATTGTGTGATGTATGCGCATTCCGCTTTGCTCCCTCACTAGCTAGTGTAGCTAACCCGTTGTACAACCCCTTTTTAGTTTATATGCAGATAGCCTCTTGACAAGCACCGTTGGATGCGAATCAAGTGGAGTTGATGACCATGGCTTAGATGTAGATGTACACCCAAGGACTTGTGCCCCTGGGGCAATTGTTTATTAGATAATTTATATCTTCATTCCACAACCATGTATAAACTATATGTTTAATTATTAGGAGAGATTGAATGGTTACAAGCATTGATATTGTACTATGTGTTATCATTAGAGAACCGATGCTCTATAATTTCACATATTCTAATCTAATTTTGCTTCCGCTAACTCTGTAATTGGAACGATTGATTCCTTTTGGTACGTTCCTTTCTGCCGTCATAATGTGATGATAGGGTGGGATGTGGCTCAAGACATTGCATCTGTGATTCTGGTAGGTGTTGGGATAATGTGTGATTGTCCCAATCACACCTCTATGTGGCAAAATATCTTATATCAGGATAGGGGCGTGATAGAGTGGTATCAGAGCAATGATGCTCTACACCGACCATAGTCTGGACGTAACCTCTTGATTTACTCTCCACAAATTAGGTTCTAAATTAAAAATCTCAAGAACATAAATGGTTGTGTGCAGACATAAGGAGAAGACTGATTGTGATGAAATAAGAATCTAGATGATAATAGACAACTTGGAACCTAGAACTCGAAATATAGTCCGTTAAGCTACAATTGTGTAATTGCTTGGTTGAGTCTTAACTAGATACTAGACTGTTATATATATGCTATAATTTACACACAGTAATGGATTAAACTTAACCAACCCTAATAATCCACAATGATCTAAAAGTGGAAATTAAATTATATATATATATATATATATATATAACGCTAAATATAACTATTCCAAAGATTTTAAATTTTTCCTGGGAGGCAACTAATGTTCTTCGCAATTTGATGCTTGTGATTCTATCCTGGTTAACTCAATTCTTCGAACCCAACCATGATTGCATCAATTCCTGTTTGGGCATACCTATGCCCTCTTCAGTTCAAACATCAGATTTTACCTGTCTGACCCAAAACACCTGATAGTGACCCTGCAAGATCAAGGTATACATCTATTAATTTTGAAGGTTTTCAGAGTTCTCGCACTGTTTGATCAAAAGAAAGGGAGAAGAGAAAAAGAAATGCATGAAGCTAAGGGAAAGTAAAATGAAAATAGGTCCACAAGTACCCATTGAGTGTAAGAGACTACAAGAATTGATAAGATAACTTCTGAGAATTTTCGGAGGAAGAGCGGAGCTAGTCATCGGCACTATCGTCACCACCGCGACCGAGGAAGAAATTGATGTCGTCTATTCCTCGCTCTATAGCCGCCATATGCCAAGCTTAGGCATTGAGTTGCTTCCCGATCCTGTTGAAGCCATCTGCCACTCGCACGCCCAACCACTTGATGGCCATTGATAAGTCATCACCTCCCCCTGTGACCCTTGAGGTACCTGCTGTAAATGGTTTGGGACCCCTGAGCTCAAAATCGGCATCACTGTCATTTTCCTCATCATCTTTGATTCCTTTCCCCTTACCATGTTGAATTTGTTCCCCTGCACTGTCATAAGTAGGGTATAGGTTCATCTCTCGCAGTGCATCAAACCCGATGGTCCCCTTAGAGCTTGACTTTTTGGGTTCCTGGTCTAGATCAACCTCGAAGCACAGAAAAACCCAAGTGAGCAATCGACCGTAGGGCAATGCATGATTTTCAGCGGGATCCATAACAGCATGGGCCATGTGCTTCATGATTACATAAGGAAGGCAAATAGGTTGGCCAGTGTATAGGGAGTGAGCTAATACTGCGGACATCAGAGAAGGATGTGTGCTGCGTGCTTTAGAGGGAACCGGGTTTGTCTTGGCAATGAAGATAAGGACCCGCTGAGAAAGAGGAAATTTGGAGAGGTCTTTATTCTTCTTGTATCTGTTGTTTGTTAGAACTTGGAACAACTCCTTACTCTCTTCCGGGTGCAGGCTTTTGTCTGGGTAGCTGCCCGAAGAATAGTAAACCTTTTTCCCTTCTGCTGAAACATCAAGGATGATTCCCAACTCTTCAGTGGTAAAGCTAATGGCGACTCCCTTTACCGGAGTAGTCAGTTTGAGGTCACCATCGTCCCCCTCAGACAGTAGCAAGTTTGAATAGAACTCTCTAATCAAAACAGGGTAGTAAAACTTGGGCAGAATTAGCATGTTGGTCCACTTCAACCTCTCAAATCTAGTCTCCACTTGGTACGCCAACATTTCCTCTACTATTACGTCCCTTTCCACGAGGATCCTCCTGTTAAAAAGACATCCCCGGGAATGTCCCTCGGCCCTTTCAGTGGTAAACTAAGGCACACTATAGGTGGTAGGAATGGTAGGCACAATGGCAGTGTTTCTCTTTCTTTTTGGAGCCATGAGATCACCTACACATATGAGGCAACACCAAGTAGAATAGCAAGAAGGTAAGCCAAAGTGAAATAATGATGTATGACTGCCAAACAAGTTTAGAGAAGTAAAATGCCTAAGTGATGTGAAGAAGAAATGAAAGAGAAGATTTCACATGATCAAAAAGGTATATATATAGGCAATGATAAAATATAATGGGAAAGTGGAAATCATTGGAGACATGTTTGGAGAAAAGAGAAGAGAAGAGACAAGATTAATATGTGAGTAAAGCCCCACGTGTAATCTCTTCTATGTGGATGTGAAGGATGGGACTGAAGTAAGCAATGAACATGTGTTGAATTTCTTACACCCCATTATATGTCAAACCAACAAGTTATGGAATGGAATATCCCAACATGAGGCAAGAACAATTTGTTGAGGAAAGAAAATGAATACCAAGGATTGTGCAAGTAATCCCACGAATATGGAACGCATTGAGAATACATTAAGAGGATGAACTATTGAGAAAAGAAGATAGACTCCAAGGATTTCATCTACTATTATACAAATGTCTAAGAAATGTACTTGATGGTATATCAATGGAATGATTTGGTGAAGCCTAGATACATGTAATGGATAAATATAATTTTAAAGGTTTCTCAAGAATGAAGGAATTGAAGAGTTATCCAAATCAAGCCTAGAACCAATCCATGTAAACTAACTAAAGCATAGTAAACAAATCCTAAACTACTTGCACAAACTCTTTAATCTATGAAAGATACAATGAGTAAGTAAGAAGCCGTCCCTATAGTGCCATTGATCATTAAAGCTTGAACCAAACCCAAATGCCTTAGCCTAAACCGATTTTGGCATGAACTTGGTGTATATGGCCATGAGAATGCAAACAAAGTCAAGACATGATCATACTTGGAATGAATTATTACAAATCCAAGGAGAAATGGAGGAGAAGATTAAGAGACACAAGTAAAATCTCTCAATGAGAAGAATAGAGGATTGGAAGGAAAGTGGAGAAGATAAAATTTTACCTTGATTGATTGAGAAGTGATCTTTGAGACTTGAACTTGCAAGGAATCCTCTCAAGAAATCTGTAGAGCCTTTCTCCCTCTCCCTGCGGTTATGTCTTCTTTGGAGCCAAGTGAGTTTTGAAACTCACGGTTCTGTTTTTTTTGGTTAAATTCCTCGAACGGACGAACGAACGGAATCAGTTATCGTGACTCCGCTCATCAATCCGGCCCCCATAAAATTTGAAAAATTATGATTTTAAAACTGGCCGGATCAACGAATAGATCCACCGCCATGAGTCCGCCTGTACATCCGATCGATTCATATTCTCTCAAACTTTTGGGTCTTCTGAGAACGGATTCAAGTTCCACATCCGCCCATTACTCCGCTCTCCTTGTCTTGCGAGGGAAACACGAATGGAACTAGAGCACTGATACTGCTCGTGAGTCCGCTCGCTATTCTTTTAGAATTTAGCTCCTGGACTCTTGAGACCTTTTGACCAACCCCTTATATGATGATTTCATATCTATACCCTAGGTTGGACACCCATTATGCTTGGCCCATGCATGATTAATTGCTTGCCTTTGATGCAAACCATATTGTTTATATTCAAGGGCCTACATCGGCGAGACCAGGCAATAAGGAATGACAGGCAATAGTGTGCGTTGTGACTCCCCTCTTACCTAAGAAAGGAGGAAAGTTACTCTTGGGGACGAAGGCCCTTAGATCTCGTGAACTGATGGACCAGACTTTATGGATAGGAAGCTTAACCCTACGAGTGGATCTTAAGAAAGAGAAGTAATGGGCTGGCTTGGACTGGTTCATTCGAATGAGCCACAAAGGCCATATATAGCTGGAGGCCATTCGTGACACCTTAAGTTAGTGACAACTCTATTTGTACTTTACTTGGTTCCAAACCATGTTTAGACTCATATAGGGAGTCCTACACCGTGAGTTGATCCTCCAGAAAGACTTAGCAAACCGTACTCGAGGACTCTTGTTCTTGTGATTTGACCTAGATGACAGATATGTCCATAGGGATATGAATGTAATTCTTAAATTTTGCCTATGAGTTTGTGTGGTATATGTATATATAGGTATGTCTCTTAGGACCTTGGACTTGTGTGACTAGAGTGATTCTCTGGTACTACAAGTATAACTTTACCTAGGCCTTACTGTGATCATTTAGTTGAGCCTAGACCCTTGGTCATAATGATCATAGGGTGGTAGCTATTAAATTAATCAATGACTGGGTAAATTAATTAGCATGAATTGACTTAGACCTACCATAGGAGGTTATTTGGCTCTTAAAGGAGAACGATAAAGGACTTTTCCCTGTGGAGTCACTGTGAGATGGGTTTAAAGATTTTGAAAGCTGAAATTGTAGGATGTAACAAGACCTTCTCCAACGAAAGATATGAATGGAGTAATGGGTCACCAAATGTGTTCCCTCCTTATTGGGAGTGAACAATAGGAGATTCCATCAATATTCCAAGTCATTCTAAAGTTAGGTGAGGTAATAAGATAACCAGAAGTGAAAGCATTCAGAGTGTGAACCCTATAGTGGAGACTGGATAGGTTGAGTCCTGTAACCCAAGTGTGACCAGAGTTGTGATGATCAGGGTGGTATTATGTAGATCCTGCCTACACATGAAACTAAGCCACTAGGAACAGGAAGATCCCTAGGTTTTCTAGATCAAGTGATATCCCTTTGACCTACTAGTATATTGTGACCACCAGCTCTAAACTCCATTGGAGTCAGGATTATTATGAACCACACCCCTGTGGTAATGTGGCCATGTAAGGAAGTAAAGTGTGGAACCTGACCTGTTGTGTCAACTGGACACTACCTTATCTTGACCCGACCTTGACTTAGTTCAAGTAGTGAGTATTTGGAGGTATTATTGTTCAACAAGCCTTTGCCCTTGAGACCTGGGTTGCCTTAAATTTTGAGGATGAAATTTTTAATAAGGTTGGGGGGATGTTACACCCGCACCCTAAATTTTCCCTTATACCCTGGCATAATCTAGACCTTACCCAAAGGGTAATGCCTTATGGCCATGGTCAACACTAATGGCCTTGAATTGGGAATACCTTAAAAATAACCCCCTCAAAGACCTGGAGGTGTGGGCCAAAACCCCATAAATTTTCTTCAAGTTTGGGGCTTGACAGCAGCACCAGAGTCACGAACAGACTCACTCTCATTGAATCCGCTCGAGGATCCGTCCATGTTGTCATCAACCTTTTTGGTTTATTTTCCTATGGGGCCTACATCCCTGTGTCCCAGACACTGTAATTTGACCTTTGGACCATGTGGACCCTAGCCCTTACCATTAGTTGGGTGAGTGGGCCATGAAAGTACGGCCCACAAGGCCAAAAGTTAAAGAAATAATAGGTTTTGATACACCCTACCCTAAAATCAAACGGGACTTAAGGGCCAATAAGTCTAATGAGGCTTGGACCCAACCCAAACAGACCCTACTTAACTAAATGGACCTAAGGGCCATGACTTGGACTAAACATGGCCTAAGACCAACCTAAAACTCATTTTAAGCCAAAGGACCCAACTACATTCTAAGACCCCTAACCAAACACACCCTAAGGACCCTTCTAACCCCTTAAAGATAAAGGAATTCCCTTTATTCCCTTATCTCTCCCCCTCCCAAACAAATCATGGAGGAGAAGAGACAAGAGAAGAAGAAGGAAGAAGAAGGTGAAGGAGAAGAGATGGGAAGGAAGGGAGGAGGCCATGAAGGCTCACCTAGCCTTGGATTCTACCTCTCCATTGGAGAATCTCACCAAGGTAAGACCTGAAACTAATTCTCCTCCTTTTCCCTTTTTTTTCTTTTTGGTAGATTCCTTCAGCTTGGACTGACCTAGAGTTCTATTTGGGACTCAAGGTGGAGCTCAGTCCCTAGATGGAGCTCTAATGGAGCTGACCTAGGTCTGGTTTGAACCCCTGGGTGCTGCATTTGCAGCCATGGCTGTTGAATCCCTGGTTTGAACTTGAAACCTAACCCTTAGACCCCAATTGAGACCAAACCTTGTAGGATCTTGGATCAATGAGGTGAGCCTAGGATCTAGTGACCCTAGGAAGGTTTAAACACCCCCTCTATGACCCTGAGGTGCTAAGGAGCTCCAAGCTTCAAGATGGAGCTAAAACTCTTTGAAATCTCGGAAGAGACTACCGACAGACGAATGATCGGATCCATTTATCATGGTACCGCCTATCAGTCCGCCCAGTATAAACCCTGTGTGTTGGCCTGAGCGGACGAAGGCATGGATTCACTCTGTTTGCCTCTGCCCGAAGCCTGTTCCTCTCGGGTCTATCTCAATAATCGAATGGATGCAAGGGAGGACCCAAGAAGTACATCCGCCCCTAGATCCGCTCCCTTTTATGATTTCCTCAGGTGTCAAATGGATCAACAATCGGATTCAACTAAGAAGTTCCACTTGTGCGTTCGCTTGATCTGATTTTACCATTTGGCCTGAACAGAGTCAGGGGTGGATTCACCTCTACTGAAACCGTCCGTGAGTCCACCCGTGCTATCTTGGTTAAAACTTGGTTTTAACTTTGAGGGCTTAGCATAGGACCCCTCTATACTTGTTTTAATGATTCTTTTGTATGTCTAGGCTGGTGCACCGGTGAGATTCATGTGAACCACGCCGGATGACACTCGATGTTCGGTGAGATTCATGCCAATCACGCCGGGCTACACCCTTGTTAGGTGAGTGGGTTCTGGGTGACTTTGTTGGGTTTGAATATTATATAATTGGTAATATTAAGCATGCTATGATATATTTATAAGCATGGTGCACATTACATTTTATTCCATTATGAACTGTTGTGAATGTGATAGTATGCTCACAAATGTATCGGGCTACGGTACCGGGCGTGCCAGTACCGGAACCCCAATTTATTTAAATTACAAAAACTGCTATATGTCATCCTGATCTGTATGTACCGTTCCGTGCTGGTACCCGGGTACTAGATGGAATGGGACATTGATGCACTCGAAATACCTCTCAGGATGATAAGACTTGCATATAGTATATCTACGGTTAGGATGCTTATTCCCTTATGCTGCGACCCTTGCCAACAGGGGTTTATGTGTTAGATAGTCTGAGCACCTGTGGTCTGTGGAGGTGGGAGAGGCCAGGACAGGGGTAGTGATGGCTATCCAGGTTTGCCATTGGGTGGTCATGATGGCTTCTACTGGCGCAAGTCCCCTCGTGATAATTGAGGTATCACTAGGGCGATAGGATAAGTGACCCTTAGTGTCTCCCGAGTTATCACAGTAGCATATACTGGACTGATAGAATTGTGTGCTAGGTGAAAAATGAATCTAACATTAGCATGCATCATTCTGCTTGATATTGATTGTGTGATGTATGCGCATTCCCCTTTGCTCCCTCTCTAGCTAATGTAGCTAACCCGTGGTACAATCCCTTTTTAGTTTATATGCAGATAGCCTCTTGACAAGCACCGTTGGATGCAAATCAAGTAGAGTTGATGACCGTAGCTTGGATGTAGATGTACACCCAAGGACTTGTGCCCCTGGGGCAATTGTTTATTATTTAATTTATATCTTCATTCCACAACCATGTATAAACTGTATGTTTAATTATTAGGAGAGATTGAATGGTTCTGAGCATTGATATTGTACTACATGTTATCATTAGAAAACTGATGCTCTATAATTTCACATATTTTAATCTAATTTCGCTTCCGCTAACTCTGTAATTGGAACGATTGATTCCTTTTGGTACGTTCCTTTCTGTCGTCATAATGTGATGATAGGGTGGGCTATGGCTCGGGACACTGCATCCGTGATCCTGGTAGGTGTTGGGATGATGTGTAATTATCCCAGTCCTACCCCTATGTTGCAAAATATCTTACATCGGGATAGGGGCATGACACCAACGACCCTCAGGACTTCTGCAGACTCTAAAAATGCCTGAGTGGAAGTGGGAGCATGTTATGATGGATTTTGTCACATCGCTACCAAAGACTCCACATAATCATGATGCGATTTGGGTGATTGTCGTTAGACTAACTAAATTAGCCCATTTCTTACCTATTTGGATCAACTACTCATTGGACAGGCTAGCAAAATTGTATGTTGATGAGATTGTACGACTGCATGGCGTGCCTGTGTCCATTATTTCTGATAGAGATCCAAGGTTTACTTCACATTTTTGGAAGAGTTTACAAAGAGCTATGGGTACTCAACTTAATTTCAGCACTGCATTTCATCCCTAGATAGATGGGCAATCGGAAAAGATAATACAAATTTTGGAGGATATGCTTCAAGCATGTGTTATTGATTTCAAAGGAAGTTGGGGTGAATACTTATCATTGGCTGAGTTCGCCTATAATAACAGTTATCAATCCACAATTGGGATGGCACCGTATGAAGCCTTGTACGGAAGGAAATGTAGATCGCCATTTTGTTGGAGTGATGTTGGTGAAAGACAATTGTTGGGACCTGAATTGGTACAACAGACTTCAGTGAAAGTAGAATTGATTCAGAAGAGAATAAAGACTGCTCTCAACAGGTAGAATTTGAGGAAGGGGATAACGTGTTTCTGAAAGATGCACCAATGAAAGGAGTTATGAGGTTTGGCAAGAAAGGAAAGTTGAGTCCAAGGTATGTAGGACCCTTTGAGATTCTTGAAAGAGTTGGACCAGTGGCTTACAGGCTTGCCTTACCGCCGGAGTTGTCCAATGTCCACAATGTTTTTCACGTGTCAATGCTGAAGAGGTACGTTGGTGATTCATCTCATGTTTTGGACTACCAACCGTTACAATTGAATGAATATCTATCATACATGGAAGAACCTGTGAAGATTCTAGACCGGAAGGATAAAGTTTTGCGGAACCGACCTGTCCCGTTGGTGAAAGTCTTGTGGAGGAATCATACAAGCCAAGAAGCATCATGGGAGCTTGAATCTAACATGCGTGATAAGTATCCCCAGTTATTTGATGATCAAGGTATGTCAATTTCGAGGACGAAATTTTATAAAGAGGGGAGGATGTAATACCCCGACCCAAGAATTTTATTTTAATATTGATTTATTGTCTTATTTTTTATATGACTGGACTGGATGGTAGAGAATCAATTTTCATGTTGATATTGTTAGTTTATGGTAAGATTTCATGATATTGTTAGTATGATTGTTGGTCGTGTATAGCCATGTAAAGGTATTTGTGTAATTTTATAACCCTTGATCTATGTATATAGACTATGTATTGGTTTTATACACTATGGTACATTTTTATATACTATGGTTTATAATTTAAAGTGTATGAAAGATATGTTTGGTTCACCTTTTGATTAATAGTTTACTAATTGGTTCATGTTGGTTCTTTTTGAGTTACTTTTTGGTTCAATGAAATAGGGAAACAAGGACTTTATAGGAAACTCACTAGAAAGATTCTAAATGCTAATTCACTATAGGTTGTGTACAAAAGGAAAAGAAAAGTTTAAGTGAGGGTTTAATGGGAAAGTTATAAAAGGAAAAGAAAAGTTAAGTGAGGGCAAAAGGGAGATTTCAAGTAAGATATCAATTAAAGAAGGGATATAATAGGAAAGAAGAAGATAATGGAAGGGCATAAAGGAGACTTCAAGTAAGATATAAATTAATGAGGGGATATAATAGTAAAGAAGAAGGTATTGGAAGGGCATAAAGGAGATTTCAAGTAAGATGTAAATTAATGAGGTGATAAAATGGGAAAAAAGAAGATAATGGAGGGGCATAAGGGAGAATTCAAGTGAGATAAATCTAAGAAAAAGAGAGAGTCATTCTAAGGAAAAGAGAAGAGAAAGAAAAACAAGAAAAGAGAGGGAAGGAAAATCGTGGAAGGGGGGAGTGAGTCCTTTTGGGGTTTGAGTGTCCAAATTCCAGGGTTTTATGAGAAGATTTCCAAAGTTGAGTTGAAGATTGGAGCTTGGAATATGGTGGAGTGAAGGGCCAAAGCTAGGATCAAGACTTGGTTCATCAACAAGGTAGGTTCCCCATCCTTGAATTCTGAATTTTTGTCTCTTGAGAGAAGATTTCATAAATGGGATGGAAAAATAGGGCTTTGATGCTTGAGGATACATTATAAATTTTATATGGATTAAGGCATACTATATTCATGTTATATTGATGTTTTCTAAATTTAAATCATGGTATTGAAGCATGGAAAATTCGGATACAAGAGGTGATGAGAGAAAAGTAAATGATTTTTCTTGTTTCTGAAATTTCTGGGGTGGACAGAATAGTAGCCCAAGATTGTTCATGTTATCTACCATAGTTAGGGATCGATTCATGGTCATAAATAATTATTGGGAGTATATATATGTGTTAATATGGTCTTCTGAAAATTTCATTAAGAAATAAGTTCATTTGTTATGTTTATAAATTCGTGCTCACAGACAGGTCACTATTAGGGTAGTTTTTTGTACCCGAGATTGAGAGATGTGTTTGAGGTACTTATACTTTGAATTTTGATCTGATTTTTGGAATGAATTAACTTCAATCAGTATTATAAATCTTCCAAAAATATTGAAGATATTTGAATCCGGAAGAATGGATTTATGATTTTTACAAGTTGATGACTCCAATTCTGTCTTAGTCAGAAGGGGGTTTTTGAAATATTTGGAACTCTGTGTTAGGAGGGGTCTTAAGATGTATGGTCTCATTATGAATTCATACATGGATGGTAGCTTTCAGTAGCCACTGACCTTGTTCAATATTAAGCACATTAAGTATTTATTTTGTATTTTTATATCACTGTAGGTAAACAGTGACATAGCAAAATTTTACAATTGATGATTTCCATTAGAACCTATCTTGGATTGAAAAGATTTTGAGCTTGTTGAGGATCTAAGATACGAACCCTAAGTTTTTGGGTTTTTATTTGAAGAATAAAGACTCTCGAAAGGCCGACATTAATTGGACAACCGGAACGCGAAAGTGTTGGTAAGGAAGCATTGTTAATCGATGGTTAATATTATAGATTAAGCACATATATGTTTATGCAATGTTTGTGGTGATATTTAGTAAAGATTTCTTGATATGACTATGTTAGGTCTCTATATGCTTGAATGTTGAATGATCTTATGGTTATTAATGGGAATGTAAATGGTACATGATTCAATGAATGATGACTAAAAATGATTAACAAAGAATGAAAATGAAAAGAAAGTTAAGTGCCGACGGGCACGGCCAACATACGACCCGGTGCTCATGAAGTGCCTATGAAGATGGGTGTTGAGGCCATCACTAAACCCATTCCAGTGGTTTGTAACTGGAGCCATTTCGATGGTACGACTAAACCCATTCTAGTGGTTTGTAACTAGAACTACTTCGGTAGTATGATGGAGATATACTAGATGAAGATTTAAGACTGAAATGAAATGAAAAATGATAAAATGAATAAAATGTTACCGATAGACAAATGATTGAAAGATTGATGAAAATTGGCTATTTGAATGATTATTATTCAAATGATAAGAAATGATACCATGCTTATGGATAGGAAAATGAAATTTTAATTGCATGTATATTGTGAGCATGATTGGCAATGTTATTTCTTAATGGGCAATAGCTCATTCCTCGAATGATAATCTTTTTACAAATAAGACAGGCATGAATAAGGGCACGGGCATTGCTATCGTTGAGCAAGATGAAGACTGATGATCTGAGGGTCATTTTTGGAGTCTATTGCTTTGAAATAGATAGAACTTTGTTGTCATAAAGGATATTTATTTTGAAGGAGGATCTTGAATCCGGATGACTGTAATTATTTTGAAGTTCTGTTCTTCTCCTTGGAGAGTATGGATTGTAGACGTTAGAGCCATTAGTACCATGTTTTCAGTTTTAAATCGTTATCTTCCACTTACTATTATGTCTTTAATTTTATGCACTTTGATTATATTGAATACTTGATTGAATGTTTTCCTGTGCGGTCCTGACTGGACACTACTGTCATGGGCCCCACCTGGTCCTTGGATCGCGGTTGTTATAAGGAAATTTGTCCAACAATGAAGGAGGGGCCCACTTGTGTTATGCTTGTCAATCTTCCTTGGTTCTGGGCTCAGGCTTACATTTCAACTCATTTTTCGGTCCATTTTTTTTTTCTGGCCCAAAAAGAATAATCGCATGAATGGACTCTGAAACCAATGCGTACTTTTAATGCAACACATCCATCTTGCTCAGAATTCAGCCCTCTTTGTAACCATGAAAAGAAACTGGACCAGTTTACATGTAAATTAGCAGATATGATGCCTGATAGTTCAGAATAGCATGAAATCGGATAAAATACCCCTATACCCTGAAAAAGATATAAAATACCCAAGGTAGCTCCATTCTAAGCAGATAAAAATGCAGAATTAAATGAAATAATTTCACACATAAATGTGCTCATCAAATACCCCCACACTTAGATTTTGCTAGTCCTCGAGCAAAAAGAAAATAAAAAAAACAAAAAAAAAACTAACTCACTTTTGTAGGAATCACGGTTGCACTTAGCATGTGCAGCAAGCGTTTAAACCCCTAGGTTACCCCTAGTGGACGAGTTTTGTCTCGTGAGTGTTTGCAGGGAATATACACACAAAATTCATGATGCAAGTTTAAATTTTGAGAATGGGTAAGAAGCATACACCAAACCCGAAACTAAGATGCCCTACTTAAGATCAAGAAGACAAAGGTACCCCCACACTTGAGATCTTATTACCCAGTATTGATTCTAGCAATAGGTACACATCCTAATTAGGGAATCTCCCCATATCTTCCAAACACCACCTTACTTAAGGTGAGACCACTTGTGATGTCGAGGGCAGTAAGGACTTTAGGCTTCGGAGCATTTTTTACCATACAATTATACCAAGGCAATGACATTTCTTCATTTTTTTTTTCAAAACAATGAACTCCATTTGTTACTCCACTATTGTTCCTCAAATGCCATGCAGGGTCACTACACAAGACACCCGAGCTACTTGGTAGCTTTGTTTCTTACATATATCCACAAGGATTTTTTTTTGCTAAAGGTCAACAATGTGTATATTAATATGAAAATGAAAGATACATAAGATGAATGCAGGGCATAAATCAGACATTCTATCTCAAAAACTAGGGAGTTCACCTTCGGCATTGCCATCAGTGAACCTCCCTAGTTAGGAGAACTAACCAATATTCTGCGGGCCTCATAATAAAGCCTTGCCATACGCTACAACTCAAGGAAACCTGTAATATGGCCTTCCTAATGCATGATAGCCAACCTTAGAAGCAATGAAATCTGGCGTTGAAGTCCATTTTCTATCACATTTCTACCTAGCTGCATAGTTTGCTAATGCATCAGCCGGAGCATTTGCTTCCCTATAGCAGTGGGTAAGTCTCCACTGAATTAAGTTCAGAAAGTGCGAAATCGACCACCATTTCTGCAGGACTTGCCAAGGGATCTTGCAGCTTAGTATCGTAGTGACCATTGCAGCAGAGTCACTTTCAATCCAAAGCTTATCAATGCCAAGATCCCTTGCCTCCTTCACTCCTGCTATAAAAGCTGCCAGTTCAGCCATGAAATTGGTCCCCACTCCTTGGAATGCTACATACACATAATAGGTGTACCAAAATGATCACAAAATAATCCTTTTACACCTACAGAACCCGGGTTCCCCAGGGAAGACCCATCAATGTTGAGCTTAATCCATCCAGGCGGTGGCGGTTTCCACCTTACTTCAAAGATGTTCTTCGGTGGATTTTTTGAAATAGATACCCGCAGTCTTCTAGCCAAAACCAGCTCCTACACTAACTTCACTTTGGATTCATCAAGGCTACTTCCATTCGACACTTCCTTAAGAATTAGACTGATCACATGAGAACGTGTTCTATGCATATTATCATATCGCCGCCTGTTGCTCCATCCATATTTGCTGGCAAGTAATTGTAGGGAAGGAATTCCATACTTTGGGTAATGACACCACCTTGGATTTCCACCTCCACCATGAAAATAAAAGCTCTATGGAGGGAAACCCATTCCAATTTTCATTGAAGATGAAAAGAATCTCCTTCCAAACATGAATTGTAAAATTGCACTCCAAGAATAAGTGGGTCTTAGTCTCACAGTCCATTGCACAAAGTTCACATCTTGAAGCAAGAGACACTGATTTTTGCTTGACGTTGTCATCAGTGGGGAGAGCCCCGTGTGCTAAACGCCATCCAAAAATAGAGTTCCTGGGCTGCAAACTTCGTTGCCAAACTGCCCATCCCCACTCAGGTTGTGGCGCTGTCATCCTCAAGGCATCACAGGCTGATCTCACTGTGAATACTCTAGACTTGGTGTGGGCCCAAAATCTGTAATCTTCCCTATTAGAGCTCGTAATTTCTAAAGCCCGAACTGTAGTGAAGACATCATGATTGCTGGGGTTGCTGCTATAGGGAAAACCCAATTTCCATCTTCCAAAAAATCAGACACTTTAGCTTTGAGAGAGCTTGGTATCCTAGCAGGCTGCATCAACTCCTCAATACTGTTCTTGTCACGCCCCTATCCCGATGTAAGAAATTTTGCCACATAGGGGTCTGACTGGGACAATTACAAATCATCCCAACACCTATAAGGATCACAGATACAGTATCCCGAGCCACAGTCCACCCTGTCATCACATTCTGACAACAGAAAGGAACGTACCAAAAGGAATAAATCGTTCCAATCACAGAGTTAGCGAAAGCGAAATTAAATCAAAATATGTGAACTTATAGAGCATCGGTTCTCTAATGATAACACATAGTACAATAACAATGTTTGTAACCATTCAATCTCTCCTAATAATTAAACATACAGTTTATACATGATTGTGGAAGGAATACAAAAATTAAATAATAAATAATTACCCTAAGGACACCACTCTTGGGTGTACATCTACATCCAAGTCACAGTCATCCACTCCACTTGATTTGCATCCAACGGTGCTTGACAAGAAGTTATCTGCATATAAACTAAAAAGTGGTTGCACAACGGGGTTAGTTACACTAGTTAGTGAGGGAGCAAAGGGGAATACGCATACATCACACAATCAATATCAAGCAGAATGATGCATGCAAATGTTAGATTCATTTTCCACCTAGCACACTATTCTATCGGTCAAATATATGCTACTGTGATAATTTGGGAGACACTGAGGGTCACTTATCCTATCGCCCCAGTGAAACCTCAATTATCACGAGGGGACCTATGCCGATAGAAGCCATCATGACCACCCAGTGGCAGACCCCGATAGCCATCACTACCCTTGTCTTGGCCTCTCCCACCTCCACAGACCACTGGTGCTCAGACTATCCAACACATAAACCCCTTTTGACAAGGGTTGTAGCATAAGGGAATAAGCATCCTAACTGCAGATATACTATATGCAAGTCCTATTGTCCTGAGAGGTATTCCGAGTGCATCAACGTCCCATTCCATCTAGTACCCGGGTACCAGCACAGCACGGCATATACAGATCAGGATGGCATATAATAGTTTTCATAATTAAATAAATCGGGGTTCCGGTACCAGCACACCCAGCACCGTAGCCCGATACAATGGTGAGCAGTCTATCACATCCATAAAAGATCACACTTAAGATAATCAATGCAATGCGCACCATGCTTATAAATATACAATAGCACGCTTAATATTTGCCAATTACATAATAATCAAACCCAATGAAATAACCCAGAACCTACTCACCTAACACGGGAGTAGCCCGGCGTGATTGACATGATTCTCACCGATCATCGAGTGTCAACCTACGTGGTTCACATGAATCTCACCAGTGCACCAGCCTAGACATACAAAAGAGATCATTAAAACATGTATAGAAGGGTCCCATGCTAGGCCCCCAAGGTTAAAATCAAGTTCTAACCAAGACAGCACGAGCGGACTCACTGACGGTTTCAGCAGAGGTGAATCGGCCCCTAACTCCGTTCAGGCCAAAAGGTAAAGACAGAGTGAGCGGACCCACGAGCAAAACTTCTTACTTGGATCTGGTGGTGCATCCATTCAACACCTGAGACAAAACTAAAAGGGAGTGGATCAATGGGTGGATGTGCTTCTTGAGTCCGCCCCTACATCCGTTCAATTTCCTGAGACAGACCAAAGAGCAACAGGCCCCGGGCAGAGGCAAATAGAGTGAATCCGTGCCTTCGTCCATGTAGACCAATTCACAGGGTTTGTACAGGGTAGACTAATGGATGGTACCACGATTGGTGGATCCAGTCATTCGTTCGTCGATAATCCAGTCTGAGATTTCAAAGGGCTTTTGCTCCAGCTTGAAGCTTGGAGTGCCCCAAGCTCTCAAGGTCATAGGAGGGGTGTCTAAGCCTTCCTAGGGTCACTAGAACCTAGGCTTAACCTCATGGATCCAAGATCCATAAGGATTGGTCTCAATTGGGGTCCAAGGGTTGGATTTTAAAGTCCAAACCAAAGCTTAGCAGCAATGGCTACAATTGCAGCTCATGGGAGCTCAAACCAGGTCTAAGTCAGCTCCATTAGAGCTCCAACTAGGGACCGAACTTCATCTTAAGTCCCAAATAGAATCCTAGGTCAGTCCAAGCTCAATAAATCTACCAAAACAAAAGGGAAAATGGAGGAGAACCAGTTTTAGATCTTACCTTGGTGAGATCCTCCAATGGAGAAGTAGAATCCAAGGCTAGGTGAGTTCCCCTTGGCCTCCTCCCTTCCTTTCCATCTCTTCTCATTCTCCCTTCGTTCGGATAGCAAGAGAAGGAGATGTGGGGCTGCCAGCCACCTTGGCATAGCTCCCATCTTCTTCCCTTCTCCTCTCATTCCTCGCCTACTTCTACTTCTTCCCTTTCCTTCCTCCTCCTTCTCCTTCTCTTGTCTCTTCTCCTCCATGATTTGTTTGGGAGGGGGAGAGATAAGTGAATGGGAGGGATTTCTTATCTTTAAGGGGTAGAAGGGGCCTTAGGTCATATTTGGTTAGGGGCCTTTAGAATGTAGTTTAGTCCTTAGGCTTTAAATGGGTTTTGAGTTAGGTCTTAGGCCATGTTTGGTCTAAGTCATGGCCCTTAGGTCCATTTAGTTAATTAGGGTCTGTTTGGGTTGGGTCCAAGCCTCACTTAGGCCTATTAGCCCTTAAGTCTTGTTTGGTTTTAGTTAGGTTATTGAAACCCATTATTTAATTAAGTTAGGCTTTGTGGGCCCCACCTGATCAATTAAGGGTAGGGGTAGGGGTCCATATGGTCCAAAGGTCCAATTAGGGTGTTCAGGACACGGACATATGGGTCTCACAGGAAAATAATCCAAAAAGGCAGATGACAGCACGGGGGGATCCTCGAGCGGATTTAGTACGAGTGAGTCCATTCGTGATTCCGGTGCTGCTGTCAGGGCCCAAACTTCAAGGAAAGTTACGGGGCTTTGGCCCACACTTCCAGGTCTTCGAGGGGTCTCTTATAATAATATTTTAAGTCTAAGGTCACAGGTGTTGACCAGTGCCACCGTGGCATTGCCTCTTAGGTAAAGGTCTAAATTGCCCCGGGGTATAGGGGTATATTTAGGGTGCGGGTGTAACATCCCCCCAACCTTATTAAAAATTTTGTCCTCAAAATTTGAGGCAATCCCGATCTCATGGATAAGGGCTTGTTGAACAACAGCAACACTAATTGTCCATTATCTGGATAAGGTCAGAGGTCGGGTCGAGATGAAGCAGTGCCTACATGACACAGCAAGTTAAGTTCTATAATTTTCTTTCTTTACCGGGTCACACTACTACAAGGGTGTGGTTCACAATAACCCTGGCTCCACTTGATTCTAGAGCCGGTGATCACAATTTACCAATAGGTCAAAGGGGTATCACTTGATCTGGAAAACCTAAGGAACTTTTTGTTCCAGGTGGTTTAGTCTAGTGTGTAGGGCACCACTCTGGCCTTCACTACTGTGGCCACACTTGGGTTACAGGGTTCAACCTATCCAGCCCCCAACATAGGGTTCGCACTCTGAATGCTTTCACTTCTGGTTATCTCATTACCTCACCCAACTTTAGAATGATTTGGAATATTGATGGAATCTCCTATTGTTCACTCCCAATATAGAGGGAACGCATTTGGTGATCCATTACTCCATTCATATCTGTCGTTGGAAAAGGTCTTGTTACATCCTTCAGTTCCAGCTTTCAAGGTCTTTAAACCTATCTTACAGTTACTCCACAGGGAAAAAAATCCTTTATGGTTCTCTTTCAAGAGCCAAACAACCTCCAATGGTTAGGTCTAAGTCAGTTCATTTTAGTAAGTTTTAATAATTACTCTTATCCAGTCATTGTTAAATTCATTAACTATTATCCTCGGATGAATCCTGACCAAGGTTCAGGGCTTAACTAAGTAATCACAGCAAGACCAAGGTAAAATCGTACTGGTAGTACCAGAGAGTCATTCTAGTCATGCAAGTCTAAGGTCCTAAGGGGTATATATATATATCACACCAATGCGTAGGCAAAATTTTAAGAATTACATTCATATCCCTATGAACGTATCTGTCGTCTAGGTCAATCCACTAGAACAAAAGTCCTTGGGTATGGTTTGCTAAGTCTTTTGAAGGGTCAACCCGCGGTGTAGGACTTCTTCTATGAGTCTAAACAAGATTTGGATGAACCAAGCAAAGTACAAATAGAGTCGTCACTAGCTTAAGGTGTTGTGACTGATCTCCAACAGCACGTGGCCCTTATGGCTTGTCCACATAAACCAGTCCAAGCTAGCCCACTACTCTCCTTTTTACTACCTACCCACAGGTTTAAGCTTCCTATCCATAAGGTGTTGTGTCCCTAAATCACAGAGCCTAAGGGTCTTCATCTACAAGAGTAACTCTCCTCTCTTTTAGGTAAGAGGGGAGTCACAACAATCATCAATGCCTGCCATTTCTTATTGGTTGGCCCAGTCGGGTATAATTTCTAATCCCTTTTTGCTCAAGGTATTGAGTCGACTCAGGTGGTTCCCACAATTTGGTCACACAGCAAGGGTGTTCAACCTAGGGTATAGGCACCAAATCAACACACAAGGGTGTGATCAAAAGGTCTCAAAAGTCTAGGGTCTAAATTCCAAAAGAGCAGCGAGCAGACTAACGAGTGGTATCAGTATTCTGGTTTCGTTCGTGTTTCCCCCGTAAGATAAGGAGAGCGGACTAACGGGTGGATGTGGAACGTGAATCTGTTCGTTCGTCTATTCTGAAAAGATCAAAAGGCTAAGAGAATATGAATCGAACGGACCTACGGACAGACTCATGATGGTGGATCCGTTCGATAATCTGGGCAATTTTAAAATGCCAAATTTTCAAATTTTATGCAGGGCGGATTGGCGAGCGGAGTCACGATAAGTGATTCCGTTCGTTTGTCCGTTCGAGAAATGTTAACAAAAACAGAACCGTGAGTTTCAAAACTCATTTTTTCTCTAGGGAAAACATAACCGTAGGGAGAGGGAGAAAGGCTCTACAGGCTTCCTTGAGGAGTTCTCTTGCAATTTCAAGCCTCAAAGATCACTTCTCACTTGATCAAGGTAAAATTTCTCTTCTCTCTTTCCCTTTCTATTCTCTTTTCTCCTCATTGTAAGATTCCACTTGTGTCTCTTCATCTCCTCTTTCATTTCCTCTTGGATTTGTGATAATTCATTCCAAGTATGACCATGTCTTGATTTTGTCTACATCCTCATGGCCATATACACCAAGTTTATGCCAAAATCGATTTAGGCTAAGGTTTTTGGGTTTGAAACAGGCTCTACAGATCGATAACACTATAGGAGCGGCTTTTTACTTGTTCATTGCACCCTTTATAGATTCATTTGTCTATGCAACCACATTAGAAGTTGTGTATTATGTTCAATTAATTCACTGAGGTTGGTTCTAAACTTTGATTGAATAAATTCTTCAATTCCTTCATGCTTGAGAAACCTTTCAAGTCCATGATTAATTCGTTGCATGCGTCTTACTTCACAAAAATCATTTCCTTAATATATCTACAAGCACATTTTCTTTTCATGTGATTGCTAGCAAGTTCCTTGTATTTACTCAATGGTTCTTGCCTCTTGTTGGGGTACTTCATTCAATCATTTGCTTGCTTGCCATTGGTTAGGATATAAGATAATCAAGAGCATACATTGTTTTCATCAACCTCATTTCTTCACATCCACACACTATGGATTTCACAAAATCTTCATGTGTGAATTTAATTTGTCTCTTCCCCTTTGTTCCTAACACCTCTCCAATGGTATCCATATCATATGTTATATATATATATTTCGATTTTCATCATCATGTATATAGTTCTCTCCCAAACGACTTCCCTATTGTTTAAACATTTCACTTTTCTGATTCCAACTACTAGTCACTCTTCAATGTGGCTTACCTTTGCTATTTCTCTTGATGATGTCTTATGTGTGTAGGTGACTCTATGGCTCCAAAAAGGAAAAGGGATACTGCCATTGTGCCTACCATCCCTACCACCTACAATGTACCTCAGTTTACTTCCGAAGGGGCCGAGGGGAGTTCCCGGGGGTGCCTCTTCACCAGAAGGATCCTTGTGGAAAGGGACGTAACAGTGGAGGAGCTGTTGGCATACAAAGTGGAGGCTAGATTTGAAAGATTGGAGTGGACCAATATGCTAATTTTGCCCGAGTTTTATTACCCTTCCTTGGTTAGAGAGTTTTACTCTAACTTGCTGCTGATCGAGGGGGATGATGGTGACCTCAGGCTGACTAACCTTGTGAAGGGGGTTGCCATTAGCTTTACCATAAAGGAGTTGGGAATTATCCTCGATGTCTCATCAAAGGGGAAAAGGGTTTACTATTCTCCAAGCAGTCGCCCAGACAAAAGCCTGCACCCAGAGGAGAGTAAGAAGTTAATCAAGGTCTTGACAAATAACAAATACAAGGAGAATGAAGACCTCCAATTTTCCTCCTTCTCAATAGTTTCTCATCTTCATTGCCAGGATAAATCTGGCTCCCTCTAAAGCATGCAACACACATCCTTCCTCGATGTCTGTAGTCCTAGCTCATTCCCTATACACTGGCTAGCCTATTTGCCTTCCCTATGTGATTATAAAGCACATGGCCCGTGCTGTAATGAATCCTGCTCGCAATCACACTCTGCCCTAGGGTTGGCTGCTCACTTGGGTTTTCTTATGTTTTGAGGTTGATCTAGACCATGAGCCCAAAAATTCAAGCATTGAGGGGCCTATTGGGTTCGATGCACTGTAAGAGAAGAACTGATACCATGCTTATGACAGTGCAGGGGAACAAATTCAATACAGAAAGGGTAGAGGGGTCGGGAATGATGAGGAGGATGATAGTGATAGCGATCTTAAGCTCAGGGGTCCTGGACCATTTGTAGCAGGTACTTCAGGTACAATAGGGGGAGGTAGTGACGTGTCAATAGCCATCAAATGGCTGGGCGTGAGGGTGGCAGATGGCTTCAATAGAGTTGGGAAGCAGCTCAATGCCCAAGCTTGGCGTCTTGCGGCTATAGAGTGTGGAGTAGACGACATCAATGCCTTCCTCGGTCGCGGTGGTGGCGACAGTGCAGATGACTAGCTCCACTCTTTTCCCGGTAATTCTCTGGAGTTGTCCTATCAGTTCTTTTAGTCTCTTGCCCTTAATGGGTAGTTTGTGGAACTATTTTCATTTTGCTTCACCTTTAGTTTCTTGCATTTTCTTTTCTCCCCTTTTGTTTGATCAATTAGTGTGAAAACTCTAGAAACCTTCAAAATTAATAGAGGTACATATTGATCTTGTGTGGTTAAAAATCAAGTGTTTCGGGTCGAACAAGTGAAAATTGGTATTTGAACTGGAGAGGGCACGAGTGTGCCCAAACAGGAATTCAATACATTCATGGTTGGATTCGAAGAATTGAGTTAAACAGGATAGAATCACAGGTGGTCAAATTGTGAAGGACATAATTGCCTCCAGAAAAGATTGAAATCTTTAGAATGGTTGTAGTTAGCGTTATGTATATGTTTATAATTAATTCCCTCTTTTAGATCATTGTGAATTATGATGGTTGGTTAAGGTTAAGTTATCATCGTTTGTAGAATACAGCATATATTTACCCATTTACCCCCTACTAAATCTTAGCCAAGCAATTACACAGTTTATAACTCAACAACGTATGTTTTGAGCTCTAAGTTCCATGTTATCTATTATCATCTAGATTCTTGTTTTCACTCCAATCAGTCTTCTCCTATATCCACAAACAACAATTTATGTTCTTGAGATTTTTTTAATTGAGAACCTAATTTGTGGAGAGTAAATCAAGTGGTTACGTTGAGCTGTGGTCGGTGCAGAGCATCATTGCTCTGATACCACTCTGTCACGCCCCTATCCCAATGTAAGATATTTTACCACATAAGGGTATGACTGGGACAATTACACATCATCCCAACACCTATCAGGATCACAGATACAGTGTCCCAAGCCACAGTCCATCCTGTCATCACGTTATGATGACAGAAAGGAACGTACCAAAAGGAATAAATCGTTCCAATCACAAAGTTAGTGGAAGCAAAATTAAATCAAAATATGTGAAATTATAGAGCATCGAATGATAACACATAGTACAATAACAATGTTTGTAACCATTCAATCTCTCTTAATAATTAAACATATAGTTTATACATGATTGTGGAAGAAATACAGAAATTAAATAATAAATAATTATCCCAAGGGCACCACTCTTGGGTGTGCATCTACATCCAAGTCACAGTCATCCACTCCACTTGATTTGCATCCAACGGTACTTGTCAAGAGGTTATCTGCATATAAACTAAAAAGTGATTGTACAACGGGGTTAGCTATACTAGCTAGTGAGAGAGCAAAGGGGAATGCACATACATCACACAATCAATATCAAGTAGAATGATGCATGCAAATGTTAGATTCATTTTCCACCTAGCACATAATTCTATCGATCAAGTATATGCTATTGTGATAACTCAGGAGACACTGAGGGTCACTTATCCTATCGCCCCAGTGAAACCTCAATTATCAGGAGGGGACCTACGCTGGTAGAAACCATCATGACCACCCAATGGCAGACCCCGATAGCCATTACTACCCCTGTCCTGGCCTCTCCCACCTCCATAGACCATAGGTGCTCAGACTATCCAACACATAAACCCCTATTGGCAAGGGTCGTAGCATAAGGGAACAAGCATCCTAGCTGCAGATATACTTTATGTAAGTCCTATCGTCCCGAGAGGTATTTCGGGTGCATCAACGTCCCATTCCATCTAGTACCCGGGTACTAGCATGGCACGACACATACATATTAGGATGGCATATAACAGTTTTCATAATTAAATAAATTGGGGTTTCGGTACTGGCACATTCGGCACCGTAGCCTGATACAATGGTGAGCAGTCTATCACATCCATAAAAGATCACACTTATGATAATCAATGCAATGCGCACCATGCTTATAAATATACAATAGCAAGCTTAATATTTTCCAATTATATAATAATCAAACCCAACGAAATCACCCAGAATCCACTCACCTAACACGGGTGTAGCCCGGCATGATTTACATGAATCTCACCGAACATCGGGTGTCATCCGGCGTGGTTCACATGAATCTCACCGGTGCACCAGCCTAGACAGACAAAAGAGATCATTAAAACAGGTATAGAAGGGTCCCATGCTAGGCCCCCAAGGTTAAAATCAAGTTCTAACCAAGTCAGCACGAGCGGATTCACAGACGGTTTTAGTAGAGGTGAATCTGCCCCTGACTCTGTTTAGGCCAAAAGGTAAAGACAGAGCGAGCGGACCCATGAGCAAAACTTCTTACTTGGATCCGATGGTGCATCTGTTCAACACCTGAGACAAAACTAAAAGGGAGCGGATCAACAGGCGGATGTGCTTCTTGAGTCCGCCCCTGCATCCGTTCAATTTCCTGAGACAGACCCGAGAGCAACAGACCCCCAGCGGAGGCAAACAGAGTGAATCCGTGCCTTCGTCTGCTCAAACCAATTTGCAGGGTTTGTGCAGGGCGGACTGACGGACGGTACCATGATTGGTGGATCCAGTCATTCGTTCGTCGATAATCCAGTTCGAGATTTCAAAGGGCTTTTGCTCCAGCTTGAAGCTTGGAGTGCACCAAGCTCTCAAGGTCATAGGAGGGGTATCTAAGCCTTCCTAGGGTCACTAGAACCTAGGCTTAACCTCGTGAATCTAAGCATAAGGATTGGTCTCAATTGGGGTCCAAGGGTTGGGTTTTAAATTCCATACCAAAGCTTAGCAGCAATGGCTGCAATTATGGGAGCTCAAACCAGGTCTAGGTCAGCTCCATTAGAGCTCCAACTAGGGACCGAACTCCACCTTGAGTCCTAAATGGAACCCTAGGTCAGTCCAAGCTCAAGGAATCTACCAAAACAAAAGGAAAAATGGAGGAGAACCAGTTTCAAGTCCTACCTTGGTGAGATCCTCCAATGGAGAAGTGGAATCTAAGGCTAGGTGAGCCCCCCTTGGCCTCCTTCCTTCCTTTCCATCTCTTCTCCTTCACCTTCTTCTTCTCCCTTCATCTGGATAGCAAGAGAAGGAGATGTGGGGCAGCCAGCCACCTTGGCATGGCTCCCATCTTCTTCCCTTCCCCTCTCATTCCTCTCCCACTTTCACTTCTTCCCTTTCCTTCCTCGCCCTTCTACTTCTCTTGTCTCTTCTCGTCCACGATTTGTTTGGGAGGGGGAGAGATAATCGAATGGGAGGGATTTCTTATCTTTAAGGGGTAGAAGGGGCCTTAGGTTATGTTTGGTTAGGGGCCTTTAGAATGTAGTTTAGTCCTTAGGCTTTAAATGGATTTTGGGTTAGGTCTTAGGCCATGTTTGGTCCTAGTCATGGCCTTCAGGTCCATTTAGTTAATTAGGGTCTGTTTGGGTTGAGACCAAGCCTCACTTAGGCCTATTAGCCCTTAAGTCTTGTTTGGTTTTAGTTAGGTTATTGAAACCCATTATTTAATTAAGTTAGGTGTTTGAGTTAAAATAATACCGCTAGCGTACGGGTCAATCGTAGCTACAGGTCGAACACGAGGAGATATACGCTACCCTATTTTACTCACTTTAAAGTAATGCAAAGTGAACCAAATTAAAGTGTTAAATTAAACTAATTAAACTAATAAACTAATGGATCCTAACTCACAAGCATCTAACAAATTAAATTGGCATGAATTAAATTGGTGTCCTAACATATCCTTCTAACCTATCAAACTAATGCGGATTGGAAGGGATAAATTGCAGCCACACACCATAACCACATAAAAAAAAAATAAAAGAAGAAGAAGGAGAATGAGATAGAAGAAGAGAGAATGACGTAGAAGAGAGGGAGAATGAGATTAAGGGTTTAGAGAATAAAAACCTGGATGTGCTTGAACCGGATTGAACTTGCTTGCATGAATTAATTAAGCCTTGCATGAACACTTGAATAAACTTACCATGGCTTCCTCTTCTAATTCTCCAAGTCTTGTCATCAACATAGGAACTTAGACTAGAAAGCTTTAAACCTAAACTAGAATTAAATTATTACAACCAAATTGAAGACATGAATTGAAAGCATGAATTAAAAGCATTACAACCATGAAATAAAAATCATAAAAACAAACTAGAACTTAGAAAGTCAAAAATCACAAATTAGAAGGAGAAGAAGAGAAGAAATTTCACTAAGTGAATGAACAACTTTACTAGAGAAGAAGGGGGGTATTTATAGGGGGAAGGGGAGAAGAAGAGAAGAGAGACGAAGAGCCCTCTAAAAAACGTGGAGAGGAGAGAGAGTGTGGGAGAGCTAAGAGAATATTCCCTTCTCCTTCCTCCTTTACAATGCATTGAATCCCAAGAAAAAAGAAAAAAAATAGAAAAAGGGAGAGAAGAGAATCCTAACTACATAAACCTTCTATTTCTAGAAAAGTAAATTTCTAATTTTAACTTGTGCTTCCTTTTCTTTGTAGATATCTTCTCCAAGCAATGAGATCAAGGCATCTTTGACTTTTCAACCTTCCATAGATGAGAGAATATCTTTCAAAAAAAATCTATCCCAAGTAGAATTCCAAAAATGCCCTTGAAAAGTTGGAGGAGAGAGAGAGCAAGGGTGATGATTAGGATTTCCACTCAATCAAATAACATAATGCCCATCATGTCCTCAAGCAAAATCGTGGAGCATTAGGTGCAGCCCAATAAAAATCGTGGACAGTAGTGGGCCTTCAAAAATAATGGAATCTAGTGGCAGTGTGGGTCTCTCCATGTGGGTAGCAGTCTTTCTCTCTCTTCAAGAATGAAAAATCTCTGTAACGGTCCTGTACTTACAGTACATCTCCACCATTGCTTAGAAATATCTTCTATAATATAAAAAATGTCCTTGGGCAGTGGTAGAATGATTATGGGCTTGCACTACAGCTCCTTTCTGACCCATTATCCTTTCTTGGGCTGAAAAGAATGATCAATTGCATAGAGGCCTAAACGAATGCATACTTACATTCTGTCACGTCCATCTTACTCCAAATTTAGTCCTCTTTACAGGCATGGAAAGAAAAATGACAACTTTACATGTAACTTGGGACATGCAGCTCCCGATAGTCTAGAATAGCCCAAAACCTGAAAAGCACAAGAAAACACCAAAGTAACTCTGTCCAATGTGGTAAAATGTATGCTTTATGCCCTAAGATTTCACACATAAATGTGCTCATCAGATTCCCCCACACTTGAATGTTACTTGTCCTCAAGAAAAGCAAAAGAAAAACTAACCTAGGATGCAGAAAATGCTAACTCACTTTCGTAGGAATCACAGTTGCACTTAGCATGTGCAACAAGCCTTTGAACCCCTAGGTTACCCCTAGTGGACGAGTTGTGTCTCGTGGGTGTTTGCAGTGAATATGCACCCAAAATTCAATAAATCAAAAAGAATGATGTAAATTTTTTTCATGGCATAAGTAAGATAGTGCACACAATCTCAAAGAGTGCTCAACTAAAGATCAAGGAGCCAAAGGTTCCCCCACACTTGAATTTTATCACCCCACATCAATTTAAGTAACAAGCATGCATCAAGGTCAAGGGATCTCCTCATATTTTCTGAACACTACTCACCTTCAAGTAAACCACTCATAGCATCGATGGAACCAAAGACTTAGGCTTTGAGTATTTTTTACCGTACTTTTTTTTTTTTCCAGGCATTAAGGCAAAACCTTTTTTTCTTTCTCAACCACAAACTCTATTTCTACTCCACTACTATTTTTTGAATGACATGGTGGAGCATACACCAGACACCCAAATACTTGGTAGCTTCGCTTTTTGCATATGTCCATAAGACATTGAGATATTAATGCAAGAGTTTTTTTGAGTTTCCTTCCAAAGAATTTTGATCAAGTCACCTTGCTTCATGAGGCACAGTGCCCTGTCTAGTCCTAAGGAATTCCACTTTTCTTTCTGTTTCTCTCTTTTTTTTTTCTTTTTTTTTCCTTTCTCTCATTCACTTTCATGCCTTGCCTTGCCACAAACAAATTGGTCTCAACTACTAGCCAAAAGATCAAAGGGTTCATAAAACACTTAGAGGAATCTAGCCATCAAATGAAATAACGCTCATATTTTTCAATTCACTCTCACCGGATACATACCCATTACCATCCTTGAAAAGGGATTTTTTTATTATTTTGCATGCTAGGCCACCTAATTCCCTCTTTCTCTCGTTTTGCAATCAAAGAGACTTATGCACACAACCAATACTACCGCCAAAATTCACAAAATTCACCATTCAAGTCCAACACACCCCCCCACACTTAATTCATGTAATGTCCCCAATGCATGCAGTAAAGAAGGAATAAGGACAAGGGAGGGGATACATACCAGGAGATCAATGGTCAAGGTAAAGAGGCTCATAGAGATCCATGACCTCTTCTACAAGTGGAGTGGGCATCTCTATGTATGGGTTCAATCTTTGGTCCTTTACCTTGAAAATAACACCTGTACTAGGATTGACAATCTCAACAGCCCCATGAGGATAAACAGTCTGAACAATATAGGGGCCATCCCATCTAGAATGCAGCTTACCTGAAAAGATGTGCAAACAGGAATTGTACAACAAAACTTTCTGACCTACCTCAAAAGATTTTCTCAAAATGTGCCTATCATGGATAGCCTTGGTTTTTGCTTTGTAAATCCGGCCATTCTCATATGCCTCATTCCTAAGCTCTTCCAACCCAGATAGTTGGAGTTTCCTATGGACACCTGCAGTGGGTAAGTCAAAGTTAAGCTTCTTAATAGCCCAAAAGGCCTTGTGCTCAAGCTCAACAGGTAAGTGACATGCCTTTCCATACATCAGACGGTACGAAGATTGACCAAGATCGATCTTAAAGGCGGTCCTATGGGCCCATAAAGCATCTATCAACCGGTTAGACCAATCCTTGCGGTTTGGGTTGATGGTTTTCTCAAGAATTTGCTTTATCTACCTATTTGAAACCTCAACCTGGCCACTAGTTTGGGGATGGTAGGGTGTGGCCAACTTGTGAATGATACCATATTTCCTCATGAGGGCCTCAAAGGCCGGTTGTAAAAGTGCTTACTCCGATTACTAATGATAGCACGGGGAGTACCAAAATGGGAGAAGATGTTCTCCTTTAGAAATTTCACAACTACCTTGTGGTCATTGGTCTTACAAGCAACTGCCTCAATCCATTTGGACACGTAGTCCACAGCAAGTAATATGTACAAGTTACCAAAAGAATTAGGGAAAGGCCCCATGAAATCTATGCCCCATACATCAAACACCTCAACCACCAGAATTGGGTTGAAGGGCATCATATTCCTCCTAGTGAGATGCCCTAAAGATTGGCATGAGGGACATGCCTTGCAATAAGTAAAAGCGTCTCTAAAAAGAGTAGGCCAATAAAATCCACACTGTAAAACCTTGGCCGCTGTCTTATTGGGCCCAAAGTGGCCTCCACAAGCCTGATCATGGCAAAAAGATAAGACAGATTGTTGCTCATGATCAGGAACACACCTCCGGATTACTTGATCCGGAGAAGACTTAAAAAGATAAGGATCATCCCAAAAGAAATATTTCACCTATGAAAAGAAACGATTCTTATCTTGGGTGGACCAATGTGCAGGTGTTACACCCGTAACCAGATAATTAACAATGTCAACAAACCAAGGTTCACTAGATACTGCCATCAGATACTCATCAGTAAAGTTCTCATTGATTGGAGAATCAACAGTCAAAGAATTAGGCAGCCGGGATAGATGGTCTGCAACCAAATTTTCATACCCTTTTTTATCCCTAATTTTGGATCAAATTCCTACAACAAAAGGACCCACCTAATGAGGCGAGCCTTAGCATCTTTTTTCTGCACAAGATATTTGATAGTTGCATGGTCAGTATAAACAATCACATGTGATCCAACCAAGTAGGGCCTAAACTTCTCTAAAGCAAATACAACAGCTAAAAATTCTTTCTCAGTGGTAGTATAATTAAGCTGTGCATCATCAAGAGTCCTACTTGCATAATAAATCACATGGGGCAATTTATTGATTCTTTGCCCAAGAACAGCCCCTATAGCAAAATCAGAACCATCACACATAAGCTCAAATGGAACTGTCTAATTTGGAGCTTGAATAATGGGGGCTGAGGTCAGTACTCTTTTCAATTGCTCAAAGCTCTTATGAAACTCCGGAGAGAAATCAAATGGGCAGTCCTTTGCCAAGAGGGAAGTGAGAGGTCTACCTATCTGGCTAGAGTCCTTGATGAATCTTCTATAAAAATCTGCATGGCCCAAAAAAGATCTAATATCCTTCACACTCTTGGGTGGTGGTAAATTGATAATAAGGTCCACCTGAGATCTATCAACCTTAATTCCCTCTTTGGACACAATGTGACCAAGAACTATACCTTGCTTCACCATGAAGTGACACTTCTCCCAATTCAAGACCAAGTTCTTTTCTATGCATCTTTTGAGAACCAAAGAAAGGTGATGCTAGCAATTAGAAAAGGTAGAGCCATGAATAGAAAAATTATCCATAAACACCTCTAAGAAGTGCTCTACCATATCAGAAAAGATACTCATCATGCACCTTTGGAATGTGGCAGGGGCATTACAAAGCCCAAAAGACATACACCGGTAAGCAAAAGTTTCATAAGGGCATGTGAAAGTGGTCTTGTGTTGGTCCTCTAGAACAATAGGGATTTGGTTATAGCCTGGATATCCATCAAGAAAATAATAATATTCATGGCCAGCTAGTCTCTCTAACATCTGATCAATAAAAGGCAAGGGGAAGTGGTCCTTCCAAGTTGCTGCATTCAATTTCCTGTAGTCAATGCACACTCTCCATCCTATTTGGATACAGGTTGGAATCAATTCATTATTGGCATTCTCAACTACAGTGACTCCTCCTTTCTTAGGCAGAACCTGCACAGGACTCACCCATTGGCTATCAGAAATAGGATAAATAATGCCATGATCCAAGCACTTTAGGATCTCTTTCTTGATTGCCTCTTTCATCACAGGATTAGCCCTTCTTTGGGATTCCTTAGAAGGATTGGAACTCTCCATCAGATGAATATGATGTTAAACAATGGAGGGGCTAATACCTTTGATGTCAGACATGGTCCAACCTATGGCTTCCTTATGGTCCTTTAGAAGCTTAATCAACTCTTCTTCCTGAATAGAAGCCAAATTAGAAGCAATAATAACAGGGAGAGTATGATCATGTCCTAGGAAGGCATACTTGAGGTTGGAGGGCAATGCCTTCAACTCTAATGTGGGGGGCTCAATAATGGAGGGTTTGGGAATGGAAGTGGATAGAGGTCCAAGGGGCTTCAAAGGTGATTGGATGCTCCAGACCTCAGATAAGAGGGTATTATCAACACCCTCCAATTCCTGCATACATTCTTGAAATCCTGAATCAAAATCAATCTCAAAGAAAATGTCAACATCATTGGAAAATCCCTGAAGCATATGCACCTCTTCATCCATATCAGGCTGCTTGCCCAACCTAAACACATTGAAGTCAACAGAAGTATTGCCAAAAGATAATTTTATGAGACCATTCTTGTAATTGATTAAAGCATTACTGGTAGCTAGGAATGGCCTACCCAAGATGATAGAATTGGTCCTTAAAGTTGGCAGTAGGTTGGATATCTAAAACAATAAAATTCATAGAAAAAATAAATTCCCCAACCTTCAACAGGACATCCTCAATCATTCCCTTAAGAACTTTAACCAACTGATCTGCAAGCTGAAGAGTGATTTTGGTGGGTTTCAGTTCTCCCAATCCTAGTTGTTAGTAGACATGAAAGGGTAAGAGGTTCACACTTGCACCAAGGTCCAATAAGGCATGTTCAACTGTGGTATTGCCTATAGTGCAAGAGATGGTGGGGCTTCTAGGATCCTTATGCTTGGCTGCTACTGGCTGTGAGATGAGAGAACTAATGTTAGCAGCCAAGAATGCCTTTTTGGGCACATTGGTGGTTTGCTTTTGGGTGCATAAGTCTTTGAGGACTTTAGCATAAGCGGGGATCTGGGCAATGACATCCAACAAGGGGATATTCACCTAAACCTATTTGAACACATCCAATATCTTCTCCACAGACGGAGACTTTATGCTAACCAACCTATTTGGAAAAGGGGCAAGTGGGGTATAAATTCTTTCAGGGTTGGTCTTTTTAACTTCCTCAACAGAATCATCTTTGGTTTCTTGAACCAAATCATCTGAAATTTCTTCAGGTTCATTAGACGAACCTGGAACAGTAGGCACTACAATGGCCTCTTCCGAAGGGGGAGAGTCAATAGGAGTATGAGATGGTAAAGACTGAGGTGTACTAGCCTGTTGATACTCACAGCCACTCCTTAAAGCATATACAACATTAACCTGGCTGGAGGGCCCTTGAAGCTGTTGGCCTTGTACCGGGTTGAGTGGAGGAGCTTAGGTACCTTACTAAATATGAACCTGATGCCTAGGATTTGGATCAGGTTGGTTAGGTAACTTTCTTATTTTCCTCTCATGCAAGATTGTGACAATCTGGGTGAGTTGCTTCTCTATAAGGGAAATCTTTTTCTCGATCTCACCATTTCTTGGTGCTTCTCTTGTATTGGTAAACCCAGGGGTTGCTGATAAGGTGCAAGGAGAGGAGGCCTAGCAGAATTTATAGAAGATCCTAGAGGAAGATGAGGGGGGAAGGGGTTAGGAGACATGCCTTGGTTTTGTGATGCAAAGTTGGGCCTTTGGACACCAAGCTGGCCTTGATTGTGAAAGTTGAATGGGCCTGCTTGGTTCCCTTGGTTCTAGGAAAAATTAGAGTGATTTCTCCATCCTGAGTTATAAGTATTGCTATATGGATTATTTTGGTAGAGAGCACTTACATTCTCAGTGTTGGAATTGCCCACAAAGGTGTTGGAACATTCCTCCAAAAGATGTCCAGGAGTATGGCACCAACTGCATATAGACACATGGTTGACCTGGTTAACTGGAACAGACTCTTTAAGAACTATGGACTCCAACCTTATAATGAGGCTATCATGTTTGGCCTCCTTGGCTGGCATACCCTCAATAAGATACCCCTTAGTGGTTCTTTCAGCCTCTTAGGAAGATTCCCACTCCCTAGTCTTATTAGCCAAGTTGGTTAAGAATGTTTATGCATCATTCTCCTCTGAAAAAGAGGTAAAGCCTGTAGGACACATAGACTCTACAAGTTGCTTGGTCTGAAAGTCAATACCCTCATAAATAATTTGGCATAGCTGCCACAAGTCAAAACCATGGTGAGGGTGTAGACACTGATTTTTGTCACCCCCTAATTGGCGATGATGACAACGGGACATGGACGATGGACGACGCACTCTCCCTCTTTTTAGACCCAAGATACCTGACCCATAAGATCAAGAACCATGCTGAGCACAAAATGACCCATTTTAGGCCCAAAAACAAGAAAAAATGGCACTGTGCCCCCAAAGCACCGTGGACTCCTTCCCACGGCGCCGTAGACCCCTTCCCACAGCACTGTGGGGATGTGTACCGGATTGCCATGGTGCCATGAGAGGGTGTGACATCAGCTTGCTGACGTCACACACGGTGCTGTGGAAAAGTCCTCTCCACGGCATCATGGAAAAGTCCCCTCCACGGCGCCGTGGAGGACTTATCTGGCCAGGAGAGAGAGGGGATCCCTCCTTATAAATAGGAGGGTTGCCCTCCCTCATTTTCTAAGGAATTTTGGGTAGAGAGACCCACACCAAGTGATTTCCACCCTCTTTGTCTCATTTTTTTACCCTCTTTTCTCTCCTTTCTCTTATGAGAGTGTGAGTGAGTGAAATTTTCTTGGTAGTGGATAGATCCTTCGATTATCCCTTCGAGCAAAGAGCACTCCTGCTCCTAGGCGTTGTTATCCCGTCAGTGCACGGATAACCATCAAAACTCTTTTATTTCAGATGTTATTTTGTCTGTATACTCCCCTCCAAATCATTTGAAAGAGTCATTACTCTGCCTAGAAAGAATCAGAGTCAGTCCATTCGTCTATCTCCCCTGAGCCAGGGGAATACAACCATACATGTATAATTACTACATTCTTATTGATTCAATGTAGTCCTTTCGTATTTCATCATTTTAGTCCATATTTCTCATATATGTAATGTATTTTATTATGTTTTAGTTCAATTCATAGCATCTGAATGTAGTTCATAATATCCCCCATCCCCGTAATAAAAGAGAGAGAACATTTGTCTTTATGTAGCATCTAATACAGAGAGACCGGCTTCGGCCGGGCGAGGTGGGTGCCTAACACCTTCCCACACTCGTAACCTGATCCCTTACCCGAACCTTTGGTCAGATGATATGGAGTCATGTAGCCCAATTCCATTCATAACGGATAGGGCTACACTTAATGGGTCTTAGGCCCTAACCCTAGGTGGCGACTTCACATGATATTAGCATATTTTAATGCATGATCCTAATCCGCCATTTATCAGTATTATACATTGACAATATTATCTATTATCCATCCATATATATATATATCAAACCCATGTCGCCCATAAGGCTGAGGAACCCTCGTCCCGAGGACCACGGTACTTATAGAGGGCATTCTAAGAGGAGGTCCTTGAATCTTTCCATGAATTTAGAAAAGGACTCTTGTGGTTTCTGCCTAAACTGGAGTATGTCACTCTTGAGTTTATTGGTCTTGTAAATAGGGAAAAAATTTCTCAAGAAAGCAATGGTGAACTCATCCCATGTATTAATGAAATTTGTTGGCAGTCCATAGAGCCACTTCTTGGCCTGGTCTTTCAGGGCAAAGGGTATAAACCTAAGCCTAACTGCATCATCAGTCAAATTCTGGACCTTAATTAGAACACAGACCTCCTCAAATTCCCTAAGGAAGAGATATGCATCTTCATTGGCCATCCCATGGAAGTGGGGTAGTATGCTAATGAAGTTGGTCTTGAGTTCATAATTGTTTCCTGTAATAGGTGGTAAGTTCATAAAAGAAGGTTGTGCAGCCCTAGTAGGGTAGAACCTATCCTTAAGAGTCTTGAATTTTTGGTCTCCCATGGTCAAAGGTGGGGTCAAAGGTAGTGGAGAAGGTGGTATTCTAATAAGACGGTTACTTGAATCATGAGTCCACACCAAAGCCACCTAAATAGATATGAGGTCTCCTTTAGAAAATTAAAGAAAAATAAAAGACTTAGAAAGAATCACCCAAAACAAGAGGGAGTCTAAGGTAGCTAGTGCATCTATCCCTCAAGAATAAAAAACAATGGTTCCAAAGCTGTAAGGATGCCATATAGGTTGACAGTAAGGAAACCTGTATAGTCTAAGATGGTATGCATGCTCTTCTTCACTCTTAGAGTAGATCAGGATGTCATCGATAAAGATGATAACATACTTATCTAGGACATCATGAAACACCCGGTTCATTAACTCTATGAAGGTGGCCAGGGCATTGGTCAACTCGAAGGACATGACCAAGAACTCATAGTAACTATAACGAGATCTAAAGGCTATCTTGCTGATATCACTATCCCCGATCTTCAATTGGTGGTCCCTCGATTGGAGATCGATCTTTGAGAATACCTTGGCACCTTATAGTTGATCGAACAAGTCATCGATCCTGGGCAATGGGTATTAGTTCTTGATTGTCAACTTATTGAGTTCACGGTAGTCTATGCACATCCTCATACTGCCGTCCTTTTTCTTCACAAACAACAAGGTGCTCCCCCAAGGTGATACACTAGGTCTAATAAAGCCTTTCTTCAACAGGTCCTTAAGTTATTTCTGTAGCTCCTTCAACTCAGTTGGGGACATCTTGTAGGGGGCCTTACACACTGGTACTGCGCCAGGTACCAGATCTATCATGAACTCCATCTTACGATCCGGTGGCAACTATGTTAGGTCTTCCAGAAAGACGTCCAAAAAATCTTTCACAACATTTATCTCCTCTAGTGGTCTAACCTTCACTTCAGTGTCTACTATAGATGCCAGGTAACACTGACTTCCCTCATCCAATAATTTTTGGACTTAGAGAGTAGAGATGATAGCTTTCTTGGGTTTCTCCCTCTTAATTCCCCTAAACACAAATTCTTCACCTTGTGTTGGCTTGATTAGAACTTTCCTCTCTACACAGATCAAACTGGCTCCATGAGTGGATAGCCAATCCATTCCCAAGATCACGTCAAAGTCCTTCATGTCTAGAACTATCAAACTTGCATCTAGCCCATGATCATACACACGTACGGGGCAAGGATCCTAAATCATGATAAGTTCTACCTTACTACACGTTGGTGTACTGACTACCAGGTTTTAGGCCATTTGCCTTGGTTTGATTGGCATTTTCTTAGCAAAAGAAGGGGATACAAAAGAATGTGATGCCCCTAAATCAAACAACGCATAGGTAGGCTAAGAACAAACAAAAATCATACCTGACAAACACCATACCAATCATAACAACAGTAACCTACATGAAGGAACATCCCAAGAGTTGAGTGCAATACCTGTAATAACACTGGGATCAGCCTGGGCTTCCTCATTGGTGACAGAGTACACACGCCCTTGAGTTTTGGGAAGGAAGGAGAGAGCGAATGGCTGCCTTAGCTTGGGATGCTTTAGGAACCACAGAAGGTGGAGGGCCTATCATCCTGGGATGCGGGCAATCTTTGATCATGTACCCTGATTCCTTACAATTATAGCATATGAGGGATTGAGCCCCATAGTGAGGGTTCGATGTGGGCTTGGGTTTTTGGGCTGCATCAGGCTTGCGGGACTGAATAGGGGAGGCCGTAGAATAGTTCCCTCTCTTTTGGAACTTGTTAGATCCCTGAGAATCATAGAAAGCCATAGGCCTCTTGCCGGCTTATATTGCTCTATAGTTTTCCCTCTGCTGATCCTCAATTATCTTAGCAGCTTGGACTACCTCTACATAAGTGGGGTACTTATGCAGTACCACAGAAGTACTAATATTGGGTCTCAGTCCCTTCTCAAAACTTCTTGCTTTGACCTCTTCGGGCTTCATATGTAGTGGGGAAAAATCGAATAAATCCTTGAATATTTGTTGGTACTCGAGGACCGACTTGGATCCTTGATGCAAGCTCATAAATTCGGCTTCCTTCTTGTCACGGAATCTAAGGAAAGTAATTCTTTAGGAAGGCCTCAGTGAATTGGGCACAGGTAGCATTTGGATATGGTGCCCAAAAGCTCTCCTTGGAGGAATGCCACCAAGCATTGGTGTCACCACGAAGTTAGAACACAGTGCACCTTATCTTATCAGCGTTGCTACAGGGGACTACTTCAAATATTCTCTCAAGATCCCTAATCCAGGTGGCTAGAAACAAGGAATTATGAGTCAACTTATAGAAGGCTGGTGGACGATGCTTTTGGAATTTCTCAAACAATTTGGAAGCATCCTCCCAATTATGTGCCATAACATGAACTGTTGGAGGTTCAGAGGTAGGAGGAAGAGGTGCAAGCACAGCTTGTGCTAAGGCTACTCCAGCAGCAACAGGAGCCAGAGGAGGGTTATCATGTGCCGTGGCAGCTGCAGGAGCTTGAAGGGGCACTTATTGCCTTTCTCTAGCAATTTCTTGGAGTTGCATAGTCATTGCTTGCATGAATTAGCATTGCTCCAGTTGCGCCTGTCTGTGCTCTTGTTGCATGGCCTGCAACATATTCCCTAACAATGCAGCTACAACCGCATTATTGTTGATGGGAGGGGGCACTAGTAAGGCCATAGTGGAGGCATCACCAGTAACATCCCGTGGAGGGGAATGATTCTCATTTGAGCGACTGTTAACCATGACGGATACCTATTCAAGTTTAAGACTCTCAGACATTTAAAGCCTAGGATAACTCAAGGGGAAGTGATCCATCACATAGTTTTTACATTAGTAAGAACTTGAAATCTTAAACAGCTGAAATTTTATAATTTGGAATTCGGGTTTTTTTTTTTTTTTTTTTGTAATTGCTTCTGTGGGAGGTCGTTGTTGTTACATCTGTACTCGAATCCTGACCTAAACTCTGCATATAGGTTCGGAACCCGATGGATCCAAGGTCCTACCCACTAGCAACCTGTGGTGCATTGACTGGGTAACCATTTTTGAAGGGGAAACTCTGGTGATGTCATACCTACCAGTTCAGAGGCAACCACCAACCTTGTGTTTCTGTTCTATACACCAATTAATGTACAACCTAAGGTAAGAACTCCCACTTAATTAATTAAGGATTTAATTACTTATAATGTTTAAAAAAACTATATTTTAATCAAAACTATGCATGGACAATGCCCAAGCCATGGCACAAGCCTCTGTGGAGCCCAAATGCAAAAACAGTAGGGATTCACCTACTGGTCCATCGATTGGATCGACCAGTGCTGCTATCACCTGTGTTTTTCATTTTTGGTCTGTGGGGTCCAGTGTCTCGCACCCCAAATCACCTCCCCGTACTTAAAATAGACCCATGAGAATATTATCCTGACAATGTGGCCATATGGGACCCACCTAATAGCCCATGTGCCTTTAAAAGGAACCTTAGAATGAGTTTTTGGGAAAAATGGCTTCTAGCCAAACAGGCCTTATGGCAACTCTTATATAAGCCAACTTAAAATTGAAACCCTCTCCTATTCATTCCATTGGAGAGGGAGGAGAGAAAGAGAAGGAGAAAGAGAAGGGAAGAAGAAGAGGAAGGAGGAGCTTGAGCCCACCCCTTATGCTTGGGATTCAACAAGGTAACCCCCAAAACCCAGCAGTTCCATACTATTTTCCTAGCCATTTCCAGGCAGTGACCATGATCAGTCCTCTTACCTATGATCTACCATATTGGTTGATAGTATGCTTGAGTTTTAGCATAAACCACTACGATATTCCAACATGCAAGTGAAGATCTATCCTTCTACACCCCTCTTTGTCTTCTCTTGTGTCCAGAATTGTCATAATGATCATTCTAGCTTAGGAATGACAATCTTCATGCCATATGATAAGTTTAGTTTGAAGCTCTATGATGCATAGCATGCTTTTCCTTAAATGCATGATGAAACCCATAGCCTTATGCCCATGACAGAACTGATTTCGAGTTGAGTGAACTCTGTCTTGGTTAATCTTTGTATTCTCATATGAACAGCCATGCATGCTGGCCATAGGTTCCAAAAGCCTCAAGACCCCATGCATGTTTGATTTTTCACCATGGATGTGTTGGCTATCTTGCATGGAACCCAATAATGCCTCCTGATCATCCATGCAAGCCATAGACCAGAAGATCCAAGCCAAAGCATTGTCATCTTTTAAATTTCACGGGCTGAGTAGGTACTGGTTGATTGCCAGTGGTCGATTGGATGGACCACTATGAATCGATCACTACAGGAATTTGAGACTTGTGTTACCACTGACCTACCCACAGGTTTGTGATGCCTTGCATGAAGCCCTGCATGTAAACCCAGATGAAAACCATGCTCTGTAACTATCATTGGAGGAAGAACAGACTCCCAGGATGTGTTTCGGACAACCAAATCAGGTTTAAAGTGGAACCATGACCAAAAATCCTAATGGAACTACTGAAATGTCATCTAGAAACCGTTGGTGTAAACCCATATAACATTTACCCTAAAAAACCATTTCAGTTTTGCTACTGTATCCTTACTAGTCCATTGCTACTGGTCCATTGGATGGACCAGTGCCAATCGACTACTATAGGAAACCTAAACCTGTGTTGCCTCTGACCTACCCCAAGGTCTGTGACACCTTGTTGGAACCCATTAGTATAGTCTATGGCTTAGAACACACCATCCCAGCCCTGTTCTTGCATCTTGAGCAAATGGGTTGATTGCTACTGGCCCATTGGATAGACCAGTCCAATCAACCTGTGCAAACCATAGTTGAAAGACATGATCCTAGCACCTGAAATGGCTTAGAATAGTACCTAGGGACCCCCTTTTGGTGTGAAACCATAAGCCCTCTTCAGATTTAACCACTGCAGTCCTACTGGTCCATTGGCACTAGTCCATTGGATGGACCAGTACCAATCAACCACTGCTGCTGTCCTATCTGTTTTGAGCCTGGCCTTGGATTGAAACTTGAACCAAGGGTACCCCTGGACTCCTTTATCCGTTAAACACTCAGTAATGTATAATTTTGAATTAATTACCCTAGGCTTTGACAACTTGCCCGATGACGCGTATCAAAGTACTTTTGAAGACTAGAAGTCCTTCAAGCAAGTGCAGCATAGTCAAGGTGAGTGGATATGAATCATTCCTGTAGGAGTAACACTGTGAACACTTTGAAGATAATAAAATTACTTATCTGTATTGATATGAGTTTTACATTTCTATTTAAATGCTTATTAAAATTTAGAATTAATGTTATGACTGTGGAATTGGTCATGGATGTGTTGATATAATGCTTGATGATATTAATGCATGATGTTGAACTGCTAGATTAGATGTCGTAGTCGGCTTGGAAATGAAAGGTATGGTGAGCCATAATATGGGCTACGGGAACACTGTACATTTCATACTTGGAAATGGGGTGTGTGGTAGCCCGTAGAATGGGATACAGTTGACACCACTCGACTCATACTTACCATGTAAATCATTTGGCTAGGTTGAACATACCCTTATGCTATGGCCCTTATCAACAAGGGTGTATGTGTTGGGTAATCATGGCCTCCTGAAAGCCAAGGAGGGCAGAATCCGAGATAGATTGGTTACCTTGGGGTCTGGCAAGGGAGTGAGTCGATGCTCTCGGACTAGCGTGGGTCCCATCCGCAATGATTGAGGTTGCAACCAAAGTGATGATAGAAAGAAGCGGAGGTTGTTGCCCGAATTGTTGTAAGTAGCATATGCCTAGTGACTTAGTTGTGTTGCTAGGTGGGACTAGAGTAATAAAATTGAACACAAGCATATAGTTTCATGATGATGTATTGTGCCTGCATGTATGATTTATTATTCATTGGCTGGGCTCAGTGGAGCTCATCCCTCGGAACATGTTTTCTTTTAGATGATTTTACAGGTGGATGTCTCCCTGAATGAGAGGATCATTTCGGACAGTTTGGTGATGGTGATCGTGATCATTCTAGTATGGACCCCGATGGAGGTGATCCCTCTGATGTGGGTGCACAGAGTTAGATTGGAGGAGATGACCTAATGGTGGTTGTCTTTCTTTTGATGTTCATAGAACATTCTTTTTTTGGATAGCCTAAGGGCATTTTCTTTTGTATAGCTTACAGATGTATCTTTTGTCTTAAACTTATAACTCTGTTGTAAAGCTTAGAAAATGTCAAGGATGTAACCAAACACTATGGGTTGTGAGCTACGACTGAATAATGTATCAGTAGCTCAATTATGTATGTATAAAACTTTAGCTTCCATTGCACTCTGTTTCCAATATTTTATTGTGAATGTTGTGTGTGTCTATGAGTGGTGTTTACTTCTAGATCCTGGAGATTTAACGGATGTGGTTTGACATCCGGGTCACCCGCTCAACCCTCCTATGGGGTGGTTTGGGGTGTGACAGTTGTAGTACCAGCTGGGGTTATTAATAAAAGTTTATTTTCTCGTTATCATGTTCTGTTCTACTATTATATACTATTGTTCTCGCCTTTCACACCTAGCTAGTCTTCTCCCTAGGTTTGCACACACTTTAATTATGCTCTTAAAGTTTTTAAGCTAGAACCTAGTTGTGGAAAGTCAATCAAGTGTCTTTCGCTAGACTGTGACCGGTGTAAAACATCACACTCTGATACTATGTTGTCATACCCCCTATTCTCGATGGAAATAAAATACAATAAAGGGGTGACTAGGACGACACATGTCACCCCAATAAGCTACTAGGATCACGAATGAAGTGTCCCAATACACAGTCATTAACTAACATTAATACACATTAATATCAGAGTACGGAAGATAAGGAATATTACATTCCAAAATAGATCCATATTTGCGGAAGGGTATAATTAAATAGTTACAAGATGTTCAATAGCTAATGATAATAAGTACTATAGTTAACAAAATTTCTACGACCATCGACTAACTACCAAAAGGAGTATAACGTAATTATTTATACAAGGCACGAGGCCCAAAATGATTCCAAAGGGGTCTAGTCCTAAGTATCAGTATGGCCCGTAGGCACAATCATCACAGGGGTAACCATCACCATGATCCTCAGTCATGGCCTCTAGCTCCACAGTACTAATATCATCATAGCTTAAAGTCTGGACCTCGAGACCAGCAAAGTAACCTTCACCATCTATATCAAAGTCTAAAAGAATGTGTACAAAGGGGGTTAGCTTCACTGAGCAAGTGAGGGGATGAGGAATGCACAAACACACAGTTTACACAAAGTCCATGATGCATGTAAATGTTAGTAGATTTTCCACCTAACACATAGTCTAAGTCAATGGTATAAGCTACTATAACAACTCGGGAATCACCATGGGTCACTTATGTTATCACCACAGTGAAACCTTAATTGTTACTAGGGGGCCCATGTCGGTCAAAGCCACCAAAACCACCCATAGGTATACCCCGATGATCAATGGTCATCTCTGACGTGGCCTCTCTCCCCCACATGCAACAAGGATCCTTGATCACCCAACACCTAAACCCCTGTTAGTAAGGGTCGTAGCATAGGGGAAATAAAACCTAACCACAGTTATACTACTTGTAAAAGCCTATCACCTTGAGAGGTATTCCAGGTACATCAACGTTGCATACCATCTAGCACCCGGGTACCAGCACAACTCGGTGCATACAAGTCAATATGACAAGCTATAGAAATTTATTCCGTGGGGTTCTGGAACCGGCACTCTCGGCACCGTAACCCGGCATAAGTAATGAAATACAATTCACAATCAAAATCAGAGAATCCATCAATCAAGAATATAATGCAAGTATGCAACATGCTTGAATGCACTTCAATATAATAATGGATATGCATAGATATAGTCAAACCCAAACCCACTCACCTTGGCTAAACTCTAGTTGTTTGAAGGATTGTCAGCTCTCGTCAAAACATCAATACGCATCGCCGGACAAGTTGTTAAAGCTTAATGTTAGTTTAATTAAAAGCAATCATCAATAAGTGTTTAATTAGCTAAGGAGTCCAGGGGTACTCTTGGTCTAAGTTTTAAACCAAGGTCAGACTCAAATCTAAAATAACAGCAGTAGTGGTCGATCCAATCAACTTGTAGGGATCGATCAGTTGTGCTCATAGCAATAAAATTGAAAGGAAAATATGGAACTTCACATGGTTTCACACCATGGGGCTTTCAGATGATAAGCCAAGAGATCCTACATGGTTTGGTTATGGTTTCATTTAAGTGTGCCCACTGGTTGATTGGACTGGTTGATCCAATCAACCCTAGTGAATCAACATGTTACCCAAAGGTAGTAACAAGGATAAAAGGTCATGGGTTCCTACTTGGTTTACACGAATAGCCCTCTAAATGATGCCCCGGGCCATAGGGTGGTTTGGGTTTAGATCTGGCTCAAAGTTCTAGCAGTGGTTGATTGGAGTGGTAGATCCAATCAACCAGTAGCAATTGACCAGTACTATATAGCCCGAGAAATTTAACATGCAATTAGTGTTTTGGCTTGGTTTTACTGATGTACCATTGATAAAGATGATCAGGGATCATAGGTAAGCTACATCTATGATAAATTTCATAATCCAAAGGGAAGATTGAACGTGCATTGGGGTTTTGGAGTTTATGGCTCACATAGCCGACATGCATGGGTTTCAAACACATGGGTCTACAGAATACCTTCAAGGAAGGGTTAGAATTACAGTATAATATTATTGGTATAGGCTTTAGGTTAAGGATTCAACATGCATTCAAGGAAATACAAGCTCTACTTCATAAGACTAAGATTTAACCCATTTCTTAACATGCTAGTAGTCCTATACAGATTAAATAGGAATCTACAGAAGTTTGAGCACAGCAGAATACTTATGCAAGGTTTAGAAAGGTATAAATCAATGCAAGTGAAGATCCTAGTTCCTAAGTAGGTAGACATGGTGGATCATTGCTAGATAAAAGGAATCAGTGGAATGATCACGATCTGATTAAGAGTACAACATAAGCAACAGAGGAAAGAACCCATGGATTGTTACCTAATGATCCAAGTGCAAGGAAGAAAATCCAGGCTCCTTCTCCTTTCTATTCTCTTCTTCCTCTCCTTTCTTCTCTTCACTTTTCTCTCCTCTCTTGTCAACAAAATGAACAAGAATGATTTATGGAGGTTACGATGGTTTATATAGAGGCTAGGCTTAAGGCCTATTTGGCTAGTGCAGGTTTTATGAAAAACACATTCTATAACTTATTTTATAGCATATAGGCCTATAAGTGGGCCCCACATGATCACATTGTCGGGGCAATATTCCCATGAGTTACTTGGAATTTGGGAAGGTGATCCATAGTGTGAGACACTGGGCCCCACACAACAGAAGTGAAAAATACACACAATAGAACAGCAACACTGGTTGATCAGACTGGCTGATCTGAATTGACCAATGTGGATCGACCAGAGACAGCAACAACAGGAAAGTTTGGGCTTAAGTTTAATTTTAGCTCACTTGGAGGGAGAATTGGAAAATGGTTGCTTCTAACAAAATGCAGTCCTGTGAGTCTAGTTTCAAACAAATCAATAATCAAGGAAATTGAGGTTCATATGGTGGAGTTATTTAATTTTAATTAACTGAACAAGGGTCAATCTGACAAAATAGAAGAATTCAATCCATGACAGCAACTTGAAATAGAAGAATTCAATTCTAAAGGCGCATGCCCTCGGGTGAACACTAACCTACCCGAGGTAGGAACAGGGCATTTAACAATCTAAAAAAAGGTCCGGGCTTTGGCCTGCACTTCAAGGACTTAAGGAGGGTAATACTAGGAATAGATATGGTCAGTAACTTACTCTTTGTCCATCATGGTGTGTGCCCCGTGATCCCGAAGGGTTTTCTAACAACGATGCTGACCTTATCTGCGAATGAAGTATCGATATGGCACGACACAGGGTGTGCCTTCCAGTATGCCTCACTCTTAGCGAATGTACTCAGAGGAAATCAATGAAGTCATCATCGATGAATCTCCCCCATTCCTGATTGAGGAACCTTTCTTCGACAGGCAACCCCATGCCAAAGTTGATGACCTTGTAGCTAGGCTTGACAACCATCGCGAACAACTCATCAGCATACTGGGTAACAATATCTACACATCATGGGGAAGAAAAGGATAATTAATTAGGTTTCTGGGTGTGGGTGTAACATTTATAAAGGGAGAATATTCAAAGACAAGCATCTAGTAGAAAGACCGGTTCATCCGAGCAAGGTAGGTGCCTAACACCTTCCCACTCTCGCAACCTGACCACTTACCCTGAATCTCTGACCAGACCAACCGAAGTCTCATACCCTTCTAGGGCTACATCAATGGGTCCTAGGCCCTAACCCTAGGTGGTGACTCCGTTTCATTTTATTACATGACCCCCATCCCTTGATAAATTGACACCATACTCCTGAGAAGACGCATTCCTCCTCCCTCATACTAGAGACCACATATAAAACCCCCGACTCCACGCTCATCGAGGGCTCCAGTGGATGAAAGATGAAAAAAAAAAAACCAGATCCTCATAGTATGCAATGAACCCCGATAGGCTAAATCATGTGCATTAGAGTTGAGTTTTCCAATTGCACCTCATAGCTAGAGGGAAGCTTAAGGTGGGGGTAACTATTTTGTTTAGACCTGCCCCTTCTATCAATGGTAATTAAACATGCTAATTATGGTTTATACATCATGTAGATTTGTTACAATGTCTTCCCAAATCAGCTATGCTAACCTTAACAAAGACCACACTTAACTGGTGTAAACTATGTTGACTAGAGGAGGAACATTAAGTTGCTCCTGATTGTAGAAGCTCTGATGTCTCTCCTAGAGCAAGATGAGCCTGAATACCCAGAAGACAAGAACCCTGAAGTTGTAAAGGCCTATGAGTTGTTTAGGCAGAATAATTCTACAACCAAGCTTCTTGTTTTAAGTTCTATTGATAAGACCATCGTTGATTCTGTCAAGGATCTTGCCTTGGCAAAGCATATGCTGGAGGAGCTGAAAGAGTTGTACGGTAAGCAGAATAGATATGCCCACCATCAGCTAGTCTCGCTTCTCCATAGTACAAAGTTGACCCCAGGGACTCCAGTGATTGACCATGTCATGAAGTTGAAAATTTTATTCCAGGAACTGGAGACCTTAGGAACAACTCATCAGCTGGAATATAAGACTGATGTTATACTTGACTCTCTTCCTTGGGATATCTATGGATCTTTTATTATCAATTTTAACATGAATAAAATCTCCGTAGAACTTCTCGAGCTTGGCAATACATTATAAAAAATTGAGGCAGTATCAAAGAAAAGCAAAGCGGAGATCTTAACAACAAAACAAAAGCCTCCTTCTTCTAAGCCTAAGGGTAAGAAGAAGAAGAAGACCAACAAGGGTAAGACCCCTAAGGTGGAATCCAACGGAATTCAAAAGAGCAAGAAAAATGAAAAGGGACCTTGCTTTTAAAGCAAAAAGGAGGGACATTGGAAGAGGAACTGTTGTGTTTTCCTGGCATCTCTGAAAAAGAAGCCGAAAGAAGGTATTTTTGAAACCCACATCCTTTATGAATCTAATTTGTCAAAAGAACCATCTAACTCATGGTTGGTGGACTCTGGTTCTACCACCCATATTTGCAATATGTTGCAGGGGTTCAAGCTGACAAGAAGACTCAATAAGGATGAGGTTTGTCTCAAGATGGGAACCAGAGCTGAGGCCACAACAGAGATCATTGGAGTTTTTACTTTACATTTTGAAAAAAAAACCATTTTAGTTTTGAAAGATTGTTATTATGTTCTTACATTTGAAAGAAATATTGTTTCTGTTTCAAGACTGGTTTTGGATGGATATTCTTTTCAAATTGGAAATAAATTATCTATTCATTTGAATGGTTCGTTTATTACATCTGGTTCTTTAGAGAATGGATTGTATTTCCTAAAACCTGTATTATATGCAAATGAATTTTCAAATGTGACTTTGAAAAGAAAATCAGCTCCAGACAATACCACTTATCTTTGGCACCTCAGGTTAGATCATATTGGAGTAGATAGGATCAACAGATTGGTAAAGGATGGGCCTTTAAAAAGTCTTCAGGTAGTTACTTATCAAACCTATGAGTCCTATCTGCAAGAAAAAATGACCAAGAAACCCTTCTCAACTAAGGGTAAGTATCACGCCCCCATCCCAATGTAAGATATTTTGCCACATGGGGGATGACTGGGATAACACACATCATCCCAATACCTACCAGAATCACAGATACAGTGTCCCGAGCCACAGTCCACCCTGTCATCAATCGTTATGACAGCAAGGAATGCACCCAAATGGAATAAATCGTTCCAATCACAGAGTTAATGAAAGTAAAATTAAATCAAACATGTGAAATTATAGGGCATCGGTTCTCTAATTATAATACATAGTACATTATCAATGTTTGTAACCATTCAATCTCTCCTATAATTAAACATACAGTTTATACATGAATGTGGTTGAATACAAAAATTAAATAATAAATAATCACCACTAGGGCACCATTCTTGGGTGTACATCTACATCTAAGTCACAGCCATCGGCTCCACTTGATTTGCATCCAACGGTGATCATCAGGAGGTTACTTGCATATCAACTAAAAAGGGGGTTGCGTAATGGGGTTAGCTACACTAGCTAGTGAGGGAGCAAAGGGGAATGCATACACATACACAAACAATTTCAAGCAAAATGATGTATGCTAATGTTAGCTTCATTTTTCACCTAGCACACAATTCTATCAGTTAAGTGTATGCTACTGTGATAACTCGGGAGACACTGAGGGTCACTTAACCTATCGCCCCAGTGAAATCTCAATTATCACATGGGAACCTACGCCGGTAGAAACCATCCAGTCACCCAGTGGTAGACCCCGATAGCAATCACTACCCCTGTCCTTGCCTCTCCCACCTCTACAGACACCAGGTGCTCAAACTATCCAACACATAAACCCCTGTTGGCAAGGGTCGTAGCATAAGGGAGCAAGCATCCTAGCCATAGATATATTATATGCAAGTCCTATCATCCAGAGAGGTATTCTGGATGCATCAACGTCCCATTCCATCTAGTACTCGGGTACCAGCATGGCACGGCACATACAGATCAAGATGGTATATAATAATTTCCTTAATTAAATAAATTGGGGTTCCGGTACTGGTACACTTAAAACCGTAACCCGATACAATGGTGAGAATATTATCACATTTATAACAGTTCACATTTGAATAACAATGCAATGCGTACAATGCTTATAATTATATAATAGCGTACTTAAGATTTTCTTGTTATATATATATTCAAACCCAACAAAGTTACCCAGAACCCACTCACCGAACATCAGGTGTCACCCGGCGTGGTTGACATGAATCTCACCAGTGCACCAGCTATCCATCGAGTTGGGTAGCCTAAAAATATAGAAGTAATCATTAAAGCATGTATAGGAGGGTCCCATGCTAGGGCCCCAAGGTTAAAATTAAGTTTCAACCCAGATAGCCCGAGCGAACTCACGGACGGTTGCAGAGGTGAATCCGTCCCTGACTCCGTTCAGGCCAAATGGTAAAAATAGAGGGAGCGGATTAACGGACGGAACATCTTACTTGGGTTTGTTTATGCATCCGTTTGACTCCTGAGACACTCCCGAGAGCGAGCGGACCCACGGGCGGATGTGATTCCTTAGTCTGCCACTGCATCCGATCTATCCCTGAGATATACCCGAGAGTGAACTGACCCATGGGTGGATGCAATAGACTTGAGTCCATTCCATCATCCGTTCAGGTCAAATCACAGGGATTACACTGGGCGGACTGACGAGCGGTACCACGATTTGTGGATCCAATCGTGCGTCCGCCGACAGTCTCTTTTAAGATTCCAAAGGGCTTCTTCTCCAGCTTAAAGCTTGGGGTGCACCCAGTTCTCAGAGACATGGGAGGGGTGTCTAAGTCTCCCTAGGGTTACTAGAACCTAGGCTTCCCCATGGATCCAAGATCCTACAAGGGTTTTGGTCTCAATTTGGTCCAAGGGAGGGGTTTCAAGGTTCAAAACCAAAGGTTCACCAACCATGGCTGCAATGCAGCACTTATAGGTCTTTAATAGGATTTGTTCAGCATTATTAGGGCTCCCAATTAGGGCCAAGCATCATCTTGAGTCCGAAATGGAACCCTAGGTTAGCTCAAGCTCAAGGGATCTTCAAAATGAAATGGGGATGGAGAAGTGCCAAGGGTTTGAGGTCTTACCTTAAATGGAAGCAGCAAGGACAAGGTTAGGTGAGCCTCCTTGACCTCCTTCCTTCCAACCACCCTCTCCATCTCTTCTCCTTCACCTTCTTCTTCTCCCTTTGTCCGGTCAGCAAGAGGAGGAGATGTGCGGCAGCCAGCCATCTTGGCATGGCTTTCATCCTCTTCCCTTCCCCTCTCATTCCTCTCCTACTTCTACTTCTTCTTCTTCCTTCCTCCTTCTTCTCTTGTCTCTTCTCCTCCACGGTTTTCTTGGGAGGGGGAGAGATAAGAGAATAAAGGATTCTCTTATCCTTTAAGTGTAGGAAAGGGGCCTTAGGCCTTGTTTGGTTAGTTGCCCCCAAACACAATTAACCCCTTAGACTTTAAATGGGTTCTAATTAGGTCTTAGGTCATGTTTGGCCCAAGTCATAGACTATTAGGTCCATTTAGTTAATTAGGGTCTGTTTGGGGTTCACCCGAAGTCCATAGGACCTATTTGAGCACTAAGGCTCATTTGGTTTAAGTTAAAAATAGCAAAACTCATTATTTACTTAAATTAAGTCTTATGGGCCCACTTTCATGGCCCACCTAACCAATTAATTGTAAGGGTAAGGGTCCATATGGTCTAAAGGTCCAAATTAGGGTGTCCGGGACATGGGGATGTGGGTCCCACAGAAAGTTAAATTAAAAGGGCATGTAACAGCACGGGCGGATCCTCGAGCGGATTCAATTCAAGTGACTCCGTTTGTGACTCTGGTGGTGCTGTCAAGGCCCAAACTTCAAGGAAAGTTACGGGGCCTTGACCCATACTTCCAGGACTTCGAGGGGATACTTCTAATAAAATACTAGGTTCAAAATCATTAGTGTTGACCATTACCACCATGGCATTACCCTGTGGGCAAGGTCTAAATTGCCCCAGGATATAAGGGGTTATCTCAGGTGCGGGTGTAACATCCCCCCAACCTTATTAAAAATTTCATCCTCAAAATTTGAGGCAACTAAGGGTCTCAAAGGTGAGGGCTTGTTGAATAACAACACCTCTAATTACCCACTACTTAGACTAAGTCAAAGGTCGGGTCCAGATGAGGAAGTGCCTATTTGACACAACAGGTCAGGTTCTACAATTCTCTTTCCTTATAGGGTCTCATTACAGAAGGTGTGGTTCACAATAACCCTAGGCTCCATTGGGTTAAGGGTCGGTGGTTACAACATTCCAATGAGTAACATAAGGCTTTACACACTAAACTAACCCACAAGGAACAGAAGGTTCCCTGGATCTTTCAGATCAGGTGATACCGCTTTGGCCTTCCCTACTCTGGTCATTCTTAGGTTACAGGACTTAACCTGTCCAATCCCCAGCATAGGGTTCACATTCTGAATGCTCTCACTTCAGGTCATCTCATTATCTAACCAAACTTTAAAATGATTTGGAATATTGATGGAATCTCCTATTGTTCACTCCCAGTACGGAGGGAACGCATTTGGTGACCCATTACTCCATTCATATCTGGCGTTGGAGAAGGTCTTGTTACATCCTTCAGTTTCCAGCTTTCACCACCTTATAGATTCACTACTCAGTCATCTCACAGGGAAAAGTCCATATCAGTCCTCTTTCGAGAACCACACAACCTTCTAATAGTTTTGGTCTGAGTCAATTTCTTTAAGCAGGTTTCGTTAACTAACCTACCCAGTCATTGTTAAATTCCTTTACCTATTGACCCATAATTAATTTAACTATAGTCGGGACTCAACTAACCAATATAGTCAACTCAAGGTAAGGTCACAATTATAGTGCTAGAGAAATTAGTCTAACCACCCAGGTCTAAGGTTCTAAGGGATATACCCATATTTTATTTTATTTTCGATGCACACATATACATAAATATAAGTTTAATAATTACATTCATATCCCTATGAACATATCTGTAACCTAGGTCAATCTATAGGAACAAGGAGTCCTTAGGTGCGGTGTACTAGGTCTCTTTTGGGTGTCACATCACGACTTAGGATTTCATCTATGAGTCTAAACAAGGTTTGGATGAACCAAGTAAAGTTCAAATAGAGTTGTCATTAGTCTATGAGGTGTCATGAATGACCTCCGCGTACACGTGATCCCGATTGATCACTCAAGCTAAGTTATTCCAACCAGTCTAGTGTTTCCTTCTTTTTGTCTGGCTAAGAGTTAGATCCTATGTACCCCTATAAGGGTTTCTACACCACATGGGTTTGGTCCTATTAATCACTCCCAGTTCGCTCACTAACGGGGTCTAAGGATTTTTATCCTTAAAGGTAACTGTCCTTCTTGAATATAGGAGGGGAGTCACAGCGTACACTGAAGCCTGCCATTTCCTATTGGTTGGCCCTACTGATATAGGCCCAAGAATGTAGACACCATAGTTTACATTCAAAGCAAGCAATAACTATGCATGGGCGAAGAAACATGGGTGTCCAATCTAGGGTATGGGCATAAATCATCACAAATGGGTGTGACCAAAAGGTCTCAAAATCTGGGCTCAAAATCTTAAAAGAAATTAGGCAAACTCACGAGTGGTATCAGTACTCTGGGTCCTTCATGCACCATTCCGGTGTTCTTTCATTCATTTTTCTCTTTTCTCATTTTCTGCTGGTCGCCCCCACAGGCATCCAACACCTAAACCCCTGTTGGCAAGGGTGCATAGCACGGGTGATGAAACTCTAACCCCATGTCTATATGGCATCGTATGAGTCGGGTGGTGTCAACCGCATCCCATTCTACGGGCTACCACAGGCCTCATTTCCAAGCCAACTACAGCATCTAGTCTAACAATCACAATCCTCATATAAGAATTCACAATGTTGATCAACAGATAGTCATTATGCAGTGATTTGAGTAATTTGAACAGAAGTAAATAACACAGCATGTATAATTCAATTCTTATTAGCCAGCATAGAATCATAATTACACATGCACATATGATAGTATTATTTACTCACCTGGGTTTGGTTTTAGATATTCGGTTGCAAACTCAGTTCCAACAGCAGTCTAGTTGTTGACCTCGAGCGCGGGATCAATTCCTAGATATAAATCAAAAGTTGTTATATTAGGGTTTCAGTCTATCACTGGTACTCCTAGGGTTAACCTAAACTTACTGTGTTGACCCGGTACTTGGTTGGTACTCATTAGGGATCACTGGGCCTTTCACTGGGCCTTAGGCTCATGTCCCGATGCCTCAACCAGTGTTAGTGGCACAAAGGGTAAAATAATCATTTCAATGGTTGTACCTGACCCTAGGTCAGATCAAGTCCACAGTGCTGTCCACAGCTTGCCTGTGCTGTAGGACCAAGCACAACAGGGTTTCTTCACCTGCGGGACCCACTTGGGTTCCCAAGCATTCTCCAATTAAGGACAGATGTAGGGAAGGGCTTTTTGGTCTCCCAACCTCCCATAGTGTCCAAAAGACAAAGGGTGAGATTCCCTAAAGTCAGATCAGCAATAAAGCAACTTTCCATTCACTGGGCGTTGGCTCTGGGCGATGTCTGCATCGCCCAGTGCATCATAAATCGACAATGGGCTGAGATTCCAAGGCTGGGCTTTTCAGGTTATGCCCAAACCTGATCCTCTGCATGTTTGGGGGATCAGGTAGCCCCTGAGGTGGCCTACCTCTTGATCCAAATGGATCATCCATCAGGTCCACCATCAGGCTGCCAGAGGCTGCCCAGACAGCCCAGTGAATAGTGTCATAGGGTTTTCTCTAAACTTGGAATTCGATTCCAGCCACATGCAGGGCTGGAAATGGATGTAAGACAGTGGTTCAAGGCTGCAACCACCTAGGGTTTGATCTTTGCAGCCATGGCTTGCATCCAGGGCTTCAATCAGTTAACCAAGAGGGATTCTGGGCAGTACAGCTGTGCACAGCCAGATTTTGGCCCAAGGAACAGCACAACAAAATTATATTTTTGCTCAAACATCACAGATCTTCCATGCTTAAGGCTTGCATGGCAGATCTGGAGTAGTTCTGGGCAAACCCTAGCTGTTCAGGGCTGCCCAGGGAGAAAAATCATATCAAATACAGAGGAGAGATGGGGACAGCAGAGGTGCATAGGTATTTTTTTATACCTGAGCAGGTCTGATGGAGGCTCGAACCAGCCTTGGTTGGGGGTGGCAGCAGCTCCTCCTCCTTCTTTCCCCTTCCTTCTTCTTCTTCCTCTCTTCTTTCTCTCCTTCTTTTCTCCTTTCTTTCCTCTCTTCTCTCCCATGGATTTCAGATATGCCAAGGGCGCTAAATGAGCTCAGACCCCTGCTATTTATAGACCCCCCCTTCACTGAGGCATGTTTGCCTATGAAGGCCCCTTTTAAAAATCAATTTTTAAACTGATTTTGACTAATTCTGGGCACACTGGTGGGGTCCACAGTGAACCAAGGGTATGAGGCTGTCCCTCAGACTTCCCTCTATCAGTGGAGGGTACCCATGTCCATATTGGGTGGTCCCCATAAATAAAAACAAATAAAATACACAGAAACAACCATTGGGCGATGTCACTGGGCCTTGCTGCATCGCCCAGTGTCATCGCCCAGAGAATTCAAGCAAGCTAAAATTCAATGGGACTTGCACAGAGGTTTGACCCTTGGTCAGGGCTTTGTCCCCACATGCTACATAGGGTATTTTATACACTTTTTCAAAGGTGGGTCCCACCATTATAAAGAGGAGAGAGATTACCTGGGATCCAAACCATATGTCAAGTTGTGAGCTGCACAGTTGCGGGGGTCTGCTATCCATCTTCTGATAGGTATATAGGGAAACCTGTTCAAAGTATTCTCATTGATCTCATTGAGTGGAGTGATGCTCCGCAGTGATCCTGGTTTCCTGGAAAGGGGTTCCTGCCCTTCAATCAAAAATCCAACCAGTCAGGAGTAGGGATTGACAAGGGTTTTAGGCAAGCCAAAGCAATGTATTATCTCGTGTTTCAAGAACCTGATCACATCGGCCTGGCTGACCAACTTCATCGGTATAGCCTCCACCCATTTGGTGAAGTAATCAATGGCCATGATGATAAATGTGTGTCCTTAAGCCGAGGGAGGAGTTACTTTTTTGACCAAATTAAGAGCCCATCCTCTGAATGGCCACGGCTTTACTATGGGGTGGAGCTGTGCTGTAGGCACTCCTTGCATAGGAGCGTGCCTTTGATAGGCTTGGCATCCCTTCGCATATCTGATGCAGTCCTACAGGATGGTCGATCAATAATAACCATGATGCCTGAGCAACCATCTCATCCTAACTCTAGCCTGGTGGGAGCCATAAATTCCCTCATGTGCCTCTGCCATAACAAGCAGGGATTCGTTCAAGCCCAGGCACTTGAGTAGGAAGTCGTCTTGGCCCCGTTTAAACAATTCTTCCCCCAATAACAGATAATTTATTGCTCGATACCTTATCTTCCGGTCAACTTTTGCATTAGGATTCTAGAGAAAGTGGATGATCGGAGATCTCCAATCCGGCTGAACCTCGTCTAAGCATCCTACTTCAAACAGCTCATTGTCTGAAATGGATGAGAAAGTCTTTCTCTGGATGATAAAAACTCTTTCCATCTCGCCCTTTATTTTCCCCCAAATTTCTTCGATCTAGAGACCATTGTTGGATGAGGAAACTATTCCATAAAGTGAATTGAATCAAAGAGTGGGTTCTACCAGTGCCTTGGTAATCCAAGGACTTTTCAAAATGCATAGATTGCAGTGCCAAGAAGAAGAAGATGAAATCAAATTACTTCATAGAACACATTTGTTGAAGTCATTACAACACTGTCAAATCTGAAACTGATGAGGCTTACAACTTGGTATTTACACTACCACTACTCTACGACCAAATTGCTAACAATATAGAAACAAATTTGTTGAAGTCTCACACCTCCCCTAGCCATGAACTGTTGAAGTTTGCAACTTGATGATAATGGATGTCTTTTGAAGCAAGCCTAAAGACATGTTGATGGATGGAAATCTACATTACACTACTCCTAAGATAAAAGAAAATAACTAATAAAAGATAAAAGACTTGTTTGATTTGATTTGTGGATCCCTTCCTCTGTTTTGAATTTTTCCTTTTATAGGCATCCTCAGGTGATTTCTGTAGTTACCAGGTAGTTTCATAACTACCCACTTCTTTGAGAGGTAGTTTTACAACTACCCACTTCTTTCAGAACTTGTTGTAACCACCTCGCTGACCGTTCGCCGATCACTGATCGTTTATTGGTCATTGACTATTTTCTAGCCATTTATCGGTCATTGACCATTTTCTGACCATTTTCGATCATTGACTGTTTCTGACCGAACTAACTATTTTCGGTCATTGACCATTTTTTCTGATCGTTTTCAGTCATTGACTGTTTCTGACCATTTTTGGTTTGGCTGCTTCTAACTATTTTCAGTCATTGACTATTTTTCGGTCACTTACTAAAAAGCCAGTCTTGACATAAATAGATTTTGGTCTATTTGTCTATTGACCGAAATAGACCGAAAATAGGGAGTAAACAATGCACCCTGCAACCACTATGGATGATGCTATAAAGTCCATTTGTGGTTGCATAAGACTCTCATTTTCGGTCATTGACCATTTTCGATCATTGATCATTTTTGGTCTAACTGCTTCTCACTATTTTCAATCATTGACCGTTTTTTGGCCACATACTAACCAGTCAGCCTTGACATAAATAGATTTTGGTCTATTTTTCTATTGACCAAAATAGACCAAAAATAGGGTGTAAACACCCTTCAAGAATGTGACGTTTGAAGCAGCTTGGGCCAAACAATTAGCCATGCTGTTCTCCGCCCGTGGAATGTGCTTGAGACCGAGGTATCGTCAAACTTGCTCAGACATTGCTGGGCCATAGAAAAATATGGGAGTAAAACCTGGCTTTCGCAATGGTACTCCTTCGCTAAATTCTTGACAACTAATTGAGAATCGCCGATGACTTTTACGTTCCTTACACTCATAGCACTGAGCGTTTTAAGGCCGATTAACAAGGCCTCAAACTCGGCTTGACTATTTGTGCATGGGAAACAAAGTTGTAAAGTGAGGCGAGTCTCAACGCCGGCGAGAGACACCAAAACTATTCCTTCCCCTGCTGAAGCACTAGTTCAGGAACCATTAAAGAACAATTTCCTGGGTGACCGCGTAATGGCGTTAACCCCTGTGTCCACACTCTCCTCCCCTAACTCTAGTGGGAGATGCACTGTGAGGAAATCGACAAAGGCCTGGCCTTTGACTGATTTCTGAGGAACATACTGAAGTGAGAACTCAGTTAAGGCCATCATCCATTTTCCTATTTGTCCCCTAATAATTGGCTTGGAAAGCATATACTTGATGACATCTATTTGGTAAAGGACAAACACGGTCGTGGGTAGCAAATAGTACTTGAGTTTGGTACAGGTGAAGTATAGTGCCAAACAGAGTTTCTCGATGGGCATGTACTTCCTCTCCATATCGGTCAAGGCACGACTTAAATAATAGGTGGCCTATTCAAAACCAATCTCATTGTCTTGAGCAAGAAAACTACCAATCGCCTCAGTTGAAGCCAAAACATACAACTTGAGCAGTACACCCTTCCGAAGTGGCATCAACATAGGCGGCTCGATCAGATAGCATTTAAGCTCCTCGAAAGCCTGTTTATGCTCATCCTCCCAATGAAATTTGTCATTTGACCAAAGTTGCAATAATGGGGAGAATGCTCTGACTCAGACGGTGGAGTTAGAAATGAACCTCCTGAGGAAGTTGACTTGCCCCAAAAACTTCTGAAGTTCCTTCTTGTTTCGGGGAGCTGGTGTCTGCATGATTGCCGTGGTCATATTCCTATCTACCTCAATCCCTTTCTAGTGGACAAGAAAACCAAGGAAGTTCCCTACTGATACCCTGAAGGCACACTTGAGGGGATTCATTTTTAGATCGTGCGGTCTCATTCGCTCAAAAGATTTTCGGAGATGTCTGAGGTGCCCATCTTGGCTCATAGACTTGACTACCACGTTGTTGATATACAGCTCTAAGAACTATCCAATCATGTCATGAAAATGAGGTTCATCCCCCTTTGGTAGGTAGCCCTAGGATTCTTCAAACTGAAAGGCATCATGACCCACTCGAATGTTCCAAGGGCCTCAAGGCACCTAAAGGCCGTCTTGGAGACATCCTCTTCGGAAATAAATATTTGGTTGTAACCCGAGTGACCATTCATGAATGAAAAAATCTGGTGCTTCGCGGCCGAATCGACTAACATATTGGCCATCGGCATAGGGTACTCATCCTTGGGTGTCGCTGTATTTAGGTGTCGAAAGTCTACACAGACCCTCAATTTCCCATTCTTTTTAAGGACGAGCACGACGTTTGCTAGCCATTGGACATAGTGAGTTGGCCGAATGAATCCTACTTTAAGGAGTCTCTCAATCTCGTCATTTACTTTTGCCACCACCTCAGATGCCATGCGCCTTGGGAGCTGCTTAACCGGTTTATACCCTTCCAAGATAGGCAAACGATGTTCCACAAGATTACGGTCCAAATCGGGCAACTCGGAGTAGTCCCAAGTGAAACAGTCTTTATATTCTACTAATAGGCTTACAATTGATGCTCAGAAATCTGAATCCAAAAGGCCACTAATAAATGTTGGCCTCTTCATATTTCCAGAGCCTAAATCAATTTCCTCGAGTGGGTCTTGAACTTCGGCCAGTGTCTCCTCCATCTTGGGTGGCGCCAGCCGTAAATGTTTCAACTCTAAGTCTTTATTAGAGCCCTCACCATCTATAGAACACTCGGCCATATGGGCCTGAGCAGGAACTAGTCATTGTTTCAAACTATAGAGGGATAGCCTCTTTATTATATCTACTGCTACGCTTTTCTCTCTGGCCTTCTTATCCATCGAACTTGATTTTGTTCAGTAAAGGCCCATCGACTCCTGATGGCCTAAAGAGCCCAGAGAGGGCATAACTCAACTGCTCAGCATCTTTGGCCACTGTTGAACCTGTTGCCATAGCCGTCGGTCTTCCATTTTTGTCTTAGCCAATGAACGTGATGGGGGTGATCTCTCCACCATAGAGCCTAGCTTCCATGTGATTCGCATTTATATGGAAAGGCCTACCAGCACTTACCCATTCGATCTTTCTTTTGTCATTCCAGAAAACCCGCACTTGATGCAGAGACGATGGGATGCAACTATTAGCATGGATCCAGTCTCGTCCAAGCAGAGGATGCTTTTAGGTTTAGATGCCCCACCGAAAAAGTTGGTGACTGAGATGTCTGCTAACCAAAGCTCGGTCTCGTCGTGGCCCAGATGCTTCATCATTCTTGAGGGGAGTATGTTGACTATGGCACCATTTTCCACCAATACCCGAGAAACAGACTTACCGTTCCTCAGGACGTTAATGTACAGAGGCTTCGAGTGTTGGATCATCTTTCTGCTCGGCCTCTCAAAACTCATGCTCGACTGGGTGGACTGCTACCCTTGGGATAATAGCTCTAGGCCAGCCATACCTACCGACAACAAAGTGTGGGAGATAGGACTTTCGATCATGCATTCTGGGTCTATTCCCATAATCGAAGGACCGCCATCTTTCACCTCAAATTCTTCATCAATCGTGTCTACCACCTCACAGCTTGATTGATACATTTACGGCAGGACATAAACCATATTGGTTGGGGCTTTCATCGAGACTAGGGCTTTGATCGAAACTATACCAATCATCATTGTCTGAATATATCGTTAGAGCTCGGAATCATCAGTGTACTCCTATTCCAAATAATTGGACGTTCCTTTCTCAGGAGAGGAAGACTCTGATTCGGTCATGCCCCCTTCCTCTCCAACCGAGGTGAGGTACCCTAAAGCCAACTGTTGATTCAGAGTCTTTGCCTCATTCTGGGGATGCGGGCTGTGACCCGACCAACATTTTCTCCTTCCCCTTTGATGAAGTCATGGTTGCCTACTGCTCAACTCTTCCAATGGCCTTAGGGTCCTCTACTGTGAGCAAGGCACCTATTCGGTCATCGGTTCTCTTAGGCCCTATGTGTTCATTGTTTCTATCCCTCTCTGGACGGAAACCTATCCGTACGTCCGAATGGCTCCTCAAGCTAGCATCGTGCCGCTGCTTGTTGCCTTTGCCATCTGTGCTTCTGAGTCTTGGTCATCCTTCTCCCTTGATTGAAAGGGAACTTTGGATGTCAAACAACACTCCAATGGGGATCCCTTTCCACTCTTGTCATGGGAATCACCATCCTAGTCATATTAGGAATAGAAAACCTTCTCGGTGTGCCTTCCAACGCCTCCTATTCAAGAATAGTAATAGCAGACCGCAACCGTGCTGGCGTTAAGGCCTATGGTCTTGCTACCCGGTATTTAACCGAAGGTCGTAACACCGGCTTCCTTTCTCGTCTATTGGCTGGTTGCTGGTTCAAACAATCCTCCATGAACTGTCTTTCGGACCTCGCCCTTGGTTGTCGTTGAGGTTCACCTGATCGATTTTGATCAAATCTAGGAGCATGATGCCCGGTCTGACTTGCCTCGTAGGTCCTGAAGCCCGCACAAACTTCGCTTTGCTACTACCTGGCTGATCATCCAATAAGGGGGCGCTTGTCTCTGCTTGAGGTTTATTTTCAAATAGCTTCTTACAATGCACACAAACCCCCCCATTGAAACTGTTGGTTTGGCAGTGGCTCAATGGCTTCAAAGTCCACCCCTTTTTCTTTCTCTTCGGCCAAGTGTTAGAGATGCTTTAGCGTGACTAGCAGTTCCTTCCTCTTAAGCAAGCGCAGGTTCGACAGGTCGGCATCTACCATGTTGATCGACAGAAAAGGGTTCTCATCCACTAACATGATGCCTTTCCCCTTGTCCAAAAATTTCAAGCATCCATCATTAATAGCTTTCTACAATGCTATTCGAAGAACAATATAACTGTTATGGGTAAACGAATTATGCCATTTACAATACCTTTTACCCTTGATCTCATCGACCGAAGGAATGTGATGTCCTTCAAACAGCTTAATTTGTTTGTCTTTGAGGAGGTGGTTGAAGATTGATTCAGCCTTAGATATGTCGTAGGAATACCTGGTCCTACTATCCAAATTCCTGGCTGGAGTCAGCTTTGGCGGTGGGCTAGGACCCATCCGTTCGCCAACTGGAGATAGAGCCTTGCACACATAAGGCTTCCCCGAAACAATTTTGACAATGCTAACCTCACATTCTTCATCGGCCTCAAAATCCAAAAAGTTGACAGAACTGGGGTTAGCAGCCTCCATAATCGCCAAATTCGACTGTTTGCAATAGGTCCTTAGAGACGAGGCTATTCGGTCTTCCTCTTCTTTGAAGATCAACTCATAGCTGGTTGCTTGTGCTATGAGTTGGTCGAGGTCGCGCTTTCGCAACTCAAAGGGAAGCCCTCCCAGAGCCATTTTAGCATACTCTGGCTCTTATAAAATGGTCGGGCACTTATATCGTGCCAGCTTGAACCTATTCACGAACTTGGCAACTGACTCATCGGGCAATTGGCACATGCGTACCAGGTCTGCTATTGCGACCATAGATTTAGTTTGGTAAAACTGAGCATGGAATTGATCTTTCATCTCATGCCAAGTTTGGATAGAATCGGCTGGTAAGTTAATGTAGCAAGTGAATACCAATCCGATCAGTGAGCTTTGGAACAACCTAAGCTTCATGACTTCATTAGCCCCTAGGTTTTCACATTGAACAACAAACCTTGCTATGTGTTTGATAGTGGACATGCTGTCCTCTCCAAAGAACTCTGTGAACTCTGGAATTTTTCAGATTGTGTCCAAAGTCCAACTGGTCATAATGCTCGAGGTATGGCTTTCTATTCACTGGCCAGGTTATGAATTCACCTAGAGGGGGGTGAATAGGTGAAGGCAGGAAAATTAAAAAAAATTATAGAATTAACCAAGCAATAAATAAGCAATAAATCAAAAGTGACACAAGAGATTTATAGTGGTTCGGCCAACACCTGCCTACGTCCACTCCTCTCACCTTAGAGAGAATTTCACTAAATCGAATCTTGAGTAAGAGTAAGAGGACTCGTACAAATCTTGAAAGATGAGCAAGAGGACTCAAAACAACTAGTCTTGATTTAATGAGCAAGAGGACTCAACCTACTCTTGATTCCAAGCAAGAGAACTCAACTTACTTATAAAGTAAAAAATGAATGCACTAAAGAATTAGAGTTACCTCAATCTTTAGTAATGCTTTGCTACCTGCAAACTATGAAGCTTAATGCAAGTTGAATGAAGGAAGCTAAGTGAGAGTGAATGCCTTGAATGAGTGCTTGAATTCTCACTTGAGAGTGACTTGTTTTTGGAGGCTCTTAATTATAATTAGCAGTGGTGTTTAGAGCCTTAAACAAGTGGGTATTTATAGGCTAGATGGCTTAATCTAATTAGGAATCTAAATTAAAATCGGATTCCAAAAGCCATATATAATCCGGTATGCTGGATTCCAATCTGGTATGCCGAATTACCTAATTTCCATATTGAACAGAGGAATAACGGTTAAAATATAACAGTAATTTATTGATCCAGTATGCTGGATAGCTATCCGGTATGCCAGATCAGGGTAAAACATAGGCCAAAAGGATCCAGTATGCTAGATCATTATCCAGCGTACTCCGGAGGGCTACTGTGACCATTTTCCTAAGACTCCCATTGATCCGGTATGCCGGATTGGGCAATTTCAGTGGAAATAAGCCAATTCCATTAAGGGGTTGGTTAGGGGGGGTTCCAACACTAAATGGTCATATGTCTAAGGGGTCAATTTACCTCCTAAGGACATTCTAAATGGATGTATGCGTGCGTGTGTGCATTACATCATTTTTTACTTTATGTTTACAAATAAATGAATACAAAGTCTTCAAATATCTTCAATCTTCAATAGGCTCTTTGGTTAGTCATAGCCTTTAGTCTTCAAGGTTTGACTCTTTGACTTCAATATCTTTGGAAACATCTTGAGCCGTATTCTTGTATGCATTTGTATACGTTCTTGTGTACACTCCCCCTCACTTGGTGCTACGCTCTCATCTAAACATCTTACACAAATACTAGTCCAAGAGAGGCTTTATTTGTTATCATCAAAACATATCTTGGAGTGTATGAGTTGTTTTCCTCAACACAAGTGATGGGTCGAAACAAGGGGTTGATCTGCTCTTGGATCAACCAGGTCAAATCTACTCGGTCTACAAGTACCTGATTTGCTTGATCTACAACAAACGGCTGTCTTTGTCAGAATTCTGCTTGTCCCTCAGTGGGGGGTGGGGGGAAATGTCTGGCATACGGCCACTCAGGCTCTAGTAGGTTCATTCTAGGCATTGCCAGGCTTTGGTAAAAACTTGAATTTGCACGCCCAACACGCTCTCCTCTAGTAGCTTGGGGGCCTATTATCGGACTTGAATTGGTGACCTGCATAGTTGGATTCCCAACTTGCACTGTCGGTATAGGGACCCTATTTGAGGGGGCGTGGTCCTTGCTGCACCATTTGGACGTACTAGCTGGGCGGACGAACTAGCACAATTGGCCTGACCAAAGACGCCAGGATACCCAGCTCGACTAGATGGCAAACCGTTTTTGGCCCCTACCGTACTACCCATCTGTACCACTGGGGTCGGGCCTAAACGACATTGGCTGAAATTCAATGGCCGATGTTGGGCCAGAAACACTGAGACTAATTCTTGAAAACGAGCCTAGGTGTCATTATATACTTGAGCCATGGAAGCAAGAATTGCTTTCATATCCTCCATTCTCCTTTGCAGGTACCCTTGCGTTTCAGCGGCCGTACGGGCCTGTCCCTACAGTAGCACAGCCACATAAGGGGGAACAACATTGTCTAGCAGTTCCTCTCCCTGTGCGACCAATTGATCAGCATTTCTATCGTCAGACTCATCAATTTCGCTATCTTTGTTACGTAGATTGGCTCTGGTGTCCACCATTACTGTCGAGTGTCCCACTGTGCATGCCAAAATTATTATGTTAGATTTCTTTGGCCAATAGGTTTGGCCGGAATGAGGACAGAACACCCTATTTCGTCACGGCGATCTTGAGCTCTACTCGCACCCCGATAATCTGAGGACTTCTCAAAGATTGCAGAACAAAGAGAACCAGAAATGGATTGTAATTGCACTTTAAATCACTCGAATTGAACAGTCTACACTACAAAGCATAAGGGTGCATAAAGCAACAAAAAGTAAAAACCTTAAGTTCACACCATTGTGAAGGAAAAAGTAAAGCAGTGCGAGAAAGTAAAGATAAGTAAATGCAGGTTTGATATGTATTTTTTTTTATGCCCTTCTCTTTCGATTCTCCTGCTTATTTATACAGTAGAGGTAACCGTGAGAACGGCCTCCTTACTGGTCGGCCACTACCCCAACTGCGTTCGGGTTAGTGCATCACCCATGTCTTAACTGCTAAAGAACCGTCATTAATGCTAACCGATTGCTTCCTGACCGATGAATCCAGCCTTGACCGGGGGCACAAAGGTGTCTCGATCATAGCCCCTTGGTCGAGTTACACTATGGTCGAGTACTTCCATTCAACCGTGAAGGGGTTGAATGAAATTTGAGTGTAAACAGATATTGGTGCTGAATTTGCGGCGAGATGAGGGTTCTACTTCCAATTGACAAAGCGTGTGGATCTGATCAGAGCAGGTCGAGTTGTGCCCTTGTGGGTGGAATAGAAAAGTTAATGCTCAAACCTATAGTAGTTTACTATTGATTCTTTTGACTCAAGACCAATCCCTTGCCTTTAAATTTTCCACCCAGGATATCAGTTTATAAAAATCATGTAAATGGAAAGCACCTTTTATCTCAGGTGTTGTTGTGTTAGAATTCATCGGCCAACAAGTATGACTAGAATGAGGACAAAACACCCTATTGCGTCACAACGATCTTGAGCTCTACTCGCGCCCTGGTAATCCGAGGACATCTCAAAGACAGCAGAACAAAGAGAACTGGAAATGGATTGTAATTGCACTTTAAATCACTCGAAGTGAACAGTCTACAGTGCAAAGCACAAGGGTGCATAAAGCAATACAAAGTAAAAACCTTAAGTTCACACCATTGTGAAGGAAAAAGTAAAATAGTGCGAGAAAGTGAAGATAAGTAAATGCAGGTTTGATATATCCCCTTCTCTTTCACTTCTCCTGCTTATTTATACAGTAGAGGTAACCATGAGAACGGCCTCCTTACTTTTCGGCCACTACCCCAACCACGTTTTGGTTAGTGCATCACCCATGTCTTAACTACTAAAGAACCATTGTTAATGCTAACCAACTGCTTCCTGGCTAATGAATCCAGCCTTGATCGGGGGTGCAAAGGTGTTGGTCATAGCCCCTTGGTCGAGGCACACTATGGTCGAGTACTTCCTTTGATCTTGAAGGGGTTGAGCAAAATCTGGGTGTAAACAATGCCCCTCATGAGTTGGGAGGTCGATTGGGGGAGCCCTCGGGACTTATGCCCACTCAAGTTTTGCTCAGAAAAATATCTTATGAAGCGCCGTACGCCTTTGTGATCGAAACTCCTAAAAAAACGCTGGCCAGGAGATGTGGCCAAATTGTAAAACGATGCTCGTGCCTTTTGGGTTATCCTCGCCATTTCCTATGGCAGTAATCATTCTTCCTTTTGAGTTTCAAAAACCTCTTCTTAAACCTCCCTTACGTCTCCAATTGTGCAAAAAACTCCTCGTCTCCTTCCCTTACAAGCCTTCTGATCTTCTTCCCTGGGCCACTGCGACTTACGCCTTGATCCTCTACAACTCGAAGGAAAAGATGAGCCAGAAGGAACACGCTGGTGGTTCTAAGACTATATTCTAAGACTATATTCGATCGTCCCTAGGAGAGGCGTACTGGTCTGCACCCCGCTGTGAACTTAGAGGTACTTATTCCTCGCTTCGGTCACTTTGTCTTACGTCCTATCCTCGAAGACCCCTCCGCCAGTCAGTCTACCAAGAACTTCCCATCTCACTCAGCCGATCACCCTCTATTTCGAAAGGGAATTCCTACCACCCTAAAGTACAAACCTACCGCTGTAAAATGGCATTGGGCTGCTAGGTATTCTGAATGGACTGACTGGGTGAAAAGGGTATCCTTTGTCAAAGAAGAGTCCTGGAGAGAACTTGGCATTTATGAGTCCATTCATATGTCACCATCCACTACCCCTGCGATGCTGATCTCCTTCACGCCCCTCTCCATTTTTGGTCTCGTTCGACCAACTCCTTCCACTTTAGTTACGGGATGATGAGCCCTACTCTTCTTGACGTGGGGGCTCTCCTAGGCCTTAAGGCTGAAAGGGAGGAGATCAATGGTAGCTTTGACTATTCTTAAGTGGATTGGGATTTAAACCTTACCAAGAATGCTTGCTACACCTCCTACCTTTCCCAATATCGAAAATAGAGTGGCCCAGTGAACAAACAAGAATATATAGCCTTCCTATTCTCTAGCGTTGCCTTATCTGCACCCGGGCCGATAAGATCACCAAAGCCTATCTCGATCTTGCAAACACCCTAGCTGCTGACCGACCTATCAATCTTGCTGCTTTTGTACTCTCTTCCTTGTACCGTGGTTGTAATGACCTCGTGGAATCTGGTTTCGCTCACGGCGAAGGCCCTTTCTGGGTTCTCCAATTGTGGTTGAGCACTTACTTTTTTGAAATTAGTCCTTCTCCATTGACCGATGACTTTCCCGCCTTTGGCTTTAAGTTACTTTGCCTGTTGGTGGCTCGGCTCGGTCTCTCACAGACTATTTTGAATATTTCTTTACCCTCAAAGAGATTCGCCCTTCTACTTCCTTTACTCCTTTTCATTCTTCTATAAGTTTGCCTGACTGGCTAGCTGAAGCCATTACTGACCCGCCCAATGTACAGAACCCTACAATCCCCAGTTCTTGGCTCGCTAGTTTGGCTTGGTACAGGCCATTCCAGTCCCTTGTTTCTTTTCACTTTTTGATGGTGGGCCTGATCGACAGCTCCTACAAGATTACGACAGTATTGGGGATGTGTCCCTCATGAGTGCCATGGCCCTTTCCACCTTTCGGCCATGTTACTTAACTCCTTTGCCTGCCACTACTGAGAGCTACGATGCTTGGTGGTCCCAATACTACTTCCCATCCAACGATGATGATGTTGATTCTGTTGAGGACTGCCAGTCTTCTACCTCTAGCTGGGTTGACTCATCTAACAAGTATTCTGGCTTGCCGCAGAAATCAAAGAAATGGTCGGCAACTGGTGAAGCTATCGCCAATCCCTACCTCTTCCAGACCATCATGACATACGAAGAGTTTTTCAAAACCAAGTACCACCCAGACTGGCTTATCATAAATGAAAGACATCGTGACGCCGTGCGTCGCTTGAGGGAAAGCTGGTTTCGGGACTATGAGTTATTTTTGGAGAATGCCAACCAAAGGATGAAGGGCTTGCAAGTGGACATGAAGCACTTTGAGAAGGAGTTAGCTAGGTTCATGGACCGACAGCCTCCTCGGCCTAAAGCCCACTTTGCAATAGCTAACGTGGTTCGGCTGATGTCTTCCCTGCCACCAAAGACACTTCATTCTCTAGTCTCTGACCAAGAATCTCAATCCGACAAATGAACAAAAAATCCTTTATTATCATGAGTCTTTAAGTATCTTTTAGGACTCCTTTTACTTCTACTGTCTGATTTTTGCCTTTGTTCCTAACTTTCTGCTATAGCTGTGCTTCCTATTGTGGCTCACCAACCGTGACCTTGGACTCAGAAAGTGAAGAACAAGAAGAGAAACAGTTGCCCCTCAAACGGCTACGCCGAGGGACTGTTGACAGTTCTAAGAAGGCCGAGAGCATAGAGGCTGTCGATAGTGAGGATCTCGTCCCTCTGAAAGTTGTGATGATGCGTCGCTTGTCGATCAAGCTTGACCTCATCCAAGTCAACCGAAGGTAAGAAAGCAACAAGTTGATGAGGCTCATAAAGCCATCATGTCCAAGCTATCTCGATTAAGTTCAAGCAAGTCCACATCTTCCACCCTTAAGTTTGATGTGCCCACCAAAGGGCTTTCTGGACCGGCCGCCCCTCTCTCTCCTTCGGTCAAATTGAACCTTAGTGCGGCCTCCCCTGTGAAAACTATTGGGAAAAAAAGTCCATTGAAGCGAGTCCTATTGGAACAGGAACCACCAGTTGCCGCTCCCAGTGAATCTGACGTTCAATTTGCCATCGTTGTACACAGCGCTAAGCTAGCGCCCCTTGATGCAATAGGTAATGTTAAGGGTGTCAAATTGGGACTGGAACTGGGAATCGTCCCAATATCGTCCCACTAAAACCAGGTACCGGACCATCCCATTAGTAAATGGGATGGTACTGGTATCTGATTTTTGTACCGAATGATAAATGAGATGGTACGGTTCTAGGACGGGATTCCCAATGGTACCAATACCGAAATACCAATTAGGTACCGAAACTACTAGTACCATTTAAAAAGAAAGAGTATATAAGATCATTTTTTTTTTAAAGAAAGGGTATAAGAATTACGACTCATTAGGGTTTCATTAATTGCCTTTTGAATACGAAGAGGAACAACAGGTCAACAGCCGTGGCTTGAAGTCTCTCCTCACAGAACCTGCTACAGTGCTACTCCCTCCTCCCTCCTCCCTCCTCCCTCGACCAACTACATCTACCAGGTTCTTCCTTTTTGCACTTTGTACTTCGTACCATACTACCATGTGACATATGTGATAAATAGAGTTTTGTTTGGGAAAATCAAAGAGGAAACACAATGGGATTCTTCCATTTTGTAGGACTTCTCTAGATTTAAAAAAATGAGAAGCTTATTACACGTGATCTTAGGGAGTTTGAAGAAGTAAAACTATGATTTCATAATTTAAGTTGCTTTATAAAAAGCAGTAGACAACTTAGATTTCATGATAATGAAAAAATTCCACAACACTAATAAACCCGCCTTGTTAGAAACAATTAAACTTCTTCTCCCTTTTTCTACAGTGCCTAGAACCGTTTAAGAACCGGTACCATCTTGTCCCGCTAGTAATCGAGACTAGGATCTAGGTTTGGTCCCGTTAACTAAATGGGATGGCACTGGGATTGGCACTTTTGGTACCGGTACCGGTACCATCCCATCCCAAATACCGGGAACTGTCCCAATTGACACCCTTAGGTAATGTGAATGCTCCAGTGCCCTCTGCCCCAAAAATGAGTCACGTGCCCAAGTTACCCCCAATCCGGGAAGAATCAAAAAGTCAAGCTATACCTCCAACAAGATCCGTGCCACAGGTATCTCTGCTGTCTTTATCCTGGTAGTGGTAGTAACAACCGTCTTGACCTTCAAAAATTTACTGCAGGAGGATCTGGATCCGATAGCCATGTTGTCTGATTCTCTGGATGATCTTCTTGCCGTGGGATCACCTACCGCTCTCACCCTTGAAGAGGCTAAACTTTCACCGTTGGGCTCTCCTAAAGTAGCGGCGGCATGGAAAGTCCTAAGAAAGAACAACAAACTCTCAGTTGAATAGATTCTAGATCAAAATCGGGCAGACAGACCCTATGATTGACGCCCTCTAGACTATTGTGGCCTACCCAAGTTCCAGCCTCGACCAACATAATGCAGCCCAAAGTTTTGTGGAACTGCGTTGCCTGATGGTTAACAGCCTTCCCCCAGCTTTTTAGGCCATAAAGGATGAAGGGGAGAATTCAAGGTTGAAAGCCGTGAAAAAGAAATAACTCGCAACCAGCACATCTAAGCTGCGTGGGGTCCAGGTGGAGATGAAGCAGCTCGAGGATGAACTGGCTGATCTGAAAAATTGGAGGAAGATTGTCTTAGAAGGGCTAAACTGGACCAGAGGCACTCTTGTAACTGCTGAAAAGAACGTTTATCACACAATCTTGGCTACAGAAGAAAAGCTTTTGTGCCAAGTGACCTGTGCTCGGGCAGAGATAGCCAGAGTATAGAAACTACTTGAGCAAGTCAGGGAAGACCTAGAGAACAAGCCCAGGAAAGTATGATGTTTTTGTGGTTTCTTTTACTATGGCCGATCCATCGTGATCCGGCCTTTGACTATGTTATTTTGTGGCCGATTTACTTTCGGCTAGAACAATCCCCCCCTTTTTGTTTGTGTGGCCGTTACTCATCCTGGAAGTCCATCATTTTGCTTCCCACATTGTCCGGTGGTAACGTTTTAAGTATTTGCTATTGAACAGTCTCAATTGCACTTGGCCGTCCAGCGTTCTTAAATGGTAAGCTCCACCCTTCAAGACCTGATGCACCAGAAATGGCCCCTTCCCAAGTAGGTGACCATTTCCCGTATCTGGGATCCTTGCGGCCAATTAGCAATATGGCCTTAGGTACTAGATCTGATTCAGTGAACGTCTTGGGCTTGACTTTCTTGTTGTATGCCTTAGCCACCTTGACTTTTTGCGTCTAAATTAGGTCGAAGGCCAATAATCACTCCCCATCCAAATCCTCAAGTTCAGCCAACATGGAATAAGAATATTCCTTGGGAGTCAGCTCATACTGCCTTGCTACCTGTAGAGACTTTACGATCAACTCCATAGTTAAAACAGCGCCGTGACCAAAAGTTAGTGCATAAGGGGTAGTTCTTGATGTTGTCCTCTTTGAAATCTTAAAGGCCCAAAGAACCTTTGATAACATTTCTGCCCAAGACCTTAGGTTATCGTCAATGACCTTAGACAAATTCACCATGATAACCTTGTTGCTAGCCTCGGCCTGATCATTACCCTGTGTGTAATAAGGTGTTGAAAAGGTGACGGTCATACCATACTCCTGCACGAAATGAGATACCTCTCCCCAAGAGAAGACTGACCCATTATCGCAGGTAAGGGTTTCAGGCAAGCCAAAGTAGTGTATTATCTCACGTTTCAAGAACCTAATCACATCAGTCTGGCTGACTGACTTCATGGGTACAGCCTCCATCTATTTGGTGAAGTAGTCAGTGGCCATGATGACAAACGTGTGTCCTTGAGCCAAGGGAGGAGTTACTTTCCCGATCAAATCAAGAGCCCATCCTCTAAATGGCCATGACTTTACTATGGGGTGGAGCTGTGCTGTAACGCCCCCAAACCGGCCTAGGGGTAAGGGTCGTCACACAAATCCACAAGATCAAAATGGTTTTAGATAGATGAACCAAAATTGAATCATTAGTCATAATCTCCAAATAAATCCTCAATAATACCATCATATAACACAGCGGAAGACTTAAATAGTTAAATTCAGTATTCGATTAATATGAATTCAAATATTTAAAACTAAGGTGTTGGTGGCACCACAACTAAAAGTAAGAATAAATCCCTATTACATCCATCCATCCAAATTTTAAAATAAACCATGTATCAAGGTCAAATCCAAATCTAAATCATTACAATCGTTCCAAATAAAAAAAAAGATAAATGATTCCATAAATTTTCCAATCATCCCCAATCTAAGTATCATCTCCTCCAATAACTCCAGTACACTCATCACATGAGCATGGCTCCTGACTCTCATTCTCTATGTGGTTAAATAAAGGGGTAAGCTTGGGGAAAGCTTAATAAGTAAGGGGAAACAGAACATAAATATTGGTAATGCATATCCAGAAATGTAATAGAATGTCAAAACATATGTTATATAAATCTAAAAATATCACAAATTCCAGTAAAACATGTCATGAGTTCAAATGTTCATAACACCAATTCCAATTAATAGCCTCAGTAGGTTCATAAAGTGGCACTGCTAAAAATCAACATATCACCAATATAATCAATGGGATGGGACTCAGGCTCTTGGCTTACAGAACCGGTAACGGGCTCCTATGGAGGGGAAACCTCATTCCTTAAACGTCATGCTCTTCCCTCACCCCCCGGTCCATATATCCAAACACAATGGAGTTGTGAGCTTCGAGCTCTTGCCTCACAGAATCGGACCATGTCCTTAAACATCATGCTCTTGCCTCACTCCTGTGCTCACTAATCCACCCCAACACATAACCCCCTGTTGGAAGGGTTGCAGTCCAACAATATTGCATTCAAATCGTATCTTATAAAATGACAAGTCTCATCATGCTTTTAATGAAGTAAAAATCATGTATTCTTTCCATAGAAATCAAATTATATTTCAAAACATGCAAAGTACTTCAAAGTAGACTCCAAAACAATTATGCACAAATAGTCATGTTGTTTCAAATCATGAAATTTCGTAAAACAGTAAATTAAAGAAAAGAAATTTATATATAAAAATAATACAAAGGTTCTGTGGGGTCTCACTCACCTTGCAAGTTTTAACTCAATTCTCACTGCACTTCAAATCACAAAAATAACGATCCAGTATCCCCTACATAGATTATAAATAGCAAAATCAATAGGTTTATGTACCCTTATAATGCTGTACCCAACTTGTAAACACGGGCAGCTCTCAAATTACAATATTTTCACCACTTGTACATATCTAGAGACTCTCAAAATTTACAGGGGACTAATTTACCCTAATACCAAGATCTCCACCAAAAATCATCTCCAAATTCTCTTATTTTATATTTAAATCATTTGTTTCAATCTTAGTACACAGATTCTGCCAGAATCTGCGCAACATATTGACAAGACATATAAATATGATATCCCAAACTTATTTTAATCCGAATATTTTTTGTATTAAACTAGACTAAATAATAATGATTCAAACCAAATTTCAAGTCTAAATTCCAAATATTAGTTGGGCTTTCATTATTCCCAAGTTCAGGTTCAAATTCTGCCAAGACAGCAGACTAGTCCCAAGTTCTCATTTAGATGGGATACCAAACGAAATTGGATGGACCTCAAATTTGAAAAAATATTCCATCTGTATGTCATCCATAATCCCACCGAAATTGGGGTCCAAAATCTTCATTAATTAAGAAATACAATTTTTTTTTCTAACAGCAGACAGAATCTGTCCAAAACTGTACACTGTAACAATACAACCTCAAGAATCAATCTCCTATATTCAAAAGATCATGAAATAGAGTATAAAAATATTAAAATGTATACCTTCAAAAAAAAGAACAAGTCTAATGAAGCCTTCTCTCTTGCTCTTACGTAAAACTTTCTCTCCTCTCTTTTTCTCCTTATTTCTTCTTCTTCATTTCTTCTTTATTTGTTCTTTATTTCTTCTTCTTCAATCCTTCTTTATTTCTTCTTTACTTCTTTTTCTTTATTTTTTGGAAATAAGTTTCAACTCCCTTTTAATTAAATTTTAAGTTTTAATCTCTTAATTTATTTTATAGTTTATTAATTCATTAAACTTTAAGTTTCTTAATTCTCTCCCTTCCCTTAATTTATCTAAACTTCTCAAGTACACCTTGACCAAGGGAATCTCTCTTTTCCTTTCAATATCGATTTATAGTCCCCAAGTCAAATATTATGTGGCGTCCACCAAGCTATCCAAAGCAAAACATATAAAATTCCTTTCAATTGCTTCCCTCAAGAATTGATCCTTAGACCTGTTTAAATCCATATGGGGTCCTAACCACTAGGCTAACTTCTCTTAGATGTTAATAAACTTATAAATAAATATATTTGGATACTAGCAGCATATAACCATGCACAAAGAAGGAAAAATAAATAAATAAACAAGCATACCCTGCACTAACACTAATAAAATATTAGCAAGGTTTTACCTCTAGTGTGCATGCCAACAACCAAAATTCCATCATTCATTGATCCATTGGTACAGATTCTGCAAACAAAGTGAAAAGTTCAAATTACCCTTATATTTTGGGCATGGGTATTACATCCCTCCCCCCTTATAAAATTTCGTCCTCGAAATTTACATACCTGGATCGATAAAAAGTTGTGGATACTTTCTCTGCATATCTTCTTCTATTTCCCAAAAAACCTTATGAATGCCATGATTATTCCAAAGAACTTTCACGTATGATATGGTGCGGTTCCGTAGGACTTTGTTCTTTATGATCCAAAATACGAATAGGGGTTTCTTCATAGGATAGGTCTTCTCTTAGCTGCAATGGTTCATAACTCAAGACGTGCGATGGATCTGCAACATATTTTCCAAGTAAGGAGATGTGAAAGACATCATGTACTCTAGCTAAAGTTGGGGGTAGTGCAAGTCGGTAAGCTACTAGTCCAATCCTCTGCAAAATTTTGAATGGACCAACGAATCTGGGGCTAAGCTTCCCTTTCTTGCCAAATCTTACTACTCCCTTCATTGGCGCATTCTATAAGAAAACACTGTCTCCCACATTAAATTCCAGCTCCTTCCTTTTTGTGTCAGCGTAGCTCTTCTGTCTGTCTTGTGCTGCCTTGATTCTTTTCTGTATGAGCTATATTTTCTCCTGAGTTTCTTGTATCAATTCTGGTCCCATAACTTTTCATTCACCAACCTCATTCCAATGAAGACGAGATCGACACTTCCTGCCATATAATGCTTCATATGGGGCCATACCAATGGTCACCTAAAAACTATTGTTATATGCAAATTTAACCAGAGGTAAGTGTTTCTCCCAACTCCTTTCAAATGTAGAGCATAGGCTCTCAACATGTCTTCAAGTATCTGTATCACTCTCTCTGACTGTCCATCGGTCTGTGGGTGAAAAGCTGTACTAAACTTTAGTCTTGTCCCCAAGGCTTCATGTAGACTCTTCCAAAATCTAGACGTGAACCTTGGGTCTCTGTCTGACACTATCAAAACTGGCACTCCATGAAGTTTGACTACCACATCAATAGACAACTGCGTCAACTTCTCCAGAGAATGCTTCATAGAGTAAGCAATGAAATGTGCCGACTTGGTCAGACGGTCTACCACTACCCAAACTGAATCATGTCCCTTAGGGGTCTTTGGTAGTGCAGTGACAAAATCCATGCTTATATGCTCCCATTTCCATTGCAGAATTTTCAATGGATGCGACAATCCTAATGGTCTCTGATGCTCAGCTTTCACTTGTTGACAAGTCAAACATTTTTCTACATACAGAGCAATTTCTCTCTTCATATTATTCCACCAGTAATGTTCCTTTAGATCCCGGTACATCTTTGTACCGCCCGGATAAATAGTGTAAGGAGAATGATGAGCCTCCTTCAAAATTAAATCTCTCAGCTCAGTGTCATTTAGTACACACAAGCGAGTGGCATACATCACAACCCCGTCCTCTGTCAACTGGAACTGTGTTTGTTTCCCTGCCTGGATTTCACCTCTGACCTTCATCAAGTAAGGGTCTATAGTCTGAGCTGATTTAATTTGGTCAATCAATGATGGTTTGATAGTCAATTTGGCAAATAATGATGTGGGGCAACTGACAATAAATTCTAGTTCTAGGCTCCTGATGTCCTCCTGAAGTTGTATTTGTTCAGTCAAATGGCTACTGAAAATCCTTGTGACTTTCTGCTCAATGCATCTGCAACCACATTCGCCTTCCCTGGGTGGTAGTGAATGTCACAATCATAGTCTTTTATTAGCTCTAACCACCGTCTTTGTCTCATATTTAGTTCTTTCTGGGTAAAGAAGTACTTTAGACTCTTATTATCTGTGTAAATCTCACACTTCTCACCATACAAGTAGTGTCGCCAAATTTTTAGCTCGAACACCACCGCTGCAGTTCTAAATCATGTGTGGGATAGTTCTTCTTATGATTTTTCAATTGCCTCAAAACGTAGGCTACCACCTTGCCATATTGCATAAGTACGCAGCCCAAATCTCTGTGTGAAGCATCACTATAAATAACCATCCCTCCAGTTCCTACTGGTATCGTCAACACTGGTGCTGTCACCAATCTGTGCTTCAATTCTTGAAGACTTTTCTCTCATTCCTCTGACCAATCAAATTTCACACCCTTCCTAGTAAGTCTAGTCAAAGGGTATAGAAATTTTGGAGAAGCCTTCAATAAACCTTCTGTAATAACCAGCCAAACCCAAAAAGCTTCTGGTCTCAGTAGCTGTGGTTGGCCTCGTCCAATTTGTAACTGCCTTGACTTTAGCAGGATCAACTGAAATCCCACTAGCTGATATAACATGACCCAGAAATGCAACTTGGTTGAGCCAAAAATCGCACTTGCTTACCTTGGCATACAACTATTTTTCTCTGAGTCCGTGCAGTACAGTCCTTAAATGTTCCTCATGATCTTCCTTGTTCGTGGAATATATCAAGATATCATCAATAAACACAATAACAAATCTGTCTAGGAAGTCATGGAATACCCGGTTCATCAAGTCCATAAATGCTGCTAGTGCATTAGTCAACCCAAATGGCATAACCACAAATTCATAGTGGCCATAACGGGTCCTGAATGCAGTCTTTGGTATGTCTTCACCCTTGATCTTCAACTGATGGTACCGAGATCTCAAATCAATCTTGGAAAAGACACTTGCACCCTGCAACTGATCGAACAAATCATCGATCCGGGGTAAAGGGTATCTGTTCTTGATGGTCACCTTGTTCAGTTCTCTGTAGTCAATGCACAATCTCAAGGTCCCATCCTTTTTCTTCACAAATAAAATTGGTGCTCCCCAAGGGGACACACTAGGTCTAATATACCCTTTCTCTAATAATTCTTGCAGCTGGTCTTTCAACTCTTTCAGTTCTAATGGTGCCATTCGGTATGGTGCTTTAGAGATTGGTGCCGTACCAGGTACTAGATCAATGATAAACTCCAATACCCTATCGGGTGGTAACCCAACAAGGTCATCAGGGAACACATCTGGAAAGTCCCTAACGATATGGATATCCTTCAATTGTTACTCCTCTTTCTTCAAATCAATTAGAGAAACAAAAAAACCATGGCAACCTGGAGCAAGTAACTTCCTTACACGCACTACTGATATCAGAGGCGATGCAGGTTTATTCGTCCTTAACCCACTAAACTTAAATTCAGTCTCATTCTTGGGTTTAAAAACTATCTCCTTCTCATAACATTGTATACTGGCATGGTAAGTAGACAACCAGTCCATGCCAAGTATGACATCAAAATCTGTCATGTCTAGAAGAATTAAGTTTGTTGCCATCTCTCTACCCTCTATCTTAACCAAACAAGACTCAAACACAGTGTCTGCAACCAAATTCTCTCTAGATGGTAGGGTCACCAACAAAGAGGGTTTCAATGGTCTAGGGTCAACACTAATCTTCTCAGAAAATGATTTAGATAGAAAGGAGTGTGCCGAACCCGAGTCAAATAATACATTGGCAGATATGGTAGAAATGTCCAGTGTACCTAAAAGATGTTCTAGGTTTTAGTTTTCATTTCTTAGTTTTAGGTACAATTCATCAATCAATCAAAGTAATATATCACTCCAACGCCAAAATTTCTAGTACACAAGAAACTAAGACAAGCTACCCTATTGATAGGGGTTTAATCCTAGGTGTAATATCTCTATGATTAAGATCCTATGCCACCAATTCTAGTTCATACTCTACTCTAAAACTCTGCTCTGATACAACTGCTGTAATGCCACCAAACCGGCCTAGGGGTAAGGATCGTCACACAAATCCACAAGATCGAAATGATTTTAGATAGATGAACCAAAATTGAATCATTAGTCATAATCTCCAAATAAATCCTCAATAATACCATCATATAACACAGTGGAAGGCTTAAATAGTTAAATTCAGCATTCGATTAATATGAATTCGAATATTTAAAACTAAGGTGTTGGTGGTACCACAACTAAAAGTAAGAATAAATCCGTATTACATCCATCCATCCAAATATTAAAATAAATCATGTATCAGGGTCAAATCCAAATCCACATCATTACAATCGTTCCAAATAAAAAAAAAGATAAATGATTCCATAAATTTTCTAATCATCCCCAATCTGAGTATCATCTCCTCCAATAACTCCAGTACACTCATCACATGAGCATGGCTCCTAACTCTCGTTCTCTATGTGGTTAAATAAAGGGATAAGCTTAGGGAAAGCTTAATGAGTAAGGGGAAACAGAACATAAAAATCGGTAATGCATATCCAGAAATGTAATAGAATCTCAAAACATATGTTATATAAATCTGAAAATATCACAAATTCCAGTAAAACATGTCATGAATTCAAATGTTCATAACACCAATTCCAATTAACAGCCTCAGTAGGTTCATAAAGTGGCACTGCTAAAAATCAACATATCACCAATATAATCAATGGGATGGGACTCAGGCTCTTGGCTCACAGAACCGGTAATGGGCTCCTATGGAGGGGAAACCACGTTCCTTAAACGTCACACTCTTGCCTCACCCCCCGATCCATATATCTAAACACAATGGAGTTGTGAGCTTCGAGCTCTTGGTTCACAGAATCGGACCATGTCCTTAAACGTCACGCTCTTGCCTCACTCATGTGCTCAACAATCCACCCCAACACATAACCCCCTATTAGAAGGGTTGCAGTCCAACAATATTACATGCAAATCGTATCTTATAAAATGAAAAGCCTCATCATACTTTTAATGAAGTAAAAATCATGTATTCTTTTCATAGAAATCAAATTATATTTCAAAACATGCAAAGTACTTCAAAGTAGACTTCAAAATAATTATGCACAAATAGTCATGTTGTTTCAAATCATGAAATTTCGTAAAACATTAATTAAAGAAAAGAAATTTATATATAAAAATAATACAAAGTTTCTGTGGGGTCTCACTCACCTTGCAAGTTTTAACTCAATTCTCACTCTACTTCAAATCACAAAAATAACGATCCAATATCCCCTACATAGATTATAAATAGCAAAATCAATAGGTTTATGTACCCTTATAAAGCTGTACCCAACTTGTAAACACGGGCAGCCCTCAAATTGTAATATTTTCCCCACTTGCATATATCTAGAGACTCTCAAAATTTACAGGGGACCAATTTACCCTAATACCAATATCTCCACCAAAAATCATCTCCAAATTCTCTTATTTTATATTGAAATCATTTGTTTCAATCTTAGTACACAGATTCTGCCAGAATCTGCGCAACATATTGACAAGATATATAAATATCATATCCCAAACTTATTTTAATCCGAATATTTTTTTTATTAAACTAGACTAAATAATAATGATTCACACCAAATTTCAAGTCTAAATTCCAAATATTAGTTGGGCTTTCATTATTCCCAAGTTAAGGTTCAAATTCTGCCAAGACAGCAGACTAGTCCCAAGTTCTCATTTAGATGGGATACTAAACGAAATTGGATAGACCTCAAATTTGAAAAAAGATTCCATATGTATGTCATCCATAATCCCACCGAAATTGGGGTCCAAAATCTTCACTAATTAAGAAATACAATTTTTTTTCTAACAGCAGACAGAATCTGTCCAAAACTGTACACTGTAACAATACAACCTCAAGAATCAATCTACTATATTCAAATGATCATGAAATAGAGTATAAAAATATTAAAATGTATTCCTTCAAAAAAAAGAACAAGTCTAATGAAGCCTTCTCTCTTGCTCTTACGTAAAACTTTCTCTCCTCTCTTTTTCTCCTTATTTCGTCTTCTTCATTTCTTCTTTATTTCTTCTTTATTTCTTCTTTTTCAATCCTTCTTTATTTCTTCTTTACTTCTTTTTCTTTATTTGTTGGAAATAAGTTTCAACTCCCTTTTACTTAAATTTTAAGTTTTAATTTCTTAATTTATTTTACAGTTTATTAATTCATTAAACTTTAAGTTTCTTAATTCTCTCCCTTCCCTTAATTTATCTAAACTTCTCAAGTACACCTTGACAAAGGGAATCTCTCTTTTCCTTTCAATATCGATTTATAGTCCCCAAGTCAAATATTGTGTGGGGTCCACCAAGCTATCCAAAGCAAAACATATAAAATTCCTTTCAATTGCTTCCCTCAAGAATTGGTCCTTAGACCTATTTAAATCCATATGGGGTCCTAACCTCTAGGCTAACCTCTCTTAGATGTTAATAAACTTATAAATAAATATATTTGGATACTAGCAACATATAACCATGCACAAAGAAGGAAAAATAAATAAATAAACAAGCATACCTTGCACTAACGCTAATAAAATACTAGCAAGGTTTTACCTCTAGTGTGCATGCCAACAACCAAAATTCCATCCTTCATTAGTCCATTGGTACAGATTCTGCACACAAAGTGAAAAGTCCAAATTACCCTTATATTTTGGGCATGGGTATTACATGTGCTACAGGCACTCCTTGCATAGGAGCGTGCCTTTGACAGGCTTGGCATCCCTTCGCATAGCTGATGCAATCCTACAGAATGGTTGGCCAATAATAACCTTGATGCCAGAGCAACCATCTCATCTTAACTCCAGCCTGGTGGGAGCCACAAATTCCCTCATGTGCCTCTGCCATGACAAGCAGGGATTCGTTCAAGCCTAGGCACTTGAGTAGGAGGTCGTCTTGGCCCCATTTAAACAATTCTTCCCCCAATAACAGATAATTTAATACTCGATACCTTATCTTCCGATCAACTTTCGCATTAGGATTCTGGAGAAAGTGGATGACCGGAGATCTCCAATCTGGCCGAACATCGTCCATGCATCCTACTTCAAACAGCTCATTGTCTGAAATGAATGAGAAAGTCTTTCTCTGGATGATAAAAAGTTTTTCCATCTCACCCTTCAAGAATGTGACGCTTGAAGCAGTTTGGGCCAAACAATTAGCCACACTGTTCTCCGCTCATGGAATGTGCTTGATCGAGGTGTCGTCAAAGTTGCTCAGACACTGCTGGGCCATAGAAAAATATGGGAGTAAACCTTGGCTTTCGCAACGGTACTCCTTGGCTAAATGCTTGACAACTTATTGAGAATCGCTGATGATTTCTACATTCTTTACACTCATAGCACTGAGTATTTTAAGGCCGATTAATAAGGCCTCGTACTCGGCCTGATTATTTGTGCACGAAAAACAAAGTTAGAAAGTGAGGTGAGTCTCAATGCTGGCAGGAGACACCAAAACTATTCCTTCCCCTGCTGAAGCACTGGTTCTGGAACCATCAAAGAACAGTTTCCAGGGTGACCGCGTAATGGCATTAACCCCTGTGTCCATACTCTCCTCTCCTACTCTAGTGGGGGATGCACTGTGAGGAAATCGGCCAAGGCCTGGCCTTTGACTGATTTCTGAGGAACATAGTGAAGTGAGAACTCAGTTAAGGCCATAATCCATTTTCCTATTCGTCCCCTAATAATTGGCCTGGAAAGCATATACTTGATGACATCTGTTTGGCAAAGGACAAACACTGTCGTGGGTAGCAAATAGTACCTAAGCTTGGTACAGGTGAAGTATAGTGCCAAATAGAGTTTTTCAATGGGTACATACTTCCTCTCCACGTAGGTCAAGGCGCTACTTAAATAATAAATGGCCTGTTCAAACCGGTCTCATTGTCTTGAGCAAGCAAACTACTAATCAACTCGGTTAAGGCCGAAACATACAACTTGAGCGGTACACCCTTCCGAGGTGGCATCAACATAGGCGACTCGATCAGATAGCATTTAAGCTCCTCGAAGCCTATTGATGCTCATCCTCCCAGTGAAATTTTTTCATTTGACCGAAGTCGTAATAATGGGGAGAATGCCTTGACCCAATCGGCGGAGTTGGAAATGAACCTCCTGAGGAAGTTGACTTGCCCCAAAAACTTGTGAAGTTCCTTCTTGTTTCAGGGAGCTAGTGTTTGTATGATTGCCTTGGTCTTATTCCTATCTACCTCAATCCCTTTTTGGTGGATGAGAAAACCAAGGTAGTTCCCTGCTGATACCCCGAAGGCACACTTGAGGGGATTCATTTTTAGATTGTGCTGTCTCATTTGCTCAAAAGATTTTCGGAGATGTCTGAGGTGCTCATCTTGGCTCATAGACTTGATGACCACATCGTCGATATACACCTCTAAGAACTGTCCAATCATGTCATGAAAAATGAGGTTCATCCCCCTTTGGTAGGTGGCCCCAGCATTATTTAGACCGAAAGGCATCACGACCCACTCTAATGTTCCAAGGGCCCCGGGACACCTAAAGGCCGTCTTGGAGACGTCCTCTTTGGTAAGAAATATTTGATTGTAACCCAAGTGACCATCCATGAATGACAAAATCTAGTGCTTCGCGACCGAATCGACTAACATATCGGCCATCGGCATAGGGTACTCATCCTTGGGTGTCGCTCTATTCAGGTGTCGAAAGTCTATACAGACCCTCAATTTCCCGTTCTTTTTAAGGACGGGCACGACATTTACCAGCTACTGGACATAGCGAGTTGGCCGAATGAATCCTGCTTTAAGGAGTCTCTCAATCTCGTCTTTTACTTTCGCCACCACCTCAGATGGCATGCGCCTTAGGAGCTGCTTAACCGTTTTATACCTTTCCAAGATAGGCAAACAATGTTCCATAAGATTACAGTCCAAACCGGGCAACTCGGAGTAGTCCTAAGCAAAATAGTTTTTACATTCTACTATTAGGCTTACAATTGATGCTAGAAAAACTGAATCCAAAAGGCCACTAATAAACTTTGGCCTCTTCATATTTCCAAAGCCTAAATCGATTTCCTTGAGTGGGTCTTGAACTTCGGCCAGCGTCTCCTTCATCTTGGGTCACGCCGGCCTTAAATGTTTCAACTCTAAGTCTTTACTAGAGCCCATACCATCTATAGAACACTCGGCTATGTGGACCTGAGCAGGAACTAGTTGTTGTTACAAACTATAGAGGGATAGCCTCTTTATTATATCTACTGCTACGCTTTTCTCTTTGGCCTTCTTGTCTATCAAACTTATTTTTGTTCAGTAAAGGCCCGTCAATGCCTGACGGCCTAAAGAGGCCAGAGAGGGCATAACTCAACTGCTCAGCATCTTCGGCCACTGTTGAAGCTGTTGCCATAGCTGTCGGTCTTCCATTTTCATCTTAGCCAACGAATGTGATGGGCGTGATCTCTCCACCATAAAGCCTAGCTCCCACGTGATTTGCATTTACGAGGAAAGGCCTGCTATCAACACTCACCCATTCGATCTTTCCTTTGTCATTCTAGAAACCAGCACTTGATGCAGAGACGCTGGGATGCAACTGTTGGCATGGATATAGTCTCGTCCAAGCAGAGCATTGTAATTGGCGTCGGCGTCCATGACAAAGAAAGTAGTTAAGGACTCTTTTCCCCCAATCTGTAGATCGATAGGGAGGATACCTTTAGGTTTAGACGTCCCACCCAAAAAGTTGGTGACTGAGACGTCTATTGACAGAAGCTTGGCCTCGTCGTGGCCTAGTCGCTTCATCATTCTTGAGGGGACTATGTTGACTACAGCTCCATTATCCACCAGTACCGGCGAAATAAACTTACCGTTCATCAGGACATTAATGTACAAAGGCTTCAAGTGTTGGGTCATCTCCCTGCTCGACCTCTCAAAACTCACGCTCGACTGGGTGGACTGCTGCCCCTAGGATAATAGCTCTGGGCCGACCATTCCTACCGATAACAAACTGTGGGAGATAGGACTTTCGATCATGCATTCTTTTATTCCCATAATTAAAGGACCGCCATCTTCCTCCTCAAATTCTTCTTCAACAAGGTCTACAACCTCACAACTTGACTGATACATTTGAGGCAGGACATAAACCATATTGGTTGGGCTTTCATCGGGACTGGGGCTTTGACCGGAACTGTACCATTCATCATTGTCTGAATATATCGTTGGAGCTCAAAATCATCGGTGTACGCCTATTCTGAATAATTGGACCTTCCTTTCTCGGGAGAGGAAGACTCCAATTCGGTCATGCCTCCTTCCTTTCCTGTCGAGGCGAGGTACCCTGAAGCCAGCTGCTGATCCACCTCGAAACTCGCTTTTGTCTCTTTGCCTCGTTCTGGGGATGCAGGCTCTAGCCCGGCCAACATTTTCTCCTTCCCCTTCGATGGAGTCATGGCTGCCTACCGCCAAGCTCTTCCAATGGCCTTAGGGTCCTCTACTATGAGCGAGGTGCCTGTTCGGTCATCGTTTCCTCTCGGGGTCCTATGTGTCCGTTGTTTCTGTCCCTCTTTGGATGGAAACATATCCGTGCGTCCAGGCGGCTCCTCAAGCTAGCATCGCGCCACTACTTGTTGATCGAGCTGCATTTATATATGTATTTCTTGTTTAATTTAACAGCTCTTGTCCAATATTTATGGTTTATTGCACTAAAATACTTGAATTAATGGTTATTGCAGGGATATTGAGGTTTGCAGATATTTGATGCTAAAGGGGCAGCTTAGGAATACATTATGGAAGAGGGACTTGATTGTAATTTAGAAAGTTGGAAGGATTTAAAAATCCTTTTTATCTCTCCTTCCAATCATCACTTCATTATTATTCTCCTTCTTTATCTCTTTTCAATAACTAACCATCCCATCATCCCTCCATCTCTCTTTCTCATCTCCATCTCATAAGTAACCTCTCTCTCTCTTTTACTTTCCTATCCCAACCCCTTAAGAGATGGATTCTCTCTCTTTCTTTTTATAATTTAAAACCATCTCACCTCTTCCCACTTTAGGTAAAAATCGACTTATTTGAAACGGCGGGCAGAATACATATATTGATCCCTATCCCCCACCGAGAGAAGAAAAAAAATAGAATACCATACTCGTGCGGCTAAGAGAGAAGAGAGGGCCTGAGGATTTCAACTTGGAGACGTCGAGATCACCATCGTTGCCATTGCGGCCATGAAGATCGACTGTAGTTGTGCTCCCTTGATCACCCTGTGTAGATAAATTCCCAACCTATTCTCAAGGAGATGAAACTCTGTGAAGTTGATTTATTTTATTTTCTTTGCACATTGACTATTCGATGTTAAGACTTTTGTAATTCTTTGATCTGGTTTAATGATGACATTGATCTGGTTTAATGATGACATCTAGTTAGGATCTTTTGTTTCTGTGATTCAATTGATTCGTTCGAATAGTGGTTTTCTTTTCCCATGTGGTTGTACCGAAGATAGCTTATAACTGAATGATCCCAGTGTGCCAAGCCACATGGCGAAGGACAATAGTACTCGTCAAGATACCCTATATCTAGGAGGAGCCCTATACTTTGTGGTGTCATTGGGCTTGTAGCAGCAGTGAACTATAATGTGTGAGATAGTGAATATATTCAATCTAGCAGAGTGAATTCGACCTGAGGATAGTTCTTCTCATCTTATCATTCACATTATTCTTTATTAATCGTTGTTCTAGGTTTAGTTTAATTTCTAGTTACCTTTAATTAGTTTAATTAATTCTTTGCAGTATTTCTTCCAGTTCCCCGTAGATCGACTCCTTACATGCTACTTGCCAGATTCATTTAGGATTTTATTTTTTACCGGTTAACGACAAGATTAAATTTTGGTGCCGTCGCCGGGGGACCGAAGCACGGTTGCTAAAATTGATTGAGTTGTTTTGTGTTACATTGTTTTAGTTTTAATTTTATAATTCCAGAATTTCTTTTTTTTGTTTTTAATCTCTTTATTATGTTAATTTTAGTATAACTAACGTTCTCTTTGTTTGTGCAAGAAGCTGAGTAGATCGAGTAAGGACAAGCGATCCGTTTGGTTTACTTTTAATTCCTAGACTTTATGTAATTAGGGTTATTTTATGTAATTTTTTTTAATTCCAGCATTAGATTGGGTGTTTTGGTTTAATTTTAATTCCCCCAGCCCCTTAAGATCATATGTGTAACCGTTCATTAGGGGCAACACGTGGAATTGCGCAACCGCCAATACCAGGTAAGTATTTTTGTTAGTTTTAAATTAGTTATTTTTTTTGCTTTTTAGTTCTGATTTTTATTTTTATTAATTTTTTATTAGTTATCATGTTTTAATTTATTAGTTTTAATTTTTGTTTAATTAGCACGTTCAACCTGTGTTGTGTTTTATGCATGGGCGACGTTCTTTGCACCTCAACCTGACTTCCCTTGACTTAGAAATAGAACGATATGTGGCTAGGCCTAAGGATAAGGATAATAGTAATAAAATGGGAGATGAAAACCAGCCAAGAAGGCCACTGAGTGAGCACTTCACTCCAACTACCTGTACCCCTGCATCTTGTATTCAGTTGCCTACCATTTAGGCTGCTCAATATGAGATCAAGTCCAGCATCATATAGATGATATCATCCTATTATGGACTTGCTAGTGAGGATCCTTACAAGCATCTTGATGAGTTCTTAGAGGTATGCTCTACAGTCAAAATCCAAAACCTCTCTGAAGATTCTTTAAAGTTGCTTCTGTTCCCATTTTCCTTAAAAGATAAATCCAAACACTGGCTTCATTCCCTAGATTCGGTTAGGATTTCTACATGGGCGGGAATGCAGCAGGAATTTCTGAAAAATTCCCCATTGGCCAGACTAATAACCTTAGGAGAGCTGTTACTAGTTTCTCCCAATTAGAGGGCGAACAATTTCATGAAGCGTGGGAAAGACTTAAGGATTTCGTTTGAAAGTGCCCCCACCACACTGTCCCAAAATGGTAGTAGCTAGCCTAGTGTTTTTATGATGGTCTCCGTGACCGATATAGGCAGATGGTGGACTCCTCTTGTGGTGGAACATTTATGCACAAGAATGAGATGGCAGCATGGGATCTTTTTTAAACCCTTAGTGAGAATTTCCAACATCATGCTTCGGCCTCTCGGACTGAGATTCCACACATAGGACAACCAAAGAAGGGTGGTCTCTATGAGATCAATCCAACTGTAGAGATGGCTACTAAGGTTGACATGCTATCCAAGAAATTGGACTATCTGATGTCTGTAGGACAGCATTCTATGTCCCCTTTCCCAATGAGTTTCCCTAATCAGACTGAAGACTGTGCCTTATGTGCTACCCCTAGTCATTATGTGATAGACTGACTGTCCTTCGGTTACACAATACCCTGAATTTGTTCAGGAACAAGTGCAAGTGGCTTAAAATTTCCCTAAACTGGGTAATGATCATTTTTCCAATACTTATAACTCGGGATGGCGAAAGCACCCGAACTTTTCCTAGATAAACTCAGTACCTAATAATCCTCTAAACCCACCATATAGGCCACCATTTAATGTTCAAACCAATGCCTATAGGGGTGGATAGCCACCATATTCTCAACCCCAACAGAATCAACCCTTTGAGGAGAAGGTGCTAAAAGCACTAAGTGGGCTCGAGCAGAACACACAGCTGCTACACTCACATACTCAGTCCATTAATAAGCTAGAGAACCAACTGGGTCAACTAGCTGATGCTATAAGTAGGAGGGAGGCTGGCCAATTGCCAAGTCAGTCAATAGGTAACCCAAACAGTCAAATGGATCCAGGGAAAGAGCAAGTCCAGTCGATCACAGTCTTGAGGAGTGGTAAAAGGGTGAAAAAACCCGATGCACCCTTAACCACCAATGGGATGTTGCCCACTACTCCTCAAAACCAGGGGAAGCTGAGTCAATCCTAGAGAATTCAAGTGGTGGTGTAGAAACACAGGAGTCCATTACTAAAACACCACCTATAGAAATCACTCATCATTTCCCAAGGAAGGGGTTGCAAATTCCTATTGTGGAGGGACCATCACCTGATTCTTACATTCCAAAGGTCCCTTTTCCCCAAGCCCTTTAGACACTATCCTCTCCCCTTTAGGGTAAAAAGGGTGAAAAGATGTAAGAGATGATAGACTTGTTCCAACAAGTTCGTATCAATCTCCCCCTTTTGGATGCTATCAAGCAAGTTCTTGCTTACACTAAATTTTTGAAAGACCTCTGCACCCAAAAGCGTAAGTTGAGAACTCAAATTCCTAAGACCGTCCATTTGACTGAATAGGTTAGTTCTATAATTTCCAGCCACCTACCCCTTAAGCTTAAGGATCCAAGTGCGCCTCTTATTTCCTGCATCATTGGAGATCTCTCCATAGGTAGGGCACTACTTGATTTAGGGGCTAGTGTGAATATATTGCCTAGTTCAGTCTATGACATACTTGGTTTAGGAGATTTGAAACCTACTGAGGTCATTCTTCAGTTGGCTGATCGTTCAGTCAAGACACCTCGTTGTTTGTTAGAGGATGTTTTAGTAAAGGTGGAAGAATTGTACTTTCCTGTGGACTTCCTTGTCCTGGATATGGATACAGCCACCACAGCCTAGCTTCCCCTATCATTTTAGGGCACCCCCCCCCTTCTTAGCTACTGCAAATGCTTACATAAATTGTAGATTGGGTGCCATGGACATCTCTTTTGGGAATAAGAAGGTTAGGATTAACATCTTCAATGCAACCTTAGGTTCCATTCGAGAGGAAGAGTGTTTTGCATTGGATTTATTAGATGAAGTTGTGGTTGATCACACTTCTCACATGCTTATTGATGACCCTTTGCAGCACTATGTAATGTTTAGAGAGGAGTCTGAGGCATATACTAAAGAGGTGAACACTTTACTAGATTCCTCACCCTCTTCAGAATGGCCACCTTTGACAGTTAGGTTTTAGCCTCTCCCCCCTTTGGCTACATCTCCCCAACCTTCTTCTCTAATATCCCCTCCAAAGTTGGAGCTTAAACCTCTCCCTTCTACCCTTAAGTATACATTTTTAGGGAAAGGAGAGTCTTTGCCTATTATTATCTCATCCGATCTTTCATCCAGGTAAGAGGCTCAACTATTGGAAGTTCTTTCTGAGTACAAGGCTGCCATTGGTTGGTCCTTGGCTGATCTTAAGGCGTCATCTGAACCCTAACATGAGGGAAGTAGTGAAGAATGAAGTAGTAAAGTGGCTTGATGCTGGCATCATATACCCCATCTCGGATAGTCAATGGGTCAACCCCACTCAGGTTATCCCTAAGAAGTCTGGCATCACGGTTGTTCCCAGCAACCAAGGTGACCTTGTCCCAACTCGTACCACTACGGGCTGGCATGTTTGTATTGATTATCGAAAGCTGAACAAGGTCACCCATAAAGACCACTTTCCTCTGCCCTTCATTGATCAAATTTTAGGGAAATTTGCTGGGCAAAGCTACTTCTATTTTCTTGATGGTTATTCAGAATACAATCAAGTCCTTAGATGTCCTAATGATCAAGAGAAAACAACCTTCACATGCCCCTTTGGTACATTTGCATTCAGACGCATGCCCTTTGGATTGTGTAATGCTCTAGCCACCTTTCAAAGGTGCATGATGGCCATCTTTTCTGACATGGTTGGCCAATCTTTAGTGGTTTTCATGGATGACTTCTCTATCTTCGAGTCATCTTTTGATGAGTGTCTCCACCGGTTATCTCAGGTTCTTAAACGGTGTGTGAAGACCAACCTCATTCTTAGTTGGGAGAAGAGCCATTTCATGGCTCAAAAGGGTATTATCCTTGGCCACATTATTTCTGCACGAGGCATTGAGGATGACCCGACCAAGGTTGATCTGATTCCTAAGTTATCCCCTCCCACTTCTATTCGGCAGGTCCGCTCCTTTTTGGGCCATGCCGATTTTTATAGATATTTTATCAAAGACTTTAGCTTGATTTCTAGGCCCTTGTGCAGTTTGCTTGCAAAGGATGCCACTTTTATCTTTGATGACAAGTGCCTTCAAGCTTTCCACACCCTTCATGATTCATTGTCTAAAGCACCCATTATGAGGTCACCTGATTGGTCTCTCCCCTTTGAGATCATATGTGACGCGTCCGACTATGCTGTTGGTGCTGTTTTAGGCCAAAGGGTTGATGGGAAGCCTGTTGTGATTTACTATGCTAGTAAAACCCTCTCTGATGCTCAGATGAATTACTCCACTATTGAGAAGGAGTTACTAGCATAGTTATTGCCCTTGATAAGTTTAGATCATATCTTTTGGGCTCGAAGGTGATTGCCTATTCGAATCATGCAGCTCTTCAGCATCTCCTATCCAAGCGTGATGCTAAGTCGAGGTTCATCTGATGGATTCTTCTCCTTTAAGAGTTTGAACTGGAAATTCGAGATAAGAAAGGGTCAAAAAATGTTATAGCAGACCGTTTATCTCGTATTCCTCTTGATCCTTCCACTTCTGAGTTGGTTCGGGAAACCTTTCCTGATGAGCAGTTATTTGTTGTATCTTCTAAACCAGCTCCTTGGTATGCCCACATTGTGAACTACTTTGCGAGTGGAAAGATTCCTTTTGATTGGGATAAATCAGTTAAGGATAGCTTCTTCTCATCTCTAAAGTACTACTATTGGGAGGATCCTGAGTTGTTTTGATACTGTTCGGATCAGGTCATTCGACGTTGTGTCCCTGAGAGTGAGGTTCAGAGTATTTTATCTTTTTGTCATACTCTTGCCTGTGGGGGACACTTTAGTGGTAACAAGACTGCAGCCAAGGTGCTGCAGAGTGGCTTCTATTGGCCCACTTTGTTTCAGGATGCACATGTTTTCTGTAAAACTTATGTTAGATGCCGACAGGTTGGTAATCTTTCCCGACGAGACATGATGCCCCTCCATCCTATACTAGTTGTAGAGATTTTTTATGTTTGGGGGATTGATTTCGTGGGCCCATTCCCTACCTCATTTGGTCATGAGTACATTCTAGTGGCAGTTGATTATGTTTCTAAATGGATAGAGGCTAAAACTACCAAGACCAATGACCATAAGGTAGTTATGTCCTTTGTTCAGAGTCATATTTTTAGCTGCTTTGGTTTCCCTAGGGCTATAATTAGTGACGGTGGCACTCACTTCAAGCATTGGAGGGTTGGGGCTTTGTTGAAAAAGTACTCCATCATTCACAAGGTCGCTACCCCCTACCATCCATAGACATCTGGTCAAGCGGAGGTTTCTAACCGTGAGATCAAGCGAATCTTGGAGAAGACGGTTAGACCTGACCGTAAGGATTAGTCTACTCGTCTGAATGACGCTTTATAGGCCTACCGGACAGCTTGTAAGACTCCCATTGGTATGTCTCCATATCGATTAGTTTTCAATAAAGGCTGTCATCTCCCAGTCAAGTTGGAGCATCGGCATTTTGGGCTATCAAGACCTTTAATTTTGACATGTCTAAAGCTAGCTCTACTCATCGTCTCCAGTTATCTGAATTGGATGAATTGCGCAATGATGCTTATGACAACTCACGCCTCTATAAAGACCGGACTAAAGCTTTTCATGGTAAACATATATTCTAAAAGTACTTTGAGCTCAATCAGCGAGTATGGTTGTTTAACTCCAAGTTGCACTTATTCCCTGAAAAGCTTAGATCTCGATGGGATGGTCCTTTTGTGGTGGTGGACGTTTCCCCTCATGGTGCTTTTGAGATTCATAATCCTCAGACTGGTGTTACTTTTAAAGTTAATGGACAGAATTTGAAGCCATATGTTGATTGCATTGTTAATGGCCAATTTGTTGAGTCTTTGGATTTGCTTGATGAGGATATTTCTCTTTTGCCACCTCCTTGAGGTTCAGTGTTGTCTGGCTGAGGACGTTAAACTTAGCGCTCTAGTGGGAGGCAGCCCACTCTAGTTATTGCTTTCTTTATTATTTTTTTTTCTACTGCTTTTGTTTTCTAGTAGTTGTTTTCTAGCGTTCATCTCCTGTAGTGGATTTACTTCGTCATTGGTGATCACATCTTTGGATTCACTGTCTTGCCAGCCCCATCTTAGGTTGTCTCATTCCTTCCTTTATTTTTGCGTTCCCCTTGCTATGATTTTCTATTTTTGTATGTCATTCGGGACAATGCCTTTAAGTTGGGGAGGGTGAGCTACGCTTATGCTCATTGTTTCGTCCTTTGTGAAAGTGATTGACTCATTGCTTTTGATTGGTCATCATGATTGATTAAGTCTCTCACTTTTGAGAAAAATTTATATTAAAAAAAAAAATGCTAATCATAGACCATTAGTTCTCTGTCCATGGCTATCCAGCTTTCCCTTGAGTTATATGTCTTCCCATCTTTTACGAATGCTATTGATGTTTCTAGTGTAATTATACATGCCCCTCATGAAAAGCATGATAATTTTAATTTTCACGAAATCGATCATTATTTCCTCTTAGTAACCGGGTCTCTTGGCTTCGGTTGTCAAGGAGATTCGCGTCAAACGGATGGATTTGGTAATTGGCGTAATTGTTCACTTATTGATCAAGCTTTGATCTATAGCCTTGTTGGCTCAAGCAAGTAAGTCCGAGGGGTGTTTCACCTAGTCCCTTGAAGTCGTCTGGCTTGGGAGTAACTGGCCTAAAGCTCGTTACATGGGCCAATTAGAAAGCTTGATGGGTCATGGCATTGCACGGATTGAATAGTCTAATCATAAACATAAGTGCTTTAAATTTGAATAATTGAAGATGAATAATAAAGCTTCTACGCATGTTGGTGGTTTTGTGTAACACCTGAGCTTCATGGCTTAGTTTGAGATGGGTTGATCTTATGTGGACAATGGGAGTTGGTCAGTTCTGGCTTAGATTTTTGTTATTTGCTTAGATCTATGTTGAGTTTATTGACTCGGTATGTGTCTATACTCTCTCTATTGTTGGTATTATACTACTTGCTCGTCAATGGTGGATTTAATTTATTTGTTGGCTATGAGAGTTGTGTTGTTCATTTTCTTTCACTCGGGATGAGCAAAAGCTTAAGTTGGGGAGTGTGATCGAGCTGCATTTATATATGCATTTCTTGTTTAATTTAGCAGCTCTTGTCCAATATTTATGGTTTATTGCACTAAAATACTTGAATTAATGGTTATTGCAGGAATATTGAGGTTTGCAGATATTTGATGCTAAAGGGGGCAGGTTAGGAATACATTATAGAAGAGGGACTTGATTATAATTTAGAAAACTAGAAGGATTTAAAAGTCCTTTTTATCTCTCCTTCCAACCATCACTTCATTATTATTCTCCGTCTTTATCTCTTTTCAATAACTAACCATCCCATCATCCCTCCATCTCTCTTTCTCATCTCCATCTCATATGTAACCTCTCTCTCTCTCTTTTACTTTCCTATCCTAACCCCTTAAGAGACGGATTCTCTCTCTTTCTATTTCTAATTTAAAATCATCTCACCTCTTCCCACTTTAGGTAAAAACCGACTCATTCTAAATGGTGGACAGAATACATATATTGATCCCTATCCCCCACCGAGAGAAGAGAAAAAATAGAATACCATACTCGCGTGGCCAAGAGAGAAGAGAGGGTCTTAGGGTTTCTACTTGGAGATGTTGAGATCACCATCACTGCCGTTGCCGCCATGAAGATCGACTGTAGTTGTGTTCCCTTGATCTCCATGTGCAGCTAAATTCCCAACCTATTCCTAGGGAGATGAAACTCTGTGAAGTTGATTTATTTTATTTTCTTTACACATTGACTATTCGATGTTAAGACTTCTATAATTCTTTGATCTGGTTTAATGATGACATCTAGTTAGGATCTTTTGTTTCTATGATTCAATTGATTCGTTCAAATAGTGGTTTTCTTTTCCCATGTAGTTGTACCGAAGATAGGTTATAACTGAACGATCTAAGCGTGCCATGCCTCGTGGCGAAGGACGATAGTACTCGTCAAGATACCCTATATCTAGGAAGAACCCTATACTTTGTGGTGTCATTGGGCTTATAGCAGTAGTGAACCATAATGTGTGAGATAGTGAATATATTCAATCTAGCAGAGTGAATTCGACCTGAGGACAGTTCTTCTCATCTTATCATTCACATTATTCTTTGTTAGTCATTGTTCTAGGTTTAGTTTAATTTCTAATTAGCTTAATTAATTCTTTGCAATATTTCTTCCAGTTCCCCGTAGATCAACCCCGTACTTGCTACTTGCTAGATTCATTTAGGGTTTTATTTTTGATCGATTAACAACACGATCATTTGTTGCCTTTGCCATCTCCCTTGAATGAAAGGGATCTTTGGATGCCGAACAACACTCTAATGGGGATCCTTTTCCACTCCTGTCCAGGGAATCACCATCCTAGGCGGATTAGGAACAGAAAACCTTCTCGGTGTGCCTTCCCGTGCCTCCTATTCAGGAATAGTAATAGCAGACAGAAACCGCGCTGGCGTTATGACCGACGGTCTTACTACCCGGTCTTTAATCGATGGTCGTAACACCGGCTTCCTTTCTCATCCATTGGCTGGTTGCTGGTTCAGACGTTCCTCCATGAATTGTCTTTCTGACCTCGTCCTTAGTTGTCATTGAGGTTCACCTAATCGATTTCAATCAAATCCAGGAGCATGATGCCCCAGTCTGACTTGCCTCGCAGGCTCTGAAGCCCGCGCAAACTTCGCTTCTCTACCACCTAGCTGATCATCCAATGAGGGGGTGCTTGCCTCTACTTGAGGTTTATTTTCGAATAGCTTCTTACAATGCACACAAACCCCCCATTGAAACTATTGGTTTGGCACTGGCTCAATGGCTTCAAAGTCCACCCCTTTTCCCTTCTCTTAGGCCAGGTGTTGGAGATGCTTTAGCGTGACTAGCGGTTCTTTCCTCTTAAGCAAGCACAGGTTCGACAGGTTTGGATCTACCATGTTGACCGACGAAAAAGGGTTCTCATCCACTAACATGATGCCTTTCCTCTTGTCCGGAAATTTCAAGCATCCATCATTAATAGCTTTCTGCAATGCCATTCGAAGAACAATACAACCATTAGTGTTATGGGTAAACAAATTGTGCCATTTACAATACCTTTTGCCCTTGATCTTATTGACCGAAAGTATGTGATGTCCTTCAGACAACTTAATTTGTTTATCTTTGAGGAGGTGGCCAAATATTGATTCAGCCTTGGATATGTCGTAGGAATACCTGGTCCTACTATCCAAATTCCTGGCTGGAGTTGGCTTTGGCGGTGGGCTGGGACCCATCCGTTTGCCAATTGGAGATATAGCCTTGCACACATAAGGCTTCCCCGAAACGATTTCAGCAATGCTAACCTCACATTCTTCATCGGCCTCAAAATCCAAAAAGTTGACAGAACTGGGATTAGTAGCCCCCATAATCGCCAAAGTCGGCTACTTGTAATAGGTCCCTAGAGACGAGGCTCTTCGGTCTTCCTCTTCTCTGAGGAGCAACTCATAGATGGTTGCTTGGGCCACGAGTTGGCCAAGGTCTGGGAATTCTTGTCCAGCTAAGCACTTTCGCAACTCAAAGGAAATCCCTCCCAGAGCCATTTTAGCATACTCCGGCTCTTGTAAAATGGTCGGGCATTTATATCGTGCTAGCTTGAACCTATTCACAAACTTGGCAATTGACTCATCGGGTGTTGGAATATGTAATCCAGAATACCATGGGGGTATTCTGGTCTTTTTGGGGTAATTTTATTCTTCTTATGTTATTAAGTTTATGTCGGCTATGTGGGTTTTAGTCCCACATCGCCTAGTTTAGTCACTTTGTAATTTCCCCTCTATTATAAATAGAGGGGCTTTCCTAACAATTAAAGAACTCAAGCTTCACAATCAATTCTTCTTCCATCTTCTCTTCCCTCTCAAGTTATTGGTTACAGGTCCTAGGTTTTCTACATGGTATTAGAGCTAGGCAACCAGTGACTGATTCTCTCCAGGATTGCCGGTGATTGCTAGTTTGAGAGTCGTTTCTAGGTTCTCTGATTTATGGAGAAACCCTAGTTCATAAAAAAAGGAGAACTAGGGTTTCGTTTCGATTTCATAAATTGAGTTACTGATTTGCTACATTTGATTGGTGAAGACATCAGCTACTGGTTGGTTTGTGCTCCATCGATATTTATTTTTGTTCTATTCCGATGTGGCTATCGCAAGTTGCGATTTGAGTCAATAACTCGGCTACTGAATCAATATTTCTGATGTTGTTTATCATCGTTTGTTGGTTCGAATTAGTACTAAGGTTTCTTGGCGTGCCACTGCTGCGATTTTATTATCTTCGATTGTTGAAATCGATGGTGCCTGCATTTTTTTCAATTTTTTTTCCTACCACCGTCGTTTGTAGGTCTTTTCTGGTTTGAAGAATTGTTCGATGGAGTTGGTGGCTGCTACTGATCTGGATTTCTAGTTGAAGAATCCTGCTGCTGATTTTTGGTTATTGTGAAAATCGATTGCTGTTGTTTATCCTTTCATCTGGAGATTGAAGGGCTTGCTTTGGATATTTCTTTTATTGCTGAATGGAGTTGCCGCAACTGAAACTCTAGAATCTTGGCTCCTGTTAATGCTACTACAGTGAGAATCGAAACCAAATCAGGTCTGGTTCTCAGATTACCACCCTAACTTGTTTCAGCCACACTTTGTCGGCATAATACCTAAAATCAGGGACTGTCCTTGGGTGATCTTGAGAGGCCTACATGTTACGAAGCCTTGCCTGAAATTTAGGATCGAACAGATCAAAGGTGAGGAAATTCTCTTCTTCGAAGTCGAGTCTAGTTTCGGATGTGGGCAAAGGTTGAAGGTGACTATGCTTCCTTCTCTCATGGTAGCAGTGAGGCCTGAAGATTACGAAGTCTTACCCAATTTGCTACGATATTCCCTTTGAACTAGGTCTGGTTCCGTGACTTTCTCTGCCCTTGTTCGTGTCGTGAGGTTGAAGAAGACCTTCTTCCCACGATTTCTCTTCATCTTGGTTAGCTTTATTTTGAGTTTCCATTAATACCCCTCCCTACTCCTCTAATCCATCCCTTGTCCATATTTTATCATATCTTTCCAGTTTACCCTTTTGCCTAGTTTGGTTTATAATTGGATTTCAATTTAATTGCAATTCAGCCATTCCCCAACCAATAAATCTAATTCCCTACATGACCCATTACTTTCCTATTTACCAAGGGCCCCTTGCATAATTCTGGTTATTTATAGAACTGCCATTACTTTTTTATACATTCCCCTATTTGACTACCCAATTGACCCTTGAAAATTCTGGTTTATTATCAGTTTGCCCTTTGGCTTGGATTGTATTTAAAAGTGGATTTCCACCAAATTATAGCCATGCCATCCTTTTTTTCCAACATCGTTCCCTTTCAATAATTCTAATTCCCTTCATATCCCATACCTTTGGTATTTACCCATAACACCTTTGGAAACTTCTAGTAAATTATAATTTTGCCATTCCTTCTTTTTTAATTACCCATAGCACCTTTGGAAAATTCTGGAATATTATGTTTTTGCCCTATCTCTTACATCATCTCTGTTATGTCCACGTGTACTACACGTGAGGGGGGGATTATGTACAGTACACCTGCAGACATTGTAGAAGCAAAACTTGTAGAAATACTTGGTGCAAAACATAGAAGATCAGTGTTTTCCACCATTGCTTGGGTATCCTTTGTTATTGGGTTGAGTTTGCCATAAGGGGGAGATTGAAGTATTGAAGAGTATTGAAGATATTTGGTTGTTGCCTATTTGAGGACTTTCAGTTGAGTTGATATAGTTTTTTTCCGCTGTCTGATTCAGTTTGTTTTCGCTGCTTGCTGCTCTAGTTATTTCACTTCAAGATTCTATGTCCCTATGACAATCTGAGATTCATCACTGGATAGCTGTTAAAGATTGGTGAAAGTTTGCTGCTCAAGTCTGCCCAGGTTTTGAAGACCTATTTTTTTTCAAGTTCTTGAAGGTTTATTTGGGAGCTGCATTCATATGTCAAGCGGGATTCTGCTGCAACTTAGTTTTTTTCCATTTTGTTCAAGTTGGGCATTAGTACTTTGTATGCACCAACTTGAGGGGGAGTGTTAGCATTATTATGGAGTTCTTTTTTTATTTAGTTCAAGCTAGATTTTCCTTCTTCTCTTATTTGTATAATCCAGCTTGAGGGGGAGAGTTGGAATATGTAATCCAGAATACCATGGGGGTATTCTGGTCTTTTTGGGATAATTTTATTCTTCTTATATTATTAAGTTTATGTCGGCTATGTGGGTTTTAGTCCCACGTTGCCTAGTTTAGTCACTTTGTAATTTTCCCTCTATTATAAATAGAGGGGCTTACCTATCAATTAAAGAACTCAAGCTTCACAATCAATTCTTCTTCCATCTTCTCTTCCCTCTCCAGTTACTGGTTACAAATCCTAGGTTTTCTACATCGGCCAATTGGCACATGCGTGCCAGGTCTACTATTGCGACCGTAGGTTCAGTCCGGTAAAACTGAGCGTGGAATTGATCTTCCATCTCACGCCAAGTTTGGATAGAATCGGCCAGTAAGTTAATGTACCAAGTGAATGCCGTTCCGGTCAGTGAGTTTGGGAACAACATAAGCTTCATGACTTTGTTAGCCCTGAGCTTTCTACATTGGACAACAAACCTTGCTATGTGTTCAACAGTGGACACACGGTCCTCTCCAGAGAACTTGGCGAACTCTAGAATTTTTAGATTGTATCCAAAGTCCAACTGGTCATAATGCTCAGGGTATGGCTTTCTATACACCAGCTGGGTGATGGGCCGAAACAAGGGGTTGATCTACTCTTGGATCAACCAGGTCCAATCTACTCGGTCTACAAGTACCTGATTTGCTTGATGTGCAACAAACGACTGTCTTTGTCAGACTTCTGCTTGCCCCACATTGGGGGGTGGTGGGAAATGACCGACATATGGCCACTCAGGCTCTAGAAGGTTCATTCTAGGCACTGCCGGCCTGTGCTAAAAATTTGAATTTGCACGCCCAACACGCTCTCCTCCAACAGCTTGGGGGGGCCTGTTATCGGACTTGACGTGTTGACCGGCATAGTTGGATTCCCAACCTACACTGCCGGTATAGGGACCCCATTCTGAGGGGGCGTGGTCCTTGCTGCACCATTTGAACGTACTGGCTGGCTGGGCGAACTAGCACAACCGGTCTGACCAAAGACGCCAGGATACCCAGCCTGAGTAGACGGCAAACCATTTTCGGCCCCTGTCGTACTACCCATCTGTACCATCGGGGTCGAGCCTATATGAAATTGGTTGGCCTACAACGAACGTTGTTGGGCTAGAAACACCGAGACCAATTCTTCAAAACGAGCCTGGGTGTTATTATATACTTGAGCCATGGAAGCAATAATTGCTTTCATATCCTCCATTCCTATTTGCAGGTACCCTTGCGTTTCAGGGGCCGTATGGGCCTGTCCCTGCAGCAGCACAACCACATAAGGGGGAACAACATTGTCCAGCTGTTCCTCTCCATGTGCGACCAACTGATCAGCATTTCCACCGTCAGAGTCATCGGTTCCGCAATCTTTGTTACGTAGACTGGCTTTGGTGTCCACCATTGCTATCGAGTGTCCCACCAGGTATGCCAAAATTGTTGTGTTAGATTCCTTCGGCCAACAGGTATGGCCAGAATGAGGACAGAACACCCTATTGCGTCACGGCAATCTTGAGCTCTACTCATGCCCCGGTAATCCGAGGACTTCTCAAAGACAGCAAAACAAAGAGAATTGGAAATGGATTGTAATTGCACTTTAAATCACTCGAAGTGAATAGTCTACAATGCAAAGCACAAGGGTGCATAAAGCAACAAAAAGTAAAAACCTTAAGTTTACACCATTGTGAAGGAAAAAGTAAAACAGTGCGGGAAAGTAAAGATAAGTAAATGCAAGTTTGATATGTGTTTTTTTTATCCCCTTCTCTTTCGCTTCTCCTGCTTATTTATACAGTAGAGGTAACCGTGAGAACGACCTCCTTACTTGTCGGCCATTACCCCAACCACGTTCGGGTTAGTGCATCACCCATGTCTTAACTGCTAAAGAACCGTCGTTAATGATAACCGACTGCTTCCTGGCCAATGAATCCAGCCTTGACCGGGGGCGCAAAGGTGTCTCGGTCATAGCCCTTTGGTCGAGTCACACTATGGCTGAATACTTGCATTCGGCCGTGAAGGGGTTGAGCGAAATCTGGGTGTAAACAAGTGTAAAGTGCAGAGCCCAATTCTTTTTGAATCTCTGGTTTCAATTTCCAATTTCCAGGTCTCCAGCGTTGCCGCGCCTGGAAGCGCTCTTGCTGCTAAAAAACAATCCCGCAATGGCTTCCTCTGTCGTCCACTCATTTCAACTGTATCTCCTTTTCCTTGCCCTAGTTTGTCCCCTCTTTGTGATCGAAGCTAATTTAATTCTCCATCCTTCGAACTTGGTTGCTCTCTCCACATTCTGGACCAGTTTCGGTTTCCCCACTCCTCAACTCCATAGTCCAGCTTCAAGAAATGGAAATCCCTGCCATGAGATCACAGGTATACACTGCGAGAAGAGAATCTCCACTGAGTCACCAACGGTTCTTCGAGTCACTAGGATCGTCCTCGACTCTCAAGGCCTCAACGGATCTCTCTCTCCTTCCATCAGATGGTTGTCAAAACTCAAAGAGCTCTCCTTGTCAAACAACAACCTCTTTGACATGATTCCACCCCAAATCGTTGACTGCCAGAAGCTTGAGATCTTAAACCTCCGGAATAATCACTTTTCCAGCAAGTTAGTGGGGCGGTGTTAATGGCGATGAGGGTTGTACTCTACTCTACTCTCTCTTTCTCTCTCTATGCTTCAAAAAATGAATAGAACCAGCGCTCGTTGTAGGAAGAAGAAGAGAAGGAGATGGAGGGGGCTTGCCTTTCTAAAACTAAAACAAATGTCTATTTTACCCCTCATTTGGGTCATATGAGCACATGCTCATTAAAGAACAAAAAAATGAAGGAAAAACAGATTTTGGCCATAATCCATAATGGACTCAAGTTCCATTATCATTTTGGGGGTGTTTTCTATTATTTTGATATTTTGTAAATAGAAATAGGGTCCATAAATTATACCAACCACTTGTAAAAACGTTTATGTGTTAGAAAAAGAAAAAGAAAATGAAAAGTGATACCAAAGAGGCCCTAAAACTCCCTTTCCCTTGTACACTCTGTCTAGGATCGTCCAAGAGAAAGAGAGAGGAGAGAGAGTCAGCCACTTAAGTGGTCAGCTCTCTCCCATGCTCGTCGGTTGGACCTACGTGGGGCAGGCCGGGCCTCAAGCCAATTTCTCTGTATGTTGCTCTTTCCGAGCATGAAAAATAATGTGAATGCAACAAAGTATCAAGTTCCAGTTTGAATTTGAAAATGCTAAAACATTCAGATTCACATCCACACCAAGAACTTCCTCTACATATATACAGAATACGTTAAAAAAATATGGAATCCACAAGCCCTGAACACCCATCCATCATGGAGTTCATCCGTTCAACCTCTTGTAATCCCTTCTCTGCAAACACCGATTAACCCTTTCAATTCCAGACAATTAAACCGATAAGATTTTTAAACTAAAATGAACCAACATAGAGAAAGGGGACAAATTTTGATGTCAAAAGGAGAAAAGGAGCAACAGATGAAAATAACACACCAATGTGACCAGAGAAACCCAAGATCTCCATTCATTTATTCATTCATCAATCAAACCCATGAGTTGTCAAAAGCAGCTGAGGTGATTGCCTGAGAGAATTCCTCAAAACTGATCCGACCATCACCATCTGTGTCTGCCTCATTGATCATCCCTGTCAATTCCTTTGCGGTCAGAGCATGCCCAAGTTTAGCCATGGAGTGGGCCAATTCTGCTGCTGTGATGTAACCGTTTCCATCGCGATCGAACATCCGGAATAGCTGACGAAGCTGTTCTTCATTATAGGGTGATTTCACCGGGAGGAGATCGGGCGCTACAAGGGATACAAATTCGGAGAATTCCACAAGGCCGTTGCTGTTCTTATCGGCTTTCTGTATTAGAGCTTCGAGTTGCTCCGGACTTGGTTTGAGACCAAGCGATCTCAGGAGCGATTCAAGTTCCAACTGTGTTAAGCTACCATCGTTGTTCCGGTCAAAGGAGCGGAATATCTCCCGTAACTCTGCAATCTGCTCATCATCGAGCTTCGCCGGTTCTTGTCCGCTCATATCAGCAATTAACCAATCCTTCTCCTGATCTCCTGATCACTTCAATCAATCTCTTTCCTTTCTTGAAAATTCGACAATTCAGATACGATCCATTCCAACCTTACAATGCTTTTACAAATCCTTCCACAGATCACTTTCCAATGCACCTCTATTTTGCCGATCAAGCTAAATTCTGTTGCAATCCATGGATCTATCTCTGTTTTCTGTAGAAAGAGCGAAGCGATGACAGATTTACCCAAATGATCTTCCAATTCGTCTTCGTTTTCTGTAAATTAGACCAGATTTGGTCTTCTTCTTCTTCTGCTTCAGAGATCCAAATCTATCTCTTTAGATCTTATTCTACGTGAACCTAACCTCCGATTCGGCTGAACTTTCTGTATTCCAAGCGATGCACAATGAAATCGCGGGCGATCGAAGACGACAAAAAAGAATGAAAACGAAGAAGAGAAATGACTGCGTTTCGTAAAGGAGAAGAAGACTTCGATCTCTCGACTTTAGAGGTCGAATAACGCGTGGAAATAATTATTGTTTTTTTAATAATCCCGATTCCTACTACATCGAAACAGATGATCGGCATCTGGCTTTCCTCGTCTCGTCAAATCAAGCAAACACACCAATCCAACGATTTTGATGCTTTTCGAAAACCCTGACCCCTATCTATCAGATCACTCTATATCTGCTAACCCTGCCTGGTAACAACCGCGCGCTGAAATAGCCGCGAAATCCGTAATGTGAGAGATAGAGCAGAGCACGTCTTTCTTTACCCCGTCAACTGCTTTTTGAAAATTTTGTGTGTTTATGTCTACGCCAAATCTCCCCCCTTCTGTAACTGTAGAGCATAGGGGTGTCAATGCCAGGCCTGCACCGGCAGACCCGATCGCATCCGACCGCTTAAAGATTGAACCGGCCCGATCTGATTAATAAATGTGTCGGGCTTCAGCCCGATCCGTTTATAAACGGTCGTTCCCGGTGCTGGAGGTGGCACCATCAGGTGCTCGATCAACCCGCCCGTTTCAAGCCCCGACCGAGCCCAAACCCTTTTGCCCCGTTTAAGCCCGACCCCCTAAGCCCGATAATTATTACCTATTCTACCCCTAACCCCAAGGCACGGCCATGTCCAAACGGCCAAAAGAGAAAAGACCCAAAAACAAACGTTCCAACTTCCAACTCCCTAACGACCTAGGTAACCTAACCCTCCTAAATGACTAAGTAACCATTAACCTTAATTATTTACCAAAAAAAAAACCATTAACCCTAATTAACCTTCCAAATTCCATCTCTTTTTTTTTTCTTTTTTCTATTCAGTATGGCAAAATCAAAATTTCAGTCTTTGAGTAATTGTTTGTGGATTCAATCTAACACGTTTCCTCATAGAGTTTGTTTTATGATGGGGTCTTATAATCTAATGAGGATTACATTTGGAATTAAGGTGGCTTCTTTAATTAACTTCTACCAGAATCTAACAAGTGAATGAACCCAGACAGATTGGTATTTACGCTCGTGTTCAAGGCAGTTGTGCATTTTATTGCATTTGTAATATTTAAATTTGAGCAATGCTAGGAGGACATTATCTACCCACATCGTTTAGTACCCGTTTAGTGCCCGTTTAGAGTTAAATAGGCCACTAGCCCGACCGAGGCCTGTTTGAGACCTGTTTACCTTGAATAAGGCTGCCCCGATTAAAGACCGAACACCGACCGACCGAAATTAAACAGTACCATGTCCGTTCAATGCAAGCCCAAACACCTAAACGGTCGGACACGGTGCAGCCTATAAAATTGGCGAGGCCCGTCTAGGCCCGACTGAGACCGACCGAACCCGACCGATTGACACCCCTAGTAGAGCATGCTGCATGTCACTGTAGTTTTGTTGGGTATCCATATTGTCGTTCGATTCGAATCTTACATCGTGTTCCTTTGATTTCTCTTTTATTTATTTTTTGGTAATCGGCCTTCGTACCTTAAGGCCGGTTTTGTAATGTTTATTTTTGGGGAAAATATAGGGACACCCTTCAACTATGGTCTATTTTCATAAACACCCCCTAATCTGTAAAATCTTTCAAACACACCCCCTCATCTATTGAAAGTAAGTAAATTAATCCATCAAACTAACTGCCGTTAGTTTTAAATGTTAATACTCACCTAACCATTTTTTTAGGACCAAATTTCCCAAATTCAAAGTTTGAAGACGAAAATACCCTTTAGGGGTAAATACTAAATACAAATCATGCCTTCGTTTTTCCCTAATCTGCCATAGAGTTGAGCACATCTCTCCTGTACCGCCCGACCCCCCATTTCTACTAAAGCTATCCATATTTAGAAGGTATACCCTTTGAAGAGTGTCTATGAAGGAAGCTATGGGTGAATTATTATTTTTTTTGGTAACAGGCTCTAGGTAAAATTAAGTAAACCTTTTCGAACATATGAGTAGAATTTACAGATAATTTTTTTAATTTTTTTTTTAAATTAATCACGAGAAACGTGTTTGATCAAAGTTCATGACAAAGTGTAGGTCCTCTCATTAGTGAGTATCTAGATGTTGACAAGTACCTTTTCAAAGTCTCCCTTGCCCTCTTATACGCACATCCCCTCCTCCAACCTTCATTTCCTCTCTCTCTCTCTCTCTCTCTCTCTCTCTCGCTCTCTCTCTCTCATTCTTGCCAATATATTCCTAACAATTTATTCTCTACCACCTACTAAATGCCTACACGTGCACGTTTACTAGTATATATATATAAACCAGGTACAAGAACCAGAATCGAACTGTGTAGGAACCGATTTTCAAAATACAATAGGAACCAAAACCCACCTAGAACTGTACAGGTTTGGTATAGAGGTACAAGTTTGGCTCTATTGGCCCGAACCTACCCTGGTTCACACATATTTTGTTATATATAATATATTAATATTATATATAAAGATAATAAGTGATAGTATGTTTTATTATAATGTTATTTTATGTAAAATTTATAATTTTCTCCAACTAGTCAGCTTAGGAATTTGAATTCCAAAGCTGATTCCTATTACTAAAACAAGTCACTCACTCAATATAAATCGTGGATGGGTGGGACAACTAAAATTAAAAGCTAAACAACTTAAAAGATTCCTTAATAACCAATAGAAATAAATCACCTAACAACCAAAAGAAATAAATCACTTAAATTGGACCATGATCTGAACCGGTTCAATTCTAGCCCAACTCAATCAAATTCATGCATCTTTCCTTCCCCCACTTTATGATCAGTGTCAGCCCGGCCCGACCCTAAGGGCAGGACAAGGTTGGATTTTCTTGGCCCTAAGTCAGAGTCGGGTCAGGTCGGGTTGGGTTGGGTGCCCTAGTTCCATATGAGTATCGAATTTCTAAACCGAAGTTGAACTTGGTCCGGATCTGATTTACACTAATACTACCTGGAACTGAACTAGAACCAATCGGAACTGAACCGATATACACCCTTAAAAATGGTCACCAAAAAATAAAGGGGAAAATATAGGGACAGCCCCTCAACTATGGCCTGTTTTCATGTACACCCGCTCATCTTTAAAACCTTTCAAGCACACCCCCTCATCTATTGAAAGTAAGTAAATTAGTCCATCGAACTAACTGTCGTTAGTTTTAAACGTTAATACTCACCCAACCATTTATTTAGGATCAAATTGCCCAAATTAAAAGTTTGAAGAAAAAAATACCCTTTGCTTCCTTCTCCTCAAATGAAATGAATTTGCTGCCTTCCAATGTACAATTCTACTTTGTCCCATTTCATTGGTGTGCTCCCCTATTCTGCTTGCTCAAAGAATCTCTCCCTTTATGCTATTAAACAAAATTTTTTTTTCTTGGAGAATCTCTCCCTTTATATTATCACCCCTCTTTATAAGGGGTCACATTTTTTCATGTTGCCTTAATTTCTACCAAAGTGAGCTTACATTTATAAGCTCTTTTTTGTATTTTTTTGTTTTGTTTTGTTTTTTTTCTGATCATCATGGCTTTGGTGGTTTTATTTTTCAATAACCAAAGATTGGAATGGAAAAAATAAGCACTTTTTGTTGTTGAGCTGATGAAAATATCATATTTCATTCTTCTTTGTTAAGAAGTGGGAGATGGGAGTAGTGCAAGGGAGTGATGGGAGGGGGTGGTATTGCGTCAGGAAATCGATCAATGGTCCCTCGAGTGCCGTAACCTGCAAAAGGACCAGGGTGACAAGGGACAACCGGTGTGGTTTCGGCCTAGGACTCTCTGATGCCTAAGTTAAATCTCTCTGAGCCAACAGATGAATAGCTAGAATTCAAGGTGAGTTGATGGGGTAGAGTACCTTCCCTTTCATAGTGGAAGGTGGCAGTGTGGAGAGTCCCAGTCAACGACGAGTAGTCCTCGTTGTTGATAGTGTCCCTGGGTGGCAGGGTTCTTCTTGGTTGGTTGCCTCTCTACGGGAGATAGTGTCCCGATTGAGTCGATGTCTCTAGTAGATAGACGCTTGCGCTTGTTGGATAAGGCCTTTGGTGTTTGAGTCCGTCAGGGTTGACGTGATTGGTAGGCAGTGGCCTAGAGTCCTTGAGATGATGCATGTCTTGTTGATGGCTGTGGTAGTGGCCTGGTCTTAGATCAGGCTCTACGTCCTCCGCGGTCAGATCTGCATCTGCGTGGGTCCATGCCTGTCTGAGGTCCACGCCCATAGGGGGGAGTCCGCGCCCATGGGGGAGTCCGCGCCCATAGGGGTTTGCGCCCGTAAGTGGTCCACGCCCATAGGGGGATCCGTGCCCATAGGGGGGAGTCCGCGCCCATGGGGGAGTCTGCGCCCATAGGGGTTCGCGTCCAAGGGTGTTTGCGCCTATGCCTGGTCTTCATCAAGTCCATCCTTGGTTCGCACCTACCTGGTTCTCCACCGGTCCTGAGTCGACCCACCTTCTTGGGTCGGGACACGTGGCGGCTTCCGATTGGTCCGTGTGAATTTGGGTTTCATCAGGTGGTGAAGTAAATCAACAGAGGTGGGGTGGGGCGGTACATGGGAGTGATGGGGTGAGGTGTTGAGATCAACCCAGCTCATCCTCTCATGATCCTTTATGATTACTAGCTTCAAATTGAATTCCTCCTTCCCATGTATTTTGATGAAAAATTTTCGTTATCAGACCTTTTTGTTTCCTACTTTTTCAGTTTAGAGGTTGTAGATTGAAATGCGCAAGCGTGCCAGAGAATCGAAGAGTATGGATACTAATATGACTTCTTCCAGGTAAAAATGGATTACACTCCTGCCTCAATCGCTCTAAGGACTATTCAATAATCAGAAAACAAGGAGAAGTGACAGAGCACATAGAAAATGATTAAAATTGTATCTAATCGTCCTTTTGAATGATAAGTAATGCATAACAAGATATCTTAAAGGGAGAATTTACAGTGGACAAACTAATCTAATCTAAATTACTCCTACTCCAAAGAAAGATAAAAGTGCAAAATTTTTTATTTGATTGAAGGTCCCTTCTGTTTTTTTTTTCTATTTATACAGAGCAATTGTTTCCCTGATCAGTTTCAAGTAGTTGGTTATAACTCCTTGACCGATCATAACTACTTGTTATGGGTATCAGAATCGGTTATAACTTCTTGGCCCATCATAACTAAAACTGCCTAGCCTGGTCTAAAACGAACTAAGCGGTCTTATTCTTTGTCTTGTACTTGGACTGTATCTTCTTTAGCTCACTTTTGAAGACTGAGAAAAATTGGACTGTATCTTCTTTAGCTCACTTTTGAAGACCGAGAAAAATTAGGGTGTAAAAAATGTCCCTCACAATCTTCATAAATAGGGTCAATAAGTTCTTGCAGATTGTGTATGAATCGGTCATGGTCTACAAAATATCTCTAAAGGAAGGATTCTGTGCTTGACGTGACCTATTAGACGTAAATTTGTCGTTACAGCCCCATGTCTTCACCCTCTTTGTTAACCATAAACCTTGGCAGCCTTTCTTGCTGTTTGCCTAGGCATAATTATGATCTCTACCACCAAAAACACTTAGCACACTTGCGTTTTAAAACCCTTCTTGTCCCAAAACTGTTCATCTCCGCTGCTCTTTCAAATTTTGTTTCCAAGCAATCGAAACACCCTTCTTCTTGAAACTCCCTTGTTCTTTCTTAGCGAATCAGGATCAAGCATGAGTCAACCGAATCTTGTTCCAGGAGGCTCCAAATCAGTAGCAGAACTTATGCAAGAAAGACACACAAACTCCATCCTACAGTGAACCAAGAGATATTTGTTCCTCGCAAGGATCACTTTACAAGTTTATAGTAGGTCTGATTTAAGAAGATTCTTCTATAACTGATTCCATACCCATCCAGATGATTCAATCCTTTTCAAGAAAGGAAGTCCTTCTCCTAAACTTAAACTCAAGGCATTCAATCGATTATGGCCCTCTCCATATGATGAATTGAATGCCTGAGTTGAAAGGGTCTTAGCTGTAAAAGGTGAGATTTGGAGAAAACTTGGTATCTATGATGCCATTTTCATGTTAATAATCTTCTTTTCGTTCAATACTAATCTCCTCCACAATGTTCTTCATTCCCGGTCACGAACGACCAATTCTTTCCATTTTAGTTGCAGGATGATGAGTCCCATCCTTCTGGACACTTAAGCCCTTTTAGGCCTTAAACTTGAAGGTGAAGAATTCAATGAAGGCTCAGAGAGATATAGGAGTGACTTGGACCTGGACTTTTCAAAATAGTCAATTTATACCTTATATCTCACCCGTTGTAGAAAAGATCAAGGCCTTGTCAGCAAACAAGAGTATGTAGGTTTTCTTTTGTCTTGGATTTGCCGCTGTCTCATTTGTACTTCGAACAAAATCACAAAAGCTTATCTTAGACTAGTCAATGCTCTAGCTGATGGTCGATAGATCAACCTGGCATATTTTATTTTATCTTCTTTGTACTGCGGTGATCATAGGTAGATGGGTCATTGTGTTGGGCTTAGTCTATTAGGGATAGATGGGTAAGTTGTGTTGGATTAGTCTGTTAGGGGTAGATGGATAATTTCATTGGATAGAGCTTTATATAGTATGAGGATCGTTGTAAAGAGCATAAGAAATATATCAAATCTCTCCTTATTTTTTTACAGAAAAGAGAGATTTGATATATTTCTTATGCTCTTTAGAATGATCCTCTTATTATATAAAGCTCTATCTAATGAAATTACCCATCTACCCCTAACAGACTGACCCAACACAACTTATCCATCTACCTCTAATAGACTAAGCCCAACACAATGACCCATCTACCTATGATCATATCAGCGGCTATTATGATTTGGAATTCCTTAGCATCCGGCTTCAAACTAGTTTGCATCTCAGTCAATCCGTCTTTAATTGATTGTTTTATCTTTTTCTTCCAACTTCCTGAAAAACGTTCTAGCAAATCTTTTATCCTTTTTCATTATTCTGATAGTGTTCCTTGGTGGCTTACTTCTGCTCTTCAAAATCCATTAGCATATCCAGATTTTGGGCCTCTCTTTTGGTTTGCCATGACTTACACTTTGGGGTTTATCTCAAACATACAAAGAACAACATGTGTGGGACTAAACCTTATAATCCCCAATTTTGGGCTCCGCCGTTCGGTCTAGTCTAGGCCCTTCCATACCCATGTTATTTTTTTAGATGTAGAGGGTACACCCGAGGGTCGAGTGTTGAAAGATATTGAAAGCATTTGTGACATAACACTTCTAAGTCAGTTAGCACTTTCTAATTTCAAGTCGCACTACTTTGAACCTTTTCCTGCGGTCACAGAAGAGTTTTCGGCTTGGTAGTCAAAGTATTATTTTTCAGTTCAGACTGATCAATCTCCAACATTGATGACTAACAATCTTCTACTTTTGGCCATCCTGAATCCACTTCTGACAAATTATCTCAATTGCCGCAAAAAAGGAAGAACCGATCAGTAAAAGACAAATGTAAAGACGTCTCCCCTACCAATCCATCATAGAATATGAGAAATTCAATTGTATAAGGTACCATCCAAGTCAAGACCGATGAATTTTGGATGAAATGCATTGGGTAGTTGTTGACCAATTAAGAGAGATACATCGCAATGACTTCCTAGCTTGGCCATAAAATGCAAGCCGTACTTGGAAAGGGCTCTCTATGAACATGAGGCGTTTTAAGAAGAGATTCAACAAGTTCCTAGAAAAACAGCCACCTTGGTCAATGCCCCTTTTGCCATTGTCGATGTAGTTTGCCCAATGTCTTTCGAAGATGCTAAAGATGTGACCCATTCTAGGTCGTATGCTTTAAGTCACCAATACCAATTGGCAGACCGATGTGTCACTATAATCAAATACCCAGAATACTTAGGTATTCCAAAAGCTAATTATAATGCATTATCTCGATCTAATTCTTACCTCCATTTCTCTCTCTCTCAGATGCATTGCCACCAGTTCACCTTCTTCCAAGAATAAAGCATGAGGAGTTTTTCTCTTGAAGAGGAGACTATTGAAATAAATGAAGAGATTGAACCTCAAATCCTCAAGAGGTTAAGTAGATCTAGCGAGGTTAACCGGGACAAGAAATCTTTTGAGTTCGACAAGGTGAAGCCTTCAAATAGTGGAGATTCTAATTCACATGCCACTAGAAAAGCAAGATCATCAACCAGCTCTAATGTTGATCGGCCTTGCTCTAGAACTATCTGTAGACACTGAATTTTGTTACCCCTCGATAATGATGACAATATGACATGGAAAAATGACGTCTCTCTCAAGTCACCCAAAAAACCACAAAAAAAATACCAGAAATAAAATAGTCCCCCTTCAGCCAAATAGAGCCAATTCGGGACCAATTGGCACGTCCCAGATAGTCGGGTGGCACCATCAGTGGCACCACTTGTTGGGGTATTCTAACCCCACCTCCGTAAGTGTTTTGATGATAACAAATATGTAGACAAGGTCTTGTGTGTGTTTTTATATCGGCAGAAAAATAAGATATGAAACTTGAAGACACAAAGTAAGAAAAGATAATAAAGAGAAGTTCAAGAACTGACCATGAAAGCATGACAAAGCTTGACAAGCATAGAAGACATCAAAAGAGTTCTTGAAGATTGAAGAATGAAGAAGATGCTCGTGTGCACTCTTAGAACACTCACTGCATGATTGTAATTGTACTTGCATGAAATAAATGAATGAACATATACATTATTTAGAGACTTTAGGAGGTTGTAAATAAACCCCTCCATAACCCTTAAATAGGACCAAATTGATTGGAAAAAGTCCTAGACCAATCCCCTCAGCCAAACAATCATAATCCAGCCTTGATTGTGATCCGGTTTGAGCATCCGATCGATCGGATCTCAGTGTATGGATCGATCGGGTCTGGCAGTAGCTGCACTAGTACGTTCCCATAGATGATCCGGTCGACCGGATCAAGTGGGACGATGATCCGATCGATCAGACATCTACCGGATGCCCCTGTAACTTTTAAACGGCTAGTTTTTAACGGATATATTCTCTAATGGCTAGGATCCGGTCAACCGAATCAATCTTCAGGTCAACCGGATTGGTGAAAAATAGCTCCGTTAGAACACATTTTGCACATGTTCTTTAGGCCATTAATGAGCCTATAAATAGAGAACATGACAGACCTTTTCATCGATCAACTACAGTCCAAAATCCTACTTTTGAGAAAGGTGAAAAGTGATTATTGCTTTCTAATTGAAGTCTTGTCCGCATTATTCAAGAATTGACTTCAAAGGCTAAAGAATCTTCCTAAGCTCACACTCTTAACTCTTATAAGAAGATCTTCATTGTGCAAGCATACATTCGCATCATTTGGCACTTGCAAGGAGTACACATCATACTCCTTGCCTAAGTATTTTTACCTTTATTTTTCTTGTATTTAGTTTATGCTTTTAAGTTTATAAAGCATTGGTTGCATTGGCCTAGACTGTACATAGGCATTGCAAGGATTCTCTTGTTCTTATAAGATTCGGATTCTTAAAAGATTGGAATCCTCTTATCCCGTGTAAAAAGATTATAAAGATGTTCTTCCCACCTACTGTACTGAAAGGAAGAAACTAGTGAATTCTCTCAAGGTTGAGAGGAGTGGACGTAGGCTAAGTTTAGCCGAATCACTATAGATTCTTTGAGTCCTCTATTTGCGCATTTTATTTCTATCTATCTTGTTTATATTCAAGAAAATTTAAAAAGGACATAAAATCACTAGTGATAACCTATTCACCCCTCTCTAGGTTATCCAATAAGTGGTATCAGAGCGAGAGCTCATTTTGATTGAGACTAAGATCTATAGGATCGCATTACACCAATCCTCTTGAGGGACTAAATGTCTCTAAACCTCCCTTGTTCAATGGAGATAATTTTTCTTATTGAAAAATTAGATTCTGGAACTTCACATGTGCACATAATCTAGAAATTTGGCATGTAATTGAACATGAACCTTACTCTTTCAATAAGACTGTAGATGGTGAAAGTGCACCTAAAGAAACCTCTGAATTGAATCCTGCTGAAAAGGAGAAAATTTAGTACAATTTCAAGGCTATCACCTTCCTACAATATGCCTTGACTGATTCTGAATTTAATAAAATAGCCATGTATGAAACGGCTAAAGAAATTTGGGATACACTTGTGGTTTCATATGAAGGAACCTCACAAGTAAAAGAATCCAAGATTGATAAATTAGTACATGAATATGAACTGTTTAAAATATTAGAAAATGAGAGCATTTCTAGTATGTTTTTACGTTTTACTAATATTACCAACAAGTTGAAGGGCTTGGATAAAACGTATACCAAGTCCAAAAATGTGAGAAAAATTCTCAGGTCACTTCCCCCCAAGTGGAGATCGAAAGTAACAGCCATTAAGAAAGCAAAGGACCTCGACAAAGTGAGCCTGGACGAACTACTTGGATCTCTTCTTACTCACAAAGTCGAATTGAATGAAGATGAAAGATGGTCGAAAATAAAAGAACCAAAGAAGAAGACAATAGCTCTCAAGACAACTAAATCATCAGATGAAGAGAGCAATGAAGAAGAGGATATCAATTTCTCAAAAAAGGAAATATCTCTTATCACCAAGAAATTCCAAAAATTCCTCAAAAGGAAAGGAGGCAAATACTTCAATAAGGGACAAGCAAGCAAAGGTAAGATTCCTACCAAAGATAAAAATTTTCCTTCTAAGAAAGCTATTGTCTGCTATGACTGCAGAAAGTCTGACCACTTTAGAACTGAGTGCCCAAAAGGACAAGAAAAGAAGAAAGCTTATGCTGTTGAAATTTCATGGGACTCAAGTGAAGAAGAAGTGGTAGGGGATTCTGATGAAAAAATCACAAATCTAGCTCTTCTGGCAACAGAAGATGACATAGAGGTAAGTTCGGCCTATCTTACTTCTAATTCTAAATATAATGATTCAATTGATGAGATAGATATGGATGACATAGATGAAGATGATATTGAAAAGAGATTTGAAGCTCTCTATGAGGCAAGTCGATAGCTTGAAGCTTCAAACTCCTTTTTAGAAAAGAAAGTAATAGAGTTGAATAATAAAATAGATGACCTATGGATCTATATTGCCCAACTTGAAGGAGAAAATGGGAGATTGACGTCAGCTTTGCTAACCTTCACCAAAGATCAAAAATCTTTAGACACTCTCCTTGGTACCCCTCAAAAGCCACCACAAGACAAAGAAGGTTTAGGCTATAATGGGAAAATCCCATACCATGCCAAAGATAAAGAAAAAGTGGTAGAGTGAAGAACATACCAAGGTCAAACGTCAACTTCTCATGTTCCCCTTTCAAGGAATCAAGGATATAGAAATCAAGAGCATAGAAATCAAAGGTATAGAAATCAACATCATCATGCATTTCAATATACCTCTCAAAGAAGGAATAGACCTCAAAGACCTCAAAGACCCCAAGGTCAATATTATAGGCCATATGCTCCATACTCAGTGGAAAGAAGCTATAGACCTCAACCAAACCATAGGCCATATATGAAGTATGACTCATATAGACCTTATGACCATCAAAGATTTTAAAGAGGTAGAAGGACTCAAAACTCCTTCAATAGCCAAAGACTACAAAGGCAGAAAAGGGCACCATCTCCATTTGACATTTGTGACCCTAGGTACCAACGACCTAAGAACTATGTTCCGGACACAAACTATAGTCCTAATTACAAGACAGTTTGGGTACCTAAGGAATCTCTCAACTCTAACAACAATGGACCCATGAGATTATGGGGACCAATGCATGTGTAAACTTTGTTTTGTAGGTATGCTTGAAGAGCAAAGGGCAAGTAAAATGGTATATCGACAATGGATGCTCCAAGCATATGACAAAAAATACGAAGTTTTTCATAAAGTTAAAAAAGTATGATGGAGGATGGGTGACTTTTGGAGATAATGGCAAAGGAAAGATAATTGGCATTGAAAACATTAATATAGGAGGTACTACCATCTCAAACGTTTGTCTGGTAAACAAACTTGCTTACAACCTACTCAGTGTAAGTCAACTATGTAGTATTGGATATAAAGTAAGTTTTGATGTTTCACATTGCTTAGTTATGGATACAAATAACAAAGTAGTATTGAAAGGAACTAGAAATGTCACACTCCAAACCACCCCCTTGGAAGATTGGGTAGGTGACCCGAATTGCACGACCGTAATCTGCCAAATTCCACGGATCTAGAAGCAGTGCTTACATTCATGAATCAAAATCCACACCTTTACCACAAGTATGATCAGAGTAATGCAGGACATCTACAATTTATCAGAAATAAACGAAAGCATAGCAATACGGGAAATGGTGATAATATATACATATAGAAACTTGTTTGTTACATTCCCCAGCACACACAACCCACAACAAAAGAAAACATAAGCTGATAGGCGCAACAATACGTACATGATTATATACAGGGTTAGGGCACCCAACCCCAAAAGAAGAAAAAAAGAAAAATAACTAAAGCCGATCCACGGTCAAAACAGGAAACCTCCTAACACAACAAAAAGGAGTTCCCAACACAAAACATCAGAAGTACTCCTCAAAGGTCTTCATCCATGACCACTGAGAAAGTACGCAGAATTAGTATGACCTCCGTCGGGGTCCATACCAACATCGTCATAACCACCAAAACTCTCCTCCTCGTAATAGCCCACCATGCCACAGCGGCATCCACCTGTAGGGTCATCTAAGAAAAGAGCAACATATAACAGAATGTGAGCCCCACCGAGCTCGTGAGCAAATAACATCCATCATGCATGCATATGCAACCACAATCCACATATTCACATGATCTACATGTTATGCAAGTCCAGTTTTATTATTAGCCACCTATCATTACAACTAAGTCAGGTCTGTGCTACTACAATCCCAATGCATGTATCCCTCGTGTAGCCTTGGTTACCTTTTCCCGCGATACACTCATGAGGTTGTCGGAGAAAGCCAGTCGGCTCTAGCATCCCTTCCTAGGACAGCCCCACCAGCCCTCTAATGATTATCTTGGCAAGCAACCGTTTCTTCCCTCATGCACCATATAGGTGTTCTGAATCTATGCACCTTCCGGTGTTTCGATATATGCACCTTCTGGTGTTTTGATAATTGCACCTTTTGGTGTTCCGATCCTAGTCACTCCCTGATAATTGCCTCCCAGGCATCCAACACCTTAACCCCTACTGGCAAGGGTTTGTAGCACGGGTGATGAAACTCTAACCCCATGTCTATATGGTATAGTATGAGTCAAGCAGTGTCAATCGCATTCATAATACGGGCTACCGCAGGCCTCATTTTCAAGCCGAGTATGGCATCTATTCTAACAATCACAATCATCATATGCATTTCACAGTGTTGATTAACAACAGTCATTATGCAGTGATTTGAGTAACTTTGTTTGTAAGCATGTAAATGGCATAACAAACAAGATTCAATTATTAATAGTCGGCATCAGATCACAATTACATTTGCACATACGATAGTATTATTCACTCACCAGTACTTGGCTCTAGGTACTCAGTCACAGATTCAATTCCAGCTGTTGTCTGATTGTTGTCCTCGAGCACAGGATCAAGTCCTAAACATAAGAATCAAATAGTGTTTTATTCAGTTATTGGCCCTACACTGGTGCCCTAGGGTTTCCCTAACTTACTGGGTTGACCCAGGATTTAGTTGGTCTCATTTGGAACATCAGGCCATACGCTGGGTCTTAGGTCATGTCCCGGTGCATGGGCCAAAGCCTAGGGCCCAGGGGCAATTTGGTCATTTACAGTGCCCACACCTGCCTCTAAGTCAGATTTAGTCCATAATATATTTTACATTACAACATACTGCTGTCCAACTCAGGACAGTGCAGTAAAACCAAACACAGCAAGGCACAGTCATCTGTGGGGCCCACTTAGGGTTCCAACCAATTTTTACATATGGACAGATGTGGGGGAAGGTCATTTTTGTCATTTCCCACATCCCACCATGTCCAGGGATCAAATCCCATAGTAAATTACAATTCTCCCCTTTTGTATCAAAAGATTCCTTCACTGGGCGATGTCTCTCGGCCTTGCTGCATCGCCAAGTGCCTGCAATCGACAGCAGGGCTTAGTTTCCAAGGCTAGGCTTTGTAGGGCCAAGGGTCTAATGGATCCTCTGCATGTTGGGATGGTCCAGTAGCCCTAGTGGTGGTCTTCCTTATGGTCCAATCCATTTCACCATCAGGGTTCCAGGCAGGCTGTATCTGGCTGTCCAGAATACCCTGATGAATAGTGCATAGGGTTTTGCAGATCTGAAATCTTGTGTTTCAGCCACATACAAGACTGAAACAATATGCCAGACAAGGTTTCAGGGCTGTACCCACCTAGGGTTAGGTCTCAGCAGCTCTGGCTTGTAGTCTAGGCTTCAATCCAGCAGCCAGAAGGGGGTCAAGGCTGTGCATGCATGCATGAATAGAATTCGGCCAAGGGAACAGCATATCAGATTTTTATTTTTCAACATAGATCACAGATTCACCATGCACAAGGTCTGCATGGCTGATTTGGACCAAGACTGGGCAAACCTAAGCTGTTCTGGGCTGCCCAGGGTTGAAAAAACACAGTATGCAAAAGGGAAAGAATGGTGAACAGCAGGTATGCAGGGAATTTTATACCTGAAACAGAGCTAAGAAGAAGCTCAGATGAGCTAGGGAAGGAGCTGGCACTGGCCCTTCTTCTTCCTTCCTTCTTCCACCTCCTTCCTTTTCTTCCCTCTCTTCTCTCTTTCAGATTCAGGTACAGCCATGGGTTCTAAATAAACCAAATGGCCTCCTATTTATAGACTTAAGGCCCACTGAGGTCTGTTTGTTTGGTTAGGTCTCTTTTAAAAACTCATTTTTAAACTAATTCTGTTCAGTTCTTGGTGCACAGGTGGGGTCCACACTGAACCAAGGGTATGAGGTGGTCTCTCTGAGTCCCCTCTATCACTGGAGAGTGTCCATGGTCAAGTTGGGTGGTCCCCACAATTATAATAATTAAATATATGCAAAAACAGCCACTGGGCGATGTCACTGGGCCTTGTTGCATCACCCAGTGCATGACCAAGTGAATTCCAACAACTAAAATCAAAGGGGGATTGCACAGGGGTTTGACCCTAGGTCAGGGTATTGTCCCCACATGCCCACCATGGGTTTTTACATGATTTTTCAGAGGTGGATCTCACCATTTTAGGGAGGAGAGAGATTACCTAGGATCCAAATCATACATCAGTCTGTGAGCTATGCAAGTGCAGGGGTCAGCTATCCATCTTCTAACAGGTATATAGGGAAACCTGTTTAGAGCATTTTCATTGATCTCATTGAGTGGAGTGATGCTCCACAGTGATCCTGGTGGCCTAGATAGGGGTTCCTACACTTCAGTCAGATTCTAGACAGTCAGGGGGCAGGGTTTGACATTTCTCCCCTCCTTACAAAAATTTCATCCTCGAAATTTTGCTTACCCAGTAATCCAAATAGTAGAGGATACTTCTCCTTCATTTCTTCCTCACGCTCCCATGAAGCTTCTTTTGCTGGGTTATTTCCCCATCGAACTTTCACAAAAGCGACGGTGCGGTTATGGAGGTTATGCTCTTTTATGTCCAATATCTCCGTGGGATGTTCCTCATAAGTCATATCCACGTCCAACTATTCGGGTTCAGCTGATAATACATGCGTCGGATTGTTTATGTACATTCGTAACATTGACACATGAAAAACGTCGTGGACACTTGACAAAGATGGGGGTAGAGCCAGCTGGTATGCTACGGGTCCCACTCTATTGAGTATTTCATAGGGACCAATAAATCTTGGGCTCAACTTGTCTTTCTTGTTGAAGTGCAGCAGTCCTTTGGTTGGGGATACTCGAAGAAATACTTTTTCTCCAATCTCAAACTCAATATCCTTCCTTCGATTATCCGCATAACTCTTTTGTCTCGACTGGGCTGCCTTGGTCTTCTCTTATGACATCCACTTTATCGCAGGTTGCTTGTATCTTCTCAGGTCCGAGATACTTCCGCTCACCAACTTCATTCCAATAAAGCGGAGTTCGACACTTCCTGTCATAGAGTGCTTCGAACGGTGCCATGCCAATGGTGGAGTGATAGCTGTTGTTGTATGCAAATTCCACCAGTGGTATGTGAGCATCCCAACTATCATTCATTTCCAAAGTACAGGCTCGAAGCATGTCTTCCAGAGTCTAAATGGTTCTCTCTGACTGTCCGTCCGTCTGCGGATGAAAAGCCGTACTGAGATTGAATTAAGATCCCAATGCCTTTTGTAGACTTCTCCAAAACCTTGAAGTAAATCGAGGATCTCTGTCAGACACAATACTGATAGGCACGCCATGTAAGCGGACTATGTTGTCAATGTATATCTGGGTAAGCTTTTCCATCGGATAACTTATTTTTATCGGTATAAAGTGAGCTACTTTTGTCAGTCCGTCTACGATCACCCAAATTGCATTCATACCCTTCCTGGTGTTGGGCAGGTTTGTTACAAAATCCATAGTGATTCTTTCCCACTTCCACTCTGGTATGAGAAGTGGTTGCAAAAGTCCATACGGTCAGTGTCTTTCCGCCTTTATTTGTTGACAGGTAAGGCACTTGGACACGTAGATTGCTAGGGTCTACTTCATTCCAATCCACCAATAATATTTCTTCAAGTCCTTGTACATCTTTGTACTTCCAGGGTGGATGGTAAAGGGTGAGCTATGCGCCTCTTAAGAATCCAATCTTGAATATCAAAATCCTCAGGCACGCACAATCTATCATGAAACTTCAATGCTCCATCTTGGGCCAATGTAAAATCTGGGTCTTTGTGGACACCTTGTTGAATTTCCCAAATTATGTTGGCCAGCTCGAGATCCAATGGTTGCTTCGTAATTATTTCTTCTAGTATCGACGATTATAGATCTAGTGCTACTAGCTGCACAGCTGCTTCATCGATCACGAGCTCCAGATCAAATTTCTGAGCTCCTCTATTAATTGCTCACTTACGACCAAAGATGCGAGAGACGCAATCTGCGATTTTTTGCTTAATGCGTCCGCCACAACATTAGCCTTGTTAGGGTGGTACTAGATCTCGCAGTCATAATCTTTTACTAGTTCTAACCACCACCTCTGTCTCATATTAAGCTCCTTCTGGGTGAAGAAATACCTTTTGTGATCGCTGAAGATTTCACTCTTTTCACCGTAGAGATAGTGTCACCAAATTTTTAACGCGAAGACTACTGCTGCTAACTCCAAATCATTAGTAGGGTAATTCTTCTTGTGTTCTTTCAATTGTCTGGAGGCATATGCGACTACTTTACCTCTCTGCATCATGACGCCGCCCAGGCCTGTTCTAGATGCATCCGTATACACTATCATTCCTCCGGTTCCATCTGGAATGGTCAGAACTGGAGCCAACACTAATCGGTTCTTTAATTCCTGGAAGCTTTTCTCGCACGCTTCATTCCACTCGTACTTAGTTCCCTTCCTCGTGAGTTTTGTCATGGGTGCCAAAATGCGCGAGAAGTTCTCAATAAATCGATGGTAGTAACTGGCCAATTCTAAGAAACTTCGGATCTCAGTGGCAATTTTTGGAGTCTCCCATTCGAGAACTGCCTTCACTTTGCCGGGGTCTACCTTGATGCCGTCTTTGGTGATGATATGCCCTAGGAAACCAATTTGATTGAGCTAAAATTCACACTTACTAAATTTGGCATAGAGTTGGTGTTCCCGCAGTCGCTGCAACACGAATGTAAGATGTTGTGCTTGTTCTTCCTCACTCTTGGAGTACACCAAAATGTCGTCAATGAACACTATGGCAAACTTATCTAGTACATCATGGAATACTCTATTCATCATATCTATGAATGCTGCCGGGGCATTGGTTAGTCCGAACGACAAGACTAAAAATTCATAATGTTCATACCGAGTTCGGAACGCCATTTTATGAATGTCACCGCTCTTAATCTTCAGTTGATAGTATCCTGACCTAAGATCAATCTTGGAGAAAACTCTTGCTCCTTGTAGCTAATCAAAAAGGTCGTCGATACGCAGCAACGGGTATCGATTCTTGATTGTCAGTTTATTCAACTCGCGGTAGTTGATACACAACCGTATACTTCCATCTTTCTTCTTTACGAATAGCACAGGTGCTCCCCAGGGTGACACACTGGGTCGAATAAATCCCTTCTTCAGCAGATCTTGAAGTTGTATCTGCAACTCTTTCAATTCGACTGGCGCCATTCGGTATGGTGCTTTGGATACCGGTGCTGCACCAGTGATCAGGTCAATCGCGAACTCTATATCGCGGTCTGGTGGAAACTGTGTCAAATCTTCTGGAAATACATCAGGAAATTCTCTGACTATATGGAGTTCTTCCAAAGGTCTTATCTTTGCCTCCGTATCAAGTACAGTGGCTAAGAAGCCTTGGCATCCATCATCGAGCAACTTTTGCACCTGAAGTGCGGATAATGTTGTTTGCTTAGACTTCCTCCTCGGTTCACTTTGATAGGTGGATTCCAACCCATCTTCTAGTTTAAACTTTATCTTTTTCTCCGCACACATGACGTTTGCACCATAGGCAGATAACCAATCCATGCCTAGTATCACGTCAAAATCATTTATTTCCATTTTTATCAATTGTGCGGTTAGTCTCTTCCCACAGATTTCAATCTGACAGGGGTCATAAACCTCTTTCAAACTCACGACACTCCCTGTTGGCGTGCTGACTACTAGCTCATGCTCAATGTCTCTTGGTTGATCTTCCATTTTACTCGTAAAGCTTGAGGAGACGAAAGAGTGGGTTGCGCCCGAGTCAAATAATACTCGTGCGGGTATGGTTGAGACATTCAGGGTACCTAGGGTTTGTCGGTAATTTAAGTTATATGACATAAACCAATTTCTCGAAAATTTATGGTGTTCGACCACTTACCTGTCATAACGTCGGGGTTCGCCTCAGCTTCTTCGTTGGTCAAAGCGTACACCTTTCCCTGCGTTCGATTGTCATGCGGTTGAAATGGCCTAGCGTAGGGTTGATTAAGTGAATTGTTGCCATATCCACACGTTTTACAATCTCTGGCCATATGCCTTACTTATTGCACAGATAGCATTTAAAAGGTATAGCTCCAGGTGTCGTGGCTTTGCTCGCTTGACTTGCTGCTGGTTGGCTTGGCGAAGCTGCTGTCGTCGCTTGACTCGTAGTAGGTTGAGCAGGTCGAGTAAATGTAGGGTGAAAAGAATTCTGACCTACATTCGGCCTACGATACAGAGTTGGAGTAGGGCTTGAACTTGTTCCACGGTAAACCTTATTTGGCCAACCATAGGTTTGGAAATTATTCGACCTTTTGTTCAAACTAGGCGACATTACAGTCTTTTCTTTCTCTTTTTCCTTGAATCTATCCTCCATTGTCTTCACCTTATCAACCATTTGAGCATAATCCCGAATATCCATGATTGACAAAACTGATCCAATCTTAGTTTTGAGTCCCTTCTCAAATTTCTTGGCCTTACTAACTTCCCCTTTCAAGTGCTCTGGAGCAAAGTGGAACAGATCTTCGAACCACTGTTGGTAGTCTAATACCGACTTATTCCCTTGCACTAATCCAATGAATTCGGTTTCCTTTCTATCCTTGAAACTCTCGGGAAAGTAGTTCTTGAAGAAAACTTCTTTAAACTATTCCCATGTGGGATTTGGGTGTGCAGATTCTAGATTAGGTCTAGTGGCCTTCCACCAAGCTTCAGCCTCATTCTGCATCTGATAACCCGCACAAATAATCTTTTGCGCGTCCGTGCACTCGAGTACTTCAAATGCCTTTTCTAGGGCACTGATCCATCGCTCCTGCTGCATTGCCTCTTATGTTATTTTAGAAAATGCAGGCGGTTGGAGTTTCTTGAACCTTTCCATAACCTTGGCGGTAGAATTTTCCGCTAAGTGCTGAGGCACAAGTGGTGGAAACAGTACGGGTCGATTAGGTGGTGGTGGTGGTGCAGCGCGTTCGTGCATCATAGTTGTAAATTGTGTAGACATCTGACCAAGCAACTCTTGTTGTTGTTGCATGGTTCGCATCATCGTGGTCATGAACGCAATCACATCGTTGGCTGCCACACTTGGTTGAGGTGCTGCTGCAGTAGCTTGTGCAGCTGCTAGTGCTTCTGATGAAGCAGCCGATGCCTCAGAGTTTTGAACCTCTGTTCCGTTGGGTAGTTCAACCTCCAGTACAATTCTAGGTTGTTTACCCTTACGACCTCCACGAGTACTTCTAGTGTTGACCATTGTTGCTTCTCTGAAAGGAGGAGCGTGTTCAATATTCCAATTTCATCTATGTGGGTAAATAGTTGTTTTCTAACTTAAGCAGGGTCAAATCCAGTACACAGTTCCAATGAGTAACATTAGTCATACCAGTAAGGTGGATTATTAGATTCATTATCTTGGTTCATTAGGTGATGTGTTTCATTAAATGCTTTGTGTTTCCTCTTGCTTACATGTTTTTATGTGTCAATATGCTATGTATGGTGCTATATAAAATTCCAAGCTTTTAATTAATTACCTGTTCTAGCAGGCAAGTATCTCCAGCCTCTTCTAGGTCTCAAACTCCAACGCCCGTAAAAATTTTATGTCAGCTATTACCTCTCCAGCTAACCTCAGAAAATGCTCTTGCTCTTCGGGTCCACTAATGACTGCAATGGTTAAGTACAAGTCCAATCGGTTTTCGGCCCGGGGTAATACTAGTCGTATCCGCCGCAGTCTCTTACGTAGATATCTAATAATAAGCATGGTACTGGGGTCTCCAGGTCAAATGAGGTAATAGGTCCTGTCACACAAAATGGTTCTAGGCATGAGGGCATACTTAATTTAAAGAATTAAGTACTTAACTATGGAAATTTAATTAACCATAACACCAACATAACAAATTCTTGGGTTGGCTCGAGGTACCTTAACGTCTAGGGATTCGATTGACTAGACAACCTATCAGATCCTGCTCTCAACTATCCTACACCTTCGTTAGGGTAAGATCTATGCTTCCCACACGTACCATGCACATAACACAACATACCTATGTAGCTATGTTCAGTTTGCATCACAACATTACAATTGGGATCATACACTGCAACAGACAAGTATATTTTATACTTATAATACACACCATAGTCTATATTTATATCATAAACTATATATAATTATTCTCATTAGCATATAGTACACATCTATTTAAAACCTAGTCATATAGGTCTCCTTCATAGTCCTTAATTATGAAATTTTACTTTTTGAGCCTATGTCCTCAAGTTGTGATTCCATCTTGTTGTAATTTGTCTCGTATATATATGTTTTTATTTGATAACAATAATTAATTTAATAAATATATATTTTTTTTAATTTTTTTTTTATCCTTCCTTTCCATGTCCCATGAGGTTATTTTGCCCAAATATGAGGTTCCCATGTGAAAATACTGAAATTCCAGCAAGATTCCATCACTGGGCGATGTCTCTGGGCGTTGCCACATCGCCCAGTGCCATCGCCTAGAGAATTGGGCTCAGGCTTTTTAAGTCCGAGAGGGCCCCATTTGCTCCCTATTCCATTCCAAACTTCTCCAAACCTTAGGGTAAGGGGACCACTTCCACACCAAGTCTTAGTATTTTCTTGGCCTATTTGCGACTTCACACGTGCCTAGGTAAGTTTTTAGGTTTTCTCTATATGTTTTACTTGTTTTCTCCATTTCTTCTTTACCTAGGTTAGGTTTTACTGATTTACTTGTCCTAAACTTGGTATTCTCTCTCTTGTTTTGTAGAAAATGTCTACAAGTCGGCGTACTACGAGGAAGTCAGTAGCCCAGAAGAGGCTACGGGTTGAGTCTGAGGATTCTTCCTACTAAGAGATTCCTCCTCCATCTCCTAGAGAGGATTCATCTTCAGAGGAACCTGATTTCGACCACCATCTCTTCTCTAGGTATGAGTACGCTAAGGAGTGGAAAATTTTCATTTCCGTAAAAATAGTGAATGGCCGGGTGGTGCGAGTAGAGGACTTCCACCAATATGGCCTTTTTGCCAAGTTTAATGCTCTAGGTTGGGCATCGATGTTATCTCCTACCGAGCCTTGTTATCCCAACTTGGTTCGGTACTTTTACTGTAACCTGGGGCCTTCTAGTGCCCAGGAGTTCGGGGTGGAGAGTAGGGTAAAGGGAGTGGATATCCGATTGACCACTACCCTCTTGGTAGAGATCCTGGGTTTACCTGACACAGGTGATAGGGTTTATTACCAACCCCGCATGGACATTTTCGATATGTTCTCCCTCGAGACTAGGAGGACCATGTTCAGGGCTTTGTGACCTATAACATCTACCCAAAGGGCGACAACAAGGGCAGTATCTCTATGATGCGGGCATTCATCACCTACTACTTACTAGGTGCTGGTCAGGGGGGTTCAATCATCAACCTCCCATATTTATTACTCCAGGTGATGCTTTACCATGCGTGGAATCCAGCCGATGGTAACCTTCCTTACGGGAAGTTTCTTACCTTGGTCTTTCGATACTTTGGGGTTCCACTAGAGGGCGAGTACATCAACAGGGTTTGATCCAGGCCTATAGACAAGACTTCTATTCTGAAGATGAAGCTGCCTAGTGAAGATCCAATAGTGGATGAGGAGCAGGTGATGGCTGAGGATATGCAGTAGGACGAGGGACAGGGCGGTGATGCACAGGATGTGGATCAGATTGGAGAGGAGTAGGGTGACATCGAGGGTGGCACTCAGGGCATGTACACAGAGGAGCAGGGGTTAGGTCCAGATGATCTCGAGGGTTTTGACATATAGTTTACGGACTTACTTGCTTACGAGATGATAGGTGCCACCAGTTCGCAGGTTCCAGGGCCTCCAGATTGGGCTCAGGTGATGACACAGCTTCAGAGCCTCGACGCACAAATGTCTGACCAGGGGTCTAGAATTGATCAGGGTTTCACTTCTTTGGGCGGCAGAGTAGGTGCAGTTGAGCAGAGACTAGACTTCTGGGACTGCTACTTCCGTGTTGACTCACGCCAGCCTCAGCCTCCTACTGATGACCTGCCTCCTACAGAGTAGCTCCTAGCATCTTCCAGACACTTGAGGCTACATGATTATGCTCATCCTTTTTTTTTTTTGAGTAATTTATGTATTTTAATCCTTTACCTAATGTACTTAGTCTAGGGTTTTTTTTTTAGCTTATGCACTTGTTGAATTGCAGTTTATGCAGTCAATCTTATGTAAGTTTTATTAATTTAATGAAAATTCCATGTCTTTGTTTAATTGCATCTACTTCCCCTGTAGCTTTTACTTATTTCGTGTTTTATGAGTTATATCTTGTTAATCCTAGTCTGCACATCATGAATGTAAGAAGAGCCTCACTCTCTAATACCAAGCTCTGTCACACCCCAAACCACCCCCTAGGAGGATTGGGTAGGTGACCTGAATTGCACGACCGCAATCCGCCAAATCCCACGGATCTAGAAGTAGTGCTTACATTCATGAACCAAAATCCACACCTTAACCACAAGTATGATCAGAGTAATGCAGGACATCTACAATTTATCAGAAATAAATGGAAGCATAGCAATACGGGAAATGGTGATAATATATACATATAGAAACTTGTTTGTTACATTCCCCAACACACACAACCCACAACAAAAGAAAAAATAAGCTGATAGGCGCAACAATACATACATGATTATATATAGAGTTAGGGTACCCAACCCCAAAAGAAGAAAGAAAGAAAAACAACTAAAACCGGTCCACGGTCAAAAAATGAAACCTCCTAACACAACAAAAAGGAGTTTCCAACACAAAACATCAGAAGTACTCCTCAAAGGTCTTCATCCACACCACCGAGAAAGTACGTAGAATCGGTATGACCTCCGTCGGAGTCCATACCAACATCGTCATAACCACCAAAACTCTCCTCCTCAAAATAGCCCACCATTCCACAGTGGCATCCACCTGCAGGATCATCTAAGAAAAGAGCAACATATAACAAAGTGTGAGCCCCACTGAGCTCGTGAGCAAATAACATACATCATGCATGCATATGCAACCACAATCCATAGATTCACATGATCTACATGTTATGCAAGTCTAGTTTTATTATTAGCCACCTATCATTACAACTAAGTCAGGTCTGTGCTACTACAATCCCAATGCATGTATCCCTGGTGTAGGCTTAGTTACCTCTTCCCGCGATACACTCATGGAGTTGTCGGAGAAAACAAGTTGGCTCCAGCATCCCTTCCTAGGTCAGCCCGACCAGCCCTTTGATGATTATCCTGGCAAGCAACTGTTTCTTCCCTCATGCACCATATAGGTGTTCTGAATCTATGCACCTTTCGGTGTTCCGATATATGCACCTTTCGGTGTTCTGATAATTGCACCTTTCGGTGTTCCGATCCTAGTCACTCCCTGATAATTGCCTCCCAGGCATCCAGCACCTTAACCCCTACTGGCAAGGGTTTGTAGCACGGGTGATGAAACTCTAACCCCATGTCTATATGGTATAGTATGAGTCAAGCAGTGTCAATCGCATTCATAGTACGGGCTACCGCAGACCTCATTTCCAAGCCGAGTACAGCATCTATTCTAATAATCACAATCATCATATTCATTTCACAGTGTTGATCAACAACAGTCATTATGCATTGATTTGAGTAACTTTGTTTGTAAGAATGTAAATGGCATAACAGACAAGATTCAATTATTAATAGCCGGCATCAGATCACAATTACATTTGCACATACGATAGTATTATTCACTCACCAGTACTTGGCTCTAGGTACTCAATCACAGATTCAATTCCAGCTATTGTCTGATTGTTGTCCTCAAGCACAGGATCAAGTCCTAAACATAAGAATCAAATAGTGTTTTATTCAGTTATTGGCCCTACACTGGTGCCCTAGGGTTTCCCTAACTTACTGGGTTGACCCAGGGTTTAGTAGGTCTCATTTGGAACATCGGGCCTTACACTGGGTCTTAGGTCATGTCCCGGTGCATGGGCCAAAGCCTAGGGTACAGGGGTAATTTGGTCATTTACAGTGCCCACACCTGCCTCTAAGTCAGATTTAGTCCATAATACATTTTACATTACAACATACTGCTGTCCAACTCAGGACAGTGCAGTAAAACCAAATACAGCAGTGCACAGTCATCTGTGGGGCCCACTTAGGGTTCCAACCAACTTTTACATATGGACAGATGTGGGGGAAGGTCATTTTTGTCATTTCCCACATCCCACAGTGTCCAAGGATCAAATCCCCCAGGAAATTACAATTCTACCCTTTTGTATCAAAAGATTCCTTCACTGGGCAATGTCTCTGGGCCTTGCTGCATCGCCCAGTGCCTGCAATCGACAGCAGGGCTGAGTTTCCAAGGCTGGGCTTTGTAGGGTCAAGGGTCTAATGGATCCTCTGCATGTTGGGATGGTCCAGTAGCCCTAGTGGTGGTCTACCTTATGGTCCAATCCATTTCACCATCAGGGTTCCAGGCAGGCTGTATCTGGCTGTCCAGAATACCCAGATGAATAGAGCATAGGGTTTTGCAGATCTGAAATCTTATGTTTCAGCCACATGCAAGGCTGAAACAATATGCCAGCCAAGGTTTCAGGGCTGTACCCACCTATGGTTAGGTCTCAGCAGCCCTGGCTTGCAGTCTGGGCTTCAATCCAGCAACCAAAAGGGGGTTAAGGCTATGCATGCATGCATGAATAGAATTTGGCTAAGGGAACAGCATATCAGATTTTTATTTTTCAACATAGATCATAGATTCACCATGCACAAGGTCTGCATGGCTGATCTGGACCAAGACTGGGAAAACCTAAGCTATTCTGGGCTGCCCAGGGTTGAAAAAACACAGTATGCAAAAGGGAAAGAATGGTGAATAGCAAGTATGCAGGGAATTTTATACCTGAAACAGAGCTGAGAAGAAGCTCGGATGAGCTAGGGGAGGAGCTGGCAGTAGCCCTTCTTCTTCCTTCCTTCTTCCTCCTCCTTCCTCTTCTTTCTCTCTCTTCTTCCCTCTCTTCTCTCTTTCGGATTCAGGTACAGCCAAGGGTTCTAAATGAACCAAATGGCCTCCTATTTATAGACTTAAGGCCCACTGAGGTCTATTTGTTTGGTTAGGTCTCTTTTAAAAACTCATTTTTAAACTGATTCTGTTCAGTTCTGGGTGCACAGGTGGGGTCCATAGTGAACCAAGGGTATGAGGTGGTCCCTCAGAGTCCCCTCTATCACTGGAGAGTGTCCATGGTCAAGTTGGGTGGTCCCCACAATTATAATAATTAAATATATGCAAAAACAGCCACTGGGTGATGTCACTGGGCCTTGCTGCATCGCCCAGTGCATGACCAAGTGAATTCCAGCAACTGAAATCAAAGGGGGTTTGCACAGGGGTTTGACCCTAGGTCAGGGTATTGTCCCCACATGCCCACCATGGGTTTTTACATGATTTTTCAGAGGTGGGTCCCACCATTTTAGGGAGGAGAGAGATTACCTGGGATCAAAATCATACATCAGTCTGTGAGTTGTGCAAGTGCAGGGGTCTGCTATCCATCTTCTAACAAGTATTTAGGGAAACCTGTTCAGAGCATTTTCATTGATCTCATTGAGTGGAGTGATGCTCCACAGTGATCCTGGTGGCCTGGCCAGGGGTTCCTGCACTTCAGTCAGATTCCAAACAGTCAGGGGGCAGGGTTTGACAAGAAATAACAATATATATACTTGCATCATTGATGAAGGTAGTTATAACAATACTTGCTTAGTTTCCTATGAAGATTCAAATGTTTGGCATAGAAAACTTGGGCATATAAATATCAAATTGATTCAATCAATAGCTTCCAAGTATCTTGTTTGAAACTTACCTAAACTAAAGTTTGACAAGAATCATTTTTGTGATGCATGCCAAAAGGATAAACAAATTAAGGTTTCTCACAAATTAAAGAACATAGTTTCAACTTCTAGACCACTTGAACTTCTCCATTTAGATCTTTTTGGCCCTATCCCTACTCCAAGTTTGAGTGAAAAAGTATACATTTTTATCATTGTTGATTATTATTCTAGATATATTTGGACTTCTTTTCTTAGACATAAAAATGAGGTTTTCGATGAATTTTCAAAACTATGTAAGGAAATCCAAAACCAAAAGGGTTATTTGGTCACTACAATAAGAAGTGATCATGGTGGTGAGTTTGACAACTCAAACCAGTTTGGGAAATATTGTGATGATGAAGGCATCACTCATAATTTCTCTGCTCCTAGAACACCCCAATCCAATGGGATTGTTGAAAGGAAAAATAGATCTCTTCAAGAGACTGCCCAGACTATGCTTAATGAATATTGCCTACCTAAATATTTTTGGGCTGAAGCTGTAAATACTGCTTGTTATGTTTTAAACCGTGTTTTGATTCGAAAGATCCTATCCAAAACACTTTATGAATTATATTTTGAAAAGAAATCCAAAGTTGATTATTTTCAGATTTTTGGTTGTAAATGTTTCATTTTGAATACTAAAGACTCCAAAGAAAAATTTGATGAAAAATCAGATGAAGGCATTTTTCTTGGGTACTCTAGCAATAGTCGTGCATATAGAGTATTCAACAAAAACACCTTAGTAGTGGACGAATCTATGAACATTAGATTTGATATTTCTCCTCCAAAAGAAAAGTATAAACCTTTAGTTGATGATGATGAGAATGTTATATCCGAAATCTCAAAAAAAGTTGAGACTACCTCTTTAAATGAGAATAATTCTCTTCTAGACACATCAAATGAAGACTCATTAGAACTTCCTAAAGAAGTTAGACCAGTAAGAAATCATCCATTAGAACAAGTTATTGGTGATTTAGAATCAGGTGTTCAAACTAGGTCTAAACTTCAAAACACTTGCAATTTTTCTGCATTTCTATCCATGGTAGAGCCTAAGAACATAAAAGAAGCCTTGATGGATAATAATTAGATTTTGGCCATGCAAGAAGAACTTCATCAATTTGAAAGAAATGATGTTTGGGAGCTTGTGCCCAAACCCAAGAATAAATCCATAATTGGAACAAAATGGGTATTCAAAAATAAATTGGATGAAAATGGTATTGTGGTAAGAAATAAAGCTAGACTAGTGGCTCAAGGATATAATCAGCAGGAGGGAATTGATTTTGATGAGACATATGCCCATGTTGCTAGATTAGAAGCCATTAGAATGCTCCTACCTTTTACTTGTCATAAAAATTTTAAACTTTTTCAAATGGATGTGAAAAGTGCTTTCTTGAATGGGTTTATTGAAGAAGAAGTGTATGTACCTCAACCTCCTGGTTTTGAAACTTCTTCTCACCCTGATCATGTTTTTAAATTAAAGAAAGCATTGTATGGACTTAAACAAGCACTAAGGGCATGGTATGATAGATTAAAGATATTTTTTATTAAAAATGCATATATCATTGGTAAGATAGATACTACATTGTCTGTTAAGCGTAAAGGTTCTAATTTAATTATAGTACATGTAGATGATATTCTATTTGGTGCTACTGATGATTCACTATGTATTGAATTTAGTAATTGCATGAAAAGTGAGTTTGAAATGAGTTTAATGGGTGAACTCAATTTCTTTTTAGGCCTTCAGATCAAACAAACAGAAAATGAAATTTTTATCAATCAATCTAAATATATAAAAGAATTGTTAAAGAAATTTGATATTAATTCCCAAAAGGCCTCTAACACTCCCATGAGTACCTCAATAACTCTCCCAAAAGATGAGAATGGAACCCATGTTGATCCGACTCGTTATCGAGGTATGATTGAAAGTTTGTTATATTTAACTGCAAGTAGGCCAGATATCATGTTCAGTGTGTGTGCTTGTGCTAGATTTCAAGCTAATCCTATGCAATCACATCTTAGCGCTGTTAAAAGAATTTTTAAATATTTAAAAGGAACAATTGATATAGGATAATGGTATCCAATGCACAACAACTTTGAATTACTTAGTTTTTTTTTATGCAGACTTTGCTAGTTGTCATATTGATCGCAAGAGCACAAGTGGTACTTGCCACTTTCTTGGATCCTGTTTGGTTTCTTAGTTCAGCAAGAAGCAAAACTATGTGGCACTCTCAACTACCGAAGCTGAATACATAGCAAATGGCAGATGTTGTGCCCAAATCCTTTGGATGCGCCAGACAAAAATATTCTGTGACAGCACTAGCGCAATCAATCTAAGCAAAACCCCAATTCTTCACTCAAGAGCAAAACATATAGATGTTCGTCATCATTTTCTTCGAGATACTATCCAAAAGGGAGAAGTTGTACTCGAACACATTGAAACAGAAAAACAAGTTACAGATATCTTCACCAAACCTCTGTTCGAAGAACGTTTCTGCAATCTTCGTCGAGAATTAGGTATGTGTAACCTTTTTGATTGAGAACCATCCTCTGAGTCTGTCCCAATCGATCTCACGATCAAAATCCAGGGTTGACTGGCTAAAATGGCCTATTTAAGGTCATCCGGTCGATCGGATCGCAAAAAAATTACCTTTTTAACCAAAATCGAGACTTAAAAGGCTCATTTCTAACTTTCCAAAACCCATCTCTCTTCTCTCCCAAACCCCTCTTTTGAGTTTCTAGGGCAAAATCTTGTCAAATCCTTGAAGATTTTTGCTTTTTTTTTGGTGATCCAAACTCATTCTCACCATCAAATCTCTAGTTTTTCACACCTTTTCTTCTCAAAATCCTTTCCAATCTCTCTTTCTCAAAACCCTTGCTCTCAATGGCTTCAAAAGGAGAATCCTCAAAGAAGAGAAAGACTATGGCTTCAAAGAAGGATCAGTATGATGGAACTTTGATCATCTCGAAGGAGGCATCGATTTGGTGGAAGGAATTTCAACTGAAGAAGCTCATTCGAGAAAGGCTAGTAAGTATTATCAAACTCAATGTCATTCTTCCTTGTGAGATAAACACTTTCTTTGAGATGTTGGGTTGGGATGCTATTCTCTTTTCCCAAGAGAAAGCCTATACTAGGCTTGTTCAACTATTTTATTGCAATCTCAAAGTAGTTAGTGTTGAAGGTGACTACACCATCACCTCCCTAGTTAAAGGCAAATATATTTCCTTTGACACTGGAACTTGCCCAAATAATTGGGGTTGATGACTCTGGAGAACAAAAGTATCTCCGTACCAAGACTTCCCCTACAGGATTTATGGATGTTGATGCAGTGTATGGTTCAATTTTCAAGAATTATTTGGGGGAAACCAAGGGTCATACTGCTATTCATCTTGGAGACATTCCTAGGGTAGTCAATTTGATTTTGACCTATAATATCCTCCCTCTTGGTGGGCGTAGAGATGCAATTACCAGCTTCCAGGCCTATCTCATTTGGTGCATTGCCAATTCTCACCAAATTTGTCTGCCCTATGTGATTATTAAAACTATGGAATTGGCTGCTAGAAGGGACTCTAAGGCAAGCCTCCCCTATAGTCGGTTCCTAATAGTTATCTTCAAGCATTTTGAAGTTAATCTATCTGATGAAATTCCAACTTCAAATCCTTCTGCAATTGATTCTTCTACTTTGAAGAAGATGGGCATTCCCACTAGCGGATTCGATGTTCCTCCTCCTCCTGCTGGTCGCCAAGCCAGGTGTAAGCAAGCCTCTTCATCCATTGTTGATAGCGATGCCTCTAATGAGGATGATAGTGATGATGAAGATTATGTGTCTAGGGCTGAGTTTGCTGCGTACCAGGAGAAGCTTGACTCCCGTCTGCAAGGATTTGATGATCAATTCGCAGCTCTTCGTGGAGGCAACAAGGAGATCATGGATCAGCTTAGGATGATCACTCACCACTTTCACATTTCTCCTCCCCCTCCAGATGCTTAGTTTTCTTTATTTATGCTTCTTTTAAAGATAATTTGGGTTGTAATATTTTTAAACTACAGCTTTACTTTTGATATGACTTTTCAAATGGTGCACTTCTCTAGGGGGAGAGTGCTTTTGATTTAGACTATTTACTTTCGACCTATGTGGTATCTTTGAATTAGACTCTCTGATTGGCTTATTATGGATTTTATATGTTTTGGCAGCCATTATCCTCTCTTTATCATATAACTCTACCATACAGGGGGAGCCTTCTCTACCCTTTTTGGTGTTGACAAAGGGGGAGAAGAGTTATGATTAATTATTATGATTTGGATTTTATATGACTACATATACTTGGTGGATATGATTTTGATGCATGGTTTGACAACTTTGATATTTTGTTAATGAATACTATGCTATATATATTGTTACCAAATCATATGTTTGTCATCATTAAAAAGGGGAGATTGTTGGGGTATTCTAACCCCACCTCCATAAGTGTTTTGATGATAACAAACATGTAGACAAGGTCTTGTGTGTGTCTCTATGTCGACAGAAAAATAAGATATGAAACTTGAAGACACAAAGTAAGAAAAGATAATAAAGAGAAGTTCAAGAACTGACCATGAAAGCATGACAAAGTTTGACAAGCACAGAAAACATCAAAAGAGTTCTTAAAGATTGAAGAATGACGAAGATGCTCGTGTGTACTCATAGAACACTCACTGCATGATTGTAATTGCACTTGCATGAAATAAATGAATGAGCATATGCATTACTTAGAGACCTTAGGAGGTTGTAAATAAACCCCTCCATAACCCTTAAATAGGACCAAATTGATTGGAAAAAGTCCCGGTCCAATCCCCTCAACTAAATAGTCATAATCCAGCCTTGACTGTGATCCGGTCTGAGCATCCGGTCGATCAAATCTCAGTGTATGGATTGACCGGGTCTGGCAGTAGCTGCACGGGTACGTTCCCATAGATGATCCAGTCGACCAGATCAAGTGGGACGATGATCCGATCGATCTGACATCAATCGGATGCCCCTGTAACTTTCAAACGGCTAGTTTTTAACGGCTATATTCTCCAACGGCTAGGATCCGGTTGACCGGATCAATCTTCAGGTTGACCGGATTGGTGAAAAATAGATCCATTAGAACACATTTTGCACATGTTGTTTAGGCCATTAATGAGCCTATAAATAGAGAACATGACAGACCTTTTCATCTATCAATTACAGTCCAAAATCCTACTTTTGAGAAAGGTGAAAAGTGATTATTGCTCTCTAATTGAAGTCTTGTCCGCATTATTCAAGAATTGACTTCAAAGACTAAAGAATCTTCCTAAGCTCACACTCCTAACTCTTATAAGAAGATCTTCATTGTGCAAGCATACATTCGCATCATTTGGCACTTGCAAGGAGTACACATCACACTCCTTGCCTAGGTATTTTTACCTTTATTTCTCTTGTATTTAGTTTATGCTTTTAAGTTTATAAAGCATTGGTTGCATTGGCCTAGACTGTACTTAGGCATTGCAAGGATTCTCTTGTCCTTATAAGATTCGGATTCTCTTATCCTTAAAAGATTGGGATCCTCTTATCCCGTGTAAAAAGGTTGTAAAGATGTTCTTCCCACCTACTGTACTGAAAGGAAGAAACTAGTGAATTCTCTCAAGGTTGAGAGGAGTGGACGTAGGCTAAGTTTAGCCGAACCACTAGAAATTCTTTGTGTCCTCTATTTGCGCATTTTATTTCTATCTATCTTGTTTATATTCAAGAAAATTTAAAAAGGACATAAATTCACTAGTGATAACCTATTCACCCCCTCTAGGTTATCCAACACCACTGAGACTTGGGTGGTATTACCTAGAGCTGGCCAGCACTCGTCCAAGCTTGGGCGATGCCGCCCAGCCCTCTGGGGTGCCTCCCAAGGCTTTTTGGGCCCTATACCTCCTCAAAAGAAAGAGGTCCAAAGCTCAAAGCAACTCTGAAATTCCCTGGTTCTACCCGCTTTTTGAGTTTTTATCTTTTTAGGTTTTAGTCCTTCAGTTTTTTTGCCCTCAGGGGCCCAGTTGGTATCTAGGACGTGGAAGCCCTGTTGGAATCTAGGAAGTATGAAGCCCGGTTGGTGTCTAAGACGCGGAAACCCTATCAGAGTTTAGAGAGCAGGAAGCTTGGTTGGTGTCTAGAATGTGGAAGCCCTGTCGGAGTCTTAGTAGAAGGAAGCCCATTGGTGTCTAGGATGCAAAAGCCCTATTAGAGTCTAGGAAATAGGAAGCCCTGTTTGTGTCTAGGGCGTGGAAGCCCTGCCAATGTTTTAGTGGGAGCAATATGCTCTTTCATCCCCATTGATGTTACTCTTTCCGAATTCTAAGTAGCAGGAGTCTCATTTATAGTTATTACTTTGCCTGAAGTCTGAGTTGTGAGACCCTTTCCATAATGGTATAGATGTTACTCTGCCCGAAGTCTGAATACGAACCACTCATTTAAAGTCATTATTCTACCCGACAAAAGAGAGTCATGTAGTCTATCCATCTCCACCTAAGTTGGGTGGTGACCCATTTCGCATTTTCTGCGTTTTTGGTAAATTTCACCGTCAGGTACATATTTTTATTCTGATCATTTATTTTGGCATAATGTAGATCGTTTAAGTATATTTTTTGCCCTCTTTGCGGTTTTTCATTATTTTATACATATTCATCATCATACATGCTAGTATAAATTGCATTATCATGGGAGAATATTTGAAATCAAGCATCTATCAGAAAGACTAGTTCAACCGGGAGAGATGGGTGCCTAACACCTTCCCACTCTTATAACCTAACAGCTTATCCAAATTCTCTGAGCAGACCATATGAAATCATGTAGCCCTTTCCATTTTCATGGATAGGGCTACACCCATTGGGTCCTAGGTCCTAACCCTAGGTAACGGCTCCATTTTATTGTTAAATATTGCATGATATCCCACTCCCGCTTCCATGAGGTCACGGTATATATACATCATCCCAAGAGGTTTACAGTTGCGACGCCACTACGTAAAAGTCAAGCTTTCGACACTAGATGCTACCATTGAATGCCAAAATGTTCTCCCTTATGCATCATTTGTATGATAACATGTTTGATTAATTATACTATATGTTTGATGATTGTAATAACTGCATCAAACTCGGAGTAAAATCAAAGTATGAGGGTACTCACTATTTTGCCTTTATCCTCGGAGAGGTGAGGCACATCATACTAAGTACTTTGAGAACGAATGATAGTCATTTCCTGGACAAGAATGTTTGAAGTGAAAAATAAAGACGAGGGTATCTCCTATTGTGCCTCTAACCCCGGGGAGGTGAGACACATCATAAGTACTTTGAATTCAATTAATGGCCACTTTCAACATTGCACTCATTGCACACACACATTGCATGGAAGACAGTCAACCACATGGTTTAGTCATTGGACACTATGTGTAGTTATGGGTAATCCGTAACTAAGTCACACCCCTTGATATTTACTGAGCGGGCTTAGAATCATAAGTGAGGATGGTCACTAGTTTGACGTGGGATACATTTGATACTCAAAAGGCACTAGTTTGACCATTCTGAGACTAATTGATCTACTCCCTAGGTATATCAAAGGAACCACGTACGCACGACTCGCTTTACAAGCGATAGGTATATCGGTTCTGTCAAGGGTGACCTTGTATGTCTTATCAGCCTACCTATTGCATACATCATGTAGAAAATTAATCCATATGTGAATAAGGTACACCAAAAGCTAAACTTATAGATATTTGGAATTCAGACCAAGATTTTCAATGATATACGTTACATAGTATAGTGTGCCTACACAGAACTTGGATTGTCCCACAATATGATAGCATGCTGCTTGGCATGGCATGTCCAATGAAAAGAGTTTAAATTTTCCCACGTAAAGGACACTCTATATTATCATAAGATATATCATGGGGATACTCTTGTCTGACACTTTTTGGTTCTTCCTCACGTGATGGTACTAGTAACCATCACATGAACTAACTTTGTTTGTATATATTTCATGTATATATTTTGTAGATAAATATAAAAAATTAAAAAAAACTTGTATATTCCAAGTAAATTTATTGTAGTCTGAAATAAGTTTTCTTTGCTTATATAAGTCACAATTCCACATAAAAAAGGCTTCTCATTATCCACGTGGGCTCGTCAGGGCAATCAGTTAGTCCGAATCAGCCCAGTCCGGTCTCCACTGCCTCCATATACCCAACCCTTTGGATTTTCCTGTTCTCCAGTCAACATTGAGAAATAGAGTCCAATCACACTGTCATCAGACATAGACAACATGGATCCTCAAGGTAGTGATTCGCCAGAAGACTAGTTGGGGCAACAAGTGAATCGGTTGTAGACTGAAATATTAGAGCTCAGGCAGCTCATGATACAGATATTGTAGGTAGTGCATGGATACTCTAGAGTAGAAATAACCCGTACCTTTGATGAAACAATGAAATAGAGTGAAGAGCGACTCATACAACATCAAGAGCACAGACCAGAACGATTCTAGAAGAAGACGAAGAACCCGCATTGACACACCTCAAGATCGTTCTGAGACTAAAAGGGAGCGAAGAATTAGAGAGGAAGTTGAGAAATTAGAAACTGCAGTCAAGGGAAAGGCTCATAAGAAACCAGAAGATGATATAATATTCTTTCTAGAAGGGAATATACCAGAAGACTTTAAATGGAAGCTTGACGAAGCTGATGGGAGAGAGGATCCTAAAACTCATCTCAAGATCTTCACAATTGTGGCAAGGACTTGGAACCTTGTAGAGAATCAGATGGGACAAGCATTTTTGTACTCACTTGTAGGATCTGTGTTGAGATGGCTAACACATCTAGACCAAACACAAACTCAAACTTGGTTGATAGTGGTGAAAGCCTTTAAAAGCAGTATTCATGTAATACTGAGGTGGATATTACCCGCAAGGAATTGGAAACATTAAGGCAAAAATTGACTAATGGATTCTCTAATTTCATTATGAGATTCTGAGAGAAGGCTATAAAATCTGGAATAGACCAACATAATCAGAACAAGTGGAAATGATCATGGAAAACCTGTACGGGGAATACCATGACCTTCTTTTCTGTCAACATCTCAAAACCTTTGAGGCACTCATGTCTACTGGAAAGCATATTGAAGATAAATTATTCAAAGGAAAGCAAGCTCAGGGCACTCCTCACGATGTTATTGGATCTTACTCAGTGATAGTAACCAAAGGAAACCAAGGGCAAAAGGCCCGGAAGTGAATGTAGCAGAGACAAGCCAATAGTTAGAAATTCAGATGGCAGTTGCACTTGTGATATAAGAAAACTTTCCAGTACCACAGGTTTCCAATGCCACCCAGTCTCCTTTTCACCAAGCTAGAGAAGGAAGGAATGCTGAATATAGTGCCATCTCGGCAGATTGTTATGATAAATATACCAAAATGGTATAAGCCTAAATTATATTGCCACTATCATGATCAGAGGGGTCATCAGACTAATAAGTGTATACATCTCAAGCATGCAATCCAAGATCTGATAGATGCAAGAAAGATTGAGCTACAAACAGAGCAACAATTGAATGTAACCACCAACCCTTCGCCGACACATAGGGTGAGTATGGTACAAAGCGATTCCTAGGAAAAAAAATTCTACTTCTTTGATTATGCCTATGAATACCAAAAAGAAAAAAGATCAAAGAAAGGATAGCTCCTCATGACGAGACCCTGAATGGATATTTTGTCAAGGAAGGAGAAGACTTCTCGTTTAGTGGAAATGTTGAACCGTGGTTTCATAACACCAATAGAAATATCTCATCCGGGATTTGTTGGATGTCGGAAAAGTTAAGCTATCGCTCGAAGGCATTAAACAATAGTTATTAACTTGATGAGCACTAGTCTTGTTGGCTAACTTAAATGAATCCAGTACCCAGCTCCAGTTAAAAGGGAACTTTTTGATGGTACAAACTATATAATCTGTTGACGAAGAAGCAGCAGTACTTTACTCTTGTGTAACACTAAAGACATTACCGAATTTGCATCCCTTAGGTCTTTAGGTTTTTACTTTGTCAAATTTCCTTCTGTAATCTCATCCGCTGCATTTTTTGATCAGTTAGCAATGAATATGGTTCTTTTCCATACATGCAATTTCATTTTTGTTTTTATCCAAATAGCATTTTGTGATGATTTCATGACTGCTGGGCAAAGAAAAAGAAAAAAAAAGTTCCATTTTCAAAATCCATGCTGGAGCAATCTCAAAAAGGAGAGAAAAAAAAATCCATTTCCAAGACCCAAGTTGGGGCAATCTCCAAAAGGGGAGTTCAAAAAAAACGTTTCATTTCTAAGAACCATGCTAGAGCAATCTTGAAAAAGTGATTTAAAAAAAAAGAGTTCAGTAAATCTTCGGGGGAGAAATTGCCAAAGCCTTCTGTTGGAACATGAGGGCAAAAGTACCAAATTTCTTACTGAATCTTTGGAGAGCAGAATCACCATATTTTTAGTTGAAATTTGGGGTAAAAGTATCAAGTCATGGTTGGACCCTAGGGGCACATTTGAGCCTTTACCATCCTTTGGAACCTAGTCCTAAGCCCCATTACAACCTAGCAAAGTCCTCCCGGGCTAAATGATGATGAAATTCTATCAGCAGTTTCGAGCTCACTCGGCTAAGACGGAACTTAATTATCAAGGCTTTGACATTAAGTCGTCCATATTACTAAACTACGTTTGACATGATCCATATTTTGGGCCCTCTCTGATGTCGGTCTGAATCTATCGCTTTTTTCCTTCTTTCCAATCATCCTTGTCTTGCGTCGACCTCTTCTTATCCTGACCTTTGTGACCGGTGGCCTTTCGGACCTTCAAAACCTCCGTCATGTTTTCATACTGGTGGCATCTCTCTAAAAGCTTGGTCATGTTGCTGGTCAGTTTTAGGGCCAAGGACCTTATGAGCTCTTCATTGGTGATTCCACTATAGAGGGTGTTGTAGGCCATTCCATCATCCAGGTCTTTGATTTTCAGGGACTCCTATGTAAATTATGTGATATAGTAACGGATCAACTCATCCAACCTCTGCTTCACCGTTAGTAGGTTGGCGGCTGTCTTCCTTTGCCTCATGCTACTCTGAAAATGTGTCACAAAGGCCTTTCCTAGCTTGGCAAAGCTGTTCACAAAGTTCAACTTCAATCTTGAGAACCATGTGGTAGATGCTCCCTTCAACAAGGTTGGGAAGGCTCGGCAAGAGACAATATCCAACCCCCTGTAGATTGACATCACTATAGACACTAAATTTTATCACCCCCTAGTGATGATGACAATCGGACACAGAAGACTAGCAATGTCCCGAAAAACCAAACACAGTATCAGAGAACATCTCCTCACGTCCCGTAAAGAGAACATCATGCACGTGACCCCCTCAAATCCCAGACGGCCCACGCAACCCCACGAGGCAGCATCATGGTCGTAACCCCGCAAGGCAGTGCCTTGCACTGGAGTGGCGCTACGGCCTGCGTAGCACTACCATGCGGTGTCATGGCCGGTGTGACACCACGTGCACGCGCACTGCAGCCATGCTGTGCGGTGCCACGGCCTGCGCGGCCCTGCCGTGTGGCCCAGTGGGTGCCCAAAATCAAAAAATTTCTCCATTTTTGCTCTACTGCGGCCCCGCCATATGGCCCCTCACATTTTCCACGGTGCCGCCGAACCCAAAATTTGCCTATAAAAGGGGGTTACCCCTCTCATTGAAAATTGAAGTTTGTGGGAGAGGGGGCACCCCCAGAGCTCCAATTTTCTAGTTTTTCCTTATTTTTCTTGTTTTGGGGCTCTTCCCCAATCCGATTTTGAGCCTTCGAGCGTCGTCCCTCTGTCCGAACTTCAAACTATCCGAGTCTGGCTTTCTCGACCCTTTCTTGCCCAAATCTGGGAAACCTTTCGTGGCGTAGCCACTTTGTCTGGCCTTTGAGCCCCTAGTTTCCAGAGCCTTGGAACGCCATTATTCTGTCCGAGATCATAAGATTCGACACCCGTAAACCATTACTCTGTTCGACGAAGGGACAAAGTCAGCCTTTTGCCTCCACCTGAGCTGGGGGACGCCGTCCGTTTTACATAATTGCATTTATTTAAAAGGTATAGGTATACATTTCCTCTGTTAACTTTTAATTTCAGTACACTATAGTCTTTTCAAGTACTCCTGTGTAGTGTATAGTAGTTAGTATAACATAGTTTAATTTAATTAAATAGTTTTTGCATCGTTATTTAGCCATACATGTGGGAATAGGACATTCATGAAGGGAGAATATTCAAAAACAAGCATCTAGTAGAAAGACCAGTTCATCTGAGCAAGGTGAGTGCCTAACACTTTCTCACTCTCATAACCTGACCACTTACCCTGAATCTCTGACCAGACCAACCGAAGTCTCGTAGCCTGTCTAGGGCTACACCAATGGGTCCTAGGGTTAGTGGCGACTCCATATCATTTTATTGTATGACCCCCATCCCCTGATAAATTGAACCATACTCCTGAGAAGACACATTCCCTTCTCTCCCTCCAACTGAGGAGCACAACATAAAACCCCTGGCTCCGCGTGCGCTTCCAGCTCCCCGAAAAGATAGGAACGGATCCTCACAATCACAATATTGAAGTAGTTAATATGATCATTTGGGTCAACTTTCCTGTTATACAATTCAAAGCTAGGCAACTTGAATCCAGAATGGAGAGGGTCACCCATTATCTCGGTCGAGAATGGATGCTGCCTAGGCAAGGAGTGCGTTTTGGGAGTTGACTTCTTGTCAAGGTTCTTGAGCTTTTAATCGAGCTCCTATAGTCTCCAGTCTAGATCTTGTTCCGTTGGTCAGTCGGGTATGAAATGTTGCTCGGTGGATCGTTGATCCCGATCCCCATTTGTTCTCCATTCACCCGTCGAGCGTGGACCATACTGGAAATGGCCTATGCCCCCATTGGTCGGTCATACTACGCTGGTCTCGGCCGGTAGACTCCCTTCGCGCTGGCCTGAGGCAGCCAGAGATCTTCCTACCCCGGATCGGACCGGTGTTGGCTCGTGACTTCTACGTGATCAACTCTGGGCTTAGGTAGGTAGGTCCCCTATTTTGACAATCGTGTTTGCTGTCGACCCATGTTGCAGTGGTCGGGATGATCTTACACGACTTTTTGAACTTTGAACTATTGGCGTAGGCTGCATCAGGGGTACCTGTTGTTGCGGTACTGGGATCCTTGCCGGGTTGGCCTGTCTTAAGAAGTCCCTGAACAATGCGTTGGTCTGCAACACCTAGAGTTACAAATCCCAGATTTGCACATTCATAGTTGGTGCGTTAGGATCAAAAGTTGGAGGCAGTGTCCGAAGTAGGCGATGGTGGTGGTAGCTACTCACCGACTGGGAGAGTTGGTTTGTTGTTCTAACCTACTACTTGCTCCTCAGTACTTGCGTGGTGCTCGGGCAATGTGGTCAACCTATTAGGGTGACCTTGAGTGTGATGGGTTCCTCGACAGGGAGGGTGACCCACTCCATGACAAGGTGGTGAGCCTGGGGGTGTTGCAACAATTAGTAGAGGATTCTCGTAGGTGGAATAACATTGATCATTTCTATGGTCAACAGCAATCTGTTGTGTCAAGAAACCATCAAATGGGTCCTCCGGGATGAAACCTACAAAGAGGAACAAACAAAAAAGGGAGAGTTGGTCTTCTCCGAAGGGGGACTCTCCAATGCTTAAATTAGGTCCCTTTAGCAGTAGAAAATTCAAGAGAGTTTGAAAGAAAATAAGTTAGGTGATCTACTTGACCTATAGGCTTCCTATTTATATGCTAGACTAGGCAAAGGTTATGCCTCACTAGGAGACGATGAGTCTTGCACTCCATGCTGAGCTTATTATGGCAAGAGTCCTATTAGGACAGTGATGGATGGAGAGTCCACCATTAATGGGAGTTTCTATATTGCTAATTAGTGGGAGATCTTGTTTCCTTATAGGAGCGGTGGGAGATCTTGTTTCCTTATAGGATACGTTTGTTACCTATTTTGAAGGGATCGTATCCCCACATAATTGGGTTTCCTAATCTGGGTCGGCCAGGTGTCATGTGGGTGCAACCCGACAGGTCGGGAGCCGCTCCACACGGTTGTTATACACTCCGACCAATATTGGCCAATTCGATATGAGATTATAGGATAATCTGGCGAGCCTAATTTAGGTATATTTGATCCACTCCGACCAATATTGGCCAATTCGATATGAGATTACGAACTATACTTGGGAGTGCACGCTCCCATGTTGAGTGACAGCAAGAGACAATTCTTCCCCTGAACTTCTCGATGGGGTTCTAGGAACATGAGCTGAGGGCTCCATACATTTCCACCCGGGCCTATCAAAGCAGCTAATTAACACCCTCTTATCCTTCATTTTGAGTTTCTCCTCCTTGAAAGATTGTTTTTACTTGTTGTCTAACCAGCCTTTATCTGCATGTGAGGTGGCATCTATTCCCAAATGTAGAGTTCGCTGAGCCGGAATGGGTCGATGGGTTGAGGCTTCTGATGCCTTAACATATTCTATTTATGGGCCCACACGGGTATGAGTGGTATCTTGAGGAGCACATGTCCCGATCAAGGTTTTAGTCTAACTATCAATCCGAATCGGTACCTATCGGCCATGGATAGTCTGTATCAGAAAATTTGTACTTTTATGGGATTGGTTATTGTATCGGCCTAGATCGGTCCAAAACAATTAATAAAAATTAAAAAACCAAAAAATTCACAAAAATGCAAAATAAAATATCAAAATGAGAAAGAAAAGAAAAGGTAAATATATGGATTTTAGTAAAATAATAGACAAATTATAAAAATATTACTAAAAGGGAGTTAAAAATATGTTAAAATAACGAATTATACCTGTAACACCCACCCCTACTTGGACCTACCCTTAACTCTTGGCAAACGACTCAAGTCTTTGGTCCAACCCTTAGGTGAGGTCCTTGACCTTTTAGAGCATCCCATTTTATATTTTTGAAGGTGTCATAACCCTCTTGGGAGCCCAAACCCTCACTGGGCTGAAGCTATGACGGCTGGCAGGCCCTGGGACCTTTCTAGGCACCCTGCAGAACGATCTGCCGCTTATTTTAGAGGTAGATCCCCATCTGTCGCCTAATCCTAGGCACATGCTGATGTATCAGCCGCCTAGTTTAGAAGCGAATGGCCCATCAGCCGCCTACCTACCTCAAAACCCTGTAAGGCTTCAGCATTTTTTTGCAGTGGAACCCACCTAGACCTATTGCAACCTAATCTAATGCAACCCAAAGGACTGTAGGACCCTCTTGAACCCTATCATATTATGTGGGACTGTGGGGTATTCATGGTCGTAATGGTGGTTTAATGTGATTTTAAAGTGAGTTTTCCATAAACCATCCAAACAGGCCCTAATCTAACTTGTCTATTTAAAGAAATAAGGGTCGAAGACTCATTTTTGCTCGGCCTCTCCGCCAAAATTCGTGGGAAGAAGCTAAGGAAGGAAAAGAAGGGAGAGGAAGGAGGAGAAGGAGGGAGGAAGAGCTTGGGAGCTCAGCTGGATCATCCCCTCTTGATCTAAATCCTCAAGGTTTGGTAGAATCCACTCTAATCTTTCAATTTTTGCCTTGATTAGCTCTAGATCTAGGGTTTTAATTGGGGATTTAAAGAAGTTTATTCTGATCTTTTCCATGCATGATTTATTTAGTAATCTAATTATACAGCCGTACTCTTCTCCACTTCCTCTAGCTGTAGGTATGCCTCATCTATAAACCAATTGGGTTTCTCTACCTAATTGGGGCTTCTTAGCCTAAAACCCTCAATCTGAACCTTCTCCCATCAATTGGTTTAGTTCTTAGGTGTACCTAGACATAATAGAAGGTGTAGGAGTCGTAATTTGAGCATCCATGAAGCTTGGTTTGGGTTGCAATTGAGCTAAGCTGAAAATATAGCACAATTGGCCCTTGGTGCTCAGCATTTGGAGGCAGATCATCCATCAACCGCCTCCCTAATTTTTGTGCATTGCTACACCTAAGTGATGTCCATTGATCCCTTGTTAACGCCCACACCTTGAGGGATCAAAACCTTAATTAATTTGGGACTTCTTGGGGCTTTATCTTAGGTTAATTATTTAAGAATGTTGTAAATTAAATAGTTCTTTTACAATTATAATCTAGGATTTGATTCAACCTTTGGTGAGGCCTAGCGGGTGCTATTGGAAGGTGAAGTACGGGGTTACATCACTGAATACAAAGAAATAGTAAGTGGATTAGACATTGACTTAATTTATGGAGTGTTTATGCTATTTTTAGTTATGATTGATACATGCTCGCATAATGTTTTACAAAATGCCTCATCATGTATACTTAAGATTCTTGATTGAATAGGCATCATGTATCATTGCATATCATAGCGGTACTTTATTTTAAATATATTTTGAAGGTATATGGAAGGATTTCATTAGTTGTTTGCATATTGTTTGATGTTATCATTGATAGTAGAGCATCATGCATGTGGAATGGGATCCGGGAGCCGAGGGTAATGCCGGTCTCATGATTGCCATATGGTCATTAGAATTGTATCTTGTATTAGGTTGGAAACAAGTTTGTGACTGGCCGACCGTTATTTCGGTATCACACCCGTCATACTCTTGTATGCGTGTATGTGTAAGCTCGAGGGGGTGAGAGGATAGTCGGAGCCACCGTGATTTGGCACTATGGACTCGACCTTTGGCTTATGCATATGCATACCTTATCATGCATTTAGTTGTATGTTGGTTGATGTTTTGAACCCAGTACTACGACCCTTACCGAGAAGGGTTAAGGTGTCGGGAATGCTCATAGGTCCCGATCGTATTTCGGGGTAATCTACTGATTGGACTGTAATCTTAGATAGAAATCACTATTTATTTACTGTTTGTATTTGAATATTTATGAAGGATTTGATATTATTATGTGATTTCTATGATTGCAGGCCTGGAAGGAGAAAAGCATGAATCAATGATAGAATCAGTCCCTTTAGTCGATTTTGGATGTTTACCAGCTGAGTCAAGGGTTCGCATGTGTGCAAATAGTCATCTCAAGGCATTATTGTAATTTGACAAAGAGCAAATTTCTCAAGAAAAATTGATATTGGACTCGTTGCATCAGAAAAATTAAATGGTTAACATTTAATTCTTGGGTCGAGTCAATTTGGTTCAAGGAAGGAGGGACTATGACCAAACATGGATTATGGCAAAATTGGAGAGGGTGAAGAAAAACAAAATAAAAGAAAGAAAGAGAGAAATATTCTCTCAGTAAACCTCTCTCTCTCTCTTTCTAATTTGTTAATTCAAAAACTATTCAACATCTTTTCACCTTTTTGTAAGTCATCCCATCTCACACGTTGCCTCTCTCTCCCATCCCCATCTCACACGTTCTCTCCCCCTCTCTTACTCTCCTAGTCGAACCCAATTCCCTTTGATTATTTTTGGTTTTTTTATTTTCAAAAACTGATATCAGCTCTCCCCAAAAAGAAGGATACGGATGGATTTCAAAAGGAGGGGGGAGAATTGAATTGAGATTGAACGACCGAGAGCAAAAGGGGGTTGACGGTTTTGGGGAGAAGAAGACTGGAAGAGGAAGAAGAAGAGGAGAGGAAGAGCATCTACCATCGCCATTGCTGCCATTGCTTCTACTTTCTTGTTCCCTCTAATTCTTTGGCTTGTATCCCTAACTTCTCTTTATTTCATTTATCTTAATTGAGTAACTAAACTTGCTGCTATTTTTGGGAAGATAATACTTTAAGGATGATTTAATTAGTCATTCTCTTTTCTTATTGATTGCTTGGAAAAGACTTAGGCATCTCATTGTGATTTTTGTGTCATCATGTTTACATCTAGTTAGGGTAATTTGTTTCTGTGATTCAATTTAACCTACCAAGCAATAGTATTGAATTGATTCATGTGGTCGTATCGATGATACGGTATACCTGCGTGGATTGTGCGTACCTGAGTTCTTTGAACTTTCGATTCATTGTAGCGATCAGACGACAATTTCGCCAAGATACTTTATACCTAGAAGGGACCCTATTTTCTGTGGTTGTCATGGGATTTGTAGTCGCCATGAGCTAAATATGAGAGAGATTGAATGATGAATCTGAATTAAAGTTGCTTCAACCTAAAAATAATATTTTCTCACCATCTTTTATTCACTTTAATCAGTTGCTAGTGTTAGCTTTAAATTAATTAATTTGTGTTTTTAATTTCTGCTTAGACTTGATTTAATTTCATGCAACTTAGCCTCTGTGCCCCGTAGTTCGATACCCGTACTTTTCACTGTATTAGTGTTTAGTTAGGTTTATTTTTTATTGATTCAATGACTCGATCAAATTTTGGGGCCGTTGCTAGGGAACTAGAGCACGATTGCTAGAGTTTTATCGAGTCTTTTAATGTTCTTTCAATAGCTTGCTTTAATCTTTATTTCTGATTTTCGTTTTAGGTATTTTAGATTTTTGCATCTCTTAGTTTAACAGCCTACAGTAGCATTAATTTTGATTTATTTTTTTGTGTTAACACAGCTTAATTTACTATTCATTCTAAATTTGTCTTTAGTATACTAGACTCACGTTTTATTTTTTGCTATAGGTATTGAATCTTTGGAGGTTGTTTAAGAGGGGATGCGGTTCAGCTGGATTTGGTTCTTTCAAAAAGACACCGATGCAGTCCGGATAGCCTCTGTGATATTCTCTAACTTTTCTCTTTATTTTTTTTTAGTCAGCCTTGTATGATTCGGTCCCACGCTGGCCTAGTTACCCTTGTATGCTTCGGTCCCATTCAACTTTAGGATTGACCTTGGTATGCTTGGATCTACACTAGTTTAGGATTTCATATTATTTAGGGTAGTTTAAACTTTTAATTTTTTTTTAAGGATAGTTTTAATTTTAGTTTTAATTTACATGTGTAATTTTCATTTTAATTTAATTCTATAATTTTTCTTTACCACTTTTGTAATTTTCTTTTTCTTTTAGTATAGGTTACCCTTGTATGTGCGGTCCCGCGAGCTTAGTTGCCTTATTTTGATCGGCCCCACATTAGGACATTCGACCCTACACTTACTACGTTTGGACCCCGATAGCTAGGTTGATACACTTGTATGCTAGGTCCCAGCTTAGTCTAGTTTGGTTGTTGTATGCTTGGTACGCGCTCAGCCCGACCTGACCTATTAGATTTTGACCCCAAAATTGAACGTATCTGTAGGAGGATTAGACACTGTATCAGGATGGGTGACGAGGCAAACCCACAAGCCAGGCCACTGAGTGATCATTTTACTCCAACTGCATACCAACCCCAAACCGGCATTAGGCTACCTACAATTGCGGCTGCTCATTATGAAATCAAATCAAGCATTATTCAGATGCTGCCATTATTCTATGGACATCAGAATGAAGAGCCCTATAAGCACCTAGATGAGTTTTTGGAAATTTGCTCTACAGTAAAAATCCAAAACCTCTCAGAGGACACCCTAAAATTGTTGCTATTTCCATTTTCCCTCAAGGATAAAGCCAAGCATTGGTTGCATTCCTTGGATTCTGTACAAGTAACCACATGGGCGGAAATGCAACAGTAGTTTCTGAAGAAGTTTTTCCCAATAGGCCGAACCAATACCATTAGTAGGGCTGTCACCACCTTCTCCCAGAATAGTGGTGAAGAATTTCATGAGTATTGGGAAAGATTGAAGGAACTACTTCGAAAATGCCCCCACCATGCTGTACCAAAATGGCAATTGGTACAGTGTTTCTATGATGGTCTTAGTGACCAGTATCGTCAAATGGTGGATGCCTCTTGTGGAGGAACGTTTATGCATAAGAGCAAGAATGAAGCATGGGATCTTTTTGAGACCCTGAGTGAAAACTCCCAACACAGAGCTTCAGCCTCAAGGACTGACGTCCCCACGCTTGGGCAACCGAAAAAAGGTGGACTCTATGAGATCAACCAGAGTGTTGGCATAAAGGCACAGGTTGACTTGTTGTAAAAAAAAATGGACTACCTGCTGTCCGGAGGACCTGCCCAACCCCCATCAATCTCAAGGGGATTTTCTTCACCTGAGCAAGCTGAAGCTTGTGCCCTCTGTGCTGACCCGAATCACTATGTGACCGATTGTTATTTAGCAGCACAATATCTTGAATTTATCTAGGAAAAGGTACAAGCTGCTCAGGATTTTGCCAACCCGGGTAACTAGGCCAGCTTTCCAACACCTATAACCCGGGATGGAAAAATCACCCCAATTTTTCTTGGAAAACCCCTCCTAATCCACCCTTTAGGCCACCGTTCAATACCCAACCTAATGCCTATAGGGGTGGACAACAACAACCTTACTCTCAACCTCAACATACCCCATCCTATGAGAGTGAGGTAATGAAGGTGTTGAAAGGTATTGAGCAGAAAGTGGGAATCAATGACCAATTATTGCACTCCCACACTCACTCTATCAGCAAGCTGGAGACCCAAATTGGTCAACTTGCCGAAGCCTGCAATAAGAGAGAGACTTGCCAACTACCAAGCCAACCTATTGGAAACCCCAATAGTGCTCAAATAAAAAGGGGTAAGGAACAAGTCTAGTCAGTTAGAGTGTTGAGGAATGGTAAGAGGGTGGAAATACATGACACACCACCTTCCTATGAGGACTTCCCCTCTAATACCCCTCAACAGACCACACCAGCAGAGTCAACCCCAGCCCAGGCAAAAGTTGAATCAAAGGCATTGAGGCCTGTCATTGATGGGAATAGAACCATTACACCTTTTTTGGTCCATTCCCAGGAAAATACTGAGAAGGAGAATGAGCGACCAATTGGGGAGGGACCTCAACTGGATAAGTATACACCCCGAGTCCTTTCCCTAATGCTCTCAAAACTCCATCCTCTCCCCCATTTGGGAAGCAAGGAGAGAAGATGAAGGAGATGTTGGATTTGTTTCAACAAGTCTACATCAACCTTCCATTATTGGATGCAATCAAGCAGGTTCCAGCTTACGCTAAGCTTCTGAAAGACCTATTCACTCAGAAGCGTAAGCTGCGGAATCAAACTCCCAAAACCATACACCTCACAGACCAGGTAAGTATAGTTATCATTGACCTACCCCCAAGCTAAAGGATCCTGGTACACCACTCATCTCTTGTGTCATTGGAGACCTTTCCATTGACAAAGCATTGTTGGATTTGGGGGCTAGTGTGAATATCTTACCTGGTTTGATTTTTGAGAAGTTTGGATTAGGAGAGTTGAAGTCCACTGAAGTCATACTTCAGTTATCGGGGATTTGTAGACAACTCAGGGAGGAGTCCGGTACCGCAGGCTTCCAAAGAGGCACGGGTTTGTCATCATTGGACTGCCATCTGGATTATGGCACTAATGCCAGGGATGCTACCTTTGTGTCATTGTAGTACTTTACCCAGACTTAGGCATTTGTTGCTAGGTGGATAATAATTAAAATGAATCCATATATCATGTGCCAGCATTCATGAATTGTTGTGTATGCTTGAGTGGTCTAATTGTCTTGTTGGGCTTAGTGAAACTCATCCCTCATGGAATCTTTTTTTTTTTTTAGATCTTGATGCAGGGCAAGTTATTGCCTGTGGGCACCGCTGATATCATGGTTATGGTCGAATATTGAGACAATTAATGAGTTCCAAAGTCCGAGGGACATGGAGCTGATCGAGGACGTGATCTTCAAGAACACTTTCTTTTTATTTCCAATTTTGTGATGTTTTTGTGGGTTTGGCCCCAATCTTATTTTTTAGTTTTACCTTAGATGTAATAACTTGAATTTAATTACTACTTATGTCTGTTTGAAAACCTTGAATGTTTTAAGAATAACTCACACATGGTTATGCATATTTTATCACGAATTTAGCTTCCATGCTCTAATTTATTCCTATATTGTTGGGTTAGGGACTATGAGGGTTGATTACTACTTCTATGATCTTGGGGTTGTTGGGGTGCATGTGTGCATCCTAGTCACACCACCCAGTGGTGGAAGGTGGGGTGTGACAATACCAACGAAAATAATATTTAAAAACTAATACAATTTGATGGAGACAAGACAAATACAATTATTCAATTGAAAAATTAATTGAACAATATACAAGCAAAGTGAAAACAAAAGTGTCAAAAATATCATAAATAAGTCTAAGATTTTTGTAAAATTTAAATAAATAGATTAAGGGGGCGGTTTTCATGCACGGTCGTGCATGAAAGGAATCTTTTACACTGGATTTTTATAACCGTCAGATTAAAGTGTTATAATCTGAACCGTCCAAGAATAAAATAATTGTAGATAACTCCTATACGGTTATCTTTGAATACCTTTTCAATACCTTTTCAAATACTTGTTTTATACTTATCATTAATGATGATTAAAAAAAGGGGAATTAGAACGGTTAGAGGAAAAAAAGGGAAAACGAAACAAGAAGTTGTTCCGTTCTCTGCAACTCATTTTTTTCAAGTTCTGTACTTTTGGCCTGCAACTTTCGTTCTCTGCAACTCTTCTTCCAAACACCGGTTTATTTCATCTCGATCTCAACTCTCAATCGACCACACGAAAGGTACTTGGATCCATTGCTTAGGGGCTTTCTCACGGTACAGGTAACCTATCGTTTTCCATTGCCTATTGATCTTTGATATATCTGAATCGTAGAAAATCACTCCCTTCTTCATAGAAAAGAGTAGCAAGAAACTTGGAAAAAAAAAAAAAAAGAGATCTTTGTGAGGCTGATTGAACTCCAATCACTCCCACGTTTCTTTTTTTGGTGGTGTTCTTCATTCTGAACGGTTCTTCTCATCCACAGAATCGTCTAGTCAACTGGCCAAGAATGAATATCAGATCTTGACCAATTTGAGTAATCCTTAGTTCATTAGATTCATTTACAAGTTTGTAGGAGATCAATATTTCTCTGAATTTGATTGTCAGTTAATAATCTTGAATTGCATTCCAGGGGTAGGGGTTAAATCTTAATTTTCTGCAAATTGTTCGCCCCCTTTAGATTTTTTAATCTTGAGGGGTCCTGGGATACTGTATGGTCCTGGGAGTTTTTTTGCTTCTTCCGTGAACAGTGTACACTAAATGGGTGAAATGAGAGGCCCTCCCTAATGGGTGGATTGATCTCAATACAGATGGTTCGAAGAGATCAAACAGGGCTCGATATAGACAAGAGGCTTATTTTCGATTTGGCACGAGGTGCTAAACCATTAAAATCTATTATTTAATTGTAGCTTGAAGGTATAAGAAGGGGTCTAATAGAGACAGCCGAAAGGAAAGGGGGGGGGGGGGGGGGGATACAGAAAGTCGCGATCTACCCAGATTCTAAGACTGTAATTCATTACATTAAGAGGAAATCAAGAGTTCCATGGGAAACTTGATGGCACCTGGATCAAATTGAGCACCTATTTTGGGATATTCATTTCTGTTTTACGGACAAATATTCTCTGTGCTAGGCCCCTGCACCCAAACACATGGGGGTGGGCAAAATAACCGCCTCGCCCCCCTGAATGGCAAAATGACCACCCCATATGTCTGGACACAGCCTGCGCTTCCAGCCAGAGAACAATCACCCCTGTTTTATATAGAGAGAAACAAGAAAAACAGCTGCAATTTTATGACTGCTGCTGTATATGTAGAGAGCAGTTTTTTGACATCAGTGATTTAATTGAATAACTCACCAAGTGTGTTGCAAGAGATTCTTCATTATCTCCATTTCTGAGAATACAATCCTATGTATCTCTCCTAACGCTTTTTAATATTAATAGTATACTCTTTCCTTTCTCTCAAAGAATGAATGCTGGAATTGTTTTAGAACTTACCATCTTTTTAATCTTGATTATTTTTTGTCTTGGTATTCATGCTTATCCTATGTCAAAAGCATGATGAACATATGTTGGATACGCCTTGTGTGATGTTGAATATCAATTATGGTTTTGTGTAATATCTTGAAACCATTTCCAGGGGTGGGGGTTGAATCTTAATTTTCTGCAAATTATTTTTTGTCTTGGTATTCATGCTTATCCTACGTCAAAAGCATGGTGAACATATGTTGGTCATAATTGGATACACCTTGTGTGATGCTGAATATCAATTCTGGTTTTCTGTAGGTTTCCAATATCCACCTTGTACACTCCCTCGATTTATAAAAAAACACAAAATTAACAGTCCGTTAGGTAAGGGCTGTTAAGTGATTACGTGAGATATAATTTGCACTTAAAATGACTCTTATGCCCACCAATGACCATTCTCTTTCCCAAACCTCACCCATCAGCCCTTAGAGTTCAACCATTGCCTAATACAAAAGAGATCGACAAGTTTAGTTGAGAATGCCGCCCGATATCCAACAGAGATGGGTAACCCAGTCTCTGGTTAAAGGCTTAAAGCTAAATGTGTCATTTTCCCCAAATGGAACTTTACTATTCTCCTTCCAAAATATCGCAATATAAAGTATAGAAGGGCAAAAAGTCTCCAATAGTTCTCCTATCTTCCCATGACATCCAGCTTCTACTCTCTAATCCATTTCATCAAATAAATTAAGAGCAATCTAACCATTACTGCCTGGTACTAAGGCACGCCAAGGTAATGGCCAGCCTATCTGGCACCAAGGGTAGAGTCATATATTTACGCTGACCCAGTTTCTCTTCATTCATGGTAAAGAGAATTTCCTCATCAAGGAGATCTGAACCCTTTGATTAGCATGCGAAAGGGTATTTTTGATTATGTACAATATGGGGTGGGAGTTAATGATGACAAATGAGTCCAATCACAAGGTCATATTACTAGTAGAGAGGAGATTTTCTCTTCTCCAGGGGAAGGAAAACTTCTTGTGTATTAGACCAATTTTTATGGAGAGCAGGTTTTATGGACAGCACACCCATGTGAAATCTATAGATGGGTATTTAGTTCTGCCACATGGTAAATTGTGAACAGGTTGACCTCAAGCCTCCTGTTCACATTCCAGTTTCAGTCCAATAGAATTGACACTGGCAAAGAAAGCATTCAAAAAATCTAGGACTACAAAGAGGGTGTTTGCACTACCAATATGGTTCATGGAGAGTGAGGCAATACATGGTGTGTCCATCCAACCTAATCCAAACCACCAAACTCTTCAAAACTCCACCCAATCACCAACTACAACAACCATCTTGATCAGCCACATCAAGCCCTCTCCTTCTTGCTTCAAGTCATTAAACCATATCCCTTAGATTTTCTTTTTTTCTTTTTTTTTTTTTAAAGACCAACAAGAAAAATCACTAATAGAACATAAAAGTATACAATATTCACCACGTCACTCACCATAGTTGTTACAGAACAACTACTAAGACACTTTCTCAATAATGGTAAGCAAAATCTAGTTACAAACAGACACACACATTATCTCCTTAGTAAAGGCTGATATGGATGGTTTTCTACAAGTTTCATTGCCAACTGAGCTGCCATGTATGGCAGAAAACAAACTTGTACAAAGAGGCTCTACAGGCTATGAAGAGAAGCCTCTCCCCATCATAGCAACCGCCATCCACATTCCATGACTCTATCTGATAAAATAAGTTTGACAAAAAAATTAAAACCCAATGCACGTTCTCATCATATCTGCATAATCCCATGATTTTAAGCTTATTCACAACTTGTTTGAAAACTTTCCTTTGGATAAAATTTGGTATGATACAAAAAGAACTAATAAATCCAACCTACATACATGCTTACATCACAAGGCAACAATGGCTTTTCTGCAAAGCAGCAGCTCTTCTATTTCAATAGTATCTTGCTGCCCCTACACTTGAGCACTCACCCCCACCCCTTGCTGCCCACACACCCGAACACTTTTTCCTTCACCCCATGCTGTCCATACACACCCTCACAAACTTACACTAATTTATTCACACACCCCCACACCTTGGTGCCCCTACACTTGAGCACTCAACCCCACCCCATGCTGCCCATAATCACCCTCACAAACTTTTACTCACACACCTGAGAAATTCAGAATTCATACTCGAAGAAGGATTCTAGGAAAAAAAGGTGTTAAGATTGGATTCTGAAAATATAGTTTAATAATGATGTATTAAATTGAAATCTGAAAACCAAAACTATCTTAATTACCCAAGGGGGAAAAAAAGGATATCTAATCCACACCTTTCTATGAACATGGTAAGTCGAATACATTGGTAGTTGATAGTCCAGTCTTAGCTCTATCATGTGCCAATGACCAAATCCATAATGAATTAAGGTATATAGTGTGTATTGATGGATGCCAAGGTCAGAAATAGCAGCTGAGGCGAAATTCACTCTTTCATTTAGAGAGAGCCATGTACACAGCTCTCCACAGAAACAATAATATCACTAGAATCCACATGGTGCCACAAGATTTCCTGCCACCATCCATGACTCTATCTGATAAAAAAAGTTTGACAAAAAAATTAAAACCCAATGCACGTTCTCATCATATCTGCAGGTTCCCATGATTTTAAGCTTATTCACAACTTGTTTGAAGACTTTCCTTCGGATGTTATTGGCAGACAAGGTTAAACTCAAAATTTATAACAAAGATAACAAAGATGGAGAAACACCAGCTGCTATTCTGACCTTGGCAATTTCACCTCAGCTTAATTTAGGCTTGAGATGATTAAACTCAAAATTTATAACAAAGATGGAGAAACCTTGTCTGCCATTCTATTAAATTGATCACGTTGGGTTCTCAGTGTGGGGACCCAATTAGTAGTGATACCTGGGCATTTGCAGGTTCTTGCTGCCACATGTAAGTATGAATAAACAGAACAGAGCTACACAACATACAATAACATGGCCAAGACTAACAACAAAACAATAACATGGCCTTAGATTTTTCAAGTCATCTGTAATCAGGAGAAAGGATTGGAGATAAGGAAAACAAGACTCGATATAAGCTTAAAACTACCAAAGAACCAGATCTGAAGACTTCCATTAACATTACACAACTTACTTTTAACATTGCACCAAAAAAAAACAAAGAACCAGATCGGAAGACAAAAAATCAAACAAAAGGGGTCAGTTTTTTTTTTTTTTTTGACAAATAGGAAGAATCAGAGAGGGGTTTTACCTTCTGGATATTGGATTGGTATGTGGGAGGTCAATAAGCCTCACATAGATCTCTTTTTTTTTTTTTTTCAAGTTTCCTGCTACTCTTTTCTATGAAGAAGGGAGTGATTTTCTACGATTCAGATATATCAAAGATCAATAGGCAGTGGAAAACGATAGGTTACCTGTATCGTGAGAAAGCCCCTAAGCAATGGATCCAAGTCCCTTTCGTGTGGTCGATTGAGAGTTGAGATCGAGATGAAATAAACCGGTGTTTGGAAGAAGAGTTGCAGAGAACGAAAGTTGCAGGCCAAAAGTACAGAACTTGAAAAAAATGAGTTGCAGAGAACGGAACAACTTCTTGTTTCGTTTTCCCTTTTTTTTTCTCTAACCGTTCTAATGCCCTTTTTTTTAATCATCATTAATGATAAGTATAAAACAAGTATTTGAAAAGATATTGAAAAGGTATTGAAAGATAACCGTATAGGAGTTATCTACAATTATTTTATTTTTGGACGGTTCAGATTAGAACACTTTAATCTGACGATTATAAAAATCCAGTGTAAAAGATTCCTTTCATGCACGATCGTGCATGAAACTTTTAGCCATAGATTAATCAAAAGAATTCTTAATAATAGATATGTATTTTTATGTTTTTTAGCGAAACAGCAATTAATATGGTATATACATTGACGAGCCTTTCTTTCCTATGGCTGAAACGATTTTGAAATACTGAGAACTAGTTTTGAATAAGAAAATAAACGGGTTAAGTTGTGACTCTATCGAGGAAGTCACTGCCTCCCTACTCACAGAGTAGATTTGTTGGAAATTCTAGTCTGCCTTCATTAATAACTTCTCCATATTTAAAGACATTAAAATATAACTAACCAAACACCCCATAACCTCTCCCATAACTGCTTCTACATAAACCATCCATAACTTCATTACATAGAAAAACACCCATCCCACTACATGAAATAACACCCAACTCATGACCCATTACCCATGAATGCAACGATCCCTCCATACACGTATCATGTTCCTTTCCCCTTGAGTTTGGTCTTGTCCTCAAGACCAAATTCCGGAAATTAAATACGCATAGCTCCCACCGCATCATCATCAAGGTCTGGTGGAGGGTCTTCTTCTACATCCGCTTCATCACATCCTTCGATGAGGAAAAGTTTCTTACATCGATGCCCTAGTACGAAATGCTCATTGCAGTTATAGCAAAGACCTTTGGATTGCCTCTCCTGCATCTCGCCGGTCGTCAATTGCTTGATTGGTAATGTACTCGGGCTGCTTGTGAAGCCATTGTCGACGGTGGATGCCTTGTGTGAATCAATTGACGATGCAAATTATCTTTGAGACATGTTCTTTGCTTTAAATAGCCGTGCTAAGCGGATGGCGCTTGCTACTGTTGTGGGTTGCACGGCTAGAACGTCGGCTTTGAGATTGTCTCGAAGACCACTGATGAAGCAGCTTATCTGGTGGTTGGTTGCAACCTGGCCTACCTTGGATAATATTCTTTCAAATCTCGATCGGTACTCACGAACCGATCCCTTCTATTGTAATTTGGAAAGCTCGCCAAAAAAGTCTTGGAAGGGTGTAGGCCCAAATCATGAGTGGATTCCCTGGCATAGGGCCGCCCATGTTGTCGGTCCTCCTTGTTTGTATAGCTAGTACCACAGTTGTGCTTCTCCTTCTAAGTGGAATGACACCAGAGCTACCTTGTCCTCCTCCGGCGTTTGATGGAAGTCAAAGAACTGTTCGATGTGGCAAATCCAACTAGTAGTGTCCTCTTCTCCATTATATTGGGGAAAATCAAACTTAACCATCTTGGGTAAGTAAGATTGTTGAGAAGTGGTGGTACGCGCAGGTGGGTTGTGTAGCGAGGGTTAGAATACGCCATGGTGTTGAATAGAAGCGCATGAGTTGTCCCTACCTCTCCCTCTATAGGGTTCAGTGAAGGTTGACTCATTCGCTCAAACAATTCGCTGAGCTTTGTCAAAATCTGCTGTTGTCCATCCAATTTTGACAATATATGTTGCTGTCCTTCCTTGAGAGAGCTCACCTTCCCCTCCAACCCCTTTACTCGCTGCTCCATGCTTGTGCACTGATACCAAGCTGGTATATATGTCACGCCCAAAACCACCCCTAGGAGGATTGGGCAAGTGACCTGGAATGTATAACAACATCCGCCAAATCCCCAGGATCTAGAAGCAGTGAATATAACTCACAAACACACACACTCATAACAATGGATAAAAAGAGATACAGAGTGTTGTAGAAGCTAAAGCTTATCATTAAACATTCAAAAATAAATAGTACATTGTTCATAGCTCCATTTCACCAAATGATTATGCAGTCAATACTTTTCTAACCAATAGCTTTACAAAATACAAAAGAGGGCTACAACATCAAGAGCCCAAGTAAGCTATACAAAATAAGGGAGGTTTAGTATATCCTATCTACCCAAAGAGAGTCCCCAAAAGGTTAGATTAGTATGCTACCCATCCCTTAAGGATCGTCCTCAAGGGCCACCCTGGTCACCCGCATAAGAGGGATAACCTCCCCGGAGTTCAAAGTTAAAAGGTCGTAATCACCATCATCCTCCATAGCGAAATGAGTCTGCCAGCTATCGAGATGTCCACCTGTAGTATTATCTAAAAGAAAATATGCAAGAGTGTGAGCTCCACCGAGCCCGTGAATGAAATATAAACCATGCAAGCACAACTATGAGTCTATATGCATGAAATTCATTGATATTAATTAAGCCACCTAACAACAAAACTAAGGCAGGTAGAGATACTACTACAATCCTCAATACATGTATCCCTGGTGTTTGCTGTTAACCCCCTTCCCACGATACATCCATTGAGTTATCGGAGAAGATTAGTCAGCTCCAGCATCCCTTCCCAAGGTCAGCCCGACCAGCCCTCTAAGTTACCACTGTGCTACCGTCAGCCCTCTTGGCTGATGGAACAACCAACATCATCTATCCAAATAACCCGATGTGCCTACTGAATGACCAAAGCCCCTTCAGGACATTGACCTCACACAATTGTGATATATAACACCTTAACCCCTGTTGGCAAGGGTTCGTAGTATGGGTTGTCTATTCCCTAGCCACATGCAATACTATATGATATAGTATGAGTCAGGTAGTGTCCCGCATCCCATTCTACGGGCCACCACAAGCCTCAATTCCAAGCTGGCTACGACATCTAGACTAGCAATTATATATAAGCAATTCCATCAACAATTCTCAATATAAATTCAATAAGAATAAGAGAATATAAATATAAAGACAAAAAATTAAATTGTTATTGTTATCATAGCTCATTAGTTATGTTACATCCACACGTATGGTGAAATTCCACTCACCTTGTTCAAGTCTAGTTTGTCCTTTGGTCTGTCGGGTCCCGGTTGGACTTTGACACTGCTCTTCGCACCTGGGGCTATAAACTATGTTAACGTGACCATTAGAACATGTTAAATACTGTTAAAGGAGGTTTAGGGTCCTAGGGTTGCCTTAGGGTAGGTTGGTTTTAGATCTGGACACCAAACAGTTATGATAGCATTCATTGGGACTTACACTGGACCTTAGGGTGAAACGCCTAGTGCATCACCCAGAGAATAAAATACAGTAACAGGGGGGGTTTCCTTATGGATTTCACTTGTTCTAAGTCTCATCAACCTTGGGGAGTGATGGCAAGGGTCCTCCCCATGGTTGGCTCATGTTTGGGCTCATGGTCCCTCTCTGGATCATGGCCAATGGGGCTCATTGGTGCACCCAAAGTGAGGACAGCAAGGTTGCATGGGGTAGGGGTTCATGATGGTTTTTATGTTATAAATACTATTTTGGGGCTGTGGGTGAAGTCCCATAAGGTTTGGATTAGGTTTGGTCACAAATCAGTCACTGGGCCTTTCATTGGGCCTTTGGGTGCAACTCTGGGCATTTCACTGGACGTTTGGGTCAAAAGTCTAGTGCATCATCAAGTCCCTATTAAACACGGGATTTTTTTGTTCAAAATCTGGATTTGGCTGCTGGCTTCTTCCCATTTCCGATTTGGGATGATTCCAGAGGGTAGTATCACTTATAATTAAGCTAATACAATGGCTTTACGGATTCCTAAACATGGTTTACTAATTGGTTGATGGGTTGGGTTCAAGCACCAAGGAATTTAAGCATACAAGGCTGAAATCGATCATGTAACTTCTCTAATTCCTATAACTCATATAATAACAGTCATGTATACCCATTACAGCAACTATCCTAAGTCATAACATACTAAACATAGCATGCATGTGAAGATTCATGCTCCTAGCCTATCATTTATGAGTTGCATGCATGATCAAGCATAAGATTGAGCTAGATACATGGCTGGAATCGAAATATATACACTAATAGGTTGTAATCAGTGTAGGAATCACATAGATCACATAAAACTAAGCATGCATAGATGATCCAAAGCTGTCCTAGAGCTCTAGGTGGTGATTCCATAACATTCCTACAAAGACATGGCTATATGGCTATGGTCCTTGGGCTCAAACTCAGAGAATAGAAATGGGACATGGTGAAGAGAGTGGTTTAAGCTCAGTTGAATTACCTTAAGGCTGTGGAGAAATCGATCAAGGCTTCACAAGCCTACAAACCCTTCTTCTCTTCTTCGTCTCCTTCCTTCTTCCTCCCTTTCTTTCTTTCTCTTTTCTTCTCTAATGCTAGGAACAGTAGGGAAACAAAATAAGGGCTGCCCCCCCTATTTATAGGCTAGGGGCCACTAGGGTCTGTTTTGCCCAAGCTGTCCCATGTGAAAAACACATTTTTCACTCAATTCTCACCATCTTAGCTATGTATGTGGGGGCCACATGGTTCCAAGGCTGGGGAAAAGCTTCCATAAATTCTAAGGTATGATTCTTAGCAATGCACTAGGTCCTCACAAATCTAGAGTGGAAAATACAAGTTTCAGCATTCTCTGGAGCTTGCACTGGACCTTTGGGCCAATCGTCTAGTGCATCATCCAGAGAATCCTGTTTTACTATTTTAGCTTAGTTTGAAATGAAATTTCAGTTCATTTAAAGGCATAATTGGACAATGGATCTTTCTTAGAAAATGTATCTCTATGAGTCTTTCTTCTAAAAAAATTGGAATCTAAGGAAATGAGGTTCGGATTATGGAGTTATAATATTTTTATTAAACAAAGGTCAATCTGTCCAACAGAAGGATTCGATTCTGGACAGCAACTTGAAGTGAAATTTCAGCTCACTTAGAAACATAATTGGACAATGGTTCCTTCTAATAAAATGCAGTTCTATGAGTCTAGTTTCTAAAAAAATTGGAATCAAAGGAAATAAGGTTTGGATTATAGAGTTATATCATTTTGACTAAGCGGGGGTCAAGCTGCCAGAATAGCAGAATTGATATTTGTGTTGAGATTTAACATACATGTATGGAATTAAGTTCTCATCATCAAATCAAACGTGCAAGTTGATGTTTGGTTTGAAAATGCTTTAACCCAAACATTCAAGGTGATGAGGGTCATCATTAATTTAACCTAGAACTAGGATTAGGTCCTATGGTTGGATTTAAGCATGCTTGCAAAGGAATTGGGTTTATAATTAACCCAAAACAAGATAGAACATTTGCAAGCATGATGGGTGTTAACTTCTTATCTTTAATTCCAAAATACCAACCATATGTTTAAGAATAGGTTGGGAGAAAGAATTTAACTAGGTTGGGATCTTTACCTTAGAAATTAGGAGCAATTTGATAGGATTCCAAGCTTGGCTTCTCACACTTAAGCTAAGTTTAGGAGCCTAGGCCTCTCTTTTATTCTTCTTTCTTCCTTATTGAAACAGTGCGTAATCACCCCATGGTTAATGTCTTCGCTTATTAACCTTCCCTAAATTTTTCAAAGGCCTAATGTATCATGTACTTGGGTAGGGCCCTAGAAATCAAGGGGTGGTACCTACCTTAGGCTGTACATTTGATGGTGAATTGTATAGTTACAAGGAGTTGGTGTTTGCTTTCTTAATGGTATGTAGGTTCTCACCAACAGGGCTACCTCATTAAATTCAACCATGGGATCAATGCACCACAATGTACTAGTAGCTTTGACCTCGGGTTCCAGACCTTCAACAAAAATTCAAATTAGCCCATATTTTTGGGCACGGGTTTAACATTCCCCCAATCTTATAAAAATTTTATCCTCGAAATTAAATGTGTCTGGGGATTCATGTTGATGAGGATACTTCGACCGCCTTTTATCTTCTTGTCAACCGGACGTCCCTTGATCGGGAAGACTACTCCACAGTACCGTTACAACAAGATAATCCGATTGTGAAGATTGTGCTCCTCACACCCCACAATTCTCTTCGGGTTTCTTTTCATAAGTCATGGTGGCAACAAGCTCAGGTGGTTCCTGAGTCAAGATGTCGAGTCTGGGAGGTACTTCTTCAACATCGATACATGGAATACGTCATGGACTTCTGCCAATCAATACGCCACTGATCATGATTCTCAGATTCAACTTCTTTTTCTTATCGAACCACATCACCCCTTTGGTTGGTGATTCCCAAGGAAATACCTGATCGCCCACGGCGTACTTTAGGTCCTTCCATCTTGTATCGACATCACTCACTGTTTTTATTGAGCCGTAATGGTTTGGTTCTCAAACATATCCAACTTCCAACAAGTTATCTAAATCACTCCCGGGTTTGGTTGATCTAATGTTCAGCTTAATTATAAGGGCCTAAGGGAATCAAACTCCCAACATATACCTCAAAAATCAAACGATCCAACTACCTCCACGTATTTCGCCCAATAATCTATACTTCTATGGCTTTAGGTTGTGTGTGGCATAAGTCTACCCATCTTGCTTACATGGCTTTTCCCATGAATACTTTCACTTCCGATTTTCCAATACTTAACTCAACTTTAGGATGAATTGGGATATTAATCGAATCACTATTGTTCGCTCCCAATAATAGAGGGGACATTCGGTGACCCATTATCCAATTCATAAACATTTTATTTTGAGTCTATTTCCACGGTGCACGTTAACGAGGGGTTTTTTGGAGGGCTCTGCAGGTGCATGTTAGTAACCTCCTTTTCAGGGTTTTCCTCTAGGGTTTATGGCAGAGCCATCCCTGCTAGAGGCAATTTTTTCTACTCTATCACAAGGGCTGTTGGAAATGTACTGAAGGTGGATGGAGCGACAGCGACATGCTCGTGAACCTGTGCGGCTAGAACATCCATGGAGGTGGATCTGCTCTTTGTGTTGCCGAAGAAGGTGTGGGTTGGATGCGGTTGCACCAGTTTCTTCCAGAAAGTAGTTTATTAGAGGTTGCCGAAGTTTTGCAGGAGTTGTGGCAAACTAGGGCATGGTGTTGAGGTTTACCGAAGGAACCCTAGGTCCATCCAGGACGTGGGTAAGGAAGGCGATGGTCAACGAGATGATAAGCTCGCATTGGGGGGTACAGGTATGAGGGAGGGTAATGGAGAGGGGCCTGTGGTGCAGCATGACGTCCTGGCTGTGATTGTTGATCAAGTTGTGGGGTTGCATGAGGTTGTTCATGTTGGTCCTGAGGCTGTTGGTGCGACTGCATTAAACCCTAGGCTTGTCGACGAGGAGGTTTTGCATGGTGGGAGTGGTGAGGCTGTCGTTGTGGTGCAGGCTGATGTGGAGAGTGTGCTTGGGGGTTGCAGTGATGTAGGTAGGGCAAAGGGGATTGCCCCAGATGGCAGGGTGTGTCGATCCGGAAGGGTTTTCCAATCGTGGGAGGGAATCGTGAAGGAGAATAACCTCATCGGAGAGAATGAAGCCAGACTGTTGGGTGGGGCAGGAGAGAGGGAGGAAACTGAGGAGGGGGAGATTTTCTAGAATTGGAATGATTCTCTAGGAAAACTGATCTCAGCCTTGCGTGCCGCGGGGCAGGATCACTGTGATAAGCCTGGGCTGATCAAAAGCACTGTGGATGATTCAGTCCTGAACAAGCTATGGGTGGAGAGGCATCAGGTGACTTCAATCGAGGAGCTACGTAAAGCCAGTAGGAGCTTTGAAGGTAAGATTCAGGCATTGGTAGCATGGGTGGAGGAGGAGAGGGGGACTCAAGTGGGTGGGGTTGAAGTTATACAAGCAAGTAAAAGAAAGTACAGGAAGAGGGGAGCGTTAAGCACCACTCACAGCAGGCGTGTCACTAGGTCCAGGGGACCCGATTCATGCACCATCGTGTCTTTGTTATGATTGTTTTGTTCTGGAACATCAGGGGCTTAGGGAATAAGCCCTCTCTTAGACGATTGAAGTCCTTGATCCTATCGTCCAATATAGATGTTGTGGGAATCGCAGAGCCAAAAATCCCTTTCTACAAAGCAGGCCAAATCATGGGGAAGCTTGGTATGGCTGGAGTGCTCTCTAATGGTGATGAAAATGGCAATAGAATCTAGGTTCTTTAGAGGCAGGGAGTGGATCTAGAGATGGTTAGAGGTCATGAGCAAGCTGCCATGGTAAGGTGTAAGTGTGGCAGTGACAAAATTATGGTGATTTCTGTTGTACATGCACTTTGTGCAGCTAATGAGCGTCGGGCCCTATGGGCTGAACTTATTGGTCTTGAGGTGCCATTGGAAACTGCCTGGACTGTTTGTGGTGACTTTAATGCAATTCTTGACCCTTCAGAGAAGGTGGGGGGAAGGCAGATGTGTGCCACCTCGTTGGAGGAGTTTGGCAACTTTGTCAACCAAGCTGCACTGGTAGATGGGGGCTATCAGGGGAACGCCTTCACTTGGTCAAACAATTAGGTTGGGGGTGGTAAAATTCTGGCACGCCTGGATCAGTTCCTTCTAAACGGGGCTTGGGTAAACTCTTTTGAATAATGCTCGGTGAAGCACCTCAATCGGGAATGTTTGGACCATTCGCCAATTCTCTTGGAGTTCATAACTCACATTCCTGGAAAAATCTCCTCTTTCAAATTCCAACAGATGTGGATTTCACACCCTGAGTTTATGGATTGTGTTCGGCAGAATTGGGGGAACCAGATACAAGGTACCCCACTTTAGATTCTGTACTTGAAATTGAAAAATCTTCGGTCAAGGCTTAGGGTGTGGAATAAGGAGGTGTTTGGCAATATCCATCAAAACGCCAGAAATGCGAAGGATAATGTTTGCAAGGCTGAGATAGAAGCGGAGCAATACCCCAGTGATGAGGCGAGGAGGAAGCTATTGGAAGCCAAGAGGGCGCTGCAAGAGGTGTTACTTGAAGAAGAAATTTTTTGGCGACAAAAGTCATGTGTGAAATGGCTTAAAGAGGGAGAGATGAACACAACATTTTTTCATACAATGGTGAATTTTCGCAGGCGCATTGGAGGGATAGATAAAGTCAAGGATGGGAATGGAGTTTGGATCCAAGGGCAAGAGGGAGTAGGGAGGGAGGTTGCTCGGTTTTTTGCTGAGTTATTTTCGGCCCAAGATCGTTGGCATGATGAGGATCTCTTGGATCTTATTCCAAGGCTTGTAACAAATGCTGACAATGAAATGCTCATGATGATTCCCTCTTTGGAAGAGGTTAGGACGGCAGTTTTCGGGCTTTCTAGAGAAAGTGCCCCAGGCCCTGATGGCTTCACTGGTCATTTCTTCACGGCATGTTGGGAGATAATAGGTGAGGATGTCTAGTGGGCAGTGAGAGATTTCTTCACAGGAGGCAGGCTGCCAAGGGGCTATACTTCAGCTAACCTGGTGCTTATCCCCAAAAAAGAGAACCCGGAGATAATTTTGGACTTTCAACCTATAAGTTTATGCAACTTTGCTTATAAAATAATGGCTAAAATTGTTTCAAGTAGATTAGTTGTTGTTCTGCCTAATATTATTTCCGAGGAACAAGGAGCTTTTGTTCAGGGTAGGTGTATACATGACAATATCGCACTGGTTTAAGAAGTCGTCCAGGACATCAACAGGGCTGCTAGGGATGGTAATGTAGTGCTTAAGCTTGACATGGCTAAGGCATATGATAGATTAGAGTGGGGCTTCTTGTTTGAAGTGTTGAATAGATTCGGGTTTGGCGTTGATTGGATTGCTCTAATTAAAAAAGTAGTGGTGAACTGCTGGTTCTCGGTGGTAATAAATGGAGGACAGTCGGGTTTTTTTAAATCCTCAAGGGGGGCGAGGCAAGGTGATCCACTTTCTCCTGCCCTTTTCATTCTTGCAGAAGAAGTCCTGAGTAGGGGTTTGAGGTCGTTGTTTTGTGAAGGGCCAAGTTTTTTAAGGTGCCAAGGGGATGCCCAGGCATCTCTCACAGCCTGTTCGCCGATGATACCATCATCTTTTCGCAGGGTTTAAAGAGCTCATTGAAACAGATCATTGGCTTTATTGATCGCTATAAGGGGTCCTCTGGGCAGTTGGTGAATAAAAATAAAAGCTGCTTTGTGGTGGGAAGCAAGGCACCTGACAGGAGATGTCACATGATTGAAGCAATCACAGGTTTCTCCAGATGGAGGTTGCCTCTAACCTATCTTGGGGCTCCCATCTATGCCGGCCGATTGTGAGTAAATTTTTTTGAGGAATTTCTGGCTAAAATACAAAAGAAGGTTGCGGGTTGGAAAGGTAAGATGTTGTCCGTTGGGGGAAGACTTATCCTTCTCAGGCATGTACTGTCTTCAATGCCAATACACATCATTTCTACGTTGGATGTCCCTAAAACAATTATTTGAAGATTTAACAGCATGTGTGCGAATTTCTTGTGGGGAGAATCGGAATGGGGCAATTGGCACCATTGGGTTAATTGGGAGAAAATTTGTTGCCCTCTTTCAGAAGGAGGGCTTGGCATTAGGCGCATGGAGGACACTGGAGCTGCACTTAGAATGAAGGGGTTGTGGCAAATTTTCACAATGGATACAACACTGTGGGCAGTGTTTTACAAGGCAAAATTTTTTAAAAATCTGCATATGGCGCTGACAACTCCCCATTCATCAGGGTCGATCTCATGGCGTAGGGCGCTGGCTTATAAGGACCTTCTCCTCACTAAGTCCCGATGGCTGTTGGGAAGGGGAGACTTAGGTTTTTGGACTGATAACTAGTCTAGTTGGGGACCACTTCTTGACCAGGTGGATGGAGCACTGAATCTTGATCTCTCCTTGCGTGTGAAGGATGTCCTACATAGGGACAGCAGCTGGGATCAGCTTGATATGCTCAAAATTGATTTGGATGAGGTACGTAGCAATGTGTTGAACGATAAGTTTAACCTCTCTGAGAAGGATGATACCCTAATTTGGACACCAGAAAGCAATGGCATGCTCTCTTCTAGGGTGATCTGGAACACCATTAGGAGCACGGCTCCAATCAGGGATTTTTCTAAATGGATTTGGAACCAAATGGTCCCCACCAAAATCAGGTTTTTCTCTTGGTAGATTTTATGTGGGGGGATTCCAACTGATGATTCCTTGAAGAGAATTGGAATCCCTTTGGCTTCAAAGTGTTTTTGTTGCGGCACCCCCAAGGTTGAAACTGCTTCCCACTGCCTAGTGTGGGGGGGGGGACAACATCTAAGGTCTGGGAATTTTATTCCCAATTGGTTCATGTGGAGATCATTCCGTGGTAAGAGGTGAGAAGTAGAATGTTGTTCTGGCAACCAATAGGGCGAGCTTGTGTGCTCATATTACAGGCCTGGTGCCCTCATTTATTGTTTGGGAATTATGGAAGGAGAGGAATGGCAGGAAACATGGTGAGAAAGGCCGCTCAGCTAGGATGATCGTGGAAGCAATAAGGGGGTGGATTTACAAAATCCCACTTAAATTTTCTGGGACTAGGAGACCGTCTATGTAGAGGTGCTAGTCCTTAGTTTTTTGGGTTATCACATCACCCCCTATACGCAGGCCTCCTAAGGCGGTTTGTTGGTGCCCCTCCTCATCCTCTGTGAAATTTAACGTTGATGGAGCCAGTAGGGGAAATTCGGGGGTAGGAGGGGGAGGGTGTATAATCCGAGACAGCGAGGGTAAGGTGGTGGCGGCTTGTGCAAGATTTTATGGGGAGAGTACAAATTCCATGATCGAAATGAGAGCATTTCATGATGGGTTGTGGTTATGCCGTGAGCTTGGGCTCACAGGGGTTTATATTGAGTCAGATTCGGCCTCTACCCTCCATAGTATTGTTAGGAAGCAGTGTAGGGTTTGGAAGGTGTGGTACTGGTTCCAGGAAACCCTGAGATGGGTGGAAGAGATGTGTCCTATGTTAGCAGTCACATACAGAGAGAACAACAGGGCGGCAGATTGGCTTGCAAATTATGTTTGCAACACCTTGTGTGATACTGATTTTACTAGTGACAGGGAGCTTTCTATCGAGCTAAGACGAATAGTTAGCGAAGAGTCCATAGGCCTACTGGTCTTACATGTGTAATCTATTCTTGGGTTGGGCTTGTTGCAACTCAGCGTGGAGGGTGTCTTATAATGAGTGAGTTTGGGTTTGGGGTAAGGCGGGCAAGTCCCCCCTAGTGTAATTATCATTCTTTGACATATTTTAATAAAACTTTAGGGGCTAGCCCAGGTCCCAGATAATATTCGGGTTAAAAAAAAAAAAGGTTTTGTCAAATCCTTCAATTCCAATTTCTTTCTGTCCTCGATTGTTCTTAGTTATACTAACACCCATTTCCATCATTTTCACCAACTTAAATTCTTTAAATTTGTCATTCACTTCCAATTACTTAGTATACTTTACACTTTCCTGAATCCTACCTGGAATGTTCTGTTGAGGACAAGACCTCATACACTCTAAGTCATCCACTATGAAGACATAGAAGTTTTGATGATAACAAATAAAACCACTCTTAGACTAACTCTTGTATAAGTTGTTTAGATAAGAGCGTAGCACCAAGTGAGGGGGAGCATACAAGAGCTTACAATTCAAGAGCACTCAAGTCAAGTGACTAATGCTCAAAGTTCATCTCAAGTTAATAAAATGAACGAATGAAGTCTTAAAGACCTTTGACCAAGTCAAATAGAAGATTCTACTTTGAAGACCTTCATACTTAAAGATTTTAAGTTGTATTTGGTTGTAAAATCTTTTGTTAAAGTCACAAGTAATGTAATGCACACACACACACACACATACATTCATGTAAAATGACCTTAGGAGGTTAAATCAACCCCTATACATGTGACCAATTTAGTTGGGTAACCCCCAAGGTAGTCCCATAAAGGAATTAGATTATTTCAGTAGAAGATAGCTAATCCGGCATACCGGATCATTGTTGATCTCAGGGAATAGGCCACAGTAGCTTTTCAGCCCACGCTGGATAGTGATTCAACATACCGGATCACTACTGGCTGTGTTTTACCCTGAAACGGTATACCGAATTATGATCCAGCATACTAGATCAAGTTTTGACTGTTGGAATTTGACCGTTACACCTTAATTCATATAAGGAAATTTGGTGAACCGGCATACCGAATTGGGAATCGGTATACCAGATTATGACTGTCTAATTCAATCCGATCTTAAGACAGTTTTCATAATAATTAGAGCTCCCTAGCCTATAAATACATACTTGTTTAAGGCTTTAATCACTACTACTAATCACAATTAGGAGCCTTTAATATAAGATTCATTGCAATAGCATCAAAGTAAGCCATTCATTGATTGTAAGCATCAATTCATCACAAAGCTCACACACTCAAGCTCCTCTACCTTAATTAACTTCAAGCTTCAAGGGCGGAAGGTAGTTTACACACTTACTAAGGTTGAGGTAATCCTTTCTTAGTAAATTTTTTCATTATATGTGTTAAGCTGAGTCCTCTTGATTGGAATCAAGATTGGTTGAGTCCTCTTGCTCGAAATCAAGAGTAGTTGAGTTGTTATGCTCTCAATCAAGATTTGTACGAGTTCTTTTGCTCATTCTCAAGAATCTTTTCAGTGGAATTCTCTCCAAGGTGAGAGGAGTGGACGTAGGCAGGTTTTGGCTGAATCACTGTAAATTCTTGTGTTATCTTTGCAATTTTAATTGTCTTTCATTGATAACTTGTTTATTTCCATAATATTTTTTTCCACTACCTTCACCTATTCACCCCCCTCTAGGTGAATTCACATTTGGTATCAGAGCGGGAGCTCAAGACCTTAATTTTTTTTTATCTAATTAAGAGTTAAAGACCATGGGATCCTCTGTCAATCGTAAGATTGAAGGATACAACATTATCCGACCACCCTTCTTTGAAGGTGAAGGATTTTCCTATTGGAAAAATCACTTCAAGAACTTTGTTTGTACCAATAACATTGATGCATGGGAAGTTATTGAGAATGGACCAAACACTATAAATAGAACCAAAGATGAATGGATTACCGTTGAAAAAGCAAAAGTCCAACTCAATTATGTAGCAATAAGTTACATTCAATGTGCTTTGGGAGAAAAAGAGTACAACAGAACTTGTATGTGTGACTCCACTAAGGAGATGTTTGACAAGTTCGTTGTAACCTATGAAGGTACTTTGGAGGTCAAACAATCTAAGATTGACATGCTTGTTAATGAGTATGAATTATTTAAGATGAAAAATGATGAGGATATATATGCTATGCTTACACATTTACTAACATTGTAAACAAGTTGAAGGGTTTAGGCAAGATATATTTAAATGGAGAAAATGTTCGAAAGATCTTGAGATCTCTTTCAAAGGAATGGAGACCCAAAACTATAGCAATCAAAGAACCAAAAGACATCGACAAGTTGAGCCTAGATGAGCTGTTGGGATCACTCCAAACCCATGAAATAGAACTCAAACAGGACACCAAGCAAGATGAACCAAAAGAACCTAAGAAGAAGGTCGTAGCTTTCAAATCATGTTACGAAATCAATGATGAAGAAGATAAACTTTTCAATGATGATATCGCCTATCTCTCCAAGAAGTTCTCAAGATTCCTGAAAAACAAGGGCAAAACTTCATTTAGTAAAAAGAGATTCTCTAAGGATAAAAAAGGTAAGACTATTTTTAAAGATAATACTGACTCCTCTTCAAAAGATGTTATTTGTTTTGAGTGTAGGAAATCAGGACACTATAAGGGAGACTGTCTGAAAATGAAGAAATACAAAAAGGCCTACAAAGCCGAACACTCCTTTAATTCAAGCGATGAAGAAGAGGAAGAGGAAGAAACTCAAGAAGAAGAGCAAACCAACCTTGCACTTATGGCTATTGAAGATGAAGAGAAACAAAATGAGGTAACCCCCACTTCTCCATCTCATAAAGATAAAAACTGTCTAGAATTAGAAGAAGCTTTTGAAGACCTTTATCAAAGTAGTATGAAATTAGCTACTACCAAAAAGAATCTCTTAAAAGAGATAAACATCCTTAAAGACCAAAACATGACTTTAACTTCTCAAGTTAACGACTTAAAAAAATAAAAAGAAAAATTGTGTAGAGCTTTAGAATCTTTTACTAATGGTAAAATAACTCTTGACATTTTACTTGAAACTGCATCCAAAGCACCTCTCAACAAGGAAGGGGTAGACTATGATGTGAACAAAAGTTCAAATCAAACCAAAGAGCCAAGTACAAGTAAAATGACAAGTAAAAAAGTAAAGAAGAACAAATACTGTAACTAATGTAGGAAGAAAGGACACTCCATTTAGGAATGCTATTCTAAGAAAAAAAGTCCTCAAGTTAGTAAACTCAATCCCAAAGGGAAGACTCCATATACCCCTCAAATTATTGTATGCAATAACTGCAATAAAAATTGACATACAATTTGGGAATGTTATCACATGAACCAAGCTTTCCATCATCCTAGAAGACCTTACAATGGTCAAAACAAGAGTAGTCATCCAAAGATGCAAAGACCAACTAGAACTCCACCTAAGGTGCAAAGACCACCCAAAAACCAAGGATCATACAGAATACCCCAAAACCAAAGACCTTAGAACCCCCAATCATACCCAAATTGGTATGGCAACTAAAAGGCAAATGGTAACCAAATAGTTTGGAGACCAAGAGAAAGGTATAATACTAACAATGATGGACCCAACATACAATGGGGATCAAAATTTTATTAAATATCTTGTTTTGTAGATGCACATGAGCAACATGGAATGATACATCGATAGTGGCTGCTCAAAGCATATGACATCCAATCCAAAGCTGTTTTCCAAGCTCAAGAAGCAAAAAGGATGATGGGTATCCTTTGAAGACAACAGCAAAGAAAGAATCATTGAAAACTGATCTATAAAATTTGGAGGTACAATAATCTCTAATGTTAACCTAGTTGATAACATTAAGTATAATCTACTTAGCGTAAGTCAATTATGCAACAATGGATATTTTGTTAACTTCAATGCCTCTAAATGTGTAATTAAGGATTCTAATGATAATATGATTCTTGAAGGATATAGAAGAAATAATGTTTGTACTTGCATATTTAGTGTAAACTCACATGATGCATGTCTTATTTCAAAATTTGATGATGCTATTTTGTGGCATAGAAAATTGGGACATATTAATCCTAAAATAATTAGATCCCTATCCTCTAAGAATTTGGTGAGAAATCTACATAAGTTAAACTTTGATAAGCAACACACTTGTGGAGCATGTCAAAGAAGTAAACTTACTAAAGCTTCTCACAAGGCCATTAATTCTGTTGCTACTTCTTGACCTCTACAACTACTCCACCTTGACTTGTTTGGACCTATCTAAACCATAAGCCTAGGAGGAAAGAAGTACACTTTTGTTGTTGTAGATGACTACTCCCAATTCACTTGGACTCTCTTTCTCAAGCATAAAAATGATGTATTTGAGGAATTTGTTTCTCTTTGCAAGAGAATACAAAATCAGAAGGATTACTTGATCACTTCCATGAAAAGTGACCACGGTGGTGAGTTTGATAACATTGATGAATTTAGAGACTTTTATAAAAAACAATGTATAACCCATAACTTTTCGGCTCCTAGAACACCACAATCAAATGGTGTGGTAGAAAGGAAAAACATAACCATCCAAGAAACTGTAAGGACAATGCTCAATGAATACTCTTTGCCAAAGTATTTTTGGGCCGAAGCTGTTCATACAGCATGTTATGTGTTGAACCGGATTTTGATAAGACTTATACTTTTGAAGACTCTTTATGAACTTTTTCATAACAAGCTTCCTAAAATTGATTATTTTAAAGTTTTTGGTTGTGCATGCTTTATTCTTAATACTAAGGACAATTAAAAAAATTTGCAGAAAAGGTCGATGACGATATATTTCTAGGCTATTCCACAAATATTAGAGCTTATAGAGTATTCAATAAAAGAACACTAGTTGTGAAAGAGTCTATGAATGTAAAATTTGATGAATCTATGGCCAAAGATAAGTATAAAGACTTAGAAGAAGAAGAAGAAGATGAAGATGAAGATGAAGTACTTGAAATTAGGAAAAGAATTGAAAATGTCTCTTTAGAAGAACCTAATGATCAAGTACATCAACTTCCAAAAGAGATAAGGACTGTTAAAGATCACCTACTTGACCTTGTCATTGGAAACGTAGAGAAAGGCATACAAATTAGAAGTAAAGTTCAAAATGTTTGTTCTAATGTAGCCTTCATCTCTACCACTGAACCCAAGAATATAAAGGAAGCCATTTTAGACAGTAATTGGATAATTGCTATGTAAGAAGAGCTTAATCAATTTGAAAGAAATCAAGTTGGGACTTAGTGCCAAGACCCTCGAACACCAAAAAATTGGAAGTAGATGGGTATTTAGAAATAAACTTGATGAGGATGGTAATATAACTAGAAACAAGGCTAGACTGGTTGCTCAAGGCTATAACCAACAGGAAGGCATTGACTTTGATGAAATATATGCACCTGTAGCTAGACTTGAATCTATTAGAATGTTGCTTGCTTTTGCATGTCATAAGAATTTCATGTTACATCAAATGGATGTGAAAAGCGCATTCTTAAATGGCTTCATTAACGAAGAAGTACATGTCATCCAACCCCTTGGATTTGAAGACTCAAAGTACCCTAACCATGTCTACAAACTGAAGAAGGCCCTGTATGGTTTGATACAAGCCCCAAGAGTTTGGTATGACAGGTTAAGTAAGTTTCTCGTTGATAATGGCTTCTCAATGGGTAAGATTGATACTACTTTATTTATTAAGCATAAGAAAGATGATTTAATTATTGTTCAAATTTTTTTTGATGATATCATCTTTGGTTCAACCAATGAATCTCTTTACCATGAGTTTAGTAAATCCATGAGTAGTGAATTTGAAATGAGTCCAATAGGAGAATTAAATTTCTTTCTAGGACTTCAAATAAAATAGACCCCTAATGGGATTTTCATCAGTCAAACTAAATACCTTAAGGAACTTTTGAAGAAGTTTGACATCAATGGACAGAAATCTTCTGGTACTCCAATGAGTACATTTGTAATCTTGTCCAAAGATGAAGATGGAACTCCTGTTGACCCTACCAAATATAGAGGCATGATAGGTAGTTTACTTTACCTAATGGCTAGTAGACCGGACATAATGTTTAGTGTCTGTACTTGTGCTAGGTTCCAAGCCAAATCTATGCAATCTCATTTGAGTACTGTGAAAAGAATCTTTAAGTACTTCAAAGGAACTCCAAGCATTGGCCTCTGGTACCTTATGGACAATGACTTTGACCTTGTTAGCTTCTTCGACGCCGACTTTGTCGAGTGTCATGTTGATCGGAAGAGTACAAGTGGATCTTGTCACTTCCTAGGATCATGTTTGGTTTCATGCTTTAGTAAGAAGTAAAATTCTGTTGCTTTATCTACCACCAAGGTCGAATACATCGCAGCCAGATGGTGTTGTGCACAAGTGCTATGGATGAGGCAAACTCTCCAAGACTATGGAGTTAAATTTAACACTTCCTCTATTCAGTGTGATAACACAAGTGCAATAAACCTAAGCAAGAACCCGATTTTACACTCAAGAGCTAAACACATTGATATCCGTCATCACTTCCTACGTGATACAGCTCAAAGAGGTGAAATCCAACTTGACTTTATTGAGATCGAGAAGCAACTCGCGGATATCTTCACAAAACCCTTGAGTGAAGAAAAGTTCTGTTAAGTTAGAAGAGACTTAAGCTTATGTGACCCTTTTGAATAAGTGTTTTTGCTATTAAAACTGGTTTGTCTCACTATTTCTGCTGAAACGGTATACCGGATTACCAAACGGTATACCAATTCAGCAAATATAGTTGTTATTTAACCATTGGACTTGAAATATTATACTGGATTAGTCTTTTTGACCGTTTTATAATTGTTAAACACTTAATTAAGCCTATATAAACCCCTCTTTTGTCATTTTCTTAATCACTATTCACTCTACTCTCACTCTGAACTTAAATTACAATTTGTGTAGCAATTTCTCTCTCTTCTCTTTCATCTCTCTCTCAACTCTCTCCTTCACCATGAGTAGAAGAGGCGAGGCTATGACTGAAAGGCAACCACCTTCTAAAAGAGAAAGAACTGGAGGAACAGGAGGCTCCTCAAGGCAACCCTATTCGAAAGGAGAAGACCGACTCTTTCGCTCACCGAAATGCCGTGAGAATTGACCTCTCTACCTTGCCCGAAAGATTGAAGAAGGACGTGAAGTTGACGTTTTCTCGTTCAATAGAATTCAACTTGAAGAAAGATTTAAGGACATTGGATGGGAACCTCTTCTTAACATGTCGGAACCTTGTTACCCCATCTTGGAAAAATACTTCTATGCTAATCTCTATTTTAGCGGGACGGAACAAAGTTTGAAACTCCACTCTTATGTGAAAAGTGTTCACATAGAGCTCTCTATTGATGACTTTGTCCGACTCCTTTAAATTTCAAGTAATGGACCGTGTATCTTTTGGACTCCGAAGAACCCTAACTTTGGAGACCTCATCAACCATGAAGAAATCTATTCATCCATTCTCAAGCAATTTGATCCTAATGCGGCAACCGTTTTCACTGGAAGACTCAAGCTTATACCTCATGTCATTTCTTAGATCATTCAACGCAATTTCATTCCTAGGGGAGAAGATAAAAGTAAGTGTCTTACACCACAAGCCTATCTCACCTTTTGTGTTTATACAAACACTCCTACTTGTCTTCCATACTTCATTATGAGGTACATGGAATCGTGTGCTCACCCCCGCAAGCACACTAATCTACCCTATGGCCAGCTTCTCACTCGCCTTTTTTGGGCTTTTGATATTGACCTTGATCGTGAAGAGGCATCTACCTTGTCTTTTCAATACATCACCCAAAATAGCTTTCACACCATTGCCATCCCTCCTCCATTTGATGTCTTTGTCGAAGCCGAAGAGAACTTGAATGATGATGTGCCCCCTCCTCGTCAAGCACAAGAAGGGATACCGGCATCTCTACAAGAATGGGTTTCTAGCATTGATGAGTACATGGATGAAGTCGATACTCGGATCATGGAACTTGAATTCAGACAAAAAAGATTTCAAGAAGATATGACCTCTCTTCGCCAAGAAGTGAAATCCAGCTTTGACTCCATCAATTCTCGCCAAGATGGGATTCTCAATGTAATCCACAATCTCTCTTTCAGTCTTGGACATTTAACTTTTGGCACACCGGGAGCTACACTTCAAGGCGTTACTCCTCAAGGGTATAGACCACCCTTTCGAGCACCCTTCCCCGGTGAATCATGCTCCATCCCTCCTATTCCACCATTTGACCCGAATCCTTGAATTCTCTCTACCCTTTTTTTGACAATGACAAAGGGGAAGAAATATATGGGCATGGAAATGGAATAAATGTAATGGAAATGTTTTAGAACTTTTGAATGTAATTTGCACATTTTATTTCAAGTTTCAAATTGTATGATTGTGTAACTTCCCTTGATATTAATGATATGTGCAATTTTCTTTGAATTTCTATACATTGCCTCAATTTAAAGTTGGTTCATTATTTTATTCACTTGGATTATTTGTCATCATCAAAAAGGGGGAGATTGTTGAGGACAAGACCTCATACACTCCAAGTCATCCACCATGATGACATAGAAGTTTTGATGATAACAAATAAAACCACTCTTAGACTAACTCTTGTTTAAGTTGTTTAGATAAGAGCATAGCACCAAGTGAGGGGGAGCATACACAAGGGCATACAAGAGCATACAATTCAAGAGCACTCAAGTCAAGTGACTAATGCTCAAAGTTCATCTCAAGTTAATAAAATGAGGGAATGAAGTCTTGAAGATAAAGACCAAGTCAAATACAAGATTCTACTTTGAAGACCTTCATGCTTAAAGATTTTAAGTTGTATTTGGTTGTAAAATCTTTTGTTGAAGTCACAAGTAATGTAATGCATACACACACACGCATACATTCATGTAGAATGACCTTAAGAGGTTAAATCAACCCCTATACATGTGACCAATTTAGTTTGGTAACCCCCAAGGTAGCCCCATAAAGGAATTAGCTTTTTTTAGCAGAAAATAGCTAATCCGGCATACCGGATCATTGTTGATCTCAGAAAATATGCCACAGTAGCTTTCCAGCCCACGCTGGATAGTGATCCAGCATACTGGATCACCACTGGCTGTGTTTTACCCTGAAACGGTATACTGGATTATGATCCAGCATACTGGATCAAGTTTTGACTGTTGAAATTTGACCATTACTCCTTAATTCATATAAGGAAATTTGGTGAACCGGCATACCGGATTGGGAATCGGTATACCGGATTATGACTGTCAAATTCAATCAGATCCTAAGACAGTTTCCATAATAATTAGAGCTACCTAGCCTATAAATACACACTTGTTTAAGGCTCTAATCACTACTACTAATCACAATTAAGAGCCTTCAATACAAGATTCATTGCAATAGCATCAAAGTGAGCCATTCATTGATTGTAAGCATCAATTCATCACAAAGCTCACACACTCAAACTCCTCTACCTCAATTAGCTTCAAGCTTCAAGGGTAGAAGGTAGTTTACACACTTACTAAGGTTGAGGTAATCCTTTCTTAGTAAATTTTTTTCATTATATGTGTTAAGTTGAGTCCGCTTGCTTGGAATCAAGATTGGTTGAGTCCTCTTGCTCGAAATCAAGAGTAGTTGAGTTCTCTTACTCTCAATCAAGATTTTTACGAGTTCTCTTGCTCATTCTCAAGATTCTTTTTAGTGGAATTCTCTCTAAGGTGAGAGGAGTGGATGTAGGCAGGTTTTGGCCGAATCACTATAAATTCTTATGTTATCTTTGCAATTTTAATTATCTTTCATTGATAACTTGTTTATTTCCACAATATTTTTTTCCACTACCTTCACCTATTCACCCCCCTCTAGGTGAATTCACATGTTCTATTCATTTGGTTTATGGTATAACACTTTACCAAGACCTAACTACGTGCCTATGGTCCTTTATCATCCTTTCAAAATCTAGATATGAATATGGAATTTCCAAATGGACAAGGTCCATACGCTTAATTTAAATTCATAGCATTTCAAGTAAGAGTGCTAACCACTAATTTGTGTTATAAGTTCTTCGAGGGCACATTCCTCTTATTGCAAAATAGTAGAAACAAAGAAAAAGTGTGATGTACTAGAATCATTATTACTCGATCAGGTGAGGATGATATAGATAAAGTACCTATCATCATATCGGGATTCGCTGCAGCTTTCCTTGCGTCCAAGGCATATACTTGTTCTTGGACTCCATTGCTTTGGGATTGGGAAAGCTGAGTAATAGGTGGATCCCGTTGTGGTGCATGAAATCTACGATGAGCACAATCTCTAGACATGTGTCCGGAAAATTTGCACGTATAGCAGTTGCTAGGTCCAGCAGGCGGATAGGCAGGTGCAGGATAGATAGATTGAAAAGAAGCCTGGCTTACTTGTCTCGATACTAGGCGAGGTGGTAGAGTAGACTGGCTTAAGGCATGGTGATAATACTGTGTAGGCTGGTCGAATGTTGGGTAAATGGGTTGATATTGTCACACCCCAAACCACCCCTAGGAGGATTGGGTAGGTGACCCGAATTGCATAACGGCAATCCTCCAAATCCCACGGATCTAGAAGCAGTGCTTACATTCACAGAACCACATTCTTTCACTTTACCAAGGGCAAGATCATAGTGTTGCAGATAAACTAAAATTTAAATAATAAAAGGAAGCATAGCGAGACGGGAAAATGATGATAATATATACATAAGAAAGTTTGTACATTTCCCACCAACCCACAAACATAAAGACAAAGCTGACAAGAACAGAACTACATACATAAATACATACAGGGTGAGCATACTTAACCCCAAAAGAAAAGAAAGTGAAAACTACAACAGGACCCAATCAGAATGGGGATAGAGTCCTGACAACTCAAAAAGGAGTCCCCAAGCCAAAAAGCATCAGAAGCACTTCCCAACAGTCTTCATCAATGACCATCGAGAAAGTACATAGGATTGGTATCACCTCCGTCGGGATCCACACCAACATCATCATCACAACCAAGACTCTCCTCCTCGAGATAACCCTCCATGCCACAGTGGCATCGATCTTCAAAATCATCTAAGAAAAATAATGGATAACAGAGTGTGAGCCCCACTGAGCTCGTGAGCAAATAACATCAATCATGCATGCATATGCAATCACAATTCACAGTTCATATGTCCCTACATGATATGCAAGTCCAAATTATTTATTAGCCACCTAACAATACAACTAAGTCAGGTTAGTGCTACTACAATCCCCAATACATGTATCCTTGGTGCGGGCTTCTAACCCCTTCCCGCGATACACCCATTGAGCTGTCGAAGAGGATCAGTCAGCCCCCACATCAGTCACCAAGGTCAGCCCAACTAGCCCTCTGTGATTAACCTGTTGGGCAATCCATTTCTTTCCTCTTTTCTTTTCTTTGGCTTACAATCCATATTCACCATTCCGGTGTTCTTTCATTTCTTTTCATTCACCATTCCGGTGTTCTGTCATTTCTTTTCTCATATACATATGGTCACCCTCATAGGCATCCGACACTTAAACCCCTATTGGCAAGGGTGCATAGCACGGGTGATGAAACTCTAACCCCATGTCTATATGGCATCGTATGAGTCGGGTGGTGTCAACCGCATCCCATTCTATGGGCTAACACAGGCCTCATTTCCAAGCCGACTACGGCATCTAGTCTAACAATCACAATCATCATATAAGAATTCATAGTGTTGATCAACAGACAGTCATTATACAGTGATTTGAGTAATTTGAACAAAAGTAAATAACACAGCATATATAATTCAATTCTTATTAGCCGGCATAGCATCATAATTACACATGAACATATGATAGTATTATTCACTCACCTGAGTTTGGTTCTAAATACTCGGTTGTAAACTCAGTTCCAACAGCAGTCTGGTTGTTGACCTAGAGCGCGGGATCAATTCCTAGATATAAATCAAAAGTTGTCATATTAAGTTTTCAGCCTATCACTGGTACTCCTAGGGTTAACCTAAGCTTACTGGGTTGACCCGGTGCTTGATTGGTACTCATTTGGGATCATTGGGCCTTGCACTGGGTCTTAGACCCATGTCCCGGTGCATTATCCAGTGTCAGTGGCATAAGGGTAATATGGTCATTTTCAATAGTCGTACCTGACCGTAGGTCAGATCAGGCTTACAGTGCTGTCCACAGCTTATCTGTGCTGTAGGACCAAGCATAGTAGGGTTTCCTTCACCTGCGGGACCCACTAGGGTTCCAAAGTACCTTCCCATCAAGGACAGATGTGGGGAAGGGCTTTTTGGTCATTTTCCAACCTCCCACAGTGTCCAAAAGCCAAAGGGTGAGTTTCCCCAAAGTCAGATCAGCAATACAACAACTTTCCATTCGTTGGGCGATGGCTCTGGGAGATGTCTGCATCGCCCAGAGGCTGCAATCGACATTTGGGCTGAGTTCCCAAAGTTGGGCCCACAGGGCTGAGGTCAGACTTGATCCTCTGCATGTCAGGGGGTTAGGTAGCCCCTGGGATGACCTTCAATTTGATCCTAATGGATCCTCCACTGGGCCCACCATTAGGCTGCCAATGGCTGCCCAAACAACCTAGTGAATAGTATCACAAGGTTTTTCTCAATCTTGGAATTCAATTCCAGCCACATGCAAGGTTGAAAATGGATGCAAAACAGGGTTTCATGGCTATGATTACCTAGGGTTAGGTCTGTGCAGCCCTAGCTTGCACCCAGGGTTCCAAATCATAGAGCAACAGGGCAATCTGGCAGTGCAGCAGTGCAGCTGTGCACAGTCAGTTTCGGTTCCCATAAACATCATATCAGCCCACTGAAATTACACCTAGATCATAAATCTTCCATGCACGAAGCTTGCATGGCAGATCTGGAGCTGTTCTGGGCAAACCCTAGCTGTTCAGGGCTGCCCAGGGAGTAGAAATACATCCAACACAGAGAAGAGATGAGGACAGCAGGTATAGGCATACATGTTTATATCTGAGATGGCTGAGAGGCCGCTTTGTTCCAGCTGTGATGGGTGGCAGTACCTCCCCCTTCCTTCTTCTTCCTTCTTCCTTCTCCTTCTTCTCCTTTTTCTCCTTTCTTCCCTCTCCTCTCTCTCACGGATTTCAGAACTGCCAAGGGCTCTAAAATGAGCCCAAGACCTCCCTATTTATAGGCCCAACCCTCACTGAGGCTTGTTTGCCTGGAAAGGCCTCTTTTGAAAATCAGTTTTTAAACTGATTCTGACTAATTCTAGGCACACTGGTGGGGTCCACAGTGAACTAAGGGTATGAGGTGGTCCCTCAGACTTCCCTCTATCCATGGAGGGTGCCCATGTTCATATTGGGTGGTCCCCATAATTAAAAATTATTAAAAATGTATTGTTTCACTCACTGGGCGATGTCACTGGGGCTTGCTGCATCGCCCAACGCCATCGTCCAGAGAATTCCAGCAAGCTGAAATTCAATGGGCTTGCACAGGGGTTTGACCCTTGGTCAGGGTATTGTCTACTTATGCCCCATAGGAGATTTTACACACTTTACAAAGGTGGGTCCCACTATTATAAGGAGGAGAGAGATTACCTGGGATTCAAACCATATATCAGGCAATGGGCTGTACATCTGCAGGGGTCTGCTGTCCACCTACTGATAGGCATGTAGGATGATCCACACAGGGTTTCTTCATCAGGCCAAGTCACTGGGGTGATGCTCCACGGTGATCCTAGTTTCCTGATCAGGGGTTCCTGTCCTTCAATCAAAATTTCCAGTCAGCTAGGGGCAGGGTTTGACAGATATGCTTGACCCATTTTAGGCCTATGGTACTGTGTCGGGCTAGGGCTTAAGCTAGATCCTCGGAAGGTCTTGTTGGGCCGTTCTAAATTTTGGAAGGGGTTGGGCCTCTTTCCTAGCCCCAATGACACTGTGGCCTTCTCCTTCAGTCTGTCTTCCATAGTCTTGGCCTTATCGACCATTTGTGCATAGGTCTGAATATCCATGATTGAAAGGATGGACCGATCTTAGGCTTAAGTCCCTTTTCAAATTTCTTCGTCTTGCTAGCCTCCTCCCTCATATGTTCTGGTGAGAAATGGAACAGGTCCTCGAACTGATGTTGGTAATCCAGCACCGACATTGATCCTTGTATGAGGGCAGAGAACTCAGCTTCCTTTCTATCTCTGAAACTTTCTGGAAAGTAATTCTTAAAGAAGACTTCCTTGAACTGATCCCAAGTGAGGTTGGGATGAGTCGCCTCCAAATTTGGTCGTGTCGACTTCCACTATGCTTCAGCCTCATTCTACAACTGGTACCCGACGCATATCAACTTCTGGGCATTGGTACAGTCTAATACGGCGAAGGATTTTTCCAAAGCACTAATCCATCTCTCTGGTTCCATCGCCTCCGAGCCGATCTTGGAAAAAGCGGGCGGCTGAAGTTTCTTGAACCTTTCCATTCCCTAGCGATGGAGTTGTCTATTACTTGCTGAGGCACGGGTGGTGGAAATTGTGGAGGCTAATTGGGTGGTGGCACTGCTTGCTATTGCATCATCGTCATGAACTGAGCAGTCATGTGGGCCAATAATTCCTGTGGTTGATGTATGGTCCGCATCATGTTCGCCATGATGGTATTCATTTCACCGGCGGCCGTAGCTGGAGGTGGTGTGGTTGCAGGAGCTGGAGGGGCCACAGGCACCAGGTTTGGAAGGTCCTCGGGCATCCTTACCGTAGTGATTAACACTTCAAAGTTTTGAGCTTCAGCTCCGTTCGGCAGTCCAACTTTTGGAACAAATCGAGGGCCTCTTCTACGACGACCACCCCTGTTCGATCTTGTGTTAACCATGGTTGTTTCTCTGGAAAGGAACCTTGGGCATAAATATCTACATTTTCGAACTAAGGAAGATACTAATTTGTACTTATGTGTACAAGGTAGCATTTGCTATGGTATGACATGATTGTAAAACATCGCACGTATAGAGATGTGTAGCTAAAAACATGAAAAATCATAAATAATACAATGGAAGTAAGCCCTAAGATAGGATGGGATTTGTTTTTTACCTGTAACTAGAAGGCAAACTATTCAAGTCTTTTTCATGTTATTGGTTGTACTTTCCTTTCTAAGTTGTAGTTCGGAAGTAGTACTTCCAGTCTCAAACAAGATGTAATGGCTTATGCTCTTTTGGTTTTTGAAATCTTGTTATCCTTACATTAAGTTAGTTCCTATGGTGTTTTATCCACAAGTTTATCTCATGTTTGTTTATTTATTTGTTCTGTGTTACTAGTTATCCTATCTCCGTTGTTTGTGAGTAAAGAAAGAGCTTCTCACTCTGATACCACTCTGTCATGCCCCAAACCACCCCCTCGGAGGATTGGACAAGTGACCCGGAATGTATAACAACATCCGCCAAATCCCCAGGATCTAGAAGCAGTTAATATAACTCATAAACACACACTCCCATAACAATGGATAAAAAGAGATACAGAGTGTTGTGGAAGCTAAAGCTTATCATTAAACATTCAAAAATAAATAGTGCATTGTTCATAGCTCCATTTCACCACTTGATTATGTAGTCAATACTTTTTTAACCAATAGCTTTACAAAATACAAAAGAGGGCTACAACATCAAGAGCCTAAGTAAGCTATACAAAATAAAAGGGGTTTAGTACACCCTATCTACACAAGAGAGTCCCCAAAAGGTTAGATTAGTATGTCGCACATCCCTTAAGGATCGTCCTCAAGGGCCATCCTGGTTACCCACACAAGAGGGATAACCTCCCTTGGGGTCCAAACCCAAAAGGTCGTAATCACCATTATCCTCCACAGCGAAATGAGTCTCCCAATTATCAAGATGTCCACCTACAGTATTATCTAAAAGAAAATATGCAAGAGTGTGAGCTCCACCAAGCCCGTGAATAAAATATAGACCATGCATGCACATGCAAGCATAACTATGAGTCTATATGCATGAGATTCATTGATATTAATTAAGCCACCTAACAACAAAACTAAGGCAGGTAGAGGTACTGCTACAATCCCCAATACATGTATCCCTCATGTGGGCTTTTAACCCCCTTCCCGCAATACACCCATTGAGTTGTCGGAGAAGACTAGTCGGCTCCAGCATCCTTCCCAAGGTTAGCCCGACTAGCCCTCTAAGTTACCACTGTGCTACCGCTAGCCCTATTGGCTGATGGAACAACCGACATCATTTGTCCTAATGACCCGATGAGTCTACTGAACGACTAAAGCCCCTTCAGGACATTGACCTCACACAATTGAGGTATCCAACACCTTCACCCCTGTTGCCAAGGGTTCGTAATACGGGTTGTCTTATTCCCTAGCCACATGAAATACTATATGACACAGTATGAGTCGGGAGGTGCCCCACATCCCATTATACGGGCCACCACTAGCCTCATTTCCAAGCCGGCTACGGCATCTAGACTAGCAATTATATGTAAACAATTCCATCAACAGTTCTCAATATAAATTCAATAAGAACAAGAGAATATAAATATAAAGACAAGAAAGTAAATTATTATTGTTATCATAACTCATTAGTTATCTTACACCTACACGTATGGTGAAATTCCACTCACCTTGTTCAAGTCTTGTTTGTCCTTCAATCTGTCAGGTTCCAGTTGGACTTTGACACTACTCGTCACACGCGGGGCTATAACCTATGTTAATGGGACCATTAGGACATATTAAATAATGTTAAAGGAGGTTTAGGGTCCTAGGGTTGCCTTAGGGTAGGTTGGGTTCAGATCTGGACACTAAATAGTTATGACAGCATTCTTTGGGACTTGCATTGGGCCTTAGGTTGAAACGCCTAGTGCATCACCCAGAGAAGAAAATACAGCGATTGTGGGGGTTTCCTTCTGGGTTTCACCTGTTCTAAGTCTCATCAACCTTGGGGAGTGATGGCAAGGGTCCTCCCCATGGTTAGCTCATGTTTGGGCTCATAGTCCCCCTTTGGATCATGGCCAATGAAGCTCATTGGTGCACCCAAAGTGAGGACAACAAGGTTGCATGGGGCAGGGGTTCATGATGGTTTTTATGTTATAAATACTATTTTGGGGTTGGGGGTGAAGTCCCATAGTTTGGATTAGGTTTGGTCACAAATCAGCCATTGGGCCTTTCATTGGGCCTTTGGGTGCAACTTTGGGCGTTTCACTGGACATTTGGGTCAAACGTCTAGTGCATCATCCATTCCCTGTTGA